>NC_060142.1:492803200-493443057 GCF_021461385.2 Schistocerca piceifrons
GTGCTTAGAGCGATACAGCTGAACAATGGACAACTGGAGAAGACCGATTTGGGGTGATGAGTCACACTATATCCTCTGGCAAATCTACGGAAGGGTTTGAGTTTGGCAGATATGTAATGAACGTTACCTGCCACAATGCGTAGCGCCAACAATGAAGAACGGAGGACGTGGTGCTGCGATATGGGGGTGTTTTTCTTGGTTAAGGTATGAACCCCGTATTGCGTTTAAGAAAACGCTAAATGAGGAATAATATGAACACATTTTGCAGAATTGTGTACTGCATATGCCAGAGGAACAGTTCGGAGTCGGTGTTTCTATGATCATGACAAAGCGCCCTGTCCGAAAGTCGCATCTGTGCGGCAATGGTTTGTCGACCCAATAGAACAGTTTTCCGATGAGTCAGAACGTCGACTTCGCTCCAGACCTAGTGTCCAACATCAATAACTTATCTGCTTTCGGCTCTTGAGGAAGATTAAGCTGCTGTTCCTACACAGACTTTCAGCCATCCTATTGGCAGCTTCCTAAGCAGAGTTGAAGCCGCCTGAAGGTAAATGGTGGACACACACGCCATATTAGTGTCTACTGATAGGTGTCTGAATACTTTTGATTAGATAGTGTACGTTCATATGCGAAGTAATGCGCTGTAATAATATGATTTTCCTTCTTTTATACAAATGTACTGTGAGGCAGTGTAGTCCAAAAACATGTTGTATTCAATATATCACACATTTTTGGCAACTGGTATGTAATAATCTCCGTAGTGATATTATGATACAAGTGTACAATCGCTACACAACGCATAAACTTACGTTTATTAGTAGGACTACTTTTCGGTAAGACTTCCATATTCATTAAATACATATAAACGCTTGTTACGAGAAAATAAGTGAAGCACTGTAATTTTTTAAGCTTTATTTATGCATATATAGCAATTTCTCTCTGAAAGAGTACATTTTACACTGAAGCGCCTAAGGAACTGGTACAGACATGCGTATTCAAATACAGAGATACGTAAATATGCAGAATACGGTGCTGCCTCTATAAGACAACAGGAGTCGGGTATTATAGTTGGCGCACGAACGATGGGACACAGCATCTCCGAGGCAGCGCTGAAGTGGAGATATTCCTGTACGACCATTTTACGAGTGTTCCGTGAAAATCAGGAATCTGGAAACATCCCCCAGGCTGTGGCTAAGCCATGTCTCCGCAATATCCTTTCTAACAAGAGAGCTAGTTCTGCAAGGTTCGCAGGAGAGCTTCTGTGAAGTTTGAAAGATAGGAGAAGAAGTACTGGCAGAAGTTAAGCTGTGAGGACAGGGCTTGAGTCCAGCTTGGGTAGCTCAGTTGGTAGAGCACTTGCCCGCGAAAGGCGATGGTCGCGAGGTCGAGTCTCGGTCCGGCAAACAGTTTTCACCCGACAGGAAGTTTCATCAGGAATCCCGTAAAACATCAAACCTACGAAATCGCTTCGGCCGGAAAAAGATCCTGCAAGAACGGGACCAACGACGACTGAAGAGAATCTTTGAACGTGACGGAAGTGCAACCCTTCCGCAGGTTGCTGTAAATTTGAATGCGAAGCCATCAACAAGTGTCAGCGTGCGAACCATTTAACGAAACATCATCGATTCAGGCTTTCGGAGCCGAAGGCCCACTTGTGTACCCTCGATGACTGCACGACACAAAACTTTAAGCCTGCCTCGGCCCGTCAACACCAACATTGGACTGTTGATGACTAGAAACATATTGCCCTGTCGGACGAAACTCGTTTCAAATTGTATCGAGCGGATGGAGGTAAACGGGTATGGAGACAATTTCACGAATCCATGGACCCTGCATGTCAGCAGGGGACTGTTCAAGCTGGTGGAGGATCTGTAAGGGTCCGGCCGTGTGCAGTTGGAGTGATACGGGACCCCTGATACGTCTAGATACGACTCTGACAGGTGACACGTACGTAAGCATCCTGTCTCATCACCTTCATCCACGTGCATCCCAACGCTTGGGCAATTCCAGCAGGACAATGCGATACCCCACGTCCAGAATTGCTACAGGGTGCTACAGGAGCACTCTTCTGAGTTTAAACACTTCCTCTGGCCACCAAACTCCCTAGGCATGAACATTATTGAGCACATCTCGGATGCCTTGCAACGTGTTGTTCAGAAGAGATCTCCACTCCTTCGTGCTCTTACGGATTTATGGACAGCGCTGCAAGATTTCTCGTCTCTCCAGCACTACTTCAGACGTTAGGCGAGTCCATGCCACGTCGTGTTGCGGCACATCTGCGTGCTCTTGGGGGCTCTACACGATATTATGGAGGTGTACCAGATTCTTTGGCCCTTCAGTGTAGTGAGTAAATGGCAATACACGCCGTATTTTGGTTCTTTCAATAAGTAAAAAACTGTTCTCAGGAAGTTTCTTTCTTTCGTGGTACATTTCTCAGCATTACGCCTCTCACTTTGTTTCATGAAAATGGCAACTATCTCTCTTCCTCCCCTGTTCCGTTTGTAGTTACAATATGGACGTCACACTTGTAGCCTATTGTGACTCAGTGGTTAGGTAGCAAATTAAGCCATTCTGGACCTTGGACTGCAGAAAAGCGTGTCCTTGTGTTACCCAAGCATGTCGAAGCCAGAAGTGTGTGCAATATAGTTCAGAAAAACTGACAGAAACGGAGCAAAGCATGCAAATAAAATTACAGCAGTTTGTGTCTCAATATGATGAGCAAGTACTTTCGACTGACGGTAAAAACTATACTGGAAACTGTACGACTTAACAGTAACTACGCAGATGTCATTTAACGTTCAGCTCCATGTGGGAACAGAAAAACACAACCAAGGAGTACAATGGACTGAATTCTAAGGCCCTGTTCAAAACTTTTAAGTTTGATCCCTGTGCACATAAAAAATAAATTAAATTGTCTTACCTCTAGAGCAGCAACGGTGGAACGTGGTATATTCTGGTCTCTATATGTTATGGGAATTTAAGGAGGTGGGACCTGGATAAACTGACTAAACCAGAGGTTGTACAGAGTTTCAGGGAGAGCATAAGGGAACAATTGTCACGAAAGGGGGGAAGAAATACAGTAGAAGAGGAATGGATAGCTCTGAGGGATGAAGTAATGAAGGCAGCAGAGGATCAAGTAGCTAAAAAGACGATGGCTAGTAGAAATCCTTGGGTGACAGAAGAAATACTGAATTTAATTGATGAAAGGAGAAAATATAAAAATGCAGTAAATGAAGAAGGCAAAAAGGAATACAAACGTCTCAAAAATGAGATCGACAGCAAGGGCAAAATGGCTAAGCAGGCATGGCTAGAGGACAAATGTAAGGATGTAGAGGCTTATCTCACTATGGGTAAGACAGATACTGCCTACAGGAAAATTAAAGAGACTTTTCTAGAAAAGCGAACCACTTGTATGAATATCAAGAGCTCAGATGGAAACCCAGTTATAAGCAAAGAAGGGAAAGCAGAAAGGTGGAAGGAGTATATAGAGGGTCTATACAAGGGCGATGTACTTGAGGACAATATTATGGAAATGGAAGAGGATGTAGATGAAGATGAAATGGGAGATATGATACTGCGTGAAGAGTTTGACAGAGCACTGAAAGACCTGAGTCGAAACAAAGCCCCGGGAGTAAACAACATTCCATTGGAACTACTGACGGCCTTGGGAGAGCCAATCCTGACAAAACTTTACCATCTGGTGAGCAAGATTTATGAGACAGGCGAAATACCGTCAGACTTCAAGAAGAATATCATAATTCCAATCCCAAAGAAAGCAGGCGTTGACAGATGTGAAAATTACCGAACTATCAGTTTAATAAATCACAGCTGCAAAATACTAACGCGAATTCTGTACAGACGAATGGAAAAACTGGTAGAAGCCGACCTCAGGGAAGATCAGTTTGGATTCCGTAGAAATATAGGAACACGTGAGGCAATACTGACCCTACGACTTATCTTAGATGAAAGATTAAGGAAAGGCAAACCTACGTTTCTAGCCTTTCTAGACTTAGAGAAAGCTTTTGACAATGTTGACTGGAATAATCTAAAATTCTAAAGGTGGCAGGGGTAAAATACAGGGAGCGAAAGGCTATTTACAATTTGTACAGAAACCAGATGGCAGTTATTAGAGTCGAGGGACATGAAATGGAAGCAGTGGTTGGGAAGGGAGTGAGACAGGGTTGTAGCCTCTCCCCGATGTTATTCAATCTGTATATTGAGCAAGCAGTGAAGGAAACAAAAGAAAAATTCGGAGTAGGTATAAAAATCCATGGAGAAGAAATAAAAACTTCGAGGTTCGCCGATGGCATTGTAATTGTGTCAGAGACAGCAAAGGACTTGGAAGAGCAGTTGAACGGAATGGACAGTGTCTTGAAAGAAGGATATAAGATGAACATCAACAAAAGCAAAACGAGGATAATGGAATGTAGTCGAATTAAGTCGGGTGATGCTGCGGGAATTAGATTAGGAAATGAGACACTTAAAGTAGTAAAGGAGTTTTGCTATTTGGGGAGTAAAATAACTGATGATGGTCGAGGTAGAGAGGATATAAAATGTAGACTGGCAATGGCAAGGAAAGCGTTTCAGAAGAAGAGAAATTTGTTAACATCGAGTATAGATTTAAGCGTCAGGAAGTCGTTTCTGAAACTATTTGTATGGAGTGTAGCCATGTATGGAAGTGAAACATGGACGATAAATAGTTTGGACAAGAAGAGAATAGAAGCTTTCGAAATGTGGTGCTACGGAAGAATGCAGAAGATTGGATGGGTAGATCACGTAACTAATGAGGAGGTATTGAACAGAATTGGCGAGAAGAGGAGTTTGTGACACAACTTGACAAGAAGAAGGGACCGGTTGGTAGGACATGTTCTGAGGCATCAATGGATCAGAAATTTAGCATTGGAGGGCAGCGTGGAGAGTAAAAATCGTAGAGGGAGACCAAGAGATGAATACACTAAACAGATTCAGAAGGATGTAGGTTGCAGCAAGTACTGGGAGATGAAGAAGCTTGCACAGGATAGCGTTGCATGGAGAGCTGCATCAAACCAGTCTCAGGACTGAATACCATAACGACAACAACATATGTTAACGATAGCTACATGTTCAGCATTGTGGCATGCTGGCCATAATACTTGAAACGAACATGAAATTCATTTGGCTGATAAACTAGAACATTTAAGAAAATCGAACGTATTTGAAAAATACATGACCTGGACTGGGAAGCGGTACTGATTATGCTGAATTACTAACACTCAGTTTTTTTTTTTTAGCAAAATTATATTGAAAGTTAAGTTTGGCTTTTCAAAAACATTTGACAATTGAAGTTACATTACCCACAATTGATTCACAAACAATGAGATTTAAACAGCAAGTATTATCTAAGTTCATTTATCCAACATAAATGCAAATCAGTAAGTTACACATAGCTTGGTTAACAAATCTTAAAAGCACTACAAAAATGAAATACTTAGCTAGCCTCTTTATCAAAATCGTTTACGTACGTTCTGGGGTTACTCAACAATTATAAATTATCAGCCAACTCATATGTACTAATGCACTGACAAAAAAACAGAAATCATAATTATTGAACATTTTTACCTTATTTTTCTGAAGACGTCTGCTTCATGTTCAACAATATTGACGTACCTACATTAATCGAACTCCTGTTGGCTTCACACAGCACTCCATAGAAACTGCATACTCCATCGTATTTCCCTCACAGACAGCTACCTACAACTGTGCGCCCAGCGCTCTCTTACTCCAAGAAAGCAATATCTTTGGCTCTGCGGTCGCCCAGTCAGCGGTGCGCATTATCGAGCCTATCAGAGACATTCATCGTCTATAGTATACTAGTTTCATTTTAATTTATTAATATTCTTATCTTATTCTGGTGCCACATACAAGTGTGCCCATTAGACGCCTTTGAACCGTCATCACCCATTTTGACAAGCTGATGGTCCAGGACTGATGGCTGCAACTATTAGTGCCAAAGCTTCAACGCTGTGAAAAGCATCATTGATTTATTTGACAGGAGAGAAGGTGCTTCAGTTAGACAAGGCCATTATTAATGTCTGATGCTGATATTTCAGGCAAACTTCCTTACATAGAATCAAATTATGAATTTATTTCCACTGGTATAACGGCTTTGGAGAAACCAGGGTTGCCATTAGTGAATCAGATGGAACAAGTGTAAAAACGTGAATAAATTAAAAATTTTTTTTGTGTTGAAGTGAGGCAAGAAGTGTCAAAGAAAATGGAAACGGTGCCAAAAAAATCTATGGCTATCGTACACTGTGTTCCATTTCAGTGATTTTACTGTGTGAGAAGTTCTCTATTAATCATTTAGATTCATATCATATTGTCCATTTTAAATTCACCTCTCTTGTGTCAGCTGAACTAGAAATAAGTTTTTTAACATACAAGGCTGTGTTGGCTGACAATAGGAATCCTTCTTCATCTAAAATTTTCCACAAGGTGTTCATTGTATGTCGCAACTCATAGTTCATAAATGGAACTGAATATAAGAATGCAAAAAAAAATCATAGATTAAATATGTTCTGATAATGTTCGTATAAGTATATTACATCCAATTCCATAGCTTAGCTTCGTTCTCACCTACATTTATTGATAGCTCTTCATAACAAACTAACTTACCAGTTTATTTTACAACAGAAATTTTACCTTATTTTGTATTGCTGGATCATTTTTGTTATTCTGTACATTTTTATAAATTTTTGTCATAACAACATTTTTTGTTCTTATTATGGTGATTTTTAGGTCATAAAATCCTAACAACACTCACAGCACTTGTAGATTCGGAAAAAGCATTTGGCAATGACTGGACTTCGAATTTGAAATTCTGAAGGCAACAAAATAAAATACAGGGCGCGAAAGGTTATTTACAACTTGCACTCTCATGCTAAGAAGTACCCGAGGGACCCGAATTAGATTCCGCCTGATTTGCAGGCAATCAGCATAACGTAACTTACTCGCAGGTCCTCTAATCTCATTTCGAGACCGTCGCCTGACTATACAGGGTGAAAAGTATTTAAACCGACAAACTCTGGGAGGTTTTAGGGGACATCAAAACAAATACTTTTCCTTAATGTCATTTTTTCCTATGAGGAGTATTTAAACCGGTAGAGGAAGATTTCTCAGACGGCAAATTAATTAAACCAATAAACACTTTTCCATTTTTTTATGACCAAGAGACAACAATTCAACACAATCTAATTTCAGTTACAGTAGATTTTCAAAAATGCCTCCGTTGACACGTAAAAAGGGTTACACCGTTGGATCATGCTCTGTCTGACGCGGGCAAAAATCCCAGGAGTATCCTGAAATGTTCCTGCTGCTGCTACTATCCGGGCAACCAGATCCTCTTCTGATGCAGCAGGAGTTGCGTAAACAAGGTTTCGCATCTCTCCCCACACAAAAAAGTCCAGAGGCGACATATCTGGGGTTCGAGCAGGCCATCGTACAGGATCACATCTGCCAATCCACGTTTCTGGAAACGGAACCGTCGGTCCAGGAATCGACGCACACGACGACTGAAATGTGCCGGCGCCACGTCATGTTGGAACCACATGCCTTGTCTTGTAGGGAGCGGGACGTCTTCCAGCAATTCTGGCAATGTTCTGACGAGAAAATTGTAATAGTGCCTGCCATTTAATGGCCTAGGTGGCAGATACGGTCCAATTAAACAGTCCCCAACAACACCAACCCACACATTAACGAAGAACCGCACTTGATGAGCGCTAGTAATTGTGGCATGTAGGTTATCCTCACTCCAAACATGCGAATTGTGCATGTTGAAGACTCCATCACGCCCGAACGTTGCTTCATCGGTAAACAACACGGAGGACGGAAATGTAGGATGCATTCACGCTGTTCCGGGTACCACTGCGAAAACTGTGCTCTGAGTGGATAATCAACTGGTTCCAAGTTGAGGACACGCTGTAAGTGAAATGGGCGTAACAATTGCTCTCGAAGGACTGTTCTTACATTCGTCTGATTCGTCCAAATGTGACGTACAATTGCACGAGTGCTGAATGAAGGATCCGGCTCCACATGCTGCAAGACAGCTTCCTCAAATTGCAGCGTTCTTACCGTGCGACGGCGTCCCTGTCCAGGTAATCTGCTAAATGACCCTGTCTCACGCAGACGTTGGTACACAGAAGCAAAGGTCGTATGATGCGAAATACGGCGATTAGGATATTGTTGTTGACAAAGCCGCTGTGTAGCTCGTCCGCTGTGGTGCGCTACGTAGTACGCACCAACCACATCAGTGTACTCACTCCAGGTGTATCGCTCCATTAGTACTCAGAGACAATGCACTCCTACACTGGTGGACAGGAGTTGCCTACAACTGAAGAGCGTAATACGCCATCTAAGAACTGAATCATAAAAGGAGATTGTATACATGGAAGAAGCCTGGAGATACTGGGAGGTGTCAGATAGATTATATAATGGTAAGACAGAGATTTAGGAACCAGGTTTAAAATTGTAAGACATTTCCAGGAGCAGATGTGGACTCTGACCACAATCTATTGGTTATGAACTGTAGATTAAAACTGAAGAAACTGCAAAAAGGTGGGAATTTGAGGAAATGGGACCTGGATAAACTTGAAGAACCAGAGGTTGTAGAGAGTTTCGGGAAGAGCATAAAGGAACAATTGACAAGAATGGGGGAATGAAATACAGTAGAAGAAGAATGGATAGCTTTGAGGGATGAAGTGGAGCAGGCAGCAGAGGATCAAGTAGCTAAAAAGACGAGGGCTAGTAGAAATCCTTGGGTGACAAAAGAAATACTGAATTTAATTGATGAAAGGAGAAAATATAAAAATGCAGTAAATGAAGCAGGCAAAAAGGAATACAAACGTCTCAAAAATGAGATCGACAGGAAGTGCAAAATGGCTAAGCAGGCATGGCTAGAGGACAAATGTAAGGATGTAGAGGCTTATCTCACTAGGGGTAAGATAGATACTGCCTACAGGAAAATTAAAGAGACCTTTGGAGAAAAGAGAACCACTTGTATGAATATCAAGGGCTTTGATGGAAACCCAGTTCCAAGCAAAGAAGGGAAAGCAGAAAGGTGGAAGGGGTATATAGAGGGACTATACAAGGGCGATGTACTTGAGGACAATATTATGGAAATGGAAGAGGATGTAGATGAAGATGAAATGGGAGGTACGATACTGCGTGAAGAGTTTGACAGAACACTGAAAGACCTGAGTCGAAACATGGCCCCGGGAGTAGACAACATTCCATTAGAACTACTGACAGCCTTGGGAGAGCCAATCCTGACAAAACTTTACCATCTGGTGAGCAAAAATGTATGAGACAGGCGAAATACCGTCAGACTTCAAGAAGAATATCATAATTCCAATCCCAAAGAAAGCAGGCGTTGACAAATGTGAAAATTACCGAACTATCTATCAGTTTAATAAGTCACGGCTGCAAAATACTAACGCAAATTCTGTACAGACGAATGGAAAAACTGGTAGAAGCCGACCTCGGGGAAGATCAGTTTGGATTCCGTAGAAATATGGGAACACGTGAGGCAATACTGACTCTACGACTTACCTGACAAGCTAGATTAAGGAAAGGCAAACCTACGTTTCTAGCATTTGTAGACTTGGAGAAAGCTTTTGACAATGTTGACTGGAATAATCTCTTTCAAATTCTGAAGGTGGCAGGGGTAAAATACAGGGAACGAAAAGCTATTTACAATTTGTACAGAAAGCAGATGGAAGTTATAAGAGTCGAGAGGTATGAAAGGGAAGCAGTAGTTGGGAAGGGAGTGAGACATTGTTGTAGCCTCTCCCCGATGTTATTCAATCTGTATATTGAGCAAGCAGTAAAGGAAACAAAAGAAAAATTCGGTGTAGGTATTAAAATCCATGGAGAAGAAATAAAAACTTCGAGGATCGCCGATGACATTGTAATTCTGTCAGAGACAGCAAAGGATTTGGAAGAGCAGTTGAACGGAATGGACAGTGTCTTGAAGGGAGGATATAAGACGAACATCAATAAACGCAAAACGAGGTTATGGAATGTAGTCGAATTAAGTTGGGCGATGCTGAGGGAATTAGATTAGGAAATGAGACACTTAAAGTAGTAAAGGAGTTTTGCTATTTGGGGGGCAAAGTAACTGATGATGGTCGAAGTAGAGAGGATATAAAATGTAGACTGGCAATAGCAAGGAAAGCGTTTCTGAAGAAGAGAAATTTGTTAACATCGAGTATAGATTTAAGCGTCAGGAAGTCGTTTCTGAAACTATTTGTATGGAGTGTAGCCTAGTATGGAAGTGAAACATGGACGATAAATAGTTTGGACAAGAAGAGAATAGAAGCTTTCGAAATGTGGTGCTACAGAAGAATGCTGAAGATTAGATGGGTAGACCACGTAACTAATGAGTAAGTATTGAATAGGATTGGGGAGAAGAGGAGTTTGTGGCACAACTTGACAAGAAGAAGGGACCGGTTGGTAGGACATGTTCTGAGGAATCAAGGCATCAGAAATTTAGTATTGGAGGGCAGTGTGGAGGGTAAAAATCGTAGAGGGAGACCAAGAGATGAATACACTAAACAGATTCAGAAGGATGTAGGCTGCAGTACGTATTGGGAGGTGACGAAGCTTGCACAGGATAGAGTAGCATGGAGAGCTGCATCAAACCAGTCTCAGGACTGAAGACCACAACAACAACAACAACAACAACAACAGCAGCAACAACAACTGAAGATCGTAATACGGCCTCTAACAACTGAAGAGCGTAATACGGGCTCCACCGGTTTAAATAATCCTAATAGGAAAAAATTACATCAGGGAAAAATATTTGTTTTGATGTCGCCTACAACCTCCCAGAGTTTGTCGGTTTAAATGCTTTTCACCCTGTATAAAATGGTTACTGTAAGACAGGGGCGTCCAAGATTGCCGCTCGTGGGACATGCTTGCGTGTGAGTGCCAAAGCGCTTGGCCTCGCCTCATATTTCCCCTACCGCCACTGCATGTTGTCTGAGCGCGAAGAGGGAGAAGTAAGGAAAACTGCAATTGCGCCGCATTTAAATGGCAGTGCAGTTGCTCTGCTTGGCTGTGGCTTTTCGCATTTCTCAACAACATTGGTCACAAACATAACACATTTTTCATTATTATGTAATTATTTTTGGTGCACTGACAACGTAATATAAAAAAACGAAATATTCGCATGGCTCTGTTGGCCGGGAGGCCCCATCCATGGAAGTTCGGTCGCAGAGTGCAAGTCTTATTTCAGTCTACGACTTGTGTGCTGGTAATGAGGATGAAATTATGATGAGGACAACACAACACCCAGTCCACAAGCGAATTAAATCTCCAACCCGGATGGGAATCGAATCCGAGCCCGCTGTATGGGTTGCCGAGAGAAGGGTAGGGCGTAAAGAGGGCAGGGGTCGTCTTCCGAGGCCTGGCCTCGGTGTCCCACTCCCGCCCTCCCAGAGTGCCCTAAATCCTACAACCGCCATCAGAAGCTTCCGAATTGTCTTCGCGTAATAAATGTAAGGGGAACTCCCTCTAAACCGTTTTCTCAGAGGATCAATCGTGCGCCGTGAATCATTTTCAAGTGTGCCTTCTAGTACTCGGAACACCCCAATGAGCAGGATGATCCTCGAATAATGCACCTAAATAGTTCGATAGTTGGAGTTCGGTACAATGCATGGTGGCGGAACACCTCATGAGTCGTCGTCACGTGGACCCACAAGTCCAGAGCGCTTTGGGGCGCGGGTTGTAAGACGTAATACAGCACAGTGCCCTTCAGCTAATTAACGGCGTTCGTTCTGGTAGGGAGAAAGTAAACGGTATCTGGGTGTAGGAGTTCGTCCGGCATGATAGACTCTGGCTGTCGCCGCTACAGGAGCGCCAGCATACGTTGTACAAGATCCCAGCAGCTGCCAGTCACAGCACATGTCAAGCGTTGCGCGTCCGAATCGACGACTGTGCAGTGCGGGCACGAAGGGTCGTCAGTGAGATGGATGGAATGGAGGCGCTGGCGTGTGGCTAATTTGCTGTTCACCAGCACATACCACAAGGAACGAGCGTACGTGGGCAGGCATGGGGTGTGGACGGCTCGCCACACCCTGGTCCAGCGGATGGTTGGGTGTTGTTGTTCGATGTTGTTACGAGGTTGTCGTGCCTGATAGATATGGCAGTAATATCTCGTGCTCGGTGCCCTCGTCGCCGGTAGATCCTCGGTCATGTAGCTCAGTTCGACCAGGAAATCATGGATGTGGACAAAAGACCGGACTGTGTGGCCCACGGCGTTCGGTGGACGAAGATCTCGCGGGGCGACGATCTGTAGCAGCGTCCCCGTCAAGCTGGTGTTGGCCGCGGTCCATGCGATCCGCATAGGTATAATGCTCGCGCGCTTGTGGACGTTAGTCAACCTCAGGCCCCCTGCCAGTGGAGGCCTCGTTAAAGTAGTGTAGCGAACTTTGAATATGTGATCAGCACTCACAAATTGTCCGCACGCCGCCTGGAAACTGTGAGCCATGGTGACTGTTAGCACGAGAATGTGCGCAAAATAATTAAGTTTGGGCGCTAGGTAAATGTTGAAGTAACGCGTACGGAGAATCATATCCATATTGCGGAATGTGCTGTCACAGAGCAGAGTCTGTGTCTTTTGTCGTAGCTGGCGCTATATGGCTGTCGCAGTTCGGCAAACTGTACTGGAGAAATGTACCCCTAATGCGTTCAGTGAGGGAACCTATTGGAAGGGGACCGCTGTCAGGTGGAGAAGGCCTCTCCCAACATCCATGTACATCGTCTTGCCCATGCTGACGACACTGCCCTATACCGCGCCGTAGCGACACAACCACTGAAGCGTCGTTTGGAGTTCGTCGCCCGAGCGCGCCAAGAGCACCACATCGTCAGCAAAGGCACCACATCGGAAGGTCACGTCTCGAATGCAAATGCCTTCCAGTCGCTGGCGAAGGCCGTGCCGCGCCGGTTCGAGGGTCGCCGCGAATAAGACTCCTTGATAAAGGACATCCCTGTCGCACTGCCCATCCGAGAGTGACGTGTTTAGTCTGGCAGCCGTTGACCATAATCCGGGAGCGCGCTCCTTGGTTTAAATGTAGGATCACCCTTGCTGATGCCTGTGAGAGGCCCATGCGTTCGAGCACGGCGCGAAGGAAACTGTGGTCGATACGATCAATGGCATACTCAAAATCGACGGTGACAAGGGCGCCTCAGAGGCGGCATGCCGCTGCTAGCGGTAGGCGTGAAGAGCCCTGTAGATGTTGTCACCGCCTAAACATGTCTGTCTAGGGAAAACCATGTGTCCGTCTGAAGACGTCTGTGGAGGAAATGGGCGAAAAGTTTCTAATCCGCGTTCAGGAGCGTAAGAGGACGATAGACGTGACAACGGTGAGAACCGCTCGGTTGGGAACGAGTAAATCTGTGGGAGCGGTAACATCGTCACGGAGGAGGTCTTGAAACATCTGAATCCACTCAGCGCCTATCAGGGGGTAGAACGGGTGGTAGAATTCTTTCGATAAGCTGTCTGGGCCCGGTGACTTGTTCAGCGTACCGCTTGCCAAGGCCGCTGTTAAGTCTTCTGCAGTTATGGGAGCCAGCAAGGCGTCGTCCTGGGCCAGTAGTCTCGGGTCAGCCAGATTGCACGGGATGTCTTAGCACAGTCTGTGGGCTCTCGGTATAAAACGTCCTGTAATGCTGGACGAATGCCGCAGCGATGGCACACTGCGAGTCGACGCTTCCACCCTCTGCTGTCTCTACTGATATTACAAGGCGGGGATAGCGGTGGTGTCTCTCTCTGATAACGTGATATACTGATGCCATTTCGGTGGGGATTGTATCCTCCACCCTCGCCCGGACACGCCCGTCAAGCTGTGCCGCTGTGAGACGGAGTAGGCGAGCTTTGAGACGATTAACTGCTGTCTGCCGTTCACGTGATGGCGGCTGTGTAATTAGTACCCTCAGTCAACGCCGATATGCAGCAGTATTTTGGAACACATATTGTGTTCAAACCTTATGAATTACCTCGAAGAAAACACATACTCAACATAGGTTTAGAAAATATCGTTCCTGTGAAACACAATTACCTCTTTATTTGCATGAAGTGTTGAATGCTATTGACAAGGGATTTCAGATCGATTCCGTATTTCTGGATTTACGGAAGGCTTTTGACACTGTACCACACAAGCGGCTTGTAGTGAAATTGCGTGCTTATGGAATATCGTCTCAGTTATGTGACTGGATTTGTGATTTCCTGTCAGAGAGGTCACAGTTCGTAATAATTGACGGAAAGTCATCGAGTAAAACAGAACTGATTTCTGGTGTTCTCCAAGGTAGTGTTATAGGCCCTTTGCTGTTTCTTATCTCTATAAAAGATTTGGGAGACAATCTGGGCAGCCGACTTCGGTTGTTTGCAGATGACGCTGTCGTCTATCGACTGATAAAGTCATCAGAAGATCAAAACATCAATAAAATAGTTCATCAAAAGTGGAAATTAAACGTGTCGTCTCCATCATTCTATGAATATTTGGTAATTGCTCATCAAAAGTTAATGAACAGTGACTATTTAACTTGGAAGTAAATTCGTGGACTGTTAGTTCTGACAAGGAAGGTTTGGACATACATAATATTGCGACGCAAGATAACTGAGACATTGTTAAGGGGTATCTGTGGATCGCGCGTCATATAGAGTGAACCATTTTATTTAGCAACGAATAAACAACGGCCAATACGATCTGCAATTGAACTTTTTCCTGGCTTTCGGAGATGTGGACGATGCACATGAGGGAAGGTTCATCAATTACTGCACTAAAGTGCTAACCGGGCATATAATAATTCAACTTCAAACCATAAGAGACAATCAGAGTGCGCAGTTCGCATTAATAAGGAAACTGTGCGGACTCGCAATCAAACTTTAATCATTATGCGAGGAACGATTTCTTAAGAGCTTTTTCGGATATTGTCTCTCGTTAACGGACGGAGACATCCATCATCGCGCATCGCGTCTCGACTCCACCGACCGAGCTGTAGAAGTAACAGCTCCACGGCGTCGACAACACTTGCACGCGGCGGAGAGGGGACGTCACAGTAGCCAAGCAGCCCCATTATCACCGCCATTTGCATCTACACACTCCGCATTAAGATGTCTCAATCCTACTGTGTGAGCACAGTCAACGTTAACGGCAGACGCTTTCTCATCAAAACGCGCATGTTCCATGATATGCTTCGTGCGGCAGACCTGGATATCATCCTCCTCCAAGAAGCCATCCAGAGCTGCAGTTGAACATTTGTGGATACACGGTCCACAGCATCCCATCAAGCGACAGTGCTGGATCAACCGCCATCCTATTACCCGACGTCATCGAGGCATCGGAAGTCACGTATCTGCCATTAAGGTGTGAGCAGTCCGCATTGTCAATGTTTACGCGCTCTCCGGGTCATCTGGTCGCAGTGAAAGGGTCACCTTTTATTCCGACGAAATTGCTCCACTCATGAATGGGAATACGGAACACTACATCGTAGGAGGCGATTTTAATAGCGTCTTGGATCCAGCAGACCAGACACCGCACTACACCACATACCCGACACTACGGGCACTCGTGCGAGATCTGGCGCTACATGACACGTGGCGTCTCCTACACAGGGACCGCAGTGGCTACACATATTTCACCGACCACTCTGCCAGTCGCCTCGACCGGATATACGTCTCCCGAGGACACCGCGCCGCGACAGGGGACGTGGAACTGTGGCCGACTGCTTTCACCGACCATTTAGCATATGTCTGCTCGGTCACACTCCCCGGACAGCTCACATACCGCAACCGTGGTCCATGGACGCTGAAGGTTTCCTACTTTTTCGAGGACGTATATCGGCGGGAGATCGCTGCTAAGTGCTAGTTTCTTTACATTTTAAAATTTTGAAAAAAATGTTTATTGTTTTTAATGATTTCTTCCACCAGATTCCAGAAATGTTCAGGTTCAGGACATTACGTACACATCAGTATTTCTTTAAAATGTATATTTTGAGTAAAAGTTACCCATAATTAACGGAATTTTCGTTTTAAAATTTTGTTGTGATGGACATAGTACAGTTGGTAGCACACGCTTTGAAAGTGCTCTAATACTGCTAAGCGTATGCTAAATGTTATTTTCAGGTTCTGGCACCTATTTATGCATCAGTACCTCTTTAAAAATATGTTGTTATATGAGTCAACCGCACGTCCTAGAAAACGTGTTGGTACTGCTAGGGTTAAGCATCCTAAGGTAGAATCATTCCAGCATATCACCTACCTCCAATAAATTGCTAATCCATGATTTTGTTGTAAAAGGAGATGAGCTACACCGAATGAAAATTCGGAGTACGTAGACGTGGATTACAACCTGTTCAATGCATTAATTTCCTTGTTCGACCACATTGCAATTCACCAGCTGCTTCGGCTACGCAGTGCGCACTTAAGACTCGATTATGAAACACAGAAATAAATTCACAAAACGGCCATCTACACAAATTGGCAACACTATAGTATGTGGAAATTTATACAGGAAATGTTGCCATCCATCTGGACTGTTCCGGTGCTGCACGTGTTCAGGACTAATGGTATACATCGTACAATGTAAATGCAGGGATGACAGCTCGATATCACTAATTCCTAGATCTTTTAAACCACATTTCTTCCGTCTACTAAAACTATCACTCTGATGGAAGCTCAAAGAAAATTCATTTCACGTTCTAGCGCGTCAGTAACAGCAAAACATCCAAAAATATTTCCATGAAAGATCTCAAGGTCAAAGCAGGTCAATTTCAAATCGGCGCGGCAGATGCGTGGTAGCAAACACCGGAACTCCTGACACTGGCCAGGAGCAGGCCGGGCGCCTACAATGCATCGCATTTTGCACCTACAATCTGTAGCGTACGAGAAGGCAGTGGAACAGCTCGGAACATCTGTTCAGTTTATGGAGTACTCGCCATCGGCGAAATCATCTCACCAAATGGTTTTCTCGTTTGAGATAGGATCATTTTGACGTGAAGTATTCGACGTTTAGGAAGACGAAGGGCTTTGGGCTTTAATAAAGAATGTACTTGTCGTTAGTACCATGATCGACGTCAGAGAAATAGATAATTCCGAAATATGTGGACTACGAACATGTAACTATTATGCAGAATTTTCATTCAACGAACAAGGTTTGAAAGTTGGATGTGGGGATACTACATACTCTAATTTAAAGCAACGAAATGAAAGGGGTGGCCAGAAAGTTGGGTGTATGGATACAACATGGTGTAATTCAAAGGAACAGAAATTAAAGGGGGTGGCCAGGTCTACATTTTTGTTTCAATGTCCTCAGTTGTTCGCCAAGGATTCCTATCCAGTACAGCTATAGCTAACGTGATGGGTACCTTTATGTCAAATGCATACAAAGATATTAATGAGTGAGTCCTAATGCCAAACATCTCCTAAAGCAAAGGGTAGTGTGCGAAAACAAAAGATAATATTTTAAATCGGTACTTTTACCAACATCCGAAAAAGCTTTAGGTAAGAAAAATGACCAAGAGAAAAGCATTAAGCGCTGCACGGCTCATATGATAAAAATAACTCTCCAGCAGTTTGGTTTGGAGGAAACTCGTCACTACACCTTTCATTTTGGCCTTGCGCTCGCAAAAAAAAAAACTTACCTTTTTCACTCCTTCTCGGATGACAATGAAGAAAGTTTCTTTCTAGACGAAAATGCGCTTCATCTTGAACTGCATGCGTATTTACTTCCAACCTACAGACTTCTGTGGAATCCAACAATTTCCCGAGCTTTGTCAGTGTGTGTAAAGTGTGACAGACAAGATTTTTGACTATTTATCTCATGTTTCCCTGTGTCATTCGATAAACCAGCGGCAAAGCTATAGACACGTACACAGTTCTGTTACAAACGAATTACCACTTGCCATGGTAACCTTACAATGAAACAGAAGTATCCATAATACGAGCCTGCCCAACTTTACTCTTTAGTAAGATACTGCGCATTTTCGACATTGATCTATGTCCGTGCGTATTACTGTTTCATACCCAATAAGTATTTGAGGACTATCACGAAAGCACATAAATTTTACAGTGAGAGTAAACTCTAAAAGAAACCCATTTAACACATTGTTTAATACCACATATATTCAATCGGTGTGAGGAGAAAATAAGTTTTCACAAGGACGAATTGTCGAAATTTCTTAGTTTTTACAGCGTTAGATCAATGGGGCACTAATTCAAGATTGCAAGGCGACTTAAGATGGCAAAGTTAAGATTTCCTTATCGATTTTCGATCTGGAAGCTTGTAGCTCGGTAGGAGAAGTGGCACAAAGCTAACAAAGAGTCTAGATCTCCAGCGAGATTGGAATAAAGAGTTAATGCATCTTCCAATTGACAATGTGGCCATGTCACAACATCGCCAGCGGGCTAGTGCTGCCTTAAGGTACACTCTCATTGCCGTAGTGACTGTTAAAGCAGTTGATTCGAAACGTAAAATATCAGTTTAGTTGTAGATTCACTTTAAGTGAGAATCATTCATTGTAATTAATGGAAATTAGAAGAAACATCAGGCAAAGTGTAGTCGCCCTAGGGACTCCCTTCTTGGGAATATTTAGCCGGGAACAGCATGGCCCGTTAGATAAGTCTGACGTGGCTTCTACTTACTTGTGTCAGACTTCTGTCTTCTTTTCTGACTACCTGTCTTGACCAGTTCTTGTTCTTATTTTTCCCACGCCCTTCATTTTCATTGTCTAATCTCATCATACACGGTGAAGGAAGGCCTCCCCAGGGTTGGTGAAGCCCGCTTTCCTAGGGGATCAAACCCTTAAGGCAAACCCTGGTCCTCCAAGTTACATGTTATACCGTAAGGCTGGTAACCTATTCCTGTAAAAATTTCCACACTCACAAGGCTCCAAGTAAACCTCGGATAAAAACCGGAAATCATGGATGACGGACAGGCAAGGAAAAGGTCAAGGATTATGGAATAAAAGAATTGCTCATTATTGCCACATGGGACGTATAAGAATCTGGGCACACTTGAGACCGAGCTTAGCAAACTACTCAAAGATTATAATATCAGTGTAGCAGTCATTATAGAAACGAAAAAGAAGCTGAAATGTAACAAGTATTTAAAAGATTACCTTATCTTATACGGTAGAGTAGCATTGAGCAAACGGCATGTAGTGGAGCGCCAGTACTGATAGACAGAATGTGCGAAGATAATATACGGCAGTAGGCACTAGTAAATGCATCTATTACCACACTTAGAGTGAAATTTGATATAGGACATCTAACAGTTATAGGAACCTATGCACCAGCGGAAGGAAAGGTAGAATACACGGATCTGTATTACGAAGATTACAGAAACACCTAAATGAAATAAACACTGACGATGTCATCTTGACGGGAGACTAAATACAAGAACAGGTAAACAACCCATTCACCGAATGAAAGACAACAATGGAGCAGATACCATTAACAACAACGGAATAGAATTGAGACAGTTTGCCGCCTTTAATGAACTGAAAGTAAACAACAATTTTTTAAGACGAGAGACATATATAAATGCACACGGTCTGCATGAGGCCATATATCTTTTTTTTATCACATAATATTAAATAAAAATCAAGCCTGTAGGATGACGGACATACACTATGCGATCAAAAGTATCCGGACACCTGACTGAAAATGACTTACAAGTTCGTCGAGCCCTCCATCGGTTATGCTGAAATTCAATATGGTGTTGGCCCACTCAGCTTCACTCTCGCAGGCATACGTTCAACCAGGTGCTGGAAGCCTTCTTGGGGAATGGCAGCCCATTCTTCACGGAGTGCTGCACTGAGGAGTGGTATCGATGTCGGTCGCTGAGGCTTGGCACGAAGTCGGCGTTCCAAAACACGGCAAAGGCATTCTATAGGATTCAGATTAGGACTCTGTGCAGGCCAGTCCAATATAGGGATGTTATTGTCGTGTAACCACCCTGCCACAGGCCGTGCACTATGAACAGGTGCTCGATCGTGATGAAAGGTGCAGTCGCCCTCCCCGAATTGCTCTTTAACAGTGAGAAGCAAGAAGGTGCTTAAAACATCAATGTAGGCCTGTACTGTGATAGTACCACGCAAAACAACAGGGGGTGCAAGGCCCCTTTATGAGAACACGACCACACCCTAAGACCACCGCCTCCGAATTTTACTACACACTATGGTAGATGACGTTCACCGGGCATTCGCCATACCCACACCTTGCCATAGGATCGCCACATTGTGTACCGTGATTCGTCACTCTACACAACGTTTTTCCACTGTTCAATCGTCCAATGTTTACGCACCTTGCCCCAAGCGGGGCGTCGTTTGGTAATCACCGACATGATGTGTGGGTTATGAGCAGCCGCTCGACCATAAAATCCAAGTTTTCTCACCTCGCGCCTAACTGTCATTGTACTTGCAGTGGATCCTGATGCCGTTTGGAATTTCTGTGTGATGGTCTGGATAGATGTCTGCCTATTACACATTACGACCCTCTTCAACTGTCGGCGGTCTCTGTCAGTCAACAGACGAGGTCGGCCTGTACGCTTTTGTGCTGTATGTGTCCGTTCACGTTTCCACTTCACTATCACATCGGAAACAGTGGACCTAGGGATGTTTGGGAGTGTGGAAATCTCGCGTACAGACGTATGACACAAGTGACACCCAATCACCTGATCGCGTTCGAAGTCCGTGAGTTCCGCGGAGCGTCCCATTCTGCTCTCTAACAATGTCTAATGACTACTGAGGTCGCTGATATGGAGTACCTGGCAGTAGGTGGCAGCACAATGCACCTAATATGAAGTACTGATGTTTCTGAGGGTGTCCAGATACTTTTGATCGCATAGTGTACAAGTATATAGGGGGAGAAACATGAGTACGGACCACTATCTTATTAAATCAAACATTCAGCTGTGGGAAAGATGGAAGAAACTGAACAAGAGGAAAACTGAAAGAAATCCTAACAAAACTTTTAACGTGCCCCTGCTTCAAGTGAGAGTTTCAAATGGTTCAAATGGCTCTGAGCACTATCGGACTTAACAGCTTTGGTCATCAGTTCCCTAGAACTTAGAACTACTTAAACCTAACTAACCTAAGGACATCACACACATCCATGCCCAAGGCAGGATTCGAACCTGCGACCGTAGCAGTCAAGTGAGAGTTTAAGGAATCTATATCAGTGCAGGCTAATTAAGCTACTCCAAAAATGCCTTCAGGCGAACATATAACTGAAGACAGGTCAAACATAAAAAGTACTGTAATACAATAAGGTAAAGAAGTACTAGGCGAGAAACCCGAAACAAATGGAAAAACATGACGTAAGATTTGGACCGAAGAGATAGTAGCCACAGATAATAAAAATAAAGCGTACGGGGAATTCTTAGAGATATGTGAAATACCAGATGAGTGGAAGCGCGAGAAAGTTATTTCACTGTTTAAAATAGGAAACTTAGTAACACAGCTAATTACAGGTGAATCAGTCTTTTGAAAGATTCTTATAAAATCTGCAGCAAAATAATTAATGAAAGGCTAATATACATCTCTGATTCATTTTTATTAGAACAGCAAGCAGGCTTCCGTATATGAAGATCTGCCGACAATGTTTTCAATCCAAAATGAAATATGCAATAAAGACGAGAATTCACTTTGGAAACACATCCATCGTCTATCAACTATGAGAAGGCATATGACCATACCCACAGAAAAAAAATTCTTGTCGATAACGGAGAAAAGAGTGTTCCCCAGAACTCTGGCAATATTATGTTAAGGTTTACACAAAAACACCAGAATATGAATAGATACTGGCAAAGAGCTGATACAAGAAGTGGAGACAAAACAAGGACTGAGGCAAGGCTGTAGTATGTCACCAACACTGTTCAACATCTACATCGACAACCTCGTTAGGGAACGGATGATGGGCACAATTGGACCAAGCAAATTTCTAAACACAATGCCTTTTGCCGAACAGTAGATAAACATGCAAAACAGTGAAAAGAAATTGTAAGTGGCCGTACATAGATTAAACAATATAAAAAATTGCAGCCTAAAGATATCAACAACAAAAACAAAAACCACGATGTCTTCAGGAAAATACTCCGTAAAGGCTAAGACAGTCATCAGCAACATAATAATAGAGCAGGTTTCCAATTTCCTGCACATAGCATGTGACATAACGTTTGAATGCGAGAGAGACGAAAATAAGAAAATCAGCCCCTATCGACACATATGTGGCACAATAAGGAGACCACTGAAGGGTAAAACCAGAAGAGCAACCCAAATGAAATTTTGTAAAGTCATGGCAGTACCCATAGTATCATAGGGAGCAGAAAGTTGGACATTCATATAAAAAGACCTAAGACAACTTGAAAAATCAGAAATTAAGTTGCGTAGATCAGTGAGAGGCTGGGCAAGATAAGACAGAATGAGACATAAGGAAACTAATGGTACACCCATTAACTGAAAAAGTAATCCAACGAAATCAGGATTGTAAAAAGCACGTATTGCGTATATCACCTCAGAGAACCCCTCGACAAGCAATGCAGTACAACCCTATTGAAAGAAGGAGTGTGGGAAGGGCAAGGAGGATATAGGCAGGGACAGGTCATAAGGCTAATCCTGGATTGGCAGAAGAAGAAGACGAAATATCAAGTGAATTTAGAAAGATAATTCTGGACCACTCCAGGACGTAAAACGACGGCCACGTAGTTGCCAAACATGATCTGCAGTGTTGGCAATTCTTCATTAGACGTTTCAGGAGGAACATCTTTCCACAGCCGATATGTTTCTTGATGTGTTCCGGACGCTTTGATGATGTAGCACCGCTGGTTGCCACAGCATTGCCTGGGGGCTAAAATACGAGTGCCTAAAGTGTACGCCAACGAGTTTCATCCCCATTTCTGTAACTATGAATTGTATCCAAAGCGTTGCTGCGAATAATATCCAGATGCACCGATTAGACACTGAGAATCGTAAATAAATAATTATTTGAGCTGACCTCCTCTTCAGTATCTGTTGTAGCAGTTTTTGTTTTTCTCTTTCAAGCGTGCTGCAGATTAAGAACCTCATTCGCCAGAAGCAGTTCACTTTTTTATATCACGAAACGCCACTAACACTGCGAGTCAATAATTTTTTAAAAATAATGTACACTTGAAGCAGGTTTCTTTATATATGCTTTCATTGGCCCACCTCTTAGACATTATGACACAAATGAAAAGACAGTACAACACTGACAGGGCCAGCCGGTGTGGCCGAGCGGTTCTAGGCGCTTCAGTCTGAAACCGCGCGACCGCTACGGTCGCAGGTTCGAATCCTGCCTCGGGCATGAATGTGTGTGATGTCCTTAGGTTAATTAGGTTTAAGTAGTTGACCTCAGCTGTTAAGTCCCATAGTGCTCAGAGCCATTTGAACCATTTTGAACAACATTGACAGCAAAACGTAAACATCCATAAACAAATTTCATAAACTGCGAATAACACAAAATCTAGAATGGAACAAGGTAAACTGAGCAATACCATCTTATGCAGCAGTCTTTAAATCGGACACAAGAATCCGTGAAGAAAACTAAACAAGTGAATGAGCGCAGTGCAGGTTCCATTCCAGCTTCTGATAACATAAAAGGAGAAGCACTTTTGGTCAGAATGTGGGAAAAGGAACACAAAACACTGGCAGAAATGCCTCGATTATGATATACTGAAACAAAACTGTCACTGAGTCCATAAAAACCACAAATAAGAAAAGTATAATGTATTCGTAATGACAACAATATAGCTACTGGTGATGCTTCGTCAACAAAAAGCGAAAAGTGCCTGATGAAAGAACATTCAAGTTTCCAGAACGCTAGAGACACGGGGAAACCAAGGTAACAGTAAGTAGTTCATAGAGGTGAGCTTGGTACAAAATTTCTGTGCAGTTCGTCGCAGATGGGACATATTGCTCGTAGTTTAGTTTCTGAATGTCAAATACTTCAGGGTCAAATCTAATCCATTGCATCCGTAAGTCTCTTCGTGTTGAAATCACCACTATACGGCGAATAAACGTCAAACACGTGGCATTAAAGTTCATTTTCACTAGTTCCAGACACTTTGTAACCTCCCCCCTCATTTATCGACCTTAATGACAGTGAAAAATTAAACCGCGTGTACCTAATGGAAATTTGGGAAAAGCAATCGTCACCGAAGTTAATCTATCGGTAAAGAGGGAGGAAAGGGTTACATCTAAATGAAAGGAAAAATGCAAATGAAACTGGTGGAAATTAATTTTGAAAAGGGGTAAAGTTAATAAAGAAGGTAAATGTGCGGCCGTTACGTTAACAATTAACTAGCGGTAATTAGATATTTGAGATTTGGGGGAAATCACGGTCGCCAGTCCTAAGGACAATTACTATAGTAACTGAAAAAGAAAGGTTATTACACATATAATTAACACTAGAAGCGTGGCAACTGAAGGTTGACACGTGTAGTGTGAAAACTGAAAGTTTGTCAGAAGTAATAAATTTCGCTACACTCTGACTTAATTTAGCAAAAGAATTAATAAAACCGGAAAATCGAAAGTTAATTTAGTGACTGAAGTTAATAGTGAGCTTTCTTTCTGAAGCACATCGAAATCCAGTAAAATACGGTTAGTCTTGGACTACCTCAACAATCATTTCAAAAGCAACTTGACTCTACGCAATTTAGAAACAAGAGATTTTACTTTGAACTTGAATTAAATGATTCTGAACTATTAACAATAGTAAAATTTAGTACGTACCAAGCTGAGCTGCAGTCACAGGTAAGCTAAAATATGCTAACAAAACTCGCACTCTAAATTTGTGCTCGTGTAACCTAAATATTGTAGCCAGCTACTGAACTTTGAAATTAAAGCAGTGAAATCTAATTATATTATTTTAATGCTGGCGTTTGAATTTCAACGACACTCGGGTTCATTTCGGAAAAGGAAGGGACCCTGCTTGGCAATGCAATTGGGACAATGAGCAACAAAGGTTCATGCTAAGTTGCTGTAATTTTGCGAGGCAAATGGAACAATTTGAAAAGCTGAGGTCTGCCATACAGTTCTGAAACTTTACGTGCTTTTAGTCTTCCTTGTTGGTTGATTGAAGGTTTGAAGCCGTCGATCGAGGAGGTGGCGACAGTCACTCATTGTCGGCCGTCGCTGTTGCAGAAGCTGGATGTTGGCGCGCCTTCTTCTCGACACGGTCACCAGGCGAAACGGGCTCTTGATGTGCGCCAGCTAATGCTTCCCGTCCGCGACACCATGTCAGAAACTATCATCGCGAGTCGAGCGCAATTACATGCTGCCAAACCCCGAAAGCGCGGCAACTCGCGGGAGCGTCACACAACACCTGCTCCACTCGCTACTCCCGCCAGACTCTCTCTGTTCTGCCCGCGCTCCACGCGGCAGAGTTAACACTACCAAAGATCCTACACACTTTGATTCTTCACACGACCTATCGACGTAATCGTTCGATAGCAGTTTTCCCTAGGCAAGACCCAGCATAAAAATACAAATAATATTTACGAAACAAACCAATTATACATCGACATGAGTGCATAAATATATATATACAAACAGTAAAACAATTACAATATATAAAGAGACAGAAATGTCATATCTTGAGGTAACAAAACAAGGAAAAAAAATAATACTACAATAGATGGAAATAGGAGTATATGCATTTCCGGCGTTACAACTTACTTCGGCAATTCAAAATTTTGGTGTGAATGTTGACCATCCGTTACTACCTTCACCACAATCCCGAGATGATGCGGCATCAGATGTCACTATGCGACTCAATTATGCCATTTTGGGAATAGTTATTAATAGACACTTTCGCTCTGGTATTAACGAAATAGTTTAGATAAGGCTCCCAGCCTTGCCTTGACCTACGGGGCGAGCATAAATAAACCGTCAGTTCTATAGTGACATCTACTGTGTAGCAGACGGATTGCCTTCAGATAAGTTCTGAGTTCGTGCTATTGAAACAGAAGCATGTAGCGCTGCTAGTCACCACATGACCCCCAGCTAGTACCCTGGAGTTTCATCAGATATTTCAGCAAAGATATAGGTTAGAAAGACTGCGAAAAAGAGTGAAAAGAGTAGTACACAAATCACAGGAAATGAAACATGCCAGTTTTCGTAGAAGCAATATGGTTTGATCTCACTTTAACAAGTCTCGCCAAGTCCACTTATTTGAGCAATACCTTGCAACACTACCTGTTTTCTCGACCACTTTGTCTTCGAATATTAGCACCATCTTCTTCCAAATGTCGGCAGTCTCCTTTGCGAACCACAGGTACTGATCAGCTATTGATATCAGTAGATGCCATCGTAAAATCATGCTGATTTATGCCTAATTACAAACAAAACTTGCATCACTAGGTAGAAAACTGCTGATACAACTCCACATTCACGCACAGAAAATGGAGTTCTTGTAGTATTTGCGAACCCCAGATGTCTGTATTCTGTGCATGCGAGCGCGCGCGCGCGCGCGCTCGTGTGTGTGTGTGTGTGTGTGTGTGTGTGTGTGTGTGTGTGTGTGTGTGTGTGTGTGTTTCGACTTTACAAGCGCTAAATAGCGAGATTATCAGCACCCTGATTCATTTTAAAAGGAACGAATGTGGATAAAATCGTAAAAATTGTTGCATATAGTGAGGATGAAACCTACAAAACAAGGCTCATGCATTCACTCCCTCCTCCCTCGCATTCACTCAAACAGTCACCCTATCTCACACACCTGAAGATAAGGGAGAAAGGGTGAGCTAAAACGACGTCACAGACAAGTGTGACCAGCTGGCCACCTACAAGAGACATGGGCAAGCCAGTCAACCTGGCACCACACTTGGACCATCTCCCTAAAATCTAGAGAAAAATGTTGAGCAATTCACAAAATTAAAACTATGACACATTCGTTGGAAAGTCACATAAAACAGGCAATACTGCCCCTACCCTCTGGTGTCAAAATAAAGCACTATTTAATAAAATGTAGAGCACAGTGTTCTGGATACCACATGCAGCACACATTGGAAGGTCCTCTAGCCGGAGCAAGAAACCATGCTGTGGCCTATGCGAGGACGAGTAAGAAGAAGCTCGTCTCGTCAAATATTCTGTGTGGCGAACATTCAATGCTCCCGTTGTTCTACTTTCACCATGAGTGACAGAGAGGCTCAAATGAATAATACAGATATAGTAATAATTATTGGAAGTTGTGACATTCTATCAGAGGGCTGATTATTATCATATGCTACTTGTTTGTTCTACATCAGATGCAGCACGAACTCAGAGAGTATTAAGATTTTGTTATTGAATTTCGTTGTGGATGTTTTCAGTTGAATTAGAGAAGGAAGCAAACTGGTGTCATGAAGTGCACCAGCACTTCAGTGATTTTCGAACCTGCATCTGTACTGCGTTAACTTCACGAAACGAGTGACATGGCACATGTCTAGCGAGACAGCATTGAGGCGGACACTCTTTCATTACTGTAGCAGTTAAGTCAAAAAGAAACAAAGATAGCTCACATAGTAAGCGGTAAGGGCGATTGTAATTTACATACAAAATTATATTGTTGCACAAAAAAATTAGAACTTTTAACTCTTTGTCACATCTTATGTAAAGATGTTTCAGAATATTTCACTGAAATGATAAGAAAATATCAAGTGAAATTAACAGGTTGATTCTGTGCCACTGGAGGAAGTAAGATGAAACTTGCAGAGTTGTCAAACATATTCTGTGGTGTTGACAGTTTCAGCTGCTCTAGCAGAAAAGTGGCTGTGCGGTTCTAGGCGCTGCAGTCTAGTACCGAGCGACCGCTATGGTCGCAGGTTCGAATCCTGCCTCGGGCATGGATGTGTGTGATGTCCTTAGGTTAGTCAGGTTTAATTAGTTCTAAGTTCTAGGCGACTGATGACCTCAGAAGTTAAGTCGCATAGTGCTCAGAGCCATTCTAGCAGAAAGAAAAATGTCTGAGTCAGTCTCTAAATGCTATACATTCCTTTTGGTATCCAAATCCTGCACCAGCTGGCCATCGGTTTTCATAACCTAAACATTTTAGAATTCTGCGGAATTTATCGACACCAGTTTGTTGTCGTAGGCCCTGTCAGAAAGGTCATAAAAAGCGTGGTGCTCTCCATGCTTCTGCCCAACACCCCGTTTCCATTCATGTGTAGCTAACACTCACAGATTCTTGTTTAAGGAATTGCTGACACTGAGTATTTAGCAGAATCAGCCCTATGTTGTTTTATTGTTTATTGGAAGGGGAACATGCAGTTAAGAACAGCTATTCCCGATAACAGTTAAGGGCTTTGTGCATGTTTTCATTCAGCATTGATTGCAAACTGGCCCAACACTTGACAATATACACAAGGCAGGCGCTTTTCGGATCACACTTAACTCGTAATGGACTGCTACTTGAAGTAGTAAAGTGTTCTAATAATTACAATTTTATAATTCTCATACGAATTTTCTGATAGTCTAAAGAAGTCGCTAGTTTGAAACTATTAAGAAGTAAATGAGGATTAGGTCTCCCCTTCACTCAGCTTGGTGATCCTCTTTTGTTTTTTTTAGATTCTCTTTGTCTTAAGCCCACTGCAGACAGAGAGTCTATTACAGACATAGACGATAAGTAGATGTTTTCGAAATTCTGGATAGTTCACATTGCATTTGAGATATACAATCTCAGGCTCTATGATGGAGTAAGCAAAAAAACCTGTACTATGCGACTTTTATATTTTTTATTTTATCTTGTTAAAGTAAGGCAGCGCACATCAACATTCTAAACGTTCTACATCGAGACAGATAGTACCTAGGTCATCTCTTTATATTAGTACGTCATGAACTTAATGCTTCCTTCAGACAAATTGGCCGATATCAAACAATCATGATTTGAGTGTCTAAACGTAGAAGCGTCAGACAAAAGTCTCCGTAATACTACCACTTGTTAATGCAACCAGTTTTCCACAGGGTTGAGAAACACTATTTTATTCCTTACAGAGGCCGGCCGTGGTGGCCAAGCGGTTAAAGGCGCTACAGTCTGGAACCGCGCGACCGCTACGCTCGCAGGTTCGAATCCTGCCTCGGGCATGGATGTGTGTGATGTCCTTAGGTTAGTTAGGTTTAAGTAGTTCTAAGTTCTAGGGGACTGATGACCTTAGAAGTTAAGTCCCGTAGTGCTCAGAGCCATTTGAACCATTTTTCCTTACAGAGTATTACTGATAAGACATAGGCCCGTACTGTGCAGTTCGGTATCGTCTGTTAATAAATGCTTTGTGACGTGAGAATAGTGCACCATTCACATCCAATTGAAGCATATCGGAAAGGGCCGACCAGTAATGACTTGACGCAGCAGCAGGATGTACAGACCGGTGAATATATGTTTCAGTCACCATACAAACCCTGCATGACGTAACGATTATAAAGTTCATTGTCTACAACCATGTGGGAGAATCCTTTACAGTCCTCGCTTTAGTGGAAGTACTATATACAGGATGTTTGGAAATTCCCGTTAAAACTTCTAGTACATGTAGAGGGGAGTGAGTACATTGTAACACCCCACCCATCTCTGGAGGCCTCACCCCGTTACCGCTTTCTGAGAGTTTGAGCTGCCCTAAGGTGCCTATTGTCGCTTCCCTTCGCCACACCCCAGCCGCCCGCCGCCATCCGGCCGTGGTCAACTCTGAATACTTCCCCGGAATAAACTCGCCTCCAGAAAATCGACGCGTTTCCACAAAGTTTTCATGTCGCGTGAATTACTTTGAAACCATCACCCGACATTAATTATTCCAATACGTCCATACTATATCTTCTGCAAGATGCATTGTGCCTTGTCAGTCATTTTTGTTCAGCTCTACTGTTCGCTCAACGTGAGTTCGGTGATCTTTAATGACTTTATGTAAGGGGCATAGCTCTTGCCATCTTATTTTGAATAGGAACATACTCTTTCCATGCTACAACAGTATGAAAACAAATTTTCTAGGTAAGTGCGCTACAGGGTAGTCACGGTGAGGGGTGGTTATGTCTGATTGGCTTATGTCATTTGACATCTGTCCTACCTCTCTGACATGGTTCGGGCCTCATTCACATGTCAGTGTTAGAGCAATACGTTTGAGTAAACGTTTGCAGAATAAACCGATATGATCGTTCAGTACGGCGAAGCTGATGGTAATGGAAGAGCTGCTCCTCGTCTTTATCAACGTCCGATTTCACTGTATACCCTTTTTCGCACAGTTATGCAACGGCTTCGAGAAAGGGTGCCTCCGGCGTCGGCAAGTGGGACTGTGGCGCTCCAAGGCGATGGCACATAGCCGAACTGGAAGAGGCAGTACTGCATCACGTTGAATAGAACCCGTCAACGAGCAATTTCTTTCGCTATTAACGAGTGGAACTGCAAAACTAGTGATGTACTGGGTCACGTGTAATCAGTTACTTGTAAAAGTGGTCGCGTTACCAACATGTTTTCAAATGGTTGTAGCACGGAAACGGTACATTTTCGGACATGAGTTTCACTTCAAAATATTATCTACTCACTCCACTCTACATGTCCTAGAAGTTAGTAGAGGAAAAGTGTAGAAAGAGGAACATTCTAACTTATACAGGGTTATTACAAATGACTGAAGCGATTTCACAGCTGTACAATAACTTTATTATTTGAGATATTTTCACAATGCTTTGCACACACATACAAAAACTCAAAAAGTTTTTTTAGGCATTCACAAATGTTCGATATGTGCCCCTTTAGTGATTCGTCAGACATCGAGCCAATAATCAAGTTCTTCCAACACTCGGTGCAGCGTGTCCCCATCAATGAGTTCGAAAGCATCGTTTATGCGAGCTCGCAGTTCTGGCACGTTTCTTGGTAGAGGAGGTTTAAACACTGAATCTTTCACATAACCCCACAGAAAGCAATCGCATGGGGTTAAGTCGGGAGAGCGTGGAGGCCATGACATGAATTGCTGATCATGATCTCCACCACGACCGATCCATCGGTTTTCCAATCTCCTGTTTAAGAAATGCCGAACATCATGATGGAAGTGCGGTGGAGCACCATCCTGTTGAAAGATGAAGTCGGCGCTGTCGGTCTCCAGTTGTGGCATGAGCCAATTTTCCAGCATGTCCAGATACACGTGTCCTGTAACGTTTTTTTCGCAGAAGAAAAAGGGGCCGTAAACTTTAAACCGTGAGATTGCACAAAACACGTTAACTTTTGGTGAATTGCGAATTTGCTGCACGAATGCGTGAGGGTTCTCTACCGCCCAAATTCGCATATTGTGTCTGTTCACTTCATCATTAAGAAAAAATGTTGCTTCATCACTGAAAACAAGTTTCGCACTGAACGCATCCTCTTCCATGAGCTGTGGCAACCGCGCCGAAAATTCAAAGCGTTTGACTTTGTCATCGGGTGTCAGGGCTTGTAGCAATTGTAAATGGTAAGGCTTCTGCTTTAGCCTTTTCCGTAAGATTTTCCAAACCGTCGGCTGTGGTACGTTTAGCTCCCTGCTTGCTTTATTCATCGACTTCCGCGGGCTACGCGTGAAACTTGCCCGCACGCGTTCAACCGTTTCATCGCTCACTGCAGGCCGACCCGTTGATTTCCCCTTACAGAGGCATCCAGAAGCTTTAAACTGCGCATACCATCGCCGAATGGAGTTAGCAGTTGGCGGATCTTTGTTGAACTTCGTCCTGAAGTGTCGTTGCACTGTTATGACTGACTGATGTGAGTGCATTTCAAGCACGACACACGCTTTCTCGGCTCCTGTCGCCATTTTGTCTCACTGCGCTTTCGAGCGCTCTGGCGGCAGAAACCTGAAATGCGGCTTCAGCCCAACTAAACTTTATGAGTTTTTCTACGTATCTGTAGTGTGTCGTGACCATATGTCAATGAATGGAGCTACAGTGAATTTATGAAATCGCTTCAATCATTTGTAATAGCCCTGTACATACTACAAATTACATAGCACATGAGTCGAATAAATGATGTAACCACATGTTGACAAATAAGATTATCCTAAAATATAAGAGTGAGATGACATAGCATATCTCGTGCTGGACTATTGCATGTGGTTGCTGTGTGCTCCACATTTTTACATTGAGGCAGTTCATTTTACACTTAAATGGAACGTAGCTTCGTCAGTGAACACTAAACGCGAACAGAAATAAATTCACCGAACAATAGTAACTGCCACCGTGAGTTTTCACCCAGCATGATCGAAACAAGGGTCACACGCCATTCGCGAGCTACTACCCGTCACGGCACACATTGTAAGAGACAATAGATTCCCATTACGAGAAACCAATTACAACAAAGTTCTCCAGTGATACTAATAACATCAATGTTTTTAGTGCTTAACTTCTGAGGTGCACTCTTCCATTCCGATCGACAGTTGTAAAGTCTTGTGTTGGCACCTTGTTTTGCGTTTGCTGCACCCCGCTTCTGTCTACCTTGTGCAATAACGCCTTTGAACATTGTTGAGGTTTCAGTGTACGTATCCCCCGCTGTTACCGAGCAGCGTTATTATTGCACGTGCGGTCTGAGCGACGCACCTCACAAGCTACGTTATGACGGATGGAAGTAAGCCCATGTGTAGCGGCGTTCGTCCAGGTGATATCAGACTTCTATTCTGTAATACAGTCATGTCTAAATGACGCAAGTGATTTTTATGAGCGTGATGATAATTCAGATGCTGAAATTTCTGGCGATGAAAGGGAAGACGTTGCAGTAAGCAATATTCATTGTAAGGTATATTCATAGTAAAGTTTTATTCACAGTATGGTTCAAGTATTCTAGTGAACACATCATCACAAGAAGCAGGTCGCAAAAACACAATGTTGTTCTTCAACTGCTAGGTGTAAGGGGTCGAGCAGGTACACTCCTTTACAAAACGTTGACGTTGAGCAATATTACAAAAATGTAAAAAGAAAAAAAAACAGAATACCTTATCATATACCCAATTTTTAATGGTTCAGTTGTACCCATCAATTTCTAAATAGTCTACGTAATCAGTTACTAAATATTTTTACTAATACACTTAATGGAGAGGTTGGAATCAACATGAGTAAATTTCTCTTAATTTTTTAAGTTGAATTAAACCTAGTTGCATAAAGCATACACACAGAGTCTCGTAAACGTTTATTTTATTAGCTGTAGTTAGTCTCTAAATTCTATTCTGTACAGTGAGAATACAAGATTTGAGGTTTCTACAAATCTGAGGAAAAAATACCGCAAACTAGTCTGTTAGACCTCGTCTCACAATCTATGTCCCAGTGTAAGTACCTCACAAGTTCACCGTTAAATTTGTGACGTAATGTCATGCTGAATACACCAGTCTTGCAAAGATGTAATGGACTCTGGATAAAAAAAAGCACCGGAAGACTCAGAAGAAGGCCATTGTAACAGTGGCCAAAATGATGGTTTCACCAGTGTTGATTCTTATCGGTATGACCTGGCACCATACCAAGAAAACTTTTCTGTCTCTGGCTGAGGAAGCCTACGCAATAATAAAAAACCCTAGACCTTGCTGATTATCGTTATTATGAGGGCTTGCAGCAGCTGAATCTGTACGGTCTGAAACGCAAACGTCGCTGCAAAATACGCCAGACACACATCTACATCTACATATACACTCCGCTAGCCACCAAGCGGTGTGTGGCGATGGGCACTATTCGCGCCAAAGTCATAACCCCCCCCCCCCCCCCGTTCCATTCGCGGATCGCGAGAGGGAAAACGACTGTCTGAGCCTCAGTACGCGCTCTAATTTCCCTTATCTTTGAATGGTGATCATTGCGCGATATGAAAGTTGGTGGTAATAATAGATGCACTACATTCTCGGCGAAGATCGGATTTTGGAATTTAGAATTTAGTGAGCAGCCCCTTCCGTTTAGCGCATCGTCTATCTCCAAGTGTATCCCACTTCAAACTTTCTATGAGATTTATGACGCTCTCGCGATGGCTAAATGTACCAGTCACGAATATTGCCGCTCTTCTTTGGACCTTCTCAGTCTCTTGAATCAGACCCAGCTGGTAAGTGTCCCATACAGACGAACAGTAAGACTGTACGAACTAAAGTATTGTAAGCAATTTCATTAAGCCCCAAGGTAAACGGTGAAAGTCGACACGTATGTAAAAATTTTACCTCTAGTTTACATCTTCATAATGGTAGGAGGTATAGTGTTGTGAATCGCGATGAATGTTTTGCAGTACCTTATACTTTATGCCAAGGAAGTTTGAAGATCAGTTCATACACTTAACATGTGGAGAAACCTATGGGCAGAATATTTGAAACACCATCTGGTCAGTACTTCGTAGTCAGTAGAACTCTTTAAAAATTAGACTGCCATTTGCAGAATAAATCCCACTGTAAATGAAAAAAATATTGCATCTGTTACGGCGTAAAGTCAAGCGTCGGCACGCCAGTCGGGAACGACAGGTAAGAGAAGGCTGTGAGAAGAGGTCGGCCAATCGCACGCTGGCTGGACCTCCCTTCCAGGACGACAACGCGACAGCAGGGGCCCCTATGTGACGGCCCAGCTCAATAGCAGCTTCAAGATTAGCGAAATCGATAGCAGCGCCAAAGCTAGTCACTTTGCCTGTCCTCTGTATGCAGTACAGACTTGGGGTTGTTTATTCTGAAGAACACTGATTATTTCGTATGCCACCGTTTGCTTGCGACAAATCTGTGTAGTTGCCAAAGTTGAGTACTGTAATTTTCTTATTGCAAAAAACTCATTAATACGACTTGTTTGATTGTTTGTCTAGCGAACCGAGTATGCAGGCTTCCTAGACACTACAGCATCATTCGCTAAGAGGTATCTGTTCAGCCGTTTCCTTTGTCAGAAGAAAAATACGAATCCAGATGAATACGTTGATGTTTTGCACACGTGTGTAATAAGAACGAACCGTAGACGGAGGGAACAGAGAAAGGTTAATATAGAAATGATTTCAGCATAAGGAAAGAAAATATTCACCACATATTTAGACATAAGCACTGCGTGGGTATCTCAATTGATACTTGTAAAGCACTGAGCAATAAGTGTTTACGACACACGAGGCCACGATCGTGCGATAAGACAGTATGAGGCACATGATGCTATCGGCAACACTTGTCTGAATACTCAAGTGAATGGTGTTATCTCCTGTTTGTTAAACTGTGTACAACTGAGAACGCCGAAACTGCACTATCGCAGAATCCAGAAGTTGAACAGATCCAAAGGAGTGACGTAGAAATCCCGAATATTCATGAGCATATTCATGAGCATCCCCGTCATGTTTCACTCTTGGGCGCACCCCCAGCCATGTTTCACTCTTGGGCCACGTTTCACGCCTGGGACGTAATATCGGCCAGAAGCTGGAAACAGTGTGAAACAACACTCATCCGACCAAACGACTTCCTTCCATTGCTTCACTGTCCAGGTTTAACTACCTCATCACTGAGTTTTCTTGTTACGTGCATTTGCGTCACTGATTAGTGGTTTTGGAACCCCATGGCTAAATAAAATATTATTCACCTTAAAAAGGTATTCATAAAAAGCTGATTAACCTATAAATTTATTGCTTCCAATGTATTTATTAATACAATTATCGTTTATTTTTCACTCTCAGTTGCAAATTTTTTAATACGCAACGTGTTTCGATCTCTCTGGGTCTACAATTGCCAGACCCGTGCATACGGGTAAAGCTTCATAATAAAGAAAAATCCATGAGACTAACGCTCCGATAAATACTACACTAGCAGGAAGGTTAGAAACTCTATACACTTTTCACGAGTAGTATAGTTTAAAAAATACTATGGCTTTCCAGACAAAGACAGGAACACTGTTGTACCAGTTCATTCTATCTTTGCAACCTTAGATACGGTAAATTTGTGCAATAAATTCCCTGTCCATGAGGCATTAGAAATTATTGAGAAAAACTTTATAAAACATAAAAAATGGCTACGGGAGAAATATGTAATTGAATTAATGTAACTTGTGGAAGTGACCTTATGCTATAATATTTCACCGTTACCGAAAAGCTATCCCTCCAACCTGAAGGGCAGCCGCGGTAAATTCTCTGACTGGCATTGTGGCTGAGATTTTCCTCAATCATTTGGAATTCCGGTTTTTTACTAACAGCGCTGCAGCAGCCAGTTAAGTTCTCTACTATTACCGCTACGTCGGTGATGCCATTTCGTTAGTTGTACGAGATCAAAGCGATGTTAATGACACAGTGGAGAGAATGAGTGCTTTCATCCAAACATTAGGTTTGCAGTTGAGCACGAAAATAATGGAGCCATGAATTATCTCGATGTTACGGTTACAAGAGAGGTGGACATAGACTGTACAGAAAACCTAACTGTACTTACACTATTACTTCAAAGTCTTGGCACCCTGTTAAAATAATGACGGCGTATTTCTGATCTGTGATTAATAGATTAGTAAAACTGCTATTAATCTAGCAAGAGAGGAACAAAGAAATTGGTATCATTAAACAAGTTTCAGTGAGCCGTTTCAACAGTAACAAAACTATTGCAGAAAACTGAAAGTCAAAGACAACATAAAGTCCATGACAGTATGCTAAGACGTGAACAGGAAGACAAGAAATCGTGTACGTGCTCCTGATTTCCAAAGGACGTGTTTCAAAAATATTTGCTTGACAATTTCGCAGTACCAATACGCGCGTAGGGTTTAAAAGCTAGTGACATCATTCGCTTCAGACTGAGGCACTGTGGGAAAAAAAGCCTCAAAACTCACGGCAGCGGGTGTATATAAAATAAAGTGAAGAAACTGCCCGAAAATTTACGTAAGGTCAAACAGGCAGAGCGTTTTGGCGAACAGTGGCGCACACTGTTGAAAGCACTGATACTCATTTGGAAGTAATGCATGATGAACCTAACGGACACTTCCTGAAAATGTTGTAAGAAACTGAGATTTTTACACACTGTTTATAAGAGGCTGGTCATGGACTGTGTGGCTGGTCCCGGCGGAGGTTCGAGTCCTCCCTCGGGCATGGGTGTGTGTGATTGTTCAAATGGTTCAAATGGCTCTGAGCACTATGGGAGTTAACTGCTGAGGTCGTCAGTCCCCTAGAACTTAGAACTACTTAAACCTAACTAACCTAAGGACATCACACACATTCATGCCCGAGGCAGGATTCGAAGATGCGACCGTAGCGGTCACGCGGTTGCAGACTGTAGCGCCTAGAAGCGTTCGGCCACTCCAGCAGGCTGTAATTGGACAGATTTAAAACGAATCCTGTAGGTAGGTGCTGAATTGTTATTTGCCAATGGGATGTGAGCCCATCACTTGACATGAAAACATGGTGCCTCAGAGCCAAATAAAACAAATTTGATATCATTTGCAGGGAAAGTTATGGCTTGTGTTTTCTGGAATGTAAGAATTCTTCTTCTAGTTGCTATCTTATGGTCCATAACTAACTCTGCGAACCGTGGACGTTACTGAGGTGGATGGGGTTGCCTGCTTCTATGACACAGGCAGACGTACAGTTCGTGCAATCGCAGCGGAGGGATGTAAGAGGAGAGGTCAGAAAAACATGTTGTTTGTGAAGAAGGGCATTATCCTTGTGAGCGTACCCTGTGCCAAGGCAAGCACGTTCAGCATGACGAAGTCGCGCGGGGTAGCCGCGCGGCCTAGGGGTCTTCTCACAGTCCGCGCGGCTCCCCCCGTCGGGGGTTCGAGTCCTCCCTCCTCTCTCGGGCATGGGTGTGAGTGTCGTCCTTAGCGTAGTTTATTTTAAGCTAGGTTAAGTGGTGCGTAAGTTTAGGGACCGATGACCTTAGCAGTTTGGTCCCATAAGACCTTACCACAAATCTCCAATTTTTTTCCAGCATGACGGATACAGGGATTAGTGACCTAAAGGTCGTTATAGAGAGACTGACGACCAAACCATCCAGATCTACCAAAAATAAGCCCAAAAATATATCTATTTAAAAAAAAGGAAATAAAAATCCGGCTAACACCTTCCTAAGAGACAATCTCTACCCCTTCTCAGTTAACTACGTGAGTGTAGACTAGATGTGGCTTCGATTCAAAGAAATGGTTTCTGAAGGAATTGAGAGATGTACACTGAATAAATTAATAAAAGATGGTACTGATCGCTATGATACACAAAAAATGTCACAACACTGTTACAGCAGCAACGAAAAAAGCATGCCGACTTTACGAGAACACAAAATCTCAAAGATCGGCAATGTTTTACTGAGGCTAGGAAGTTAGCGCGAACTTAGCTTCCACAATGAAACTATTTCTCGAAATCTGACAGAAAATTCAAAGAGATCTTGGTGGAATATAAAGTACACCAGCGACAAGACACAATCAATACCTTCACTGCAATGGTAAAATTGTCAATGATAACGCCACTAAAATGAAGTTATTAAACACAGAAGACGAAGTTAATATTCCAGAATTCGAATCAATATCAGCTGTCAAGAGAAGTAGAAATCTTTGGTGTAGCGAAGCAGCTTAATGCGATTAATAAAGGCGAGTCTCTCGATCAAGATATCATACCACTTAGGTTCCTTGCAAAGTATGCTGGTATAGTAGCCCCATGCTTAGCAATCATATAAAGCAGCTCTCTGAACAAAAGGTCCGTACCAAAACACTGGAAAGCTGCACAGGTTGTACCAACACTCAATAAAGGAAACTACAGACCCGTATCAATGACGTCGAATTGCAGTAGAATTTTGGGACTATACTGTGTTAGAACATGATGAATAATCCCGAAGTTAATGGTCTTTTGAAACATAATCAGCACATATTCAGAAAATATCATTCTTCTGAAACAAAACTAACTATTCATTCGCATGAAGTAATGACTTTCTGTCGACAGGGTATCTCAAATTGATTTCATATTCTTAGATTTTAAGAAGATTTTCACACAGTTCCTCAGAAGGTGCTTCTAGTGCAACTGTGTGCCTGAGCAGTATGGTCTCACTTGTGCAACGCAGATTGTAGTAACTGACGGAAAGTCATCGAGTAAAGCAGAAGTAATATCTGGTGTTTCCCTCCAAAGATGTGTTTAGCCCCTCTGCTATTCCTAATGTATATAAACGAATTGACAGACAATCTGAGAAACTCCCTAAGATTGTTTGCAGATGATGCTGTCATTTTCCATCCAGATCAAAACCAACTGCAAAATGACTTAGACACGGTCTGAAAAGTGGTAACTGCCTCTGCATATGGAAAAGTGTGTTGTCACCCACATGAGTACGAAAAGAAATCCGATAAATTTCGGTTACACGATAAATCATACAAATTTAAAGTCTGATAATTCGACTGAATATCTAGGAATTACAATTAAGTTCGGCTTAAATTGGAACTATCACTTAGATAAGCTTATGGGGAAGATAAACAAAAGACTGCGTTTTACAGAGACAACACTTAAAAGACGCAGCATGTCTACTAAAGAGACTGCTTATTCTACACTTATTCATCCTGTGCCCGAATACCGCTGTGCGGTATGGGATCTTTATCAGATAGGATAGACAGAGGACATCGAAAAAGTCCAAAGAAGAGCTGCTCATTTCGTAGTATCGCGAAATAGGGGAGACAGTGTCACGAATATGATACAAGAATTGGAGTGATAATCATTAAAACAAAAGCGTTTTTCGTTTCGGTGAGATCTTTTCACGAATTTTCGCTCATTAAACTTCTCCTCTGAATATGAAAATATTTTATTGCCACACACCTACATAGGGAGAATTGATCATCTTAATAAAATAAAGATAAATCAGAGCTCGTGCATAAAGATTTAAGTGTTCATTTCTCCCAAGCGCTGTTAGAGACTGGAACAGTAGAGAAATTGTGTAAAACTGTGCTCTTACAGGCTCTTAACTGTTGAGTAGTCATGTAGACCTACATATCAACTAATGCTTTACCTCGGCCCTATGACCGATAAAGGGACTGAATTCCAGCATGCAGAGGGATAGCAAATACAAGACTCGTTTCTAAGAGTAGCCCGTTACATGTCATAGGAACGGGATGCATACCATCAAACTAAATCCAGTTCTAAACTTGATGAAATAAATTGATTTCACAAGCGATCCTGCAGTCGACATTATTCTTAGATGGGCAAGACTTGTGAATTAAACATAAATAAGACAGGATTGTTTTTAAATAAATGATGAATAGGATGAATACTGGTGGGTTAGACCAAAGATTTGAGTTTTGAGGAATTTAGAATTTACTTATCCAATAAACATAAGATAAAATGGAATGGTGGCACTACAAAAGTTTGCAAATAGTACAGAAAATAAAAAAAAATGGCAGAAACTGTACATTTAAGTTTGCATTAATTCAATACAAGTGCAAGTATATGCACTCAAGCCAATTACTTATCTCAAATGCGAATATTATAAAGTTCGATTGTGCATTAGCTGTTCATAAATCAATAAAAAGCTAACCCACACACACCTTTAGAGTTCATTAGTATGTTAAGTACCTTTAAATTCCTGCAAACATTTATATGGTCGTTCCGGCTAACAGTACTCAAAGACAGCAGAAATGATAATTTTAAGTTTTTTACTCCATAATATCACAGACATATGTTAGCGGTTGGACTGGCTGCCAGATTCTGAGTCCCCACAAAAGATGAACTACCAAGCTGTCCCTTACCGACCAGTTTCTATCGGTTCACTATCTCTAATCAACCCGAACAGATACTCATGCACAAGTTACCTCCTCCCTGGCTCATAAGAGAGAAATAGCTTGGCCCAGCGACCTCTTCCGTCGTTTTTTTAAAGTTCGTCAAATTACACAAATAATCGGACTACCACTCTAAATATATTCAAATCAAATAATATTTACATGTTTGGAGGAGTGCCTTTCTCTGCCAGTCCTTCTTAGATTATACATTATGTTTTAAGTATAATAGTTCCTCAGAGCTTATTTAACATAAATTATGCACAAAAGTGCTTAACATTTATAACAAAGAAACTCTCCCAAATAGACAATTGTAAGTATGGACTATTCATAAGAAGTGTCTTTTCAAGGTCTATTGAGTGGTGGTATTAGAATTTACACAAGTAGTATCACTTTCATATGTCTTACTACATTAACAGCAAAATAAATATATATTTTAAGCAATAAATCAATCAAAAACCTACACATGTAATATATTGAAAAATAGGGTGTCATTCTAGGTACAACTTGCTGCAATCATGAGTGTATGTATGCATGAATTGTCTTTCTAACATATTTACGTAATTTACAAAAATTAAAATATGATACACTTGAAGATGTACAAAAATCAGTGATGTATGACATTCAGTGACGGCGATTATAGCTGGCATCTTCATCTCTTATCTGTCATTATAATCACCAAAGTGTTTATGAGTTATTAATTTTCAAGGGTTTAAATGATATTGTGCATATACTGAGCAAACATAACTTTAACAATATAATTATCATTAAAGTGCAATGCATGAGCCTCACTGCTGTAATCACCATCGTGTACTTGGAGTTCTGATGTGAGGTTTCTACGATTGATAAAGTAACTGCATAGTATTCTGTTCTTGTCATTATGTGACATATTGTGAAATCAACGACTTTCGAAGTACTCACCCTTTGGCGTCTCTCCAACCATCTAACACCCTATACCAGTACTCGAAGAAATCCAACAGACATGTAGCTTCTGGCACACTCACCAGCTCAGTGTCTGCCCTGCCACCAGTCAGATCACCCCACACATCACAGAACATACCTGCTGAAAGCTCAACAAACTGGCATTACCTCACAGCCTTTTCAGAGGCAACAGTCAGTAACTGACTTATCTCACTTTATTACTTTAGCCAACATGGTCTTACTGTGAATAGCTGAAAACAAGAGAGAACGATAGACATTATATTTTCCAAGGGCAGATATACTGTATTAATTGTTGTTGATGCCGTATTCTTGGATTAAATGTTCTAGAGGTAAATATTCCCCAATTTGGATATCCATATGAGGATTACTCAGGAGGATGGAATAGAAAGGAGGAAAAAAACTCATATTTTGTGGGTAAGATTGTGGAATGTTCTATCTCTTAACCACGTAGGTGGGTCAGAGAATTTAAAAAGGGAAATGGATAGGTTGAAGTAAGATATAGTGGCAAGCAGTGAAGTGTAGTGGCACGAAAAACAGGACCTCTGTTAAAACGAGTTTATTCTTTGCTATCGCTGTTTTGTATTAAGTGATACATAATGAGTGACCTCAACGAACAAGACAGTGTGACTGAGGACAAAGTAGTAGAGGCTAAGTTGCTAAATAAACAGAAAGACTTAATGGGGACTGAGTCGCAGGACAATAGTGCAAACGAAAATTTTGGATCAATGTTAGTGGAAATTATGAGTATGTGGAGTAAAATGAGTATGGAAGAAGCCATGAATAGTTTGAAAGAAGACATGAATAGGTTTGAAGATAGTTGGAAAGAAATCATTAGGAAGTTTCAAAATAGTACAAGAAATTAGCACCTAGTACAAATGAGAAATTAACTTCAAGGAGTAAATGTGTAGAAGAGAGAGAGAAACGTTGTGATGACAATAGTAGGAAGGTGGAGGCTTCTGCAAAACAGGATGAAGTCAAAGCTTCCAGGAAATTTTGTGCTGAAAACAGGGTTAAACTTGAGAAGCAAATAGATCACTTTAAAAATGATTCAGAAACGGAGGTAGATACCAAGTGTGCAGTAGTGGTAGAGGTAAAACGGGAAAAATTAAATGAAAATGTAGATTCAAAATTGACTGAAATAGAGAAAAAAGTGGAAGAGGTACCAAATTTATAGCATAGCAAAAATTAAAGTGTGTCTGAGCCTGACTGTAGATGTAACGATGGTAGCAATGACCAATTCAGTAGTGATATGATGGCAATGCTTTAAGTAAAGAGGGACTAAAGGAGGATAATATTAGGCCTAAGGAAGAGTTAGAGTTTGAGAGGGGTAATGAGGAAGAGGACCCTGCTATCTTTTTATTTGACTGTGTCTGATAATCATTTTGGTAAACAAGATGATAGTTTTTCCAGGGAAAGGATTAATGAGGATTTGTTGTATGAACAAGATCATATGCTAAGTAAAAAGGAAGTGTTCTACCCCGTAATAACAGCAACTGCACAAGGTATGCATATTAAGTGCTTACTGGACTGTGGTAGTGATCTGAATGGCATTTCCTAGGCATTTTCTGAGTCTATTAAATTCACAGAAGGTGTAGATGTGATGCATGTTTTGGGAATAAAAATAGTTGTTGCTACTGGTAAGTTATTAAAGAGTGAGAAACAAGTGGTAATATTAACTTTGAAACTAGCAGGACAGCTGTTCGAGTGCAGTCCCTTGGTAATTCAAAATCTCAGTAGTGATGTAATATTCAGGACTAATTTCTTGTACAGTTAGTAAGTAGGGGTTCAACATTCTGTGTTAAATTCATTATGTGTCAGTAATGCTTACCCCAGCTGTCTGTCTCATTTTTCATGTTTCCTGAGACTGTCAAATTCTTCTCCTCCCATACCTGTGGGTTATAAGTAAATCAGAAACACTATATTCGACTTTCATGTAATTTTGTACAGTAGGGCACTTTAGTATATAAATATGGTAGAAAAGGTTTCTCTAGTGTTATCCATGTGTATATATATATTATGTTGAGTTAGCTATAAGTAATAGAATCGTAAGAGGATGGAAGAAAATAAATTGCTACCTTGATTAAATAATTTTTGTAAATAAAAGAGGTTAAGGTAAACTGAAAATGAAGGGTTTCAGCAAATGTAGAGGATAATGAACATCCGAAGTAATGAGTCATGTGTGAAATTAGTATAATTTGGTAAAGCAACAGAGAAAATACGCATTATAACTCCTCTTGGATACCAAGTATTAATATTAATTGGGTTATAACAGAAGTTTTTGTGTTCAGTGCAATCACTGTATGAAGATAACTTTATTTCTGCGTCACAGTACAGCCTTTTCTAACGTTAAGGAACTATATCCTGAAACATAGTTTCCTAGAGTAATGTGCGTGGAATGTTTTAGCAAGATTTGTAAGCTTATCGCCCTTCAGGCTAAAATATTAAGCAATTTGATGGAATACAGTGATATAATAGTTGGTATGATCAGTACAGAGAGTTAAGTCAACCGTAACATAAGGATCTGTTACAGTGGAGTGTTTTTCAGTAGAGTCAATTTTGCATTAGTTAAGCAGAGCAGGTGTTTATTTGTTAGATAATGAAATAAAAATGAAATAATAAAACAACCAATAATGTTAGCGCCTTAATGGTTAGGGAGCCTGTCTCTGCAGTAGGGACACTTTTTATTAGAATGCAAGCCACTTGCTAACAAGGTAAGATGTATAAGTAAAATAATAGAGCTGACAGACATGATTAATGAAAAAGATAACTGTGTACAAGCAAATGTGGTGTAACGGTACTGGGAGAAAAAATTATGAGCTAGGCAACATTGGATACAGTTTATATTATGCAATTCATGACACTGCTGCTGGAGTGAGAGATTAACAAAAAGAGCAATATTTGTGTTGTTGTTGTTGTGGTCTTCAGTCCTGAGACTGGTTTGATGAAGCTCTCCATGCTACTCCATCCTGTGCAAGCCTCTTCATCTCCCAGTACCCACTGCAACCTACATCCCTATGAATCTGTTTACTGTATTCATCTCTTGGTCTCCCTCTACGATTTTTACCCTCCACGCTGCCCTCCAATGCTAAATTGGTGATCCCTTGATGCCTCAGAACATGTCCTACCAACCGATCCCTTCTTCTGGTCAAGTTGTGCTACAAACATCTCTTCTCCCCAATCCTATTCAATACTTCCTCATTAGTTATGTGATCTACCCATCTAATCTTCAGCATTCTTTTGTAGCACCACATTTCGAAAGCTTCTATTCTCTTCTTGTCCAAACTATTTATCGTCCATGTTTCATTTCCATACATGGCTGCACTCCATACAAATACTTTCAGAAATGACTTCCTGACACTTAAATCTATACTCGATGTTAAAAAATTTCTCTTCTTCAGAAACGCTTTCCTTGCCATTGCCAGTCTACATTTTATATCCTCTCTACTTCGGCCATCATCAGTTATTTTGCTCCCCAAACAGCAAAACTCCTTTACTACTTTAAGTGTCTCATTTCCTAATCTAATTCCCGCAGCATCACCCGACTTAATTCGACTACATTCCATTATCCTCGTTTTGCTTTTGTTGATGTTCATCTTATATCCTCCTATCAAGACACTGTCCATTCCATTCAACTGCTCTTCAAGTCCTTTGCTGTCACTGACAGAATTACAATGTCATCGGCGAACCTTAAGGTTTTTATTTCTTCTCCATGGATTTTAATACCTACACCGAATTTTTCTTTTGTTTCCTTTACTGCTTGCTCAATATATAGATTGAATAACATCGGGGAGTGGCTACAACCCTGTCTTACTCCCTTCCCAACCACTGCTTCCCTTTCATGTCCCTCGACTCTTATAACTGCCATCTGGTTTCTGTACAAATTGTAAATAGCCTTTCGCTCCCTATATTTTACCCCTGCCACCTTTAGAATTTGAAAGAGAGTATTCCAGTCAACATTGTCAAAAGCTTTCTCTAAGTCTACAAATGCTAGAAACGTAGGTTTGCCTTTCCTTAATCTTTCTTCTAAGATAAGTCGTAAGGTCAGTATTGCCTCACGTGTTCCAGTGTTTCTATGGAATTCAAACTGATCTTCCCCGAGGTCGGATTCTACTAGTTTTTCTATTCGTCTGTAAAGAATTCGTGTTAGTATTTTGCAGCTGTGGCTTATTAAACTGATTGTTCGGTAATTTTCACATCTGTCAACACCTGCTTTCTTTGGGATTGGAATTATTATATTCCTCTTGAAGTCAGAGGGTATTTCGCCTGTTTCATACATCTTGCTCACCAGATGGTAGAGTTTTGTCAGGACTGGCTCTCCCAAGGCCGTCAGTAGTTCCAATGGAATGTTGTCTACTCCGGGGGCTTTGTTTCGACTCAGGTCTTTCGGTGCTCTGTCAAACTCTTCACGCAGTATCATATCTCCCATTTCATCTTCATCTACATCCTCTTCCATTTCTCATAATATTGTCCTCAAGTACATCGCCTTGTATAGACCATCTATATACTCCTTCCACCTTTCTGCTTTCCCTTCTTTGCTTAGAACTGGGTTTCCATCTGAGCTCTTGATATTCATACAAGTCGTTCTCTTATCTCCAAAGGTCTCTTTAATTTTCCTGTAGGCAGTATCTATCTTACCCCTAGTGAGATAAGCCTCTACATCCTTACATTTGTCCTTTAGCCATCCCTGCTTAGCCATTTTGCACTTCCTGTCGATCTCATTTTTGAGATGTTTGTATTCCTTTTTGCCTGCTTCATTTACTGCATTTTTATATTATCTCCTTTCATCAATTAAATTCAATATTTCTTCTGTTACCCACGGATTTCTACTAGCCCTCGTCTTTTTACCTACTCGATCCTCTGCTGCCTTCACTACTTCATCCCTCAAAGCTACCCATTCTTCTTCTACTGTATTTCTTTCCCCCATTCCTGTCAATTGTTCCCTTATGCTCTCCCTGAAACTCTGTGCAACCTCTGGTTCTTTCAGTTTATCCAGGTCCCATCTCCTTAAATTCCCACCTTTTTGCAGTTTCTTCAGTTTTAATCTACAGGTCATAACCAATAGATTGTGGTCAGAGTCCACATCTGCCCCTGGAAATGTCTTACAATATAAAACCTGGTTCCTAAATCTCTGTCTTACAATTATATAATCTATCTGATACCTTTTAGTATCTCCAGGGTTCTTCCATGTATACAACCTTCTTTCATGATTCTTAAACCAAGTGTTAGCTATGATTATGTTGTGCTCTGTGCCAAATTCTACCAGGCGGCTTCCTCTTTCATTTCTTCCCCCCAATCCATATTCACCTGCTACGCTTTTTCTCTCCCTTTTCCTACACTCGAATTCCAGTCTCCCATGACTATTCAATTTTCGTCTCCCTTCACTATCTGAATAATTTCTTTTATTTCATCATACATTTCTTCAATTTCTTCGTCATCTGCAGAGCTAGTTTGCATATAAACTTGTACTACTGTAGTAGGTGTCGGCTTCGTATCTATCTTGGCCACAATAATGCGTTCACTATGTTGTTTGTAGTAGCTTACCCACATTCCTATTTTCCTATTCATTATTAAACCTACTCCTGCATTACCCCTATTTGATATTGTGTTTATAACCCAGTAGTCATCTGACCACAAGTCTTGTTCCTCCTGCCACCGAACTTCACTAATTCCTACTATATCTAACTTTAACCTATCCATTTCCCTTTTTAAATTTTCTAACCTACCTGCCCGATTAAGGGATCTGACATCCCACGCTCCGATCCGTAGAACGCCAGTTTTCTTTCTCCTGATAACGACATCCTCTTGAGCAATATTTAGAAGTAAAATAATGCTGCATCATTGGACCTATAGGCTATGTGAAAACTTCTATTATAAGGTTAAAATCGTAATACTGGAATGAAGAGCAGTAATTTTGCTGATTCACTGATAAATATGGTGCTAGAGTGGTGTAAATATTTCTGACAACTCAACTATTTGGTAACATTCTGTGACTTTGGGAGGATTTAATTTTCTGCTTGAATGCGAGTACAGTTAGAGTAAAGAAATATGGCGATGATTTCATACTACTTCCATCCCCTTAATTTTGATTTGAATAGTAATTACGTTTTTAATGGTGACAATTTTTTTGTGACAATGATTAGTAAATCTATGCTACTGCACATCTTGAGTTTTTACTAGAGGTAATGTACATATTTTAGGTGATATTTTGCAAGTGGGAAAGAAACAAAAGTGTTTCCAGTTTAACCAGATTCAGACAGTTATGACTTAAGAGTATTGTTTTGTAGTGTAATGTGCAGTTGATTTTAAATTTTCATTAGTGCACACTTTTCGTACTACAGTCAATTTTAGTGCTAATTATTGTAATGTTATAAGAACTATATAATATATGTATTTATGAAGTAATTACTATCATTTGCCATTAGTGAAACATATTCTTAGACTTAAGTTAGAAGTATAAGTGTAATAAAGTATGGCATTTTATCTCGTTTGTTCATGTACCTCCAAGGGGACTGATTGGAGTGCCTTTCCTAACTAACTGCCACTTGGACCTGTTGAAGGTGTGGACAGCTGGGTGAAAAAAGGGGTTAAAGCTTGTTGAAAAAGTGAAAGTGATTGGTAAAAATACTAAACACTGAGCAAATGAAAATTTTTGTCTGAACATGAACTGCAAAGGGCAGTGCAATTCAAGTTTTTTTCAACCCATGAGGATTTATTTTGGTCAGCAGGACAGGAATTGTACAAAGTGGAATGTGTTCTAAAATGCAATCCTTGTTTAACACAAAAAGGACATCTCTTATGAAGAAGATGCATAAATTTTGTTAAAAGTATAACTTGTATGTATTGTGTGACCTGTATGTAAATATTTAGTATGGGGATTTTCGTATGGCCAGTGTATATAAGTATGAATTTGAAAAGACATATGTACTGTAGTTTTGATAGTATTTCTTATGGTATATTTTTTGTGTGTTTAAACCCAATTTCTGGCATCACTTGTGTTCAATGACTTGCCCATTTAGCTGTTAGCAATATCTATCTGGTCAATCCACCTTAAATTCGTTTAGTTACTTTTAACTATTTACCATTGGCATACGTGAATATAATCTGCATTTTCATAAAAGAGAAAGATTGGCCCTTAGTTTCAAAGAACATAACACCAGGTCTGATTTTATGCTTAATTTTATGTATGTCGTTGATTTTGTAATTTTATTTGGTTATTCGTAGTTAGTATCTTTCATTATAGGGCGAAATCAGTAATTGTTCCATAACTTAAATTCTATTGTTGACATATAGACAAATTTAATTCTGTACTAATTATAAACATTTGGGAGACGAAACAAGTATGTATTTAGATCTGTTCAAAAATATGTTAGCAAAGACAGCCCTTATTAATTCGAAAGTAATTAACAGTTTTGTCAAAAGTATTGTTTGTTTAACTATATTTGTCAATTTCATGATTTAAACAAATAATTTGGCTTTGCCCCTGTAGTAGAAGTAACTATTAAAAAGAACCAATCTTTATGTATTCAGTTAATTTAATGAGTTGAGTTTTAATTGTAATTTCTGTAAGTTTAACTTCCAACAGTTTGTAGTTTTAGTACCGATTATTGTGCGGGTATGTAAGGGCCGATTTTTGGTCATGAGACAGTCAGTTCATGGACGAATTTCAGACTAGTAACCTTGCTGGTTAGAACAACAATAATGCTTTAATTTAACTGTGAAATAAGTGTTAAACCATTAGCTCACGTGAAAAAACAGTGATAGCGTCTGATCCATACGTTCCTGATTATTCTTCAAGAACTGTGAACTTTGTGGTTAGGTTTTACTGCTCATAAATGTTCAACAAGAAACTATTGTAGCAGTATGTGGAGTTTCGCCTGCTAATTATTAATGAGGCTTATCGAAGGTTACATAATAGTGCACTGGTCGTATAACTGCGTAACATTGGGGCTTCTGCAAAGTGAAAATTAAAGTACTGTAAAATATAACTGTGCACCTGTTGGCTACATGATTTACAGTAGTCTGTGTCAGAATCCACAACCCATTTTCAGCCAGTGTAGTGACGCAGTACGATGACAGTGTGGACAACAATGAACAAATGACGATAAATAAAAGCATGTGGAACCGCCACAAGTCGGTGGTCTGGGATTGGCCATAATGGGTTAAGTTTCTCTAAGTAACTTTCATCATTCTACAATCCTGGGGAAAAAAACAAAATGTCACATAAACACAGTAAAATTATATATAGGTTTAAAATATTGTTCCCCATAAGTGGTGAGAACATGCTGTCATATATAATATAAAGAATTCGTTATTCACACACACACACACACACACACACACACATAAAGTGGTTTATATACATACATGTACTGTCATCATAACATGTAGTGTGTGGCAACAGGCATTATAAATTTACCTACATTTTCAATATGACTGCCAGCAGATTGTAAAACGGTTTCTTAGTGTGCTGAATGTGATAACTGTCTGGAGGCATTCTACAGTGTTCACATGCTCTGTCAAATGTGCCTTCAGATATTATAAATTTACCAGTGTCTTCAGTGTGTCCGCCAGGGCACTGTGTGAGGCCCCCTTAATATACAGAATGCGCCCTCCGTTTGGCGGCGTTGCGCTGTGTATTTATCGAGGTGCACACTAATTTGAGGGGGTCTCTCTGTATACTGAAGCAGCAAAGTGAAAGTGCTTTATTTCACTACCGTGTGTTATTGTTCGGGCTGAAATTGCTGCATTGGGCATTTATAATGCATAGCCAAATACTTATGCACGTAATTTAAGATAAGATCAGATGCACACCGCTGTCTGGCAGCCAGCATGAAGAATGAGATTACACTGCATAGCGTGGATTCATAGGAGATGTGTAATGAATTCACTGCCAGGTTGCTGCACACCTTGGCTTCATTTGGTAAGTGCACATGTTATGTGTTAGAGGGAAGCAATAGCCAACAGAAAAATGCAGTGGGTGTCTATATTCCTGGTGTAGTTCGTATTCCCTCCATGTACCTGTAGGGTGAACAGCAGTGTGCAACACACTGTAAAGTGGGGGCCACATAAGACAGCAGGCCACTTGTGGCACACTGTGTCTACTGGCTGTGTCGAACACCTGTGGACCACCTGGTGTTCCATGCCGGCTCTCTGTGGTGTGAAGTACCTGATGTTTGCTTAATGTTTTAAAACATTAAATAAAGCAGGCAAGTAGTACTGATAATGCAAGCACAAGCTCATTAAAGTGGCTACGTTTTTTTTTTAATTTGCTGATGCATGTTTAACAGTACTAAAAGTTATAATATGTCAGCCTTTCTTAAGTACCTTGCCCTTCGTGTCGTTTTACACTTAGCATAGTGCTCGTGAATCGATTAGTGTGTTTTTTTACGTCAGGCAACCATGTTTTGGTTGTGGTGGCATACTGATTCACAAATTATAATAATTAAAATATGGCTATCATGGAGTTACATCTGGTGGCCATATTGAAAAATAAATTATAGTGATAAGGAACCCAGGGTAAGCTAATTGGATAATACTGATAAGATAAAGCTATCATCAGCATAGCAGTGGACAACTTGAGTAATAAATCATGATGATAATAACCACAGGAAAACTGGCTCAGTACCCCTAATCAGCTCTCTTACTGAATTTCCCACCATTTATACATAAGGCAACTGTCCTAGAAGTGAAGTGGAGGGAAGAGGGAGGAAGGAGGGGAGAGATCTGGCAACAATGCAGACTGTGCCAGAAACTGCTTTGTTCCCTTACTGAAATCCTTCTTGGATTACTCACAAGATATTTATACGTATATTACAATGTGGCTAACTGAGTGTATGCTCCATGACACATAGTGCACAGTGTCAGTTGCAGAGTATACATACAGTAACAGGTTGTATATACAGGGTGAGTCACTAACTATTGCCATCAGGAATAACTTCAAAGGAATAATAGGAGCTGAAAAGTATGAGGGGACAAAAGTTGCATGGGAGAATGGGGCCCATAACGTGATGTTGGTTTTTTGTTGCTACGTGGGATCGCTAAGGAGATATGAAGGTTAACTTTGTTTTTTTAAGTGGGATGCTATGGTTTGATACTCATTTTCTGATAGCAGCTATCGAGACGAATCCTATGATGTGTAACAGTAAGGTCTTTGAAGGTCAACGAAGGTCATAAAGGTGGCACCAACGCCCGTTCACAGAAGGCGTTCGAAGTGATGCCCATTGTATCAATGCAGTATTGCAATCCTCTTGTCATGGATTCAGTGGTATTATTCATCACTTTGTCACCTTTTCGAAGCACATGCCCTGACAGTTCTCTCTCGTATATCGTGCAAATAGTAAATTTTCGCCGAATATGGCGTATCCATCTAACCTGCCATCGACATGTAAACACCATTCGACGGTTTCGAATGCAACAGGGTAAGACTTGTATCGTCGAATCAAGCGAATGTGAATTATGTTTTCCTTCAAAGAACAAGTCGATATGCTTCTCATTTACGGAGAATGCCAACGAAATTCAGTGAGAGCTAGAGACTTATACGCTGAAAGATATTCTCAACGTACTCACCCTACAAGTTGTACATTTAAATATGTGTGTGATAAATTGAGAACAATTGGATCTTTTCTAACGCGTCGGAAACATATCCGGCAAAGGAAAGTTACTTCCGAGGAAACGGAAATTGGTACTCTTCCCACTGAGGTTCGAGATCCTTGTGTTAATTCGCCTCAAATCGCAAGGGAATCTGGCATGAGCGAAAGTAGTGTTGTTCGTGTTCTGCATCGCCACAAATATCATCCTTACCATATCAGTCTCTACCAAGAATTAACTGGTAAGGATTGTATGAGTCGCATTCAGTTCTGCCGATGGGCTCAACTTCAGATTCAGAGGGATGACACATTTATTAATTTGATTTTATTTACGGACGAGGCTACATTCACGAACCATGGAAATGTTAAACTGCGTAACATGCATTATTGGGCAACTGAAAATCCATGTTGGCTGTGGCAAGTTGCGCACCAAAAATCATCGTCGGTGAATGTATGGCGTGGGGTTCTGGAGGACCGAATTATAGGCCCTATTTCATCACAGGAAATCTTAATGGGAGGAAGTACACCACATTCCTGCTTGAAACATTAGGTCTGTTATAAGGACATTAGATCTGTTATTGGAAGAAATACCTTTTGGAACAAGGAACAGAATGTGGTATCAACACGAGATGGGTCTCCGGCGCATTTTTCACTGATGGGTGGAAATGAGTTGCAGAGACAATTCTCAAATAGTTGGATTCGACCGGAGATGTGTCGTGGCCGGCTCGTTCGCCGGAATCGACGCCTCTGGATTTTCTCTTATGGGGATACATCAAAGACATCTTTTATAAAGACGTTCAAACTACACCTGAATACGAGAGAGAATTGTCAGAGCATGTGCTTCCATAAGTGACGATGTGATAAGGAATACCATTCAATCCATGAGAAGAAGATTGCAGCACTACATTGATACCAATGGTTATCACTTCGGACACCTTCTGTAACCGGACGTTGATGCCACCTCTGAGACCTTCAAAGACCTTACTGCTACACATGACTGGATTTGTCTCAATAGCCGCTATCAGAAAATAAATACCACGCTATAGCATCCCATAAAAAAATTACCTTCATATCTCTGATGCAACTCCACCTAGCAACAAAAAACCAACGTCAAATTACCGTCCCCGTTGTCCCATGCAACTTTTGCCCCACAAACGTTTCAGCTCTTATCACACTTGCGGATTTATTCTTGGTGGCAATAGTGAGTGACTCACCCTGTATATAGAACGGGTAATTCGCACACTATGTGGCATGCAAACTTGCTGTCTGAAATTTCTTTAGTATTACCAGACATGGCAAGCAGATATTTCAGTTTTTTAGATCTGGAATCTGTCTAGTACCACCACATTTCAGACTCATAATATTTCTCGCTGCCAGCGTGGATATATTTTGCAAGAGATAGCAGGAATATTTACCGTATATGAAATATCAGAGAATGAGATCACTTAGTGACTTCTAACAAACTTTGGACATAATTTCAAACCACTGAGACGACCCCTCGCCCTCCCCTCCCCTCTCCACTCTTTAAGAAAGATGAAAGCAAAAAGTTTATCATTGTACATTTTCATTGTTCATGCAGTAAAATTTCAGCACCAGGCATGAGATTTTAATTTATTACTTCTTTTTTACCACCAACTTTATTCACAACACATTTTACAAGCAATATCCACGCGCACTGCTGAATGAACATGCAAATTTATAGCCGGCCGGTGTTGCCTAGCGGTTCTAGGCGCTTTAGTCTGGAACCGAGCGACCGCTACGGTCGTAGTTTCGAATCTTGCCTCAGGCATAGATGTGTGTGATGCCCTTAGGTTAGTTAGGTTTAAGTAGTTCTAAGTTCTAGGGGACTGATGACGTCAGATGTTAACTCCCATAGTCCTCAGAGCCATTTTTTAGCAAAATTATATTATGACAAATGATTCAGGAGATTTGACATCACAAATTTTTAGGGAATCAAGGAATGTTAATGTTTAATATCCCATGGACAACAAGGTTGTTAGAGAAACCGCGAAACCTCGGGTTAGGGCTGAATAGGAAGAAAAACCAGCGTGTTCTTTAAAAGGAATGATTCCAGCATTTGCCTTAGGTGCATGACCGTGGCTGGGGCATCCCGTCAAGTAGAAAAGTCTTTTTAGCTGACGCTGTTTTGGCAATTTGCGTGTCGATAAGCATTAAGCGATGATGCAGACAACACGACATCCAGTCCCTGAGTGGAGAAAATCTCCGACCAAGCTAGAATTCAAACCCAGGCCCCTCGCATGAAATTTGGACGAGCTGGCCACTCAGCTATTGAAGCTTGCCTGGAGTGAATCAGGGAAAGAACAGAAAAGCTAAATCTGGATGGCCGGACGGGGATTTGAACCATTGTCCTCCCGAAGGCGACTACATTGTGTTATAAAGATTGCGATGCGTGAAAAAGTAGTTTCTGCTTAATACGGAGAGCAAATTACCAATACGATACTCAACCAGTATAATGACAGCATATACCGACTTCCAATATGCTTCAAACACAATTGCAAACCTTTTCTAAGCATTTTCTCGCTTACATAACATCAAATCTACGTCTACGTGATTACCCTGCTATTCACAATAAAGGGCCTGGCAGAGGGTTCAATGAACCACCTTCAAGCTGTCTCTCTACCGTTCCACTCTCGAACGGCACGTGGGAAAAACGAGCACTTAAATTTTTCCGTGCGAGCCCTGATTTCTCTTATTTTATCATGACGATCATTTCTCCCTATGTAGGTGGGTGCCAACAAAATGTTTTTGCAACCGGAGGAGAATTGATTGTAATTTCATGAGAAGATCCCATCGCAACGTAAAACGCCTTTCTTTTAATGATTGCTACTTCAATTCACGTATCATGTCTGTGACACTATCTCCCATGTTTCGCGATAATACAAAACGAGCTGCCCTTCTTTGTACTTTTTCGATGTCATCCGTCAGTCCCACCTGATGCGGATCCCACACCGCACAGCAATACTCCAGAGTAGGGCAGACAAGCGTGGTGTAAGCAGTCTCTTTCTAAGTGTTCTGCCAATGAATAGCAGTCTTTGGTTTACTCTACCAACAATATTATCTACACTCCTGGAAATGGAAAAAAGAACACATTGACACCGGTGTGTCAGACCCACCATACTTGCTCCGGACACTGCGAGAGGGCTGTACAAGCAATGATCACACGCACGGCACAGCGGACACACCAGGAACCGCGGTGTTGGCCGTCGAATGGCGCTAGCTGCGCAGCATTTGTGCACCGCCGCCGTCAGTGTCAGCCAGTTTGCCGTGGCATACGGAGCTCCATCGCAGTCTTTAACACTGGTAGCATGCCGCGACAGCGTGGAAGTGAACCGTATGTGCGGTTGACGGACTTTGAGCGAGGGCGTATAGTGGGCATGCGGGAGGCCGGGTGGACGTACCGCCGAATTGCTCAACACGTGGGGCGTGAGGTCTCCACAGTACATCGATGTTGTCGCCAGTGGTCGGCGGAAGGTGCACGTGCCCGTCGACCTGGGACCGGACCGCAGCGACGCACGGATGCACGCCAAGACCGTAGGATCCTACGCAGTGCCGTAGGGGACCGCACCGCCACTTCCCATCAAATTAGGGACACTGTTGCTCCTGGGGTATCGGCAAGGACCATTCGCAACCGTCTCCATGAAGCTGGGCTACGGTCCCGCACACCGTTAGGCCGTCTTCCGCTCACGCCCCAACATCGTGCAGCCCGCCTCCAGTGGTGTCGCGACAGGCATGAATGGAGGGACGAATGGAGACGTGTCGTCTTCATCGATGAGAGTCGCTTCTGCCTTGGTGCCAATGATGGTCGTATGCGTGTTTGGCGCCGTGCAGGTGAGCGCCACAATCAGGACTGCATACGACCGAGGCACACAGGGCCAACACCCGGCATCATGGTGGGGGGAGCGATCTCCTACACTTGGCGTACACCACTGGTGATCGTCGAGGGGACACTGAATAGTGCACGGTACATCCAAACCGTCATCGAACCCATCGTTCTACCATTCCTAGACCGGCAAGGGAACTTGCTGTTCCAACAGGACAATGCACGTCCGCATATATCCCGTGCCACCCAACGTGCTCTAGAAGGTGTAAGTCAACTACCCTGGCCAGCAAGATCTCCGGATCTGTCCCCCATTGAGCATGTTTGGGACTGGATGAAGCGTCGTCTCACGCGGTCTGCACGTCCAGCACGAACGCTGGTCCAACTGAGGCGCCAGGTGGAAATGGCATGGCAAGCCGTTCCACAGGACTACATCCAGCATCTCTACGATTGTTTCCATGGGAGAATAGCAGCCTGCATTGCTGCGAAAGGTGGATATACACTGTACTAGTGCCGACATTGTGCATGCTCTGTTGCCTGTGTTTATGTGCCTGTGGTTCTGTCAGTGTGATCATGTGATGTATCTGACCCCAGGAATGTGTCAATAAAGTTTCCCCTTCCTGGGACAATGAATTCACGGTGTTCTTATTTCAATTTCCAGGAGTGTATGTGATCGTTCCAATATAGTTTATTTGTAATTGTAATCCCTAAGTATTTAGTTGAATTTACAGCCTTCAGATTTGTGTGACTTATCGCGTAATCAAAATTTAGCTGATTTCTTTTAGTACTCATGTGACTAACTTCACACTTTTCCTTATTCAGGGTCAAATGCCACTTTTCGCACCATACAAATATCTCATCGAAATCATTTTGCAAGTAACACATTTTGTAATATATTGACCCATTTGTAAGGTAAGCAGACTTTTGATGATCTTTTATACACGGGAGTTGGGTTCTTTGAAGAACTGAGGGTGGGGCTTTATAGTAAATGAAGCAGACCAAATGGAACGTCTAAAAATGACACTGACAGGAAGTGCAGTTCGGCAAAGCAGTATGTTTTGACGGTAAATGTAACACTGCAGAAGCATGCATGGCAATGAGAAAGATAATAACATTAATTTTCAGTGGCTCAATGGCCAAGTGCAAGCCTTTACTGGACGCCACTTGGGAGACTTGTGCGTCCCCAACCTAGCCCAATTAGTCAACAGAGGAAAGAGGACCTACAGTTCAATGTTGAAATGGAACATGTATCGTTCCCGGAAAGAGGACCTACAGTTCAATGTTGAAATGGAACATGTATCGTTCCCGGCTACTCCCCACATCGTTGAGATTTCCGGGATCCGGCCAGGGATCGATTACGAGCCCTCTCGGCCTTACCGCTAGACCAACAGGCACGACAGTGGGAAAGACAGAAGTAACATACACGAAAATTAGAGAGACCTCTGAACGAAAGAAAGCACCTGAAAGAATGTTAAGAGCTGAGATGGCATGTCCAAATTAAGCAAAGAGAGGAAAACTGAAAATGTGGAGGGAATGTGTAGAACGACTATGAAAGAAAGAGCAATATTATCGAAAAGGAAGAGAAACTGATGAAGTTGAGATGGGAGACACGATACTTAGGAGAAAAATTTGAAAGCGCTCTGCAAAACCTACGAAGAAACACGTTCGCTGGAGTAGACAAAACTCTCCCAGAATTATTAAGATTTCAGGGAGAAAAAACAATATCACTGGGAGCGCAAGTTACATCAGACAAGGGAAATACCCCAGACTTCAAGAAGACTGTAATGATCGTTATTCCAAATTAGGCAGGTGTTTACGGGTGTGACTATTACCGAACCATCAGTTTAATAAGTCACATTTGCAACATACTGTGACATATTTACAGAAGATCGGGTTGGGTGCCGGAGAAATGTAGGAACACGTGATGTCGTACGGAGCCTACGACTTACCTTAGAAGGTAGACCGATAGGTTTTATGTTTTCTGTTGACCATTCTTTATGGATGCATACTTCGTACTATAGAGGTAGTAGTCGTTTTTAAGATTTTCTAGTACTTGACATATAATTTTCATAAATTTTATGATAGCAGAATTGTTCGGGGCTGCGACATATGCATTGCAGGAAAACGCTATCTTTGGATGGTGAAAGCGGCCACCTTTAGCTTACAGATGTGCCTTGAGAGAATAACACACCAATATTAGATGTTCTCAACTGAATTTTATGTGTGACGAAGCATGTTTGCTACCGGCTTTTTACTTTTTACGGTGCCTGATGGCATAGGAGTTTTATGATATATTACGCTAAATCACGATATAATTATTTTTATATGATTGTTAGTACTTATAGTATTGCGATATATTTATTGGGTTCCTTATTTTATAGCATTTAATAATGGGATAGGGTAGTCCCGAAACATATGCCAAAAATAAAAAACTTAACAACTGGCGCCGTAACATTCTCATTGCCGAGACTGAATAAGGATGCTTTTGACAATGTTGACTGGAATACTCTCTGTAAGTTTGAAGGTAGTAGAGATAAAATACAAGCTATGAAAAATTATCTGTAACTTATACAGAAACCGTAATTCAGTCACGGAAGTAGAAAGAGCAGGAAGTGACACAGAGTTGTAACCTCTCCCCGAAGTTATTCAATCTGTACAACCAGGACGCAGTAAAATTAACGAAGGAGAAAGTTGGAAAGCGAATTAGAGTCCAGGGACAAGAAATAAAAACACTGCTCTTTGCCGTGAGTGATGGTAAAGGTCTTGCAAGAGCAGTTTAATGGATGTATAGTATCTTGAAACGAGATTATAAGGTGAATATCAAAGGTGATACGACTGCAATGGTATGTCACCGAGTTAAATTAAGTGATAAGGATAGAATTAGATTAGGAGATGATACGTTAAAAATATTCGACGAGTATTATCCTGCCGATAGTAAAATAGTTATGGCCTAAATAGAGAGGATGTAATGTGCAGACTGGAAATAGCAAGAAAAGCGTTTCTGAAGAAGAGCAATTTGTTAAGTGGAGAAATCGGAACATTTTCGACATATTCTTCTGTTTCAGTTCAGTAGAGGGTTGCTAGCAGCAGAGGCAGCCAGAAACATTTGGATCGTGTGTGGGGATAATGCCACTGGACAGAGCACGGTAAGAAAATGGTTTTCTCGTTTTAAGAAGAATCGTTTTGATATCAGTGACTCTCCACGCCCAGGAAGATTTTCAGGGTTTGGTGAAAGTCGTTTAAACTCATTAATCCACAACGATTCAGTGTATTCAAGAACTGGCAAATGTAATGAACTGTGATCATTCCACCATTGTTTGTTAGGTCTTAGCAGGTATGTTGCACCGGATCAGACTGGACACGTGATTCCTGTAAATTAAGGGTCGGTGGTTTGTCAGCGCTGCAGTGGTGTCCGAAGGAATTCCAAATGTGCTCCATCGAGCTCAAAGCACGTGAATAAGGTGTCCAAGACATCAAAGGGAATTCATTATCACGCTTTTCAAACCAATGTAGCATCATTCTGGCCTTATGACACAACGAGTTATCCCGCTGGAAGATGTCATCGCCTTCTGGGCAGACTTCAAGGGTGAAGCTATTGGGGTGGCCCGTAATAATGCTCACATAGACCGCAGCTTTCATTAAGCCTTAGATTATTACCACAGGTACCATGGAAACCCAAGTGGTTGTCTCTCATAGCATAAAACTGCCATCCATCGGCCTTCATTCATGGCACGGTGCACATTTCGATCAGCCATTCGTCTGGATAATAGCGCACCCGGACACGACCGTCGACCTGACGTGACAAAAAATGCGATTCATCTCATTAGACAACATATTTACAATCTCGGTGATCCCGAGCCCTCTGTAATCGTAACTGATGACGTCGCTGGGTCAAGGGTTAAAACATAAATTTGTAAGGTGAAATGTTAAAATTTACTTGTAGCTCTTTTTACGAATCTGTGAAATTTAAATAATAAACTAGGGATTACAACAGGATTTGTATCAATCGGATTACGATGAGGAATGATTTTATTTATTGCATCAGAAGTCCTATTCTTTGTATCATTTTTTGAGCCTTCTTTAGCAGAAGACTAGCACCAACAATTGAACTAGCTTCGCCGTTTGAGAGGTGCTCATTCCCAGGCGCCGGGTCACAACAGGTTGCCCTTTATCAATGTCGCTGATATCAATAGATTTCCCCATTTCCGGCTCGTATAGTTACTAGAATGATTACTCAACAGTTTTCTTCCCATCTTTCATCCTCTCTTACGAGGCTGGGCTGTATCTAGAGCTTAGCTCTTTTCAGCCATAGCTGTTTTAATACTGTTGGGACTCCATTTATTTATATTGTTTGGGAAAAATTGATATTGCCTGTTTTACTTAAAATATTGATTACCCAATTGAATAACAATAATTCTTCAATAATACAATATATGTCTTCTATTCCTATCTGTCGATAGTTCCTTTCTTTTTTCAGCTTAATCTATTTATTTCTCGTTTATTCTTGTTCCTGAGGGGATATAATATTATATCACAGCATTTGCCTTACGGGCAGGAAAAACCCCTCTAAAACCGCACCTGGGATAATGTATCTTATATGATGTTTTACTTTATATGGTATTTTTCTCTAGAATCTCACTTAATTTATTTAATTTTTATTGTATGACTGACATTTACACTTCAGCTTTCATTAACTAAATGGCTAATATTATTAGAAGATCCAAGTGGAATTGTTCTATCGAATTCTTCATTACTCTACCTAATGCATTGTGCTATAGTATGGAATGGAAATTTATACTGATAGCGTGGAAAATTGAAATGCATAAATTCTTCTTTTAGTGTTTTAGTTGTTAGAGTATCAGAGTGAAGTCCATCCATTGCTAAATTGCTGACAAGCACAATAAGTCGGCGCTGAAATGGTAATATATTTACTGAACTATATATATATTGTTCGTAGAATAGATACTTGATCTAGTAGTGATTCGTAAGATTCTTCTATCTGTGCTTAGAACTCTTTCTGTTTGCTGTTTACTTGCAATCCATACTGGTGCCCCATAATCCAAGACTGGTCTTATAAACGTTTTATAAGTATAAATTAATGTACTATTGGGTGCTCCTCTAATACATCCTCTAATTAACTTTGGAAGTCCGATTCTTCTCCTTGCCTTTACTAGGATGTTATCTATGTGAAGCTTCCATGACAGTGTTGTGTCCATTATGAGACCTAGATAATTTGCTTTTGGTTTTGGTAAAATTTCTTCTCCGCAGAGTTTTAACTTTACTTTATCTGGTGTTTGTAATTTATTAGCAGTAAAATTTCTGTGTCTCAATATCACCAATTAACTCTTCTGTGCATTAGGTTTAATGTGCCAGGTGCTGAGCCATTTTTTCTAATTTTGTGAGGTATTGTATATTTGTATTATTCAATTCTTCGGATGTTCTCTCACGACACCAACATATTGTATCATCTGCATAAAGTGCGAGGCCTTCATTCCAATGGGTAGGCTGCAGAATATCAAACATACACTCCTGGAAATTGAAATAAGAACACCGTGAATTCATTGTCCCAGGAAGGGGAAACTTCATTGACACATTCCTGGGGTCAGATACATCACATGATCACACTGACAGAACCACAGGCACATAGACACAGGCAACAGAGCATGCACAATGTCGGTACTAGTACAGTGTATATCCACCTTTCGCAGCAATGCAGGCTGCTATTCTCCCATGGAGACGATCGTAGAGATGCTGGATGTAGTCCTGTGGAACGGCTTGCCATGCCATTTCCACCTGGCGCCTCAGTTGGACCAGCGTTCGTGCTGGACGTGCAGACCGCGTGAGACGACGCTTCATCCAGTCCCAAACATGCTCAATGGGGGACAGATCCGGAGATCTTACTGGCCAGGGTAGTTGACTTACACCTTCTAGAGTACGTTGGGTGGCACGGGATACATGCGGACGTGCATTGTCCTGTTGGAACAGCAAGTTCCCTTGCCGGTCTAGGAATGGTAAAACGATGGGTTCGATGACGGTTTGGATGTACCGTGCACTATTCAGTGTCCCCTCGACGATCACCAGTGGTGTACGGCTAGTGTAGGAGATCGCTCTCCACACCACGATGCCGGGTGTTGGCCCTGTGTGCCTCGGTCGTATGCAGTCCTGATTGTGGCGCTCACCTGCACGGCGCCAAACACGCATACGACCATCATTGGCACCAAGGCAGAAGCGACTCTCATCGCTGAAGACGACACGTCTCCATTCGTCCCTCCATTCATGCCTGTCGCGACACCACTGGAGGCGGGCTGCACGATGTTGGGGCGTGAGCGGAAGACGGCCTAACGGTGTGCGGGACCGTAGCCCAGCTTCATGGAGACGGTTGCGAATGGTCCTTGCCGATACCCCAGGAGCAACAGTGTCCCTAATTTGATGGGAAGTGGCGGTGCGGTCCCCTACGGCACTGCGTAGGATCCTACGGTCTTGGCGTGCATCCGTGCGTCGCTGCGGTCCGGTCCCAGGTCGACGGGCACGTGCACCTTCCGCCGACCACTGGCGACAACATCGATGTACTGTAGAGACCTCACGCCCCACGTGTTGAGCAATTCGGCGGTACGTCCACCCGGCCTCCCGCATGCCCACTATACGCCCTCGCTCAAAGTCCGTCAACTGTACATACGGTTCACGTCCACGCTGTCGCGGCATGCTACCAGTGTTAAAGACTGCGATGGAGCTCCGTATGCCATGGCAAACTGGCTGACACTGACGGCGGCGGTGCACAAATGCTGCGCAGCTAGCGCCATTCGACGGCCAACACCGCGGTTCCTGGTGTGTCCGCTGTGCCGTGCGTGTGATCATTGCTTGTACAGCCCTCTCGCAGTGTCCGGAGCAAGTACGGTGGGTCTGACACACCGGTGTCAATGTGTTCTTTTTTCCATTTCCAGGAGTGTATATAAGGTAGAGCAAAGGTGACAGAATAGCACCCTGTGGCACCCCGGCTTCTGGAATGAATGGACTAGAGAGATTGTTATTGATCGATACATATGTATGTCTATTGCCAATAATAGAGCTAAGGAGTAAGATGAATTGAATTGGGATACCAATTAAGCTTATAATATAATCCTAGTCGCCACACTCTGTCAAAAGCTCTTTCTATATCCAAATATAAGGCTGACGCACAATCTGTAATATTTAAGGTCTTAGTAATACTAGTTCATATTCTAATAATCGGATCTATAGTTGAATGCTGTTGCCCAAAGCCTGCTTGTATGTCAGGTGTAAGCCTTTGGTCTTCTGCAAATTTATGTAATTGTCTGTTTAATATGGACTCAAAAGATTTTCCAGTAGTTGATAAAAGTGTTATAGGGAAATAGGATGTTGGATTATTTAATGGTTTTCCAGGTTTTGGTATCATAATTACTTTTTCTGTTTTCCATTGTTGTAGTATTTGTTTTAGTTTTAAGACATTGTTGTACACACAGTGTAATGTTCAAATTATTTTCTCTCTTGGTGCTGCTCTAAGATGTAGTCTGCCAATTCCATCCGTTCCAGGTGAAGTATTTTTGCCATTATTTATTGCTTTATCTATTTCCTCTTCTGTAATTTCTTGAATCAGTGCTAATTGCTCTTCATTTAAAACTTCTGGGGATGTTACAATCATTGACATTCCTTCTTCAGCTCTTTGTTAGTGTGTATTATTAAATAGTGACTCCTTAGATATTTTATGAGTTTCTATTAAAACCTCCCTAAAAATTTATACTTTTTCTTGACTATCTGTTATTATATTCCCATTATGTTGTAGTGGAGTATCAGTTTTTATTTCATCTCCTCTAATACGTTTAAAAGTCTTCCAGAACTTGTTTGATTGTTTGTGATCTAACAATACACACGTTTTTGTCCATCTTTGTGAGCGGAAATCTTCTAATTGTCTTTTAACAAGCATATTCAACCTGTTCCATTCTATTCTCAATGCTTTGGACTGAAAGCATCTTAACTGTCGATATATCCTACGTTTTTGTTTTATAGTTGCCAAAATATTTTCAGGTATCCTTTCTAAATTCTCTTTTATTCTTTTTTCTGGGGCACTTCCATATTCCACTTGTTTTATAGCTGCTAAGTGGCATCTTTATATTCGTTTAATTCTTCAATTGTTGTTATATCGATCACTTCTGGTATATTTTCATCAAGCAATGGTTGATATTTTTCTTCATCCATGTTTTTTAAATCATATATGGATGCGGCCTCTTTTGGTCTCTTAGGACATGTAACATCGGTTGCTAGGTGGTCTTCTCCACATGTCTGACATTTTGGTTTTACGTTTTTAGCTGTGCAGCTACTTGTAAAATGTTGACCTGCACATTTTCCACATTTTGGTGGCTTTGTGCAGTTGTTAGTATATTGTTTGAAGCTATAACATTTTACACATTGTGCTGGTTGTGGAGGAGGAAGCTTTGAAGTTTCTACTGTATGTACCTTGCAAAACATCTTCAAATTATTTTTTAGAAGATAATCTACTGTATGTTGATCACGCGTAATCACGCTCAGTTTTGCAGTTTCCTTTCCTCTTTCTTTGGGTTTCATTCTAACTACTCTGACAAAATTGACGTCTAGTTCCTTGAGAAATTCTTCAACGTCATTAATCGTAACATGAAAGTCAACCTTTGTTACGACTACACTCAAACTTGGAACAAAATTCCAGAAATTTCTTTGCTATTGTGATCTAGGATTGTAATTGGGTCGTATTGCTTCAGCTTTTATTTCTGGTCGCAGTTTTTTGACAGTTAGTTCCTCTGTATTTGGGTTTTTACTGACAAGAATTACACTACCATTCGACTGCATTTTATGTCCTTTATGTATGGTGCCAGATTTACTTATTTTAATTGAGTGTCGAAACAAGGCCCCGGGAGAAGAGAACATTCTTCTAGAACTACTGACGGCCTTGGGAGAGCCAGTCCTGACAAAACTCTACCATCTGGTGAGCAAGATGTATGAGACAGGCGAAATACCCTCAGACTTCGAGAATAATATAATAATTCCAATCCCAAAGAAAGCAGATTTTGACAGATGTGAAAATTACCGAACTATCAGTTTAATAAGTCACAGCTGCAAAATACTAACGCGAATTCTTTACAGGCGAATGGAAAAACTGGTAGAAGCCGACCTCGGGGAAGATCAGTTTGGATTCTGTAGAAATGTTGGAACACGTGAGGCAATACTGACCCTACAACTTATCTTAGAAGAAAGATTAAGGAAAGGAAAAACTACGTTTCTAGCATAGACTTAGAGAAAGCTTTTGACAACGTTGACTGGATTACTCTCTTCCAAATTCTAAAGGTGGCAGGGGTAAAATACAGGGAGCGAAAGGCTATTTACAATTTGTACAGAAACCAGATGGCAGTTATAAGAGTCGAGGGACATATATAGGAAGCTGTGGTTGGGAAGGGAGTGAGACAGGGTTGTAGCCTATCCCCGATGTTATTCAATCTGTATATTGAGCAAGCAGTGAAGGAAACAAAAGAAAAATTCAGAGTAGGTATTAAAGTCCATGGGAAGAAATAAAACTTTTGAGGTTCACCGATGACATTGCAATTCTGTCAAGGACAGCAAAGGACTTGGAAGAGCAGTTGAACGGAATGGACAGTGTCTTGAAAGGAGGATATAAGATGAACATCAACAAAAGCAAAGCGAGGATAATGGAGTGTAGTCGAATTATGTCGGGTGATGCTGCGGGAATTAGATTAGGAAATGAGACACTTAAAGTAGTAAAGGACTATTGCTATTTGGGGAGCAAAATAACTGATGATGGTCGAAGTAGAGAGGATATAAAATGTAGACTGGCAATGGCAAGGAAAGCGTTTCTGAAGAAGAGAAATTTTTTAACATCGAGTATAGATTTAAGTGTCAGGAAGTCGTTTCTGAAAGTAATTGTATGGAGTGTAGCCATGTATGGAAGTGAACCATGGACGGTAAATAGTTTGGACAAGAAGAGAATAGAAGCTTTTGAAATGTGGTGCTACAGAAGAATGCTGAAGATTAGATGGGTAGATCACATAACTAATGATGAGGTATTGAATAGAATTGGGGAGAAGAGGAGTTTGTGGCACAACTTGACTAGAAGAAGGGATCGGTTGGTAGGACATGTTCTGAGGCATCAAGAGATCACCAGTTTAGTATTTGAGGGCAGCGTGGAGGGTAAAAATCGTAGAGGGAGACATAGAGATGAATACACTAAGCAGATTCAGAGGGATATAGGCTGCAGTACGTACTGGGAGATGAAGCAGCTTGCACAGGATAGAGTAGCATGGAGATCTGCATCAAACCAGTCTCAGGACTGAAGACCACAACAACAACTACTAAACCTCCCCAAACCTGTCCTCTAAATGCTCTACAAAAAACTGAGACTTCGAGACAAAGTCTGTTAAGTGGCTTTTTTTCTTCAGTTTCATTTGGGTTGTGTAGCCCTGTTCTTCGTTACCTTGAATTACTACGCTATGTGTGTGTTGATTGTCCTCTTGATGGTGTCTGTAGCATTTAAGTGATGCTCTCCATTTTGGGCAGTAACTGTTAGATCTTGCTGTATATATTCAGTTGGCTGTTGTTTTAGTATTTCTACATTAGTTGTCTCATTTTCGACTAACTTGTGTTTGCGTTTTAGTTTTTGCGTGTCTGGTTTCTTTGTCATACTAGCATAAGCTGAAGTGCTATGTCTGTTTGATTCTACTAGCGGATTATTCTTTGCCCTGTTCTGCAAACGCGGACTGATCCGACATGAACGGGGCCCTGGTTCGCCAGTACCCTAGTTAACTTCCCTATTTCCGGCTGTTCGGAAAACTCGCCTATTGAATAACGGATATAAATGCAGAACACGACAATTTTGCGTGGCAAATAAATTTGCTGATTTTCTTCAACAGACTTTGCGAGATTGCCTTGCTGTCTTTACAGTGAAGATTCTAGAGTGCCTGAGGTGGTATTTATACACGTCATTACTGCGCCAAATTTCATATCGTTCACCTGTACGTTGCGATCAATGTTCAACTGTTCCACCACCGGCATGCCACCACTTTGCAGATATCTCCTGATAACTTCTCCCAGCATCGCACCAGTGTCAACAGTTCCCCGTTAACAAGTACACTCCTGGAAATGGAAAAAAGAACACATTGACACCGGTGTGTCAGACCCACCATACTTGCTCCGGACACTGCGAGAGGGCTGTACAAGCAATGATCACACGCACGGCACAGCGGACACACCAGGAACCGCGGTGTTGGCCGTCGAATGGCGCTAGCTGCGCAGCATTTGTGCACCGCCGCCGTCAGTGTCAGCCATTTTGCCGTGGCATACGGAGCTCCATCGCAGTCTTTAACACTGGTAGCATGCCGCGACAGCGTGGAAGTGAACCGTATGTGCAGTTGACGGACTTTGAGCGAGGGCGTATAGTGGGCATGCGGGAGGCCGGGTGGACGTACCGCCGAATTGCTCAACACGTGGGGCGTGAGGTCTCCACAGTACATCGATGTTGTCGCCAGCGGTCGGCGGAAGGTGCACGTGCCCGTCGACCTGGGACCGGACCACAGCGACGCACGGATGCACGCCAAGATCGTAGGATCCTACGGAGTGCCGTAGGGGACCGCACCGCCACTTCCCAGCAAATTAGGGACACTGTTGCTCCTGGGGTATCGGCGAGGACCATTCGCAACCGTCTCCATGAAGCTGGGCTACGGTCCCGCACACCGTTAGGCCGTCTTCCGCTCACGCCCCAACATCGTGCAGCCCGCCTCCAGTGGTGTCGCGACAGGCGTGAATGGAGGGACGAATGGAGACGTGTCGTCTTCAGCGATGAGAGTCGCTTCTGCCTTGGTGCCAATGATGGTCGTATGCGTGTTTGGCGCCATGCAGGTGAGCGCCACAATCAGGACTGCATACGACCGAGGCACACAGGGCCAACACCCGGCATCATGGTGTGGGGAGCGATCTCCTACACTGGCCGTACACCACTGGTGATCGTCGAGGGGACACTGAATAGTGCACGGTACATCCAAACCGTCATCGAACCCATCGTTCTACCATTCCTAGACCGGCAAGGGAACTTGCTGTTCCAACAGGACAATGCACGTCCGCATGTATCCCGTGCCACCCAACGTGCTCTAGAAGGTGTAAGTCAACTACCCTGGCCAGCAAGATCTCCGGATCTGTCCCCCATTGAGCATGTTTGGGACTGGATGAAGCGTCGTCTCACGCGGTCTGCACGTCCAGCACGAACGCTGGTCCAACTGAGGCGCCAGGTGGAAATGGCATGGCAAGCCGTTCCACAGGACTACATCCAGCATCTCTACGATCGTCTCCATGGGAGAATAGCAGCCTGCATTGCTGCGAAAGGTGGATATACACTGTACTAGTGCCGACATTGTGCATGCTCTGTTGCCTGTGTCTATGGGCCTGTGGTTCTGTCAGTGTGATCATGTGATGTATCTGACCCCAGGAATGTGTCAATAAAGTTTCCCCTTACTGGGACAATGAATTCACGGTGTTCTTATTTCAATTTCCAGGAGTGTAGATAACGAGGAAAATTATCTGAGACAGTACTTTCATACCTTGCAACATGATATGTTTTACCTCAGTACCTCAGTGTGCATTCCGTATGAGACAGTGATTATCGTATCTGCGTACTAGCTGTATGTCAGCGAAATTAAGCGCCTTATGATAGCAATATCATCGAAGTTCCAAAAGGCACCACTCGCAGTTTTCAAAATTCCTCGGTACAACGACAAGAAAGCTGTGTTACTCGATGTTGAACGGTGTTTGTTATGTGACAAGCCGTTGCAAATTGTCGTAATGTTCAGTGCTGCTGCTCAGTCACTCGACGTTGTACTCAGTTACCTGTGCCGGCCGGAGAGGCCGAGCGGTTCTAGGCACTTCAGTCTGCAACCTCGCGACCGCTGCGGTCGCAGGTACGAATCCTGTCTCGGGAATGCATGTGTGTGATGTCCTTAGGTTAGTTAGGTTTAAGTAGTTCTAAGTCCTAGGGATTGATGACCTCAGATGTTAAGTCCCATAGTGCTCAGAGCCATTTGAACCATTTTTTCGGTTATCTGTAGTTTCTACAACATACTAGTGACAGTATGAATTTACAACACTATGGAGTTTGTGAGTACAGGTGTTTACAAAATTCCATATTCAAGAACTTGATGCGTGCAAGCTACACAATGAAACACATTCTAGATAAATGAACTGAGTGACAGGCGCACTTGTACAGATTCTAAGAGTATGCGTAAGTTTGGAGAAACCCAGCCGATAAGGCTCAACAGGAGACTTCCTTACCCACAGAAATCTTCGTAGGTGAGCATTTTGTTCTGCTAAGCGGCAGTACAAGAACTAGGCCTGAAGTCGGCACGGAATTACGACTATTTGTTAATGTATCCTGCAGTACCGGTCATCTGGAAACGATGCATGAGAACAAATCTTATACACCTATTAGTTTGTTTCCAAGTGTTTCTGCATTTAAAGTCGTGGTGAAGTGGATGAAACAACAGTCACAAGAACTTTGTGGTAAGAGACTGATCATACAGCGAGGATGTAACAGAAAACCGGAATGGCGAAGTTCCACCAAGAGCTTTCAGAGCTCTTGTAGTCAGTTCATCAAACTGCAGAAAACTAATGTGGTTCAAACACGACTTACACTGGTTGATGCACTGCTGTTGGAGTATGCGTAGGTATTCTCTGAAATACTATTGGAAATCAGGTCTTAATTATTGCACAGGATTTTATCAGATATTGATGGTTTAACATAAAATACATCCAGCGTCATCGCCTGCAGACAACGCAAAAACAAACTCCCTTCATATTTTCGAAGATATAGAATGCCTAATCAGTTATTACGTGAGTTAACTAGATACTACACTGGTAAAAACTCTCTAACAGACAGTCTATAAGAAGTAACAAACTTCATCTCTGTCTACGTCATTTCACAGTGACTGTTATTACTGCCTGACAAAAAAATTGAAGCGGCCAGGAGGGGAGAAGGAAACGAAAAGGAACTTTACGGATTGAGAGGGCATCTGATGCTGTTTCCGTGGCCGCAATATCTAGCAAAATGCCCAAACAACTGGCAGTACGAGTCCACTTATCAGTAAGACGTTGTAGTCATAAAGCCGTTGCACCTTCTCCAGAGGCAGTCTCTCCTTCATCTGCTGTAAATGGTCCATGACAACCTGGATACAGACGCTAAGGACAGAATTGGCATTTTTGCGGATCCCTCACGCGTTTTATCGGGGACAAGTCGGGGGATCTTGCTGGCCTTGGGAGTACTTCAAGATCATGCATACAATTCATAGTGAAAGTTTTCTCAGCAAACAATCTTCTTTTGATCATGAACTCGTACTGGCTTGGTTGATTGGTTGCTGTGGTTTAGCTTTGCATGACTTTTTGCATTTCCGACTGCGAGAAAAACCCAATATATCTGCCTGCGAGAGTATAACACGAATTTTTCCCCGTTTTGTAATCATTCCAAAAATAATGTACAAACTGATTAAATCCTGTTAATCTCTTTAATTAAAAAGTAATCCCTAAGAGTTAACGGTTTGCCTAATAATGCTGTTCATCAAATGGCCCCTGTGCGTTAATAATTTTCGTATAAAACTCATCCTGATATGATAATATCTTACCTAGGAACGTGTCCGCCCCGGTAGCTGAGTGGTCAGCGTGACAGACTGTCAATCCTAAGGGCCCGGGTTCGATTCCTGGCTGGGTCGGAGATTTTCTCCGCTCAGGGACTGGGTGTTGTGTTGTCCTAATCATCATGATTTCATCCCCATCGACGCGCAGGTCGCCGAAGTGGCGTCAAATCGAAAGACCTGCACCAGGCGAACGGTCTATCCGACGGGAGGCCATAGCCACACGACATTTCCATTTTTACCTAGGAACGTAATTGCGAAGAAATGCGATGCTTGCTGCTCTCTGTGCGGCAGCTGTAAATTTCTAACCACAGTTGCTGAGAGCTTAGTGCAATGCTCCGGACAGCACGCAAATTATTATCTACATATCATTGACTGAGACGCTCTTTAAATTAAAATGTTTTGGATCGAAGATGTGGACAAACTGTTTTAAAATATGTGCTTCATTGTTACTTATATGATATTCATGTTACAACATTCATTAACATTGACCGAGTGCAACGTTGATACCAAACTCTCATACGCACAAATATTAGACACTTAATAAAGATGAAAAATACTGTACAGTGAAAATTACACACCCTTAAATGAAACATCTAAAGTTCCCTGATATGGATGCCTCATTCAACAATCGTTCCAAACCATGCATGAGAGCAATGCAACTAAATAAAAAATATTTCCTTCATTTCTCTTTACATGCTTTTCTAATCTCGTGACATCTTATTTCTTTCTAAATCACTAATCGAATTTTCTCCTCCGTTTCGCAGTTCTCAAATACAAATCATTTTACTTAAAAACAGATGCACACAACTTTACTTCTACGTTACCACGAGCCCACTGCTCGACATCTGTCTTACTACTCCTCTAACGATAGAACCCCCGCGCTCCTCGCTGCCAAGCAGCAATGTCAAAACAAGCGCATCTTCCAGCTACACAATTACTCTGAGCAAAGACTGAGCGCGAATAATAAGAAATTTAAAATTTTCGCTTTGCGCAGGAGACATCCAAAGTATGTACAAATTCAAGAAATGCAAATCACAAATCCCAGTAGGCCTATTTCAATAGAGACAAGTGAAATGTGCGGCTGAGTAGTGGCCTGTTGAAAAATGGCACCACAGTGCTGTTGCATTATAGTTAAAACACTAACGCAAAAATATCTCAACACCGAAAAGTTATTAGTGTAGAGTAATGAAATTTCGGGAATACATTTGTCTGTGTAACATATTTAAGTGATTAACATTGCAAAATCACAGGTAAATGTAAGCGCGAAATAAGCCATAGCAAATGTGAAACGCTGACACATTAACACTCGGGGTATACGTCAGAATGTTGCTTGCAAGCACGCGAACGTGCATGGGCTCTGTTGTACAGGTGCCAGATGTCAGTTTGTGTGATGGGGCTCCATGCATGCTGCACTTTGTCAGTCAATACAGGGTCGGTTAATGCTGGTTGTGAATGACGGTGGAGTTTTCGTCCGATGATGTCCTGTATGTGCTTGATTGGAGACCGATCTGGTGACTGCGCAGGTCAAGAGACATATTGACACTCTGTAGATTACGAGGTGTGGCTAGAAAAAAACCGGACTAGTACTGGTGAAACAATAAAACGAATGCAATAAGGCTGAAAGTCGCGTGGCCTGTCACGTGACTCTCGCTCCGCCTACTGCTCGAGTTTCATCTGCCTCCTGCACTCAGTCTGCCCGTGGCGTCTGTTTTAAGTAGTTGACGTTTTGTCTGTGCGTCGGAAAATGTTGAGTGTACAGAAAGAACAGCGTGTTAACATCAAATTTTGCTTCAAACTAGGAAAATCTGCAAGTGAAACGTTTGTAATGTTACAACAAGTGTACGGCGATGATTGTTTATCGCGAACACAAGTGTTTGAGTTGTTTAAACGATTTAAAGATGGCCGCGAAGACACCAGTGATGACACTCGCACTGGCAGACCATTGTCAGCAAAAACTGATGCAAACATTGAAAAAATCGGTAAACTTGTTCGACAAGATCGCCGTTTAACAATCAGAGCAGTGTCTGAGTTAACAGGAGTTGACAAGGAAAGTGTTAGGCAGATTCTTCATGAAAGTTTCAACATGAACAAAGTGTGTTCAAAAATGGTTCCATAGTGTCTCACAATTGAACAGAAGGAACGCCGAAGAATGATTTGTTCTGACATCCTGGAAAACATTGAAAGTGATCCCACCTTCTTACAAAATGTTATTACTTGCGATGAATCGTGGTTTTTTACTTACTATCCCGAAACTAAACGCCAATCGATGCATTGGAAAACTCCTGGTTCTCCACGACAAAAAAAAAAGCACGAATGTCAAAATCGAAATTCAAGGCAATGATGATTGTTTTTTTTTTTTTGACATCAAAGGGATTGTGCACATTGATTGGGTACCAGAGGGACAAACAGTGAATCAGCATTACTACATTAGCGTCCTGGTTACCCTACGTGAACGAGTACGGAACGATTTGTGGAGAAAAAAGTCATGGATCCTTCACCAAGACAATGCCCCAGCTCACAGTGCGTTGTCAATGAAGACGTTTTTGGCAAAACACAACATTCTCATCTTAGATCATCCACCCTACTCACCTGATTTGGCCCCCTGTGACTTTTTTCTTTTCCCTAAAGTCAAGTCAGCTTTGAAAGGAACTAGATTTGAGACTGTTGAAGCAGTAAAAGAAAAAGCGACGGAAGTAATGTATGGACTTACCGAAAATGATCTGCAGCATTGCTATGAACAGTGGAAAATTCGTATGGAGCGGTGTAGAGACCGAGGAGGAGAGTACATTGAAGGAGATAACATGAAATTGTAAATAATTGTAAATAAATGTTTTTTCCAGCATCAGTCCGGTTTTTTTCTAGCCGCACCTCGTATGTTGGGCTACAACAGCAGTGAATGAGTAAGTGGTATACTGTTGGAAAACACGTCCTGGAATATTGTTCATGATTGGCAGCCCAACAAGTCGAACCACCAGACTGACGTACAAACTTGCAGTCAGGCTGCGTAGGATAACCACGAGAGTGCTCCTGCTGTCATATGAAATCACAGCCCAGACCATAACTCCTGGTGTAGGTGTAAAGCGTCTAGCAAGCACACAGGTTGGTTGCTGGCCCTCAACTGGCTTCCTTCTAACCAACACACCGTTATCACTAGCACTGAGGCAGAAACAGATTTCATCTGAAAACGCAACAGACCTGCATCCTCCACTCCAATGAGCTCTCCTTTGACACCACTGAAGTCGCAAATGGCGGTGGTTTGGGGTCGGTACAGTACTTGCTACTGGGAAGTCTGGCTCGGATTTGTTCTTGAAGTGATCTATTTGTAACATTTCGTTATCTCATTATGCTGTCCCGTACACGATGGTCTTCTCTCCAGTAGTGCCTTGTGATCGTCCGGAGCCCATTCCCGTGACCACCGCTGATGGTAATCATGTAGAGTGGCTACATTCGTGCCAAGTCTTTCTGCAGTATCGCAAAACGAACATTCAGCTTCTCGTAGTCCTATTACACGACCTCGTTTGAATGCAGTGAGGTGCTGATAATAACAGTATCTTTGTCTCCTTGAAGGCATTCTTGATTAACATCAACTCACCACTCAAAGATATCTAAACTAACGCTCATTATCGTTACAACGTGTATTTAAAGCAAACCTAAATTGCATCTTCATGGTGGCTCTACTACCACCACTCTTATGAGACTGGCATGAAATCTGAATGGACATCATCTTTCATATATAGAAAAACACGCCTACCAACTTTCGTTTATATCGCACAACTACTGCTTGGGCTTGCGATTTTTCTTCAAATCGTTCACGTGGCTCTGAGCACTATGGGACTTAACTGCTGAGGTCATCAGTCCCCTAGAACTTAGAACTACTTAAACCTAACTAACCTAAGGACATCACACAAATCCATGCCCGAAGCAGGATTCGAGCCTGCGACCGTAGCAGTCGCGCGGTTCTAGACTGAAGCGCCTAGAACCACTCGGCCAGATTTTTCTTCCCTTCAATGTATATGAGGGAGTAGAATGTCTGTGACATGTAGTTGTTCCACCAGAGTCCCCTCAGTTTACTACCATCCCCAACCAGAATTCATACTCGATTGTTGCCCACACCAGAAGACCAGGAAGAACACTATTGCACTTCTCCAAAACAGTGGAAGCATGGGATCTCTCCTCAGGTAGCAGTCAGACTCGTTGACAATGGTCATCCTGAGTAGTACAGCCCAGCCATGCATCACTAACACAGTATGACGCCACTGATCAGTAGTCCATGCTTCCCGATGATGGTACCTCTCCAAACTAAGTGGTTTGTGCTGTGGTGTTAATGGTAATCTACACGTGGGACTCTAATTCCCTAAGCCGAGTTCTGTTAGTCTCCGACCAATGCTGTAGGACGCCACATAATGTTGCAGGAAGTCCATTACTTGTTCTCAGATGGTAGAGACAAACATGAATGGGTTATGATGTGCTCGGTTCACAATATGGCGATAGTAGTGGGGGAAGGGCGGCATGGGTACAATTTTGATACCAAGGTGTTATGCAAATAAATTACATTGAACAATTAATTACCCTCCACCTTACCTCACCACCAAATCCCACCAACACCCTCGGATTCTGTCATGTGTTTCTCCAAATGGCACATGGGTCCCTGACACCTCCACCTCCCACCACCCCTGCCCATCTCCTTCCACCACCTACCCTACTGGTGGGAATTTCGAATTTTTGCAGGAAATTGGAACGTTGGCGGAAATTTCGAATTTTGGCGAAAATTTCTTTGTCCCACCCCCTACCAGAGAATTGGCGGGAAATTAAAAATTGTGGTTCCCTTTCTGGGACCAGAACCCTGGTCTTTCTGGAGCGAAATTCGAAGTGCACCACCTAACACTTGGAAACTGTCCAGATGCAGGAGTGGAGGGATAGATTAGGGTACTTTATTGATTTTGGTTGGGAAACTGAAGTAAAGACCGGACCTAATTACGCAATTAATCACAAAATGTCCTAATTACACAACTAAATGCATAGCACTATACAAGGAGCTCCTAAAATCGCAAAACAGCTCTTAAATTCACAATGCCATAGAAATGGTGTTTTCCTGCTCGGAATAAAATTCACGATACCAGTGGCAGACATACTCACACTTCACCTATAAGGTGGTGGGGAAAATGGCAGGAGTGGAAGGTAATACCTGTATTTTTTGGCATGAATTGTGCTCAGTGGACGAGATGCCGGTATTGGACAGAGAGGAGTTTAATAAGTGTACTAACTGTATAGAGCTGAGAACTGCATCTATCGCTGTTTGACATTAGAGTTTACTACAGATGCCTCCCACTGTATTGTTCAACAATCACCCTGCAGCCCAGGTAATCGAAGCCAATACACTCTGTCACAACTGACGGAAAATGCTGCAGTCTTCTAATTATACATCGGAATTGTCATGAAAAAGACCATCACTCATAATCAAGGGGCCATAATGCAACACGTATAATGGGGACTAGGGAAAATCATCGTCCAAAAAGAGTGCAAGGGGAGAGAGGGGCAGCAGTTGAACATGCGTTCTCCTCAATCCACAGGGAGGAAATATCGAAACTGGAGCTACTGTTACCTTCCCTCATCCGTCTCTCTCTGTCCCTCCCTCCACCGACAATGGAGATACAGGCTTTTCAAATGACAAGCTGCCACTGCTCCTGCTCGACACAACCCCTGCTGTATCTGGGAGCAGAGTCTTGGCCAGATGCGGTCAGAGTAGCCACCCCAAAAAAAAAAGCACATGACCGATTGGTCGAGGTGACAACTCCTCACTAACACAAAAGACCTTAAAGCTCACTAATCAAAGGGAGATAAATGATGGGCACAACTTGCTTGTCCATCAAAGGAGCATCTATTAGAAAAAAGCAAACAGTCGCGAAAATAATAAATATTCTCTTTCCATGAAAAAAGATGCAGTTCTTTTTCTTTTAGTTTTATGATCAAAATCGGTACAGTTTTTACGTTTGGTTGCAGGATACAATTTGTATCTCTCTCCGCCACCTCCTGTTATTTTGCGATACACAATGAAGCCAAAAAGAACTACCACATCACCACCATTTACAGATGACCAAACTGCAGATGTCAGGCTACACATCTCCTATACATCTCCACACTGCGTAAAATAAAAAAAAAAGCTTTCACTATTTTGCTGCGAACACTACCAATCACTGTAGAATGTTCTCTTTATTTCGAAACTATCATTGGACTAAAGAAAAAGTGGGAATTTAAAATCCAGAGACATAACATCTATGTTAAGCAATTTATTTCAGCTTGATGGATAAATTACACGGCCTGAGAGCATCCCTCAAGTTCAAATCAGTGTCTGTAAGCATATTGTCATGCACATTGAAACGTCCCCTTAGAAAAATTAATGAATTACTGTGCTGATTAACGTCTTACATTATTTGCTTCTCAAACAGCTGAGCAAAACTGAACGTACCCAGACATTAATCTCTTTACTTATTCTGATCAACACTAAACTGACGCACAATATTTTTAGCGCAACGCAATCTGACTTTTAATAATCCCTACAAAAGAATGGCCCCGACTAACAGTAACCTATAGCTTTCATGAATAACTTACCTCACAAAAATCTTCGTTACTCGAACTACTGCAATACAGCGAGCGCCGCTACTGCCAGCTAAATAAAAGATTCAAACTACTGAAGGCACTAACTACTGATAGGCATAGTTAGCAAATGAAACATTTTGATAGAGAACAAACAATGTATTTACCTTAATAGTGTTCAAAAGTCATTATATATATATATATATATATATATATATATATATATATATATATATATATATATATATATATATATATATATATATAAGTTCATGACATCCAGTCTTACAAATTTACTGTCTCTGTCCAGATCATCCGCTCTCAAAACTCCACCATCTCACTCCCCACATCCACCACTGCTGGCGGCTCACCTCCAACTGCGCAATGCTACGTGCTGTTCACACCCAGCTGCCCAACACTACAATGGCAGACAACAATGCAAACTAGCCACAGACTGCACACAGCACAGCCAGTGATTTTCATACAGAGCGATACGTGGCGTTACCAATAAGAAAACCTAAACAGCCTACTTCCATAGCCCCCATGCTCCCCACAAAAAATTTTACAAATTGTTTTGGGCACTGGCCAATACATATTTGTTAAATTTTTTTCACTATTAGAATAACAAAGAAATCAAATGCACACACTTATTAATACAATGTTGGTCAAAAGAATAAAATTTTCTCACAGTCCATAAAGACAGTCCTGATCGTTCATCACAGTAAAATAGCAGTGTTTTTCTCAAAGTCTGAGCAGTATAAGAAAATGCACACGGAAGTAGTGGATTTCCACACAATCTTGAAGAAGTGGTGTTGTCCTTCCAACGGAAAGACAGTGCTGACTCTCGACATGCAGACAGGTAATGGGCCACAACAGAGCAAACCCACAGCAGAGTCATTCGACGTTTCGAAGAATATTGGTAGGTAGGTAATCACAGAGCAGACCCACTATAGTCTTGGTAGAGAGTATGGTACAGGTGGGCCACCAAAGATGCAGATCCACTGTAGTCCATGTAGAAATTATGGTATTGGTGGGCCATCAAACGTGCAGACCCACTTCAGTCCTAGTAAAGATGGACAGCAGCCATCTGTTGCGACTGTGCAGGTTCACAATCACCATCAAAGAGTCTTTCGGAGAATATAGCAAGTCCACAAACCACCATTTGTGCATGCACAAAGTTTTTGTAATTGTCCTTAGAACCAGCAATGCTGTTAATCAGTCCCTTGCTGAATTATTAACACATGTGCAAGCACTAACAGTCCCTATATATTATGACCAACAGAAACGTGTGCAGTGAAATGATATTTAATGTGAAGAACTGGTGTCTATACAATTAAAAATTTACAACATAAGAATACATTAACAAAGATACAAAATACATCATTAAAGTACATAACAGTACAGATAACATTTCAAGTAACACAGGCTTTACAAAAGAAGAGAAATAAACATATACATCAGTGTTACAGGAATTATGACATAAGTAAATACACTCCTGGAAATTGAAATAAGAACACCGTGAATTCATTGTCCCAGGAAGGGGAAACTTTATTGACACATTCCTGGGGTCAGATACATCACATGATCACACTGACAGAACCACAGGCACATAGACACAGGCAACAGACCATGCACAATGTCGGCACTAGTACAGTGTATATCCACCTTTCGCAGCAATGCAGGCTGCTATTCTCCCATGGAGACGATCGTAGAGATGCTGGATGTAGTCCTGTGGAACGGCTTGCCATGCCATTTCCACCTGGCGCCTCAGTCGGACCTGCGTTCGTGCTGGACGTGCAGACCGCGTGAGACGACGCTTCATCCAGTCCCAAACATGCTCAATGGGGGACAGATCCGGAGATCTTGCTGGCCAGGGTAGTTGACTTACACCTTCTAGAGCACGTTGGGTGGCACGGGATACATGCGGACGTGCATTGTCCTGTTGGAACAGCAAGTTCCCTTGCCGGTCTAGGAATGGTAGAACGATGGGTTCGATGACGGTTTGGATGTACCGTGCACTATTCAGTGTCCCCTCGACGATCACCAGTGGTGTACGGCCAGTGTAGGAGATCGCTCCCCACACCATGATGCCGGGTGTTGGCCCTGTGTGCCTCGGTCGTATGCAGTCCTGATTGTGGCGCTCACCTGCACGGCGCCAAACACGCATACGACCATCATTGGCACCAAGGCAGAAGCGACTCTCATCGCTGAAGACGACACGTCTCCATTCGTCCCTCCATTCACGCCTGTCGCGACACCACTGGAGGCGGGCTGCACGATGTTGGGGCGTGAGCGGAAGACGGCCTAACGGTGTGCGGGACCGTAGCCCAGCTTCATGGAGACGGTTGCGAATGGTCCTCGCCGATACCCCAGGAGCAACAGTGTCCCTAATTTGCTGGGAAGTGGCGGTGCGGTCCCCTACGGCACTCCGTAGGATCCTACGGTCTTGGCGTGCATCCGTGCGTCGCTGCGGTCCGGTCCCAGGTCGACGGGCACGTGCACCTTCCGCCGACCACTGGCGACAACATCGATGTACTGTGGAGACCTCACGCCCCATGTGTTGAGCAATTCGGCGGTACGTCCACCCGGCCTCCCGCATGCCCACTATACGCCCTCGCTCAAAGTCCGTCAACTGCACATACGGTTCACTTCCACGCTGTCGCGGCATGCTACCAGTGTTAAAGACTGCGATGGAGCTCCGTATGCCGCGGCAAACTGGCTGACACTGACGGCGGCGGTGCACAAATGCTGCGCAGCTAGCGCCATTCGACGGCCAACACCGCGGTTCCTGGTGTGTCCGCTGTGCCGTGCGTGTGATCATTGCTTGTACAGCCCTCTCGCAGTGTCCGGAGCGAGTATGGTGGGTCTGACACACCGGTGTCAATGTGTTCTTTTTTCCATTTCCAGGAGTGTATTTTTAACTGTTACTATCATTAAAACTGTAGGCATCTGTGGCATGTTTAAAGTAGGGTGTGACGACAAGTTATGGGAAATACGCAAAATTGCGGGAAATCGACGAAATATGTAAAATGGCGAAAAACATGCGAAATTACGTAAATTGACTGAGAGTACATAAGATTAGAGGAAAAGTACCATGAAATGGTGGGAATACGGTGGGCTGACGGTAGCTAGACACTCAAGACCGAGAAAAGCTCGAAAATTATGTTCCATCTGCATTCAGTTTTTTCACTCCCCCTCCTCCTGTAAATTATGTGCTTTCTCGTAACACATACTTCAACAACGGCGATATAAGTACGAGCATTGCCCAGAAAGTAATGCACCGATTTCTTTTCTCGGTCAGAAACAATGCTATGTATACAAAACTTTACGTACGTATTATTTGAAGTCTCTTGAGTGAACGTGCCAAGTTTCCATCATTTCTGATAGATAGCATAGCTGCAGAAGAGTTTCAAATTGGCGTCTGTAGGTGATGTACGTTACAAGCAATGTGCCATCATTGAATTTCTCACTGCAGGAAAGAAACTGTGGGCAACATTCACAAACGCTTGTGCAAAGTCTATGGAGCATCTGCTGCCGACAGCAGTACAGTTAGTCACTGGCCGCAGAGGGTATGGTCATCAGAAGGCGGTTTGGCGGAGCTCCACGATTTGCAGCGGTCGGGGAGACCATCCACGGATGTCACACCTGACAGCCCTGACCTAGCCCCCTCAGACTTCCACATGTTTGGGCCATTGTATGATGCCATTCGTGGAAGGCATTTTGCGGGCGATGGGGAGATGATTCACACAGAGAAGCACTGGCTCCAACACCAGGTGAAAGATTGGTATTGACAGGGCATACACGCCCTTGTTTTGTACAGGAAGAAGGCCGTGGAGTGGGATGGAGATTGTGTTGAAAAATAGGATGTGTAGATAAAACCACAGTCGTTTGTGTCTGTAATTCTCATTATATTCAATAAAGAATTGTTGAAGAAAAAAAAGGCGGTGCGTTACTTTCTGGCCAACCCTTGTATTATACTGAGTCGCTATATTGAAGCAGGTGAAACATATGTAGCCCAATCCAGAACTGTGTTATCGCACATGCAGTCGATTATAGATATTATCGAATTATGGTTGGTTCTCAGAAACAATGTTATTCTTTGGATACTTACAAGGGAACCTCCCCATCTCACCCCCCTCAGATTTGGTTATAAGCTGGCACAGTGGATAGGCCTTGAAAAACTGAACACAGATCAATTGAGAAAACAGGAAGAAGTTGTGTGGAACTGTGAAAAAATAAGCAAAATGTACAAACTGAGTAGTTCATGCGAAGATATACAACAACAAGGACATTAGTGACGCAGGAGCGCCGCAGTCTCGTGGTAACGTGAGCTGCTGCGGAACGAAAGGTCCTTGGTTCAAATCTTCTATCGAGTGAAAAATTTAATTTTTTTATTTCCAGTTTATGTGACAAACTCTTATGTTTTCATCACTTTTTTGAGAGTGATTATCACATCCACAAGAAAACCTAAATCGGGCAAGGTAGAAGAATCTTTTTACCCATTCGCCAAGTGTACAAGTTAGGTGGGTCGACAACATATTCCTGCCATGTGACGCACATGCCGTCACCAGTGTCGTATAGAACATATATCAGATGTGTTTTCCTGTGGAGGAATCGGTTGACCTACGACCTTGCGATCAAATGTTTTCGGTTCCCATTGGAGAGGCACGTCCTTTCGTCTACTAATCGCACGGTTTTGCGGTGCGGTCGCAAAACACAGACACTAAACTTATTACAGTGAACAGAGACGTCAATGAACGAACGGACAGATAGTAACTATGCAAAAGTAAAGAAAGTAAACTTTTCACTCGAGGGAAGACTTGAACCAAGGACCTCTCGTTCTGCAGCTGCTCACGTTACCACGAGACTACGGCGCTCCTGCGTTACCAATGTCCTTGATGTTGCATATCTTTGCATGAACTGCTCAGTTTGTATATTTTGCTTATTTTTTCACAGTTCCACACAACTTCTTCCTGTTTTCTCAATTGATCTGTGTTCAGTTTTTCAAGGCCTATCCACTGTGCCAACTTATAACTAAATCTGAGGGGGGTGCGATGAGGAGGTTCCCCTGTTAGGAGAAGAATCAATGCATTTATCGGACTTATGCCCTTCCCTAGAGTGTTCTGTATGAACACATATATCAGCTTTAATAGTTTGAAGAAGATGTATTTTAGAGACGTGGTGTTAGGACGAAACTGCTACATTATCCTACACACGAGCAGAAACTACCTTACATCAGACCAGGATTTCTGGGTGCAAGAGGAATGCTAGCTGAACAGTGGTGATGCTACTGTAAACAGCAATACGACTATTGCATCTCCTTTGGTGCTTAATCCCTGATACGAAGCTGATGCTTCTTCATGCACATTTTAGTGCAACAGGGCATGGGTGATAACTTAGTGAATCAGCTATCGTAAATATTCATGTAGTTTTTTTCTTCCTCCCTCTATTATTTAATGAGGCCCAGCTGCATACATCAAAACCGCTACTACTAATAGTAAGCACCACTGATGTGGGAAGTGTGATTGAGGGTACTACAATTTAGACTTAAAAAGTTGTATAAAATCCATTAATTTCCTAAGAGACAGAACAGCAGTCTCCTGACTTCATTCCAGTTGGTTTACAAGCATGTAGAGTGGCAGATATACACCAATGGAGCCTTCCTAGGATACCAGAATAGTGCAGAAGGAAGTAGTTTTTGATCGTTTTAAAGTTTGTCACTGTAGTGACTGAAGCAGGAAACTTGCAGAGTGGCTGTATGTCTGATGTTGGACAAATATGTTCTGCATTAGAGTATGAAGAGCGTTGCATTCTGCAGGACTAACGCTTTGGAAACCATATGGCTTTAACAGTATAACATTTTCAGGTGAAGAACTGTGTAGCCATAGGAGTGTGTGTTTATGCTCTACGATTATTTCTCTCATGCCAGTATCTTCCCAGTACTGACTCCAGACAGTGGAATAATGCTTCAGAATTGATAGCACGGTTGATTTACATGAAATGTTTCAAACTCCATCCATCTGTAATTCCATCACGTGTAAACCACACATTTCTTCTTAAGCACCTGTTATATATTACCGCAACGCTCTCATGTGTACTATACACTAATATGGGGTGTTGTCCTCATCGACATGTATGCATCTGTGGAGATCTTGTGCACTTGACTGAGTGCCGTGGGTGAGATTGGTGCAGAACAGTCTTCACTGAATAGCAGTTATGGGCACAGCTCATTCTGTTTCTTCATGAGATGTGGAACGTAGTGGGTATAGGACCCTCATACTTCTGGCCAGTTGCAGATTAAACTGGTGACCATGTTGCAGGGGGGATTGGTCAAGCACAATGTGTGGGGATCTATCAATCTCTGACTTTATGCTATAAATGCGAGAATTCTCTGTGATGTCAATCCACCCAGGCAAAGGTTGCCAGTCGTAATCGCAAATTCTGCACTATGATCGATGTGCTGGAAATATGTAGATAACCTAACTGCACCAGTATAGGACACTGGCTGGTATACTTTGATGTACATGACCGAATGAACATACTGCACAGTCATCTATCTTCATTCATAATCAAGTATAACATACTTGCAAAGCAGGGTAAGGGTGGTTTTGGGGATGATAGAGAAATTAGGAAGGATTCTGCTGTATCATTGGCTGGCATTGAAATTACGGAGCAATTGGTAAAATTGCTAAAATTGATTGTGTCTTTCCAATCCCATCCATCCGCTGGTATGGTGTTGATCACCACATAATGATTGACTGACACCACTTGGCTGAGATGGAGAGAGCCTTTGCGGGACACTGGATATCAGCTATTTGTTACTGTGGAGCATGGGATTAGATGTAGACAGTTGTTTGGAAGTGTTCCTCAATGCTGCAGACTTGTCCTTTTTCCATGTGTTGCAATGCCCTCCACAATTTTTCCCCCAATAGCTTAATGGTACCTCTTTCTATTTCTACTACCTTGCATGTTTTGGAAATAGGAGCTTCCAGCGATAGTCAACACTAGAACAGTTATCATGTTGAAAGGGTACAGTACCGCCCGACATTGAAAATAGGTACAACATTCTTCGTTATTCTTGTCAGAACAACATATTTTTTGTAATAATAACTCAATTTCACTTAATACACCGAAGCCAAATACCAGTGTAGGAAAGAAGGACAATTTATTTATTTAGTTGATCACATGTGCACTCCCACAAAATAAATCCCTACATCCAATTTGGTGAGATCTGTGAAATGAATGAATGTATGGTCGTCTGCTAACCGCAGATAGTGAATGTGCTATATATGATCATCTCTGAGACGGTCTTTGGTCACCTTTGGTAGAACCAAAGAGATGAAATTTACCTGAGCTTTGAGCGCCTGAAATGTGGCTGACCAATGTGGTAGCATGGTGCTCCCCCACCTCGGCGGAGGGGCGAGATGACCTGAAGAACGGCCATGTTTCAGCAGTCTGGCGCTGGATCTTGCGTTGGTAAGAGCTGTCTTAGGTGTGTTCCGTAAAGACAAAAGAGTGGAGAGAATGGTATGCGTGTGAAATACTTAAGAGCAGTTTGGAATAATTATTTCTCTATACATGAAGACAGTAACTGTTCTTGAAAGAACAGATACTGTTGATGACCGTGCAGGTTTTCCCTGGAATAAATGATGACTAACTGAAACCCTCAGCTGCCGACAGGTGTTGTTGATATACCTCGATGTGGACAGCTGAAAATGTGTGCCCCGACCGGGACTCGAACCCAGGATCTCCTGGATGGGCAAATGTCTATAAGGTACTTTACATATGTAGAATTGTGGACAGTTGAGGATGTGAGTCTCACGGGAAGCGTGCATGGGATAAGTCCCTGCAGTCGCGCTATTCATCTGTGTCCTCGGTGGCTCAGATGGATAGAGCGCCTGCCATGTAAGCAGGAGGTCCCGGGTTCGAGTCCCGGTCGGGGCACACATTTTCAGCTGTCCACATCGAGGTATATCAACAACACCTGTCGGCAGCTGAGAGTTCCAGTTAGTCATCAATTATTTCTCTATTTCAGGAACTTTTGGGGGGACAATTAAATGACAGGCAGGTAATATTAAGGGGACTGTAGTAACCTTCGGAAGTGACCAACGGTCACAATGAAACCATGTGTAGCACTGAGTTGAAATACTTGCGAGTGCTAGTACTAAGTTGAAATACTTGCGAGTGCTAGTACTAAGTTGAAATACTTCCGAGTGCTAAAGTTAAGCTGAATTACTGGCGTGTGTACTATAAGTTGGAAATATTTAAGAAATGACGTGTGCAGGACTTGAAATTAGAGACGAGCACTTCCACGTGGTGAGTACTGTGTGAGTCTCAATCTGTGTATGAGACAAAGGATAAAGAGAAGTACTCGTCCAAGGTATCAGTCGAGGACTCGCGTGTTTGACGAATATGATCTTAATATTACCTTTGCGTGTTATGTTTCCGTGTGACGCTAGATTCAAACTCTAATACTCTAAGAGAGAAGCAAGGTGAGTCAGCCGTCTATCTAGCAACGCCACTTGGCTTGCATTGCACGGGAAGACGTGCATATATCCTCCAGAGTTCGTAGTAGGAAAGAAAAGTTACGAAGTGGGACAGTATCGTGTGAAACTGGGATGAATACTAATTTGAAGTGGGAAAGCTGAAAGTGAAGTGATTCTAACGTTGTGACTATTCTTTGTGATGTATTCTATGTTGCCAGTGTGGTGTATTTCATGTAATTTAAGTATGTGTGGTTTGCATGGGAGAGCAGCAAGATAGGTTCAGAGGCAGTGGGTTATGTATGTTCCTTTTTGTCCCGCTCGGTCTGGAGTAAATTTTCGTGATGATGGGTGTGAGTGTCGAAGTGTGAGATATAGCAAAAGATCCACCATCCTATCCAGAAAGTGCACTGTAGCGTTAGATAATTTCGAGACCATAAGATAGAGAATCACCAATGTAAAGCCATGCCCACTGGGCGGAGTTTCTCATGTGTAATTGTTGTATAAAATGTAATGGTGTGTTTAGGTTCTCTTTGAATCATAATAGAATTAATCAAAATATCCACGGGTATGCTGCCGGTCTATAGTGTCCAACGGGCACAATATTTCGGCGATCAAACATGTCGCCATCATCAGGTGAACTGACGGACTGAGCTCCTGTGAACGTGCCGGCACGGAGATCCGTACGCTATGGCTGCTCAGAGGGAACTGGGTTCGGTCGCGGCGGCGGCCGATTTAAATACCCTCCGCCCGCGGCGCGCTCCCTCCGCCGTCCGCGCCCAGCGCCACGGTCGCGCGGTGGAACAGATTGCGACGGCGTCTGAGATGACGTCGGTGTGATGGCTCTGTCCGCCGTGGTCGTCACAACTATACGTCTGCTCGATTTACTCTTGATTAACCCGATCGCTGGTTCCCAAGCCTTGCTAAGATTATAGCCACAGTCACGGTTTATGAGGTCGTCATTGGTGCGAATTTCGATGGCCTCTCTAACAACGCTGTCCCAGTATCTCGACGTCTGTACCAGAATCCTCGTGCGGTCGTACTCCATGGCGTGATTTTCCGACAAACAATGTTCAGCGACCGCCGACTTGCTCGGATACATCAGTCGAGTGTGCCTCTGGTGTTCACGGCATCGATCCTCGACGGTACGCATCGTCTGACCAATATACGACTTGCCACATTGACACGGAATCTGGTACACGCCGGCCTTCCTCAAACCGAGGTCATCTTTGGCGCTCCCCACCAGTGCACGAGTTTTATTTGGAGGACAAAACACAGTTCCGACCCGGTGTTTCTTCAGAATGCGGGCGATTTTCCCCGAGAGTGCGCCTGTGTATGGAATAAATGCAGGAATTCAGAGTGGCAGATTCAACGTGCTCTCCGCCCAACCACTGCAGCACAACCTGTTGAGATGGATGAAGTCACGAGGGAGGAGGTAGGCACTGCTTTCTGTGAGAGCCAATGGATCAAAACATGTTATGTCAGTATAGACATGGAAGTCATGGTGTGAGAAAACAAAGCGATGGCGGTGTACAAGCTGTAGTAATACACTGTTTGGGTGCGTTATAGCTGGAAAACAATGTATTAAACTGCTTATGAAAGAACAACACAGGAACCCTCTCTTGTGACTGATAGTCTGTGGGATGTGGTCTTTCTCCAGTACTGGAGACAAAACTTTACACAGGTCTGTGCAAGCGACTTCGACCACTGGGCACCTGCTCCAATGGAGTGATACATATGTAAGTAACATGATTGATGTCAACACACAGAGGGTATTTGCTTCTCGATATATCACAGTAGAACGTTAAAGGAAGTTATATTACAAGGAGTAGCGTGGCTGTTAAAGTTTGAATGCAGATAGTTTCTTGACAGTTTCTTACCTACTCTGGATATAACAAAATAAAGATGAGGAGTGCTCTCAAAGGTAATAATTGATTGTATAGATGCTGATCTGTGTCGGTATTTCATATGTCTGAAATGAATGTAATGCCCATGTCCCATGCTCACAAAGGACACCAATTTTCGTCATAAAACTAATAGAAATCGGCTGTGTCTACTCTCATGGAATCATGACTGTATTTATTATTACCTTCACGACTGCATATATTAAAAATAGGTGTTACCACAAGTCCTGTGTTATTTCATACTTCATAGCTTATAATTATAAAGTAGATACCAAGTGAATTATAGGCCATTGTGCAACTTAGAAATTATAGTGTTTTTCTTGATATGTGAGTAGATTGCGGTAAACATGCTATGCTGTAATGATCAAATTGCATATGACACTAGAACACAACTGCTGTTGTGAATGATTGTGTGCTAGATGACAGAAATTTTAGATACAGGTTGCTAGAGGCGAGTTATGGAGCGAAAAAGTGTCAAATGTCATCACACATACAGTATTTGTTTTCAATGTCTTACAGGAATCTTACAGGGTTCTCTACTAGGTGACATTAGGAGGTTAAGTTACAAGACATGCTCTCACCATTTGTTTCACAAACGCCATTGTGATATAGCATTGCATTGGTAAAACAGAACCTGTCATAATGTATGAAGCAACAACATCCTCTAGAATTAGAGCTTGTTGTTTTTTAACATAAAATGATTGTTTTCTAACATACTCCCCCAGTCGTTATGACCTGTCCTTACCACTTGCCATGCATGGAGATATCTGACAGAACTAAAGTGCCTGTGAACCCAGACCCCGCAAGGGAAGGAGATACCAGATGAAGTCATGATTAAACATCAGAGTAACACCTATCATACATGCCCTAAAATATTTCAGTGAGGACACACAAACAACTGTTACCTGTACTAAATCTTTTTATTACAGAATCACCATACACATTGGGTTTAACTGTGCAGTTGGTGACATTGGAACACCCTCTATAATTATGAAGATTCTGACAATGAATTCACAAACTAAATGAAATTAATCGTGATAAACATGAACACATAACAACATTTCAAAAGCGTTCCTACACGAGAAAAGAAGCCCTAGCGTAAGTTACTATACAATGATCACAAAATAATGTACCCTCCAAAATATTACACTCAGAACACTTCAATATGCCCTATTGTCTATGCTATTTTATCTGGACAGTGATGTATATTTACCAATACATTTCTCGACTTTTAATTCCTATGAACAAACATGCAATACGTGATAGCATGGACACGCGGGAATGAGAAGAGAATATATAACACAACTCCAATCTCCAATAGAACTGAAGTGCACTGACAAGCTAGTGACTCCCTTACTGAACGCCTGAGCAAATGCAATATTTACCATGCTTTGTAGTCAGCTGCTGTGGTCGGCAATGGCGTATGATGGCGGCGGCGTCGAAGCTGCGCGGTCCAGTAAACCCCAACACTATTCTGGCCTTGACTGTATCAGAGTCGGAAACTGCCCTGAGTTTTTGTGAGGCGAAAATCTGTGTTTTTCTCTAGCTAAACTATTGGCAGTGTCCACTCGCTCTGGCTTAACGACGTGTACACCGCTGTCCTCTTTAATTTTTCCGCAGAACGTAACTAACTCGTTTCCAAGTCCATAACCTCTACTCCAGAGATTACGAGATTTTCGAACCCTGTGAATGTAAGTGTTCACAAAGAAGCTCTTCTAGGCTGGCAGAAGAGCAAGTGTTCCGTCTACACACGGCCATGAAGAGAGGTCTCCTTCTTCCCATGGCCCTGGTCTGTATATCTTTTTTGTCCCCCCACTGTACCTGGTGTTCATCCCCTAGCGTAGCGGCCAATGCTGATTGTGGTATGACTTGCGTCGTTTCTTGGCCCAATGAAGCTTGAGAAGCGTATTGGGAGTGGAAACTATTTTCCTTCTGGCCTTTTTTTTGATTTTTAGAAAGGAAACATAGCGAAAATGTTTTTCATGCTTTTCAAAGACCTCTAGTTGTGATTCTGAAAGCATCCCTTTCCACGTGGACCCCTGCTTTGTAAGATTCTTTTTCCGTTCTATCCAGGTATGATTCAGAGAAGCTCGTTTACTGGCTTATTGTTAACTAATGGTGCCTGCCTCACCACTGCGAAGGGTCGAAGGTTTATGACCCCTCTTGAAATGTGTTCCGTGTTCTACTTCTCTTGGCGGCTGGGAACTCCGTGCGTCCACTTCAGTTCAAAATGATTGCGTTACTACGTGATTATTAACAGGCAAAGTAGGGAATGCTTGTTAGTATCAAGTTCATGTTGGCTACGTATGAAATATTACTCACTGTACTATGCAAATTAGTACCACTCTACTTGAAGTAGGGCATGTGTGGTACCAAACTCCTCAGCTTGATGAGCAGATTACGTTTCTAAATTGAAAATAGTATATTAAGGGCAGAATTATACCGCCACCTTACAGCTGTTTGTCCGACATGTAAGCAAATGGTGTGAAAGGCTTCATTCAGTAATGTTATTTCACATGTATGAAATGTTTGTAACACACACGTGCATGACAGTATGCTTACAGACACTGATTTGAGCGTGAGGGATGCTCTCAGGCCGTGTAATTTGTCCATCAAGCTGAAAGAAATTGCTTAACATAAATGTTTTTTCTTCGGATTTTAAATTCCCGCTTCTTCTTTAATCCGACGATGGTTTCGAAATAACGAGGACATTCTGCAGTGATTGGTAGTGTTCGCAGCAAAATGCTGGAAGTTTTTTTTTATGTTACGCAGGGTGGAGATGTATAGGAGATGTGTAGCCTGACATTTGCAGTTTGGTCATCTGTAAACGGCGGTGGTGTGGTAGGTTTTTTTTCGCTTTATTGGATATCACAAAATAACAGGAGATGGGGGAGAGAGAAATGCAAATTGTATCATGCAGCCAAACGTAAAACCTATACAGATTTTGCTCATAAAACTTAAAGAAAAGAGACTGCACCTTTTTTCATGGAAGGAGGATATTTATTATTTTCGCAACTGCTTTCTTTTTCTTAATAGATGCTCGTTTTTAGGAGGTGCGTTGACATTGAGGTGAGAGTAGATCTAATTTCGCTGGTTCCTACTGCACATCAAGGATAATGCACACTCAACGTTCACCCCTCTTCCCCACTGCACTCTTTTGGGATGACGATTTTCCCTAGTCACCATTGATTGTGACTGCTGGTTTTTTCCAACACAATTTCGAGATGTCATTAGAAGTGTGAAGCATTTTCCATCAGTTGTGGTTCATCTATTGGATTCGATTATCTGGGCTGCATGGCGATTGTCGAGCAATGCAGGGGGAGGCATCTGTAGCGAACTCTGGTGTCAAACAATGATAGATACAGTCTTCTGAATGTTTACAGGTAGTACACTTATTATTGAACTCCTCTCTGTCCAACACCAGCATCTCGTCAGTTGAACAAAACTCTCGCCATTTTGCTGCCAGCTTGTAGGTGAAGGGTAGAGTTGAGTATGTCTGCCACAAGTTTCGAGTGGTATTGTGAAGGATAACATCAGCTAAATGGCATCGTTAATTTTTCAGCTGTATAGTGATTTTATGCACTCCTTGTGTAGCGCTGTGCATATAGCTGTGTAATTAGGACAGATCTGTATGATTAATTACGTAATTAGGACCGATGTTTACTTCAGTTTCCTAACCAAAATAAATACAGTACGCTTACCTAACCGTCCTGTCCTGCATCTAGACACATTCCATGTATTTGGTGGGGCATTTGGGCTCTCTGTTCAGAAGAACCAGGGTTCCGGTCCTGGAAATGGCATCTCCATTTTTAATTTACCGCCAATTCCTTGGGGGGGGGGGGGGTGGACGTCATCAGAGCCCTGGGACAAAGAAATTTCCGCAAAAATTCGAGGAGAGAGTTGCAGATGGGTCAGAGACCCATGTGCTGACCGGGAAGAACATATGACGTATATTAGAACAAATAAGCCCTCAGTCACAAATATTAAGTCAAAATTGACCAGGTTTCGAAGCTACTATGAGCGTCGTCTTCAGAATTATTAATTATTAATGTATTATATAACTAACATGTTTTAGAGCAGTTAGTCTAATTCTGAAGACGACGCTCATAGTAGTGTCGAGACCTGGTCAATTTTGACTTAATATTTGTGACCGAAGGGCTTATTTGTTCTAAAATAATTCTGACACGGTCACTGAACCTTAGCATCTATGTTGAAAGTTTTACATATGACGTAATTTGTGGGTGGGGGTTGGGGGGACTGGGATGGGGGTAATTAATTGATCAATTTAATTAACTTTCATATTAGTTTGATATCAAAGTTGCACCTGTGCCACCCTTATCCCATTAATAGCGATCCTCCTTGTGTATGGTCGACATAATCGACTGGAATCTTGATGATGAGTATTCCTGCTATTGTGTTCTGTCAGTCAGTCCAGCATCAGTCCACTATCACATCTGAGTGCCCCTCAAGTCTGGATGTTGCATGATTCGACCAACAGACCAAAGGCAGGCCAGCAATGAGGCCATTTTCAAACTCTGTCAGGTGCTGATAACTCTGTCTCACATGTATGTACATCATCTCCGTGTCCTTTCCAGTAGCCACAGTGGGTCACTCAACATCTAGCCCTGTTCACGCCCTTCGTACACCGTAGCAGGCCTGGTAACAACACTAATGCAGACTGGTGGCCATGTTACCTGTAACCCCTAATTGCAACTCTAAATCATTTACATAGCCCCCCACGGTGTCTAAGTGTACAAAATTGCATTGACATCCAACCCAGTCCTCTGGATGCTTCAATTTTTTGTCAGGAAGCGTAATTCTAACATTTTAATAACTTCAGTCTTTATCTGTCATAATTCATACATTTACATACTTGTTTCAGTTAGTAAAATACGTCTTTGAGCCAGTTGCATACCTGTGAAATAGCTCTGTATGATCGTACCTTCGTTTACATTCGATAATGCGCTACTGTATCCGACGCCAACACAAATCTAGGAAAACGGATCTGCCAATTCACCTGCATCTACTTTCTGCAGAATTTTGTTTCATATGAGTAATTTTTCTTAAGTTCGCACTAGTTGTCTGAGAGAAGCTTATTTTCCTACAAAAACGTCAAAGCGTCATCATGATGGGAAAATAGTGTGCTCTAGGAACCACCAACAGACTTCAATGACAAGTCACTTCTTCTGTGCACTCATTATTTTAGACTTTTTGCCCACGAGACTGTCTTTGTGCTCTTCTCCATTTATAGGGGACTGGAAGCTGCACGAGAGACTTTCCATACAAATGAACTCGGGAAGGAGCTAATACTGCATCGTATTCAGCGCACATCTACCCTTTCAAACTTTCCACATTTCAAAGGTGCAGGCTCCAAGCACTATGGGACTTAACATCTGAGGTCATCAGTCCCCTAGACTTAGTACTTAAAACTAACTACCCTAAGGACATCACACACATCCATGCCCGAGGCAGGATTCGAACCTGCGACCATAGCAGCAGCGCGGCTCCGGACTGAAGCGCCTAGAACCGCTCGGCCACAGCGGCCGGCTCAAAGGTCCAGGAAAAAATGCTAGAGTGGGTATGGTAGTGAAGTTGCACCATATATTAAAGTGTCTCAAAGAATTTAGTTAATAATCATCAACACACCCTCTACATGTTAATCTTTGTAGCACGAATAATATCGAGTCTGTATTCAATTTATTGCCATGTTCTTCGTCACATGTCCTCTGTCACTGTTTCAATTGCATCATTGAAGAGACGACTTAACTCTGGAATATCATCCGCTCTGGTATCATAAACATGGTCCTTCACGAGTCCCCAGAAGAAGAAATCCTGCGGATTAAAGTCGGGGAGAACGTAGTGACTAAGCAGTCGGTCCTCCATGTTCGATCCAGTGATTGGGAAATTTCGTATCTAGGATCTTGCGAACAACCGTTGACCAATTCAGCGGAGCTCTATCCTTTTGAAAGATGATTCTGGGCTGCAAGTCTTGTAACTGTTGATATATAAACTGTCCAAAAACTTCCAGATTGAAAATTGGACGTTAATATTTCCTTGGAAAGTTGGCCACTGATTCTGCTGTGGTGCGCATGCACAAACTCTGAGTCTGAGATGATATTATCGCAAGTAGTACCGAGCAAACAGTCGTTGAGAGAAACTGAAAGTAGTCGGACGCAGCCTGCGGTACAGAAAGGCCCACGACAGATGAGGTCGCAGCCTGCCGTGACCCCCCAGTAGTGCCGGAGGAGACTTTGGTATTAATTGAGGAGTTCTGGTAAATTACCTTTTTGCCGCACATAGCTACTGCTTGCTTGTGCACCGGAGGGATTATGTCAGATTTCTGTTTGCATACATTGAGAGTAATATTCGCATCTTTGTTGAGTACAGGTCGTGACTATTGATTATAGGCATTGTGGAATAATTAAAATTGTTGCTAATCTACCTATCGAAGAAAAGGAGAGGTCCAAGTAAAGTTAGTCAGTGTATAAATTGTCAATTTTAGGAATATAGAAACTTACAAGTTTTTAACGGTTTCTTTCATTTTTTTACACTACTGGTACTGATCATTCAATTTCTGTACAAAAAAAATGGCAGTAGCTGTATCAGTAGTTGCGACCATGCATTGCACTCTGCATGGATCGCAGTATTTCCCTTTAATTATTTTAGCATATTGTTGGATGCAGAATATTCGCGCAGCGGCAAGGCAGGATAGGCTGTCTGTTGCGTGCAGGAGCGTTATTTTATTAATTATTAGGAGATGTTAAGAAATAATTTTATAATTGCGGTCGGATGCAAGAGAATTTGATTCCTCATGATTTATGGGAATAGTTACAATTTTATCTTTCTTTATCAATCAGAATACTAATATTATCAGAGGTAGAGCTTCACACGTTTCCGTACGAATTTCACCAAACAATAATAATTACAAACATAGAATTAAACAATTTTCAAGATACACTGAGGCATTGACTTTGTAAAGAACTGTGGTAGAATCCCATCACTTATTGGCCCACACCAGACGTTCAGTTTAGGGCTGTCACAGAAATGTTCAAGGATAGTGTGCGGATGCTGTGAGTTCCAAAGCCGAACATTATGTCGACTAAAAGGTTGCCTCATCGGAGAGTAAACGCCTTTCCAAGAATCTGAAATCCCTGTCAGTACGCTGCATCATATCCATAGCAAATTGTTGTCCTCATGTTTGTCGCTCAGCATCAGATGTTGCAGAATATGCAGTTCGTAAGCGTACAAAAGAAGGTGTTGGTGTACTAAACGATGCAGTACTGCCTGGGGTACATGAAGTTGCGTAGCTACCTGGCGAATTGACTTACATGGACTTCTAAGAAGTAACTTATATTGTCCATGTTGGACTAGTTTTTGAAGAAACTGCGACTGTTTCGACAACAAATGTTCAAATAAAACAATTGTACATTTTTGTAGCAAAATGAAACCAAAATAAATAATTATCTGCATCCAACTGGTACAGATGTAACAAGATATCGCTGTTTTCCACCTGAAGATGAGAGTATAAACTCTTGAAACGTTTCGCCGGGAAAAACAAAAAGTGACTGACAGCGATAAATGATTTTATTTGAAATGACGTTCACCATCTGGACGTTTCCGAACACTCTCGGTTGCCAGAAACTTACGATACCATCCCTTAATTGTTTCACATCAGGTGAGTTGCATCCATACAGGCTACGACAATTTCTTTGCACAGTAATCCGCGATGTTGGTCTGAAAACCACTGTACTGCGTGAGCGCGCTTCTATGGAGTCACCATTTTCACTTTGTGAGATCACGCTGCACAGAGGTGACAACGGTTGGCACGTGCGAAGCGGCAATATAAATTCCTTGAGATACTCTCCCATATGGTGCAATTTCATTATCATATACACTGTGGGATCTTTTTTTTCATGGGCCTTTGAAATGTGAGCTGTTTGAAACGGATACTTGTACTTTGAATTTCGTCAGGGACAGATTTTTTTCCTTTGAGCGTTTTTCATTGACTTTCTGTACTTGGGCTGCTTATTTCTGTACTTATCATGAGGTATAGTTCACGCTCTATGCTCTTAGGAAATGAAGCAGTCTCACCACAATTACGAGGTGCGACAATAAAGTAATGAGACTGATGTGGTTGCTCACCGTTTTAGTCAGATTTAGTGTTGCCTCCTTCAAAGTAGTTCCCTTCTGATTGCACACACTTCTTCCAGCGCTTCTGCCACTGATGGTAACATTTCTGGAACTCATCTTCTGTAATATCCTCCAAGACCTTCGTCACAGCTTTTTGGACATATTGCGTTGTTTGAAAATGGTGTCCCTTGACCGCCGTTTTGAGTCTTGGAAATAGAAATAAAAGTCGTACGGAGCGATATCTGGTGAATAAGGTGGCTGTGGTAGTACTGAAATTTGTTTTGAGGTTAAAAATTGCTGTACTGACAGAGCAGTATGGGATGGCGCATTATCGTGATGCAGAATCCAATTATCAGCAATGTTAGCACGGACACAAAGAACTCTTTTACAAAGTCTTTTTAAAAGTTATTTGTAGTAATATTGATTAACTGTTTGTCCAGGAGACACCCACTCTTTATAAACAATTCCCTTGGAATCAAAGAAGCACACAAGCATGCATTTCACTTTTGACTTTGACATGCGAGCTTTTCTTGCTCTGGCTGATCCCTTTGAGCACCACTGAGAACTTTGACGTTTTGTCTCTGGATCGTACCGAAAAAACCAACTTTCATCACCTGTGATAACACGGCTCAACAATTTTGGATTGATTTCCGTTTGCTCTAACAATCCGGCTGCCACATTTTTCCGTGTTTCTCGCTGTTGTCATTGAGATTTTTGGGGACCCTTTTTGCACAAATCTTTCTCATACCAAGATCTTCAGTTATTATTAGACGAACTGTTTCTCGATTGATGTTCAGTTCTTCCACAATCATTTTCACGGATAATCTTCGATCAGATCGTACGAGTTCACGCACCCTGGGCAAGTTGTTATACGTCCGTGAGGTTGATGGACGTCCACTGCGGTCTTCATCTTCAACATTCGTTCTGCCTTCACTAAACATTTTATGCCAACGGAAAACTTGAGCTCTTGACATAACCTCCTCTGCAAAAGCCTTCTGAAGCTTACCGTAAGTTGTCGTCGCGTTTTCACCCAATTTAACACAAAAATAAGTGGCATACCTACTACTACTACTACTACTACGTGATCAGGCCCAGTGGACCGCACGCATCTACTAGTTTCCTCCTCCACTGTATTCTGTCCATTGCTGCTATCCGCCATTCGTCCATATCTATTGACACTTGTTTTAAATCTTCATGGAGTCCATCCCTCCAACGCTTCTTGGGTCTCCCTGGCGGTCTCTTTCCTGTAGGTGTGAAATCTAGGAGCTTCCGAGGCCATCTGTGATCCTCCATCCGGCCCACATGGCCGGCCCACTGCATTCGTTTGGCTTTGACAGTTCCTACTATCTTGGGCTGCTGGTATAGTTCCTCAAGCTCTTGGTTGTATCTGATCCTCCATTCCCCTGTATCTGCATCCAGAACCGGGCTGAAGATCTTCCGAAGCACTTTTCTCTCAAAAACGAGGAGCTTATGGAAGTCCTGTTTCCGGATACTCCATGTCTCACAGCCATATAGAACAACAGGTTGGATCAGGGTTTTGTACAGTCGAATCTTGAACTGTCTGGAGAGATATTTGGACCGAAGCAGTTGTGCTACGCTGTGGTAAGGTCGGTTTCCCGCTTGTATTCTGGCATTGATCTCTGCTTCACATGGCGAGTTCTCGGTGAAAAGTGCCCCTAGGTATTTGAATTCTTGCACTCCCTTGTAGGAATGGTCCCCAACCTGCAGTGATTGTAGATGATCAGCAGTCTGGTGGCATGCCGTTGCGCAATATTATTCGGTTCCATTTCCGTGACGAGAGACACAAACACGTGTTAACTTATTACAGCACAACTCACGACTGAACAGTTGCATCGATGTGCCACTTGGACTAGAGGCAGCTTATAGACCAAGGTCAAAGACATTGTGCCCATGCAAGCCTGCAGGGTCAATTACTTTATTGTCGCACCTCGTAAGTTCAGGGGGTCTAGTACAGGGCCAAAAAGTCAACTGTTTCTTTAAAGTCGTCAGGAAAGAATTCTGCACCTTTTTTTGCTAATGACGCCAGAATCTTTGTAATCTGAAGACGTTGCTAACGTCGAGAGTGCGACTCCTGTTTATCGGCTTTTTGAAATCGGCACGTGTCTTAAACGCATAATCTCCATCTGAAAGAGGGGCGTATGGCAGAGAACTACACTTGTCTGCCTCCATGGACTACCTTGATGTGTGACTGGAGAGTTTCTGAAAAAGAATTAACTCTGAGAACTGGGGAGTTACGCGCTTTTTATGTAAGCGGTGATGGGCATTTCGAGTACACTTCACTGGCATCTCTGACACTTGAACTGTCGCTCTCCAAATTGGCTAATATCTGTCCTCTGAAAACCTGGACTACTCAGCCTACAGATAACATGGGAAATACACAAGTATTTAGGGCAAGGCGCCTTGCACACTTCGCCCAGTCTGTCGGTGCTGATTAGTCGGGTAACACCATGGCTGAAAAGACGAGCAACAGGTAAGTAACTTTCATTTTCTCCGTGTAAAAGTCATCGCGTCGTCCTCCATCTCTTCGTTTCTTTTGTTAATTTTTTCAACGCTACATAAACACTATAGTGGACTTCCCCTAAAATCTGTCTCTTGCTGGTAAAGCGCGGACGTATCTCATTTCATCTTCTCATAAAAGTGCCGGTGGCGGACATTGAAATCTGGCAACGGTCGCTCCACAATAGATTAACAACGGCCATGCCGATTATTTACACAGCTGACAGCTCGCGTCCTCCGTGCACCAGTGCCCTGCGCCGTGTAGACTGCTGCGTCTTCCATATCATTGTTTCTAAAGTTTGTTGACAGCTGCGTCGAGGGCAAAACTCTTATCTCGGTTAGCAAGATTCATCGACACTCGTATCTCAGTTGCCCCCTAAGGATGCTGTCACAGCAATTTTTAACTGAGCAGTTGTCAGGCGTCATTTCGAAACAGAACACTGCTTGTCTGCTAACCTGAGCTCGGTCAGTAGAGATTTACTTCCTTGTCCTAATCTTGCATCGCATATAAGATCAGTGTAACATAGGGAGACGCAGTACTGTTTCTCCGACGTAAAATATTCCACATTCGCACAGAACTGGTGTGAACAAAGTACGATGATACTTTTCAAGCGACCCAAAAGCACAGCTTACGAAAAAGTACGTATTTGGTTTCGAAAAGACGTCTGTATAAGGAGACAGCCTGCGATACGACGGCACTTGGGCGGAAGATGGAAAGAATGTGAGGCACTAATGATAAAGGAAGGTATAGACTTCAAGCCAATTTACCTGGATGTTCAAAATGTCTACTTTCAAGCGACAGCGATCAATAGCACGACACAAAATGGTGAAATAATATACATAGATCACTAAATAACCGGGCGACAAAAAAACAACTTTACAGATTAGCGATTGCGGTACGTAACCCTAAATTGATAATGGGAGATTTTAACACCCACCACTTAAAAAAATGGTTCAAATGGCTCTGAGCACTATGGGAATAAACATCTGTGGTCATCAGTCCCCTAGAACTTAGAACTACTTAAACCTAACTAACCTAAGGACATCAGACACATCCATGCCCGAGGCAGGATTCGAACCTGCGACCGTAGCGGTCACGCGGTTCCAGACTGAAGCGCCTAGAACCGCAAGGCCACACCGGCCGGCAACCCACCACTTAAGTTGGAACAAAAAACAAGAAGGCGGTTTCGGGAGAATCACAGCAGAATTCTTTAAAAAAGGAAATTTAGACCCACTAAATAGTGGATCACCCACGAAGATAAACAGACCTTACTAAAGGTAGTACAATGTATACATGCTTTCAATCATCTAACCTTGCCACACAATTTACATGGAACGTCATACAAGAAACACTGGCCTCAGGTTGTCTCTTCTTTATAGGTAAATGAAAAATCAGATGCCTAAAGTATCAAATGTAGCGGCTTTCCCCTGATACAAAGGGAAAGTTAAGAGAGGTGACTGGCAGAAATATACCGGTAAAAAAAACTGGCAGTAGAAATGCAAAACAACTTGGAAATGCTGCTGATCCATATAAGAACTATGCTTCATACAACGGAAGAGCAGCAACAAAGGGGATCTCTCAGAATAAGCCTTTCACATCAAGTAGTTAAACCTCGCCTGCATTGCTGGAAAGTTGGTTGCTAGAAGAGAAGAATCGCGAAACATTGAAATAGTACAAAAGGATGAAATGTCTCAATGTGCGCCATACAGCTGGCTCTATTGAGCTGCCTTCAGCCTTTATATATTTATTTTCATCTCTTCTGATCGGTACATCTGTGCCTTCGGTTCTGCGGAGAAGGATGAGCAGCAGAGTGCTTCGTGAGACAGCCACAGTGGCACCTTATAGAAAAATACTGTCATTTCTCACTTTACCCTTTACATTTCATACATCTATAGAAATACTAAGTGTATATATAATCCTGCGTTTCCTTTTCCTTACTGTTTATTACGTTTCTGTGTGATATTTCTGTGCTTCCATTTTCCATTCCGTATTCGTCTGCTAGAGAGAGTCTGTGTGAATGTCTGTGTGTGGTGCTCCCATACACTTTGGTTCTTGGGCATGGATTCTTTGAGTGGTAGTGGCAGTTTAGGCAAAATTTGTTTAGGGACGAAGTAGTGTTCTGCTGGGCCAAAGAGACGTTAGGGGAGGTTGGTCAGCAGCTACTGTTTAAGTTGTAATAGATAGCCGGAACGTAATTTCTCTGTCCCTTTCGTCTACTACCTGGGGGTCTCTGTCCTGTAGCATGGAACAACACTGTTCGCTGGGTCATTGGAAGGTGAAGATTTCTGTGCTGGTCATCTCTTATAATTTAAGTTAGGTACTTGCAATGTGTAAGGATTTTGTTGAAATGCTAATATGTTTCTTAGACGTATAACTGTGGTAAATAATAGAGGAGTATATATGTCAGTTCTGGAGTGCGACGATGATTATTAACATTTCAGTTATTTAACGCAATTCTTTGTCTTAGCGGTGCTTAGTGATGGGAGAGCGCTTTGTTCAACCCCTGACTTGTTTCTGTTAATGTGAATCTGAAAGTGTGAATGTGCGTGAGTGAGTGTTATCCGTTGTTAGTTTAGAATTCTTTTTCTGTGTTTTAATTTTAAATTCAATTCGTGAGTTCGGTGTTTCTTTGTGTTGGCTAGCTAAACTAGAACACGTCCTTTCCTGCCATGTGGAGAGCTTTCACCTCAGCTCTCCTATTTATTCAAGCGTGCTGTTTAAATTGAATTCCTAATCGAATCAGGATTTGCTTTTATCCTATATATTTCTCTATGTTTCGTACCTCCGAGATGAAGAATTCCTACACAGGCAACCGACCACATGGACGATCAGTGAAGTTAACGTTTCTCTGGTTCTTCGTGTTTCTATCTGGTTTACAAATTTATTCTTACGTTCTTTTCCTTATGTGAGTGTATTGTGAGATGAATGTGAGTGGGCACCAGAGACTTTTCCACAGGTAAAGAAATAGTTATTGAAGCAGTTACTGTGTCATACGTACAAGGTTAGGCATTGCTACAGTGATTTCCACTGTGTGTAATTGACGTTCATACATGAACTCATCCGTGAAATAAATGTTAACTGGCCATTAAATTGTGTTCGTAACGTTACTTATGAAACACGTCCAACATTTAGTCTGGTTCCCTCAGAGTCGTCTCCTTTTACTAACTGCGTCTTTTTGATATTTCATTTGATATTCATACGAAATTTTTAGCTTGAATCCAACGTAATACTACTCACGGAGGTAACATCCCAGTGATTCAGTGCAAACATAGTTGATTTAACTATTATTCAGTCCATAAATTAATTGATTGTGGCTTACTCCATTCAAACGAGCATTGGGCTTGCTTTCCATCTGACCATTCTAAAGCGATGTGTAGCTTAGCTTGAATGGATATCATTCAAGGAGAGTCATGGAAGGAATCCTGGACGAGTGCAAACGAAAACAAAGAGAATATTCAAACAAGAAAAGAGAGATGAGTGGATAAATTTTGTGAGGGTCTCGGTGGTCAAACACCGTCATCATTGGTACGGGAAGAAGCTAAGATGATTTAGTGATCACAATATGCTCATCATAATTCACCTTCTCGTTCTGAAGACATCGCCGAAGAATTTGTTAAATGAACTGCCCTGGACTCAACGGAAATATTGGTAAGCGACACAGAAGACGAATAAGATCGCTTTTGAATACCTAATTCTCGATCGATGAATTAAATAGAGCACTGTCGTCTTCGTTAAATGCGTTCCCAGGACCGGATAATATTCATTGCCCAGTCCTTTATCACATAGTCGCTAAAGGTAGGGAATTACTGTGCACAATATTAAATGAAATTTGGGGGAAGAGAACATCTAATGAAGAAGTGAAATCAGTATGCGTTATCCCAATACGGAAACAAGAAAAACTCTATAAGATGAAGTCGTACAAATCTGTAACGCTACCATTAAAACACTTGAGATGATGGTAGAACACAAAGTGGAACTATACAGAAGTAGATTTCCAAGCTCGCAAGAAGGTTCAGAAAAAGGTGTGGCATTAGTAAAACATTACTGAATTGGTGAAAAACTCTCAGGTTCCCACCTGGGTGGCAGCGTCAAAATACCGTGACGTTTCGACGAGTGTCATACTCATTGTCTTCTGGCGAAGTGTCGAGATGTGCGGATGCTGTGATATTTATACTAGTGGAGTGCCTCCCTCCACCTGGCTACGGGCATCAATATACTGTCCGGATGGTGGAGGGGTGGGGGAGGGGGACTGGGTGACGCTCCAGTAGTGGGTGTAGCAGGAGCTGCGTTCGCATTTCTGTGTGGGCATTCGGAGCTCGTCTTGCGAGCTGGACATTGCTGTTCGCGTTCTCGTCGTATTGCCACTAACGCGAGATCCCACACCCCCCTTAGTTGGTACCCTTCTTCTCCGTCGTGGATTCTTTTATGACTCTGTCACAACCAGAGGCGCCTGTAGTCAAGGGCACCAGCGACACCATGCCTGTACGGACTGCCGAAAATACACAAGGAAGGGGTACTACCAATTCACTCAATTACGGTCTGGCCAAACATCTGAGCCGGCCGGTGTGGCCGAGTGGTTCTAGGCGCTTCAGTCTTGAACCACACGACCGCTACGGCCGCAGGTTCGAATCCTGCCTCGGTCATGGATGTGAGTGATGTCCTTAGGTTAGTTAGGTTTAAGTAGTCCTAAGTTCTAGGGGACTGATGACCTCAGATGTTAAGTGCCATACAGCAGAGACATTTGAACCATTTGAACCAAACATCTGGCGACAATTCTAAGACCCTTTGTGGAACACTGTAGCCGTCATGTTAAGAAATCAGTCGATTACGTGAAAATACTTAAGCAACATGCTCTGACGACTACCTACTTCATGTTCAACAGGGAGTTTTATGAGCAGATGGATGGAGCGGCCATGGAATCCCCACTGGTTCCAGGAATCTCAGACCTCTACATGAAACGTTTTGAGAAGGTGGCTCTTCAAACCGCTCACCAGAAACGAAAGTACTTTTTCCGCTACGTCGACGATACTTTTGTGGTATCGGACCATGGCAGAGAAGCAAAGGACGAGTTTCTGGACCACTTTAACAGCATCCATCATAACATTGCTTTCACTACGGCAATAGAGAGAAAGGCTGTCTCCTTTTCCTGGACGCACCAACAAGAAGAAGGCGAAAGGTACCCAAGGCCATTCAGTATACAGGAATAAGATTGAATCATACAGTGCAATGGGAGACAGTGCTGACACCCCGGTAGATAAGGCGCACGTCGTCTGTGATAGAAAGCTTCCTGGACGAACTACAACACTTGAAGAACGTTTTCCGCAAAAATGGGTACAGTGATAAGCGATTAGTAGGGCCTTGAAGAAGAGACAAGACGCTGGAAATCGGGAAGAGGAAGAGGAAGACAAGAAACTCGCTTTCCTTTCGTCCCTGGGACAGCTCTTAGCCAAAACTGCGATCCTAATCGAAAAATCCAACATAAAAACCGTCATCCGATGGCTGCCGAAGACGAAAGAGTGACTTAGCCCTGAGTAAGGGCCACTAAAAATGAACATACCAGCAATACACAGCATCGCTTAAGAATGTGGCCAACAGCACAATGGAAAAACGCAGCGTTGTATTTCGTAACGCTACGGGGCATGGGCGACTTGTTGACTACCAGAAAACAGGTGCTTCGCCGAGCATCTGGCTACTGGGACACGGTCATGAAGGAATTCACTGAAATACGGGTTCACGGCAATCTTGCCAGCAGAGACGAAGGATACCCACTAAGTGCTGCATGGAATGAGGTGTTATCGGCAATACGACGAGAGCGTGACCACCACCGCCCAACTGGCAAGATGCGGCCGGAAACCCCATACACAGAGGCGAACGGGGTACCCGCTACCATTACCACACGCAGCCTCAGCCCCCACTCTGTCCACCGGACGGACCGTATACGGCCGCCCGTATCGAGGTGGAGAGGGGCACTCACCAAGTACACATATCACAGCATCCGCATATCTCGACACTTCGCCAGAAGATGACAAGTATGACTCTCGTCGAAATGTTGCGATATTTTAATACTGCCTCCCGGATGAAAAACCGAGTGCTTGCCATCAACAGTCTCCACAGGAAGAGCCTACATTCAGCAATTACTGAAACTGGTGACACGTAGCTAATTATGCTATAGAAAAAATTTATATTAATGAGCGTAGTAGCAAAGGTCACACCAATATTCAAGAAAGGAAATAGAAGTAACCCGTTGGATTACAGTCCCATATCACTGACCTCAATTTGCAGTAGCAATTTGGAGCATATACAGTACTCGAACATTATGAATCACCTTGAAGAAAATGACTTATTGATACATAACCAACACGGATTCAGAAGATATCGTTATTGTGCAACACAGCTAGCTCTTTATTCCCATGAAGTAATGAGTGCTATCGACAATGGATCTCAGATCGATTCCATATTCCTACACTGCTGGCCATTACAATTGCTACACCACGAAGATGACGTGCTACAGACGCGAAACTTAACCGACAGGAAGAAGATGCTGTGATGTGCAAATGATTAGCTTTTCAGAGCATTCACACAAGGTTGGCGCCGGTGCCGACACCTACAATGTGCTGACATGAGGAAATTTTCCCACCGATTTCTCATACACAAACAGCAGTTGACCGGCGTTGCCTGGTGAAACGTTGTTGTGATGCCTCGTGTAAGGAGGAGAAATGCGTACCATCACGTTTCCGACTTTGATAAAGGTCGGATTGTAGCCCATCGCGATTGCGGTTTATCGTATCGCGACACTGCTGCTCGCCTTGGTCGAGATACAATGACTGTTAGCAGAATATGGAATCGGTGGGTTCAGGAGGGTAATACGGAACGCCGTGCTGGATCCCAACGGCCTCGTATCACTAGCAGTCGAGATGACAGGCATCTTATCCGCATAACTGTAACGGATCGTGCAGCCACGTCTCGATCCCTGAGTCAACAGATGGGGACGTTTGCAAGACAACAACCATCTGCACGAACAGTTCGACGACGTTTGCAGCAGCATTGATTATCAGCTCGGAGACCATGGCTGCGGTTACCCTTGACGGTGCATCTCAGACAGGAGTGTCTGCGTTGGTGTACTCAAGACAAACCTGGGTGCTCGAACGCCAAAACGTCATTTTTTCGGATGAATCCAGGCTCTGTTTACAGCATCATGATGATAACATCCGTGTTTGGCGACATCGCGGTGAACGCACATTGGAAGCGTATTACCATACTAGCATATCACCCGGCGTGATGGTATGGGGTGCCATTGGTTACACGTGTCGGTCACCTCTTGTTCGCATTGACGTCATTTTGAACAGTGGACGTCACATTTCAGAAGTGTCACGACCCGTGGCTATACCCTTCATTCGATCCCTGCGAAACCCTACACATCAGCAGGATAATGCACGACCGCATGTTGCAGGTCCTGTACGGGCCTTTCTGGATAGAGAAAATGTTCGACTGCTGCCCTGGCCAGCACATTCTCCAGATCTCTCACCAACTGAAAACGTCTGGTCAATGGTGGCCGAGCAACTGGCTCGTCACAGTACGCCAGTAACTACTCTTGATGAACTGTGGTATCGTGTTGAAGCTGCATGTGCAGCTGTACCTGTACACGCCATCCAAGCTCTGTTTGACTCAATGCCCAGGCGTATCTAGGCCGATATTACAGCCAGAGGTGGTTGTTCTAGGTACTGATTTCTCAGGAAAAAATGGCTCTGAGCACTATGGGACTTAACATCTGTTGTCATCAGTCCCCTAGAACTTAGAACTACTTAAACCTAACTAACCTAAGGACTTCACAGACATCCATGCCCGAGGCGGGATTCGAACCTGCGACCGTAGCGGTCACGCGGTTCCAGACTGAAGCTCCTAGAACCTGCACGGCCACAGCGGCCGGCGGTTTCTCAGGATCTATGCACCCAAATTGCGTGAAAATGTAATCACATGTCAGTACTAGTATAATATATTTGTCCAATGAATACCCGTTTACCATCTGCATTTCTTCTTGGTGTAGCAATTTTAATGGCCAGCAGGTTAAATCGACGCCCATGGACGTCTCTCTTCAGGGCTCCAAAAATACTGAAATCGCATGGGGTGGGATCCGTACAGTACTGATAACGTGTGAGGGCTTTCCAGTGTGAGCCCTCATCTTACTCAGATTGTTTCGACCACGCTGCAGACGTTTCGCTGGGAAGCCCTTACGCTTACTCTATACAGTCCCGGCCTCTGAGAGTGCCAGCCGTTTCTCAGAGCTTTTGCCAGGAAACTCGTGTTGGCGAGATTCCTCTCACTTGGTTTGATAATTCACCACCTATGGCTTTATCTTTCTTATTCTTTTCAGGTCTAGATTCAATTATGTGACACAACGAGGCTTAATAAAAACCACTTATCAGACTTCACGAGTAACATGTAAAACACAATGTATAGTATAAAATCAAATATTACAGAAGCAAGCGTTCAATTTCGTGAGGCCATGAATCAAGAAGTACATTTGTCTTACTGCGCCACTACGATAAAAGACGTTTGGAGCTAGGAGCTGCGCTACAAAACATCGCACACTACACTCTAAAACTATTCTTTGATGAGTTTATTTATATCATTCTGTTTACACTGAAATGGTTCACTCGAGCGGTGGATCATTGCCATGTGTGTGTCATGCTGGCGGTCAGCAGTGATGAGTGGTATCTGCCTACCACACTTACGTGCTCAACACACGAACCATATGCAAACTGATGTAAGCCATACATTGCCTTAACCCAGCAAATTTCTAATCACAATAATCGAAAACGGTCTGTGATCACAAGACTGCATACAATACAAATTAGATCAATTCTCATAAATCATTCATCATGCGTATAAATTTATTTCTCGATTTCTCATCCATATCGCTTTGCAACGTTGCGCCTAGATATTTAATCGACATTCTTGTATCAAGCAATACACTACTAATGTTATATTTGAATATTACGGAATTGTTTTGCCTACTCATCTGCATTAACTTACATTTTTCTATATTTAGAGCAAGCTGCCACCCATCACACCAACTAGAAATTTTGTCTAAGTCATCTTGTATCCTCGTACAGTCAGACAACGATGAGACCTCCCCACACCCCGCAACGTTATCAGCAAACTCCCGCAGACTGGTGCTCATCCTGTCCGCCAGATAATTTACGTACATAGACAATAACAGCGGTACTATCACACTTCCCTGGAGTACTTTTAACGATACCATTTTCTCTGATGAACACTCGTCGCCAAGGACAGACAACGTACTGGTGTTATTACTTACGAAGACTTCTACCCATTCCCAAATCTGAGAACCTACTCCCTACGCAAGGAAATTCGTGGACAGTCTGCGATGGGGCATCTCGTCAAACGCTTTCCGGAAATTCAGGAATATGGACTCTGCTCGTTGCTCTTCATCTATAGTGCACAGGAGTCATGCAAGAAAAGGGGAAGCTCAGTTTCGCGCACGACATGTTTTCTAAAGCCGTCCTGATTTGTGGAGAGAAGCTTTTTCATCTCACAAGGGAACCTCCTCATCGCACCCACCTCAGATTTAGTTATAAGTTGGCACAGTGGATAGGCCTTGAAAAACTGAACACAGATCAATCGAGAAAAGAGGAAGAAGTTATGTGGTACTATGAAAAAAATAAGCAAAATATACAAAATGAGTAGTCCATGCGCAAGATAGGCAACATCAAAGACAGTCTGAGCTCAGAAGCGCCGTGGTCCCGTGGTTAGCGTGAACAGCTGCGGAACGAGAGGTCCTTGGTCCAAGTCTTCCCACGAGTCAAAAGTTTACCTTCTTTATTTTCGCAAAGTTATGATCTGTCCGTTCGTTCATTGACGTCTCTGTTCACTGTAATAAGTTTAGTGTCTGTGTTTTGCGACCGCACAGCAAAACCGTGCGATTAGTAGACGAAAGGACGTGCTTCTCCAACGGGAACCGAAAACATTTGATCGCAAGGTCATAGGTCAACCTATTCCTCACAGGAAAACACGTCTGATATATTCTATACGACACTGGTGACGTCATGTGCGTCACATGACAGGAATATGTTGTTGACCCACCTAACTTGTACACTTGGCGAATGGGTAAAAGGATTCTTCTATCTTGCCCAATTTAGGTTTTCTTGTAGATGTGATAATCACTCCCAAAAAAGTGATGAAAACACAAGAGTTTGTCACATAAACTGAAAATAAAAACTTACAGTTTTCACTCGAGGGAAGGCTTGAACCAAGAGCCTCTCGTTCCGCAGCTGCTCACGCTAACCACGGGACCACGGCGCTCCTGAGCTCGTACTATCCTAGATGTTGCTATCATACGCATTAACTACTCAGTTTGTATATTTTGCTTATTTTTTTCATAGTACCACACAACTTCTTCCTCTTTTCTCGATTGATCTGTGTTCAGTTTTTCAAGGCCTATCCACTGTGCCAACTTATAACTAAATCTGAGGGGGGTGCGATGGGGATGTTCCCTTGTCAGTGAAATTTATTATATTCGAACGGACAGTGTGTTGAAGAATTCTGCAGAAAACTGATGTTTAGTATATTGGTCTGTAATTCTGCGGATCCGTTCTTTTACACTTCTTAGACTTTATAAAGATAATCATTTTTTCCAGTCGCTTGTTACTTCGCGCTGGATGAGAAATGCGTGATAAATGCAAGCTTATACAATACAGCTATAGCTAAAACCGAATTGGAATTCCATCCGAACATGGCGACTTATTTGTTTTCAACTATTTCGGATGCTTCTCTGTGCTAGAGATGCCTATTACTGTATTCTCCGTAAGGGAGTCTGTGAGACGACGGTACATTTGTACGATTCTCCTGGGTGAATGATTTCTTAAACCACAAATTAAAACTTCGGCTTTTCTTTTGTTGTCTTCCATTACCACACCAGACTGGTCAGCGAGTAACTGGATAGAAGTATTCGATCCACTTTGTGATTTTACGTAAGACTAGAATTTTCTCGGGTTCTCGGTATATCTCTTGCTAAGATATGAGGGGGTGCTTGTAAGCTTCGAGCATCGATCTTCTTACAGACTCGAAATTCTATTAACTTGTGCCTGTCGTCATTTACGTGTTCTTTTTTGACCATACAGTGCAACACTCTCTGCTTCTTCAGTATTTTCCAAAATTTTGCCATCAAACCACAGTTGGTCTTTTCCGTCCTTAATCCACTTACTCAGGACATGCTTCGCCCGAGCACGATTTACAACCCATTTAAATTTTGTCCATAATTCCTCTATGTCTATTGTATTGGAACTAAATTATGTCCACTGATTGCTAAGTGGGATGCTAATAACTATGTATATACTCCGTCTAGCAAAAATACTCTCCTAGCCTTTTTGATGGATTTATTAAAGTTATTCACTGTAACCATTCTCCCCTATTTTGTGCTATATTCTTCGTTTCTTGTTAATTTTGGGTCTTTGTTACTGCCAAAAAAACTTCAATATATATATATATATATATATATATATATATATATATATATATATATATATATTTGCATTCTTGTTGTTTTCTTTCTCAGGATTATTCCTTCCAATACGTCTGTTACAAATTTAATGTGTCTCGATAAACGACCAGGACGTTTTCTTTTTCTTTTCTGTGCAACTGTTATTGGATTTTTCTGGTTTTCTGCTTCAGAACATCTTCACTGATTATTTTCTGTCCAGCTGGTCCTGAACAACCTTCTGAAAAGCTAATTTCCATCGCTTCTTATCACTCTCTGCCTATCTCGTGAGACGGCATTCCCCATCACGAGGCAGGAAGAGCGAAATGCAGAGCAGAGCATTTCGGTGAAAGAGTGAGTTTGTACTCTTAATCGGGAACATTCATTCACCGAATTAGATTACGTGCGATATGGAATCACAATAAGATGTTACCTAACACTGAGTGAATAAAGGGTCACGCAGTGTCCGTGTGAACGCTGTTATCGGCAACAACTTACTCCTTGACGGCGAAATGAAGGTCAACAAAGTTCGATTTCGACTGATATTTTCTGCTGGTTGTCCCTACGAAACTTCTACACTGACGTGGTTTTCAGTCGGCATAGTCAAGGTAAAGGATGAGTGGTTTAGAAACAAGTGTCTTTTAGTCGGCGTAGTCCAAGTAAAGGATGAGTGATTTAGAGAGCGTGCATTCTTCTCGATATCGAACGACTTCCGGTGCCCAGTTCTTACTTTTTGTCCGCAGCTCGTGGTCGTGCGGTAGCGTTCTCGCTTCTCCCCGCCCGGGTTCCCGGGTTCGATTCCCGGCGGGGTCAGGGATTTTCTCTGCCTCGTGATGACTGGGTGTTGTGTGATGTCCTTAGGTTGGTTAGGTTTAAGTAGTTCTAAGTTCTAGGGGACTGATGACCATATATGTTAAGTCCCATAGTGCTCAGAGTCATTTTTTGAATCTTACTTGTTAAAGCAGGCCACTGCTACTAACACCGATTTCATCTGGTGCACTATGTTCACTAGGGTTAACTTTTCTTATTGTCGGTGCATTAGTCTTCATTACATCTACGAAATAGCAGTGCCTGTGTTATTAACAAGTACGATGGACATGCATGCATGTTCGAAAGGACAGGCGCTGCAGTGACCGCAGTCATCAAGAAATACAGCAAATATTTTCGCAATTGTGAATACGAACTGCAGTCGGCCGTACATTAGAATGACGACAGTGAAAATCTGTGACGAACCGCGACTCTAATCCAGATTTCACGCTTTAAGCGAGCGCTCGCCTTAACCGCTTCGGCTTTCCGTGCCCGAATAACGGTCAGACCCAAACTTCCATATGCCGTGGTCCTTGTGTCACAACCTGCACTCGTACGTTAAGTATATTCCTGTCTAGGAAGAACATATTTATTGAGAGTCGAGAGCCTGGAACATTGCTTCGTACTTCTTAGTAACACTGGCATTGCTATTTCGTCCGCAGCTTGTGGTCGTGCGGTAGCGTTCTCGCTTCCCACGCCCGGGTCCCCGGGTTCGATTCCCGGCGTGGTCAGGGATTTTCTCTGCCTCGTGATGACTGGGTGTTGTGTGCTGTCCTTAGGTTAGATAGGTTTAAGTAGTTCTAGGGGACTGATGACCATAGATGATAAGTCCCATAGTGCCCAGTGCCATTGCTATTTCGTATTTATTTGCCAATAAAAGGCCCTTGACTCTCAATAAATATATCCTTCCTGGACGGGAGTATATGTAATCTAGAGTGCAGTTTGTGACACAGGGACGACGACATTTGCAAGTTTGCCTCTAGCCGTGATTCGTGGACGCAGAGCCGAAGCTTTTAAGGCGACCGGTCGCGTAAAGCGGGAAATTCGGTTTCGAGTCCCGGTCCGGCACAAATTTTTGTTCTCATCATTCTAATATACAAGCGAATGTAATTCATATTCGCAACTGTATTCATTTCTGTTGGCACCGTGGCCTTTTTTCCTTACGCATCAGTGTAAAGTGTAGTAAGGGCTAACGTCACGCCGACGAGGAGGTTATTAGAGACAGAGTACAATCTCACATCGCACGAGGCCAGGGAAATAACCAGCGTTTTCCCTTCCAAAGCAATCGTTCCAGCAATCGTCTCACTCAAAACAGAGAACCACGGGAAACGTAATCTTGAAACTTACTCATTTCAAATACGAATCCAGAGGAAAGAAAAGCTTTGCGTAAGGGAGGTCATCATGGTGGATGGAATGGCGTTCGAACGGCAGGTAGTCATGACAAATTCTTCAGGCTTTTCCGGCGATATGTTGACACGTTGAATAATCGGGTTTTCTGCAGGTTGTTCCCGTCGTTCTCGCGCGATATTTCGACGGTGTGACTCGCTATCTTTTTCAGGTGCTCCCTGAGACTGGTCTCTAGGCGAATCGGGCACAGTTTTCATGTCTGGATGGTGCTAGACATTCCATTTTCGGCCCTCGCCGCATCAGGCCCTCCTTCAGCGGACCGCGAAACTGAACGTGTCTAGTAAATTGTTGCTAATTCATACTGCCATCACTTTGTCTTAGCTATTGCCTAAACCTTTGTTCCCCTGTGACAAGTCTGTATAGTTATGCGGACAAGCAAGCCACCTTAATATTAGCAACTACTTTCGGTAACTTCCTGCCGATTATTAGTGGTTGACAGCAAGAGTATTTGGTGAATACAACAGTAACAAAATGGAAAACACTAAAGACTACCACAGTCGTGTACACAATGCGTCAGTCATCGACTACACGTTAAGCTTACCAGCTCCGTTGGTACACAGAAGAGCCAAAATAACTGCTACACCTGCCTAGTATCGTGTACGGCCCCAGCGAGCAAGCAAAAGTGCCGCAACATGACGTGACGTGGACTCGAATGATGTCTGAAGTAGTGCTGGAGGGAACTGACACCATGAATCCTGCAGGGTTGACCACAGATTCCTAAGAGTAGGAGGGCATGGAGATCTCTTCTGAACAGCACGTTGCAAGGTATACTAGATATGTTCAATAATGATCGTGTCTGGGGAGTTTCTTGGCCAGTAGAAGTGCTTAAACTCAGAAGCCACTCTCTAGCAATCCTGGAGGTACGGGGTGTCGAATTGTCCTGCTGTAATTGCCCAAGTCTGTCCGAATGCAGAATACCCATGACTGGTTTCAGGTGATCAGAAAGGACACTCATGTACGTGTCATCTCTCAGAGTCATATCTAGACGCATCAGAGGTCCCATATCACTCCAACTCCACACGCCCCACTCCATTACAGAGCCTCCACCAGCTTGAACAGTTCCCTGCTGACATGCAGCGTCCATCGATTCATGAAGTTGTCTCCTCAACAGTTCACGTCCATCCGCTCGATATAATTTAAGACGAGACTCATCCAACCAGGCAACACGTTTCCAGTCATCAACAGTCCATTGTCGCTGTTGACAGGCCCAGACAAAGCGTAAAGCTTTGTATCGTGCAGTCATCAAGAGTACACGAGGGGCCTTCGGCTCCGAAAGCCCGTATTGATGATGTTTCGTTGAATGGTTCGCACACTGACAGTTGTTGATGGCCCAACATTGAAATCTGCATCAATGTGTCTGCAGCAATCTGCTACGTTGAGCGATTCTCTTCAGTCGTCGTTGGTCCCGTTCTTGCAGGATCTTTTTCCGGCCGCAGTGATGTCGGAGATTTGATGTGTTACCGGATTCCTGATATTCACGGTACACTCGTGAAATGGTCGTAAGGGAAAATCCTCACTTCGTCGCCACCTCGGAGATCCTGTATTCCATCGCTCGTGCTCCTACTATAACACTACATTCTAACTCACTTAAAGCTTGATAACCTTATTCTGCCTGTTTACATATCACTGTATTTGAAAACACATGCCTATACCAGATTCTTTGGCGCTTCAGTGTGTTATTCGAAAGGGTAGATTAATGCGCCTGGATTTCGCTCCCTTCCTGCCCTTCATCTTTTTTTTCTCTCAGACAAAACTTAATAGGTCTTCGTTAACAGTAAGAAACGGTGGTTTAAAGGATTAGGAACGCTTCTTACTTGGAGGAAAGGCAATGTTCAACGTTGACAATGCCGTGAGGACTAGAGGTATAGTTGTAACAACGAAGATCTGTATAATAAGGGCAATGGTATTACCTGTTGTGATGCACGAATTGAGACTAGGACAATAAGAAAGATTGCAGTAAGAAAAGCTGAACGGCGTACGGTAGAATAGACCCTCTCGAATTGTGCTATATTACAGTACCTGTGTTGTTAAGAAGAACGCTGCAATGCACTGCGGCGACTACAGCCGTTACGAAATACACGAAGTGTGTTCTCGGTGGCAGTTTGAACTAACCACTGTAAACAATAGTCGTGCATTGGACCAGTCAGTTGTGAGCAGGCAGTGTCAAGTAGCAGACGTGCGGTCGTAGCATGTCAGTGTTGTTGTGTCACAAATCACAATAGAGCAACGCCTCTAAATCAAGAGTTCAAGGCATTCTCCAGAATGTCTCCAGAACGAAAACAACGACGAGTGGACGCCTGCCGCTACGTGATTGTAATGAGAAACGCGGACAGTTCTTGTCTGCAAAAGATCTTATCGAGTGTCATGGCTCACATGGCTCTGAGCACTATGCGACTTAACTTCTGAGGTCATCAGTCGCGTAGAACTTAGAACTAATTAAACCTAACTAACCTAAGGACATCACACACATCCATGCCCGAGGCAGGATTCGAACCCGCGACCGTAGCGGTCGCTCGGTTCCCGACTTTAGCGCCTAGAACCGCACGGCCACTCCGGCCGGCCTTATCGAGTGTCGATACCTTGATGTTATCAATACGTATCTACAACAAAACGAGAAAGGGCATAAATTCACATGAAGGGTCAACGGTTTGACGACATAACAGACGTTCAAGCTGTAGCGACGCGCAAGCTAACATCACAAAGAAGCACTTTTCTAACCGTTTCACATGGTTGTACAAACCGTTAGTGCGTTGTACTGAGAGGGTGGGACGGCGACTATATAGAACACCTGAAGCGTTAAAACATCTACCTTATCCTTTCTCTGATTTTTTTTTTATTAATACAGTCTAGAATCTTTTTGGACTGACGTTGTATTACATAAAATGCATTAATAGAAAGAAACTAACGGATCTAAAATATACACAAAATGGTTCTGAGAACTATGGGACTGTCTGGAACCGCGCGACCGGTACGGTCGCAGGTTCGAATCCTGCCTCGGGCATGGATGTATGTCCTTAGGTTAGTTAGGTTTAAGTAGTTCTAAGTTCTAGGGGACTGATGACCTCAGAAGTTAAGTCCCATAGTGCTCAGAGCCAGCCACTATGGGACTTAACAGCTGAGGTCATCAGTCCCCTATAACTTAGAACTACTTAAACCTAGCTAACCTAAGGACATCACACACATCCATGCCCGAGGCAGGATTCGAACCTGCGACCATAGCGGTCGCGCGGTTCCAGACTGAAACGCCAAAAGCCGCTCGGCCACATCGGCTGGCTAAAATACCTACATTTGCCACTACATACTTCACGTTTACTTAAGCGCAGGCTTTTTTCTATGGTAGGAGCACGTTGGTTGTGAGTCAATTACAGGGAAGGGCACTTATGATACTATGAATTACTCTCTGATAATATTAGTTATGCCTACACTTCAGGTGAAGATGATGTATGGCAAAACTCTCCCTCCAAACAGGCCCTGGAAAGCCCAACGGTACCGACCGACCGCCGTGTCATCCTCAGCCCACAGGCATCACTGGATGCGGATATGGAGAGCCATGTGGTCAGCACATCGCTCTCCCGGCTGTATGCCAGTTTACGAGACCGGAGCCGCTACTTCTCAGTCAAGTAGCTCCTCAGTTTTGCCTCACAAGGGCTGGCTGGTTCAAATGGCTCTGAGCACTATGGGACTCAACTGCTGAGGTCATTAGTCCCCTAGAACTTAGAACTAGTTAAACCTAACTAACCTAAGGACATCACACACATCCATGCCCGAGGCAGGATTCGAACCTGCGACCGTAGCGGTCTCGCGGTTCCAGACTGCAGCGCCAGAACCGCGCGGCCACTTCGGCCGGCTCACAAGGGCTGAGTGCACCCCGTTTGCCAACAGCGCTCGACAGACCGGATGGTCACCCATCCAAGTATTAGCCGAGCCCGACGGCGCTTAACGTCGGTGATCTGACGGGAACCGTGTTACCACTGCGGCAAGGCTGGTGGCATGTCAAAACTAACTGCCTGTAAAAAGAGTGTATTTATCAGTGCAATTTTCTTTTTGTTGCCAAATCCTTATTTAATTAATACAACCTACGAATCTTAATACGACTTTTGCGGCAGTTAAAAATCCGACTCCAGAACCAAAATAGTTCTTGGAATTAAGGACGTCAATATCCTTAACGACAAACAAGCTAAGTAATGCTCTTTTTTTGAGACAATTGCGTTAAATGCAAAAAATACACTCAAAGACAGAAAAAACGGCGCACTACGCAAGAATTTTCCGAATTGATCAGTAATCGACAGATTTGATGAACATGTACGAACAAACAAATTATTTCAATTTCAGTAACACTGGATGATTTATTCAAGAGAAACAGCTTCACAAACTGAGCAAGTTAACAAAGCACTAGTCCACCTCTGGCCCTTTGGATGTGCTCCTGAGGGATATTCTTCCCAGCTGCCGTGTCAGATCGTCAAAACTGCGAGCTGGTTCCAGGGCCCTGCCCGTAATGCTCCAAACTTTCTCAACTGCGGAGAAATCCGGCGACCTTGCTGGCCAAGGTGTCAAGGCAGGGTTTGGCAAGCGCGAAGACAAACACTAAAAACTCTTGCACTGTGCGGGTGGGCATTATCTTGCTGAAATGTAAGCCCAGGATGGTTTGCCACGAAGGGAAACGAACCGGTGCGTACAATAACGTCGACGTACCGCTGCGCTTCTAAGGGTGCCCCGGAAGACAACCATATGGGTCCTGCTATGCGAAGAAATAGCACCCCGAGATTAACACTCCTGGTTGTCAGGACATGTGACAGGCGTCAGTCTAATTGGCATCCCACCGCTGTCAAAATGGTTCAAATGGCTCTGAGCACTATGGGACTCAACTGCTGAGGTTATTAGTCCCCTAGAACTTAGAACTTGTTAAACCTATCTAACCTAAGGACATCACAAACATCCACGCCCGAGGCAGGATTCGAACCTGCGACCGTAGCGGTCTTGCGGTTCCAGACTGCAGCGCCTTTAACCGCACGGCCACTTCGGCCGGCCCGCCGCTGTCAAGGATGCCTACAGACACGTCTTCGCAAGTCATCGGGCCTCAGTTGGAAGTGGTATCATTGAAAACAATTCTACTTCAGTCATTGAGATTCCACGCCGAAGTCTGAGGTGTCATTTCTTTTCATAGTAGGATCCATTTGGTTCTCATCAGCGGCACCTTTGCAGTACAGCGCTACGTCGGCGATATTATACGCCTCTTTTTGCTGCCCCTCATAACAAGTCATCGTGGAGTTACATTTCAGCAAGATAATGCTCGCCCGCATACGCAAGAGTTTCTACTGCTTGTCTTCGTGCTTGCCAAACCCTACCTTAGGTCTCCGGATCTGTCCCCATTTGAGAAAAATGGAGCCCTTTGGGCAGGGCCCCCCAACACTCTCGAAATTTTGACGATGCAAGGCACCAATTGGAGAGAATTTGGCCCGATATGCCTAAGAAGGACATCCAACAACTCTATTAATCAATGCCATGCCAAATGACAGCTTGCATAAGGGTCAGAGATGGACTAACGGGTTGTGAACCTCTTTCTCTTGAATAAAATATCCAATTTTTCTGAAATTGTAAACTTAATTTGTTTGTACATGTACATCACATTAATTCCCCCGTGGTGCGTCTTGTTTCAAATGGCTCTGAGCACTATGAGACTTAACATCTGAGGTCATCAGTCTCCTATAACTTAGAACTACTTAAACCTAACTAACCTAAGGACATCACACACATCCATGCCCGACGCAGGATTCGAACTTGCGACCGTAGCGGTCGCGCGGTTCCAGACTGTAGCGCCTAGAACCGCTCGGCCACACCGGCTGGCGTCTTGTTTCCTTTTTTGTCTTAGTGTGTACTCTATTTTTTCAGATCGTTTATAGTAACTTCCGTCGACCTTGTTTTGAGTGCAATGACTCTGTTGGGAACAATTATGTGCGCTCTGGTGCCTGTTACTGTAGAATTACTTTGTATTAGTGTTTTGTGACCTAATCAGGGGATGTGACGCTACATCCACCAGCTGACTACCAGCTCTCCACTCTAAACAAGACTGTCATCGGATAAGAACACCCTCTTGAGCTAAATTACGTCATACTTGGCTCAGAGACTCGCAACTGTCAGCCAGCAATCAGTGCAGCACATGTGAAGCCACAAAACCACATATGGGCGCAGTAAGAGCCCAACATTCGTCCTCAAGATTCAGAACTTCGAGAATACTTGGCGCTCTTGTTCCGCCGGACCTGTCTTCCTCCGTCCAGTAGGGTCCACGACGACTAATCGATTTTCCGAGTTCAGTGTAACTTTTGAAATTTGTTGGACATTTGAGGTCTTCCGATGTATCAGCACTGCGGCTACGACGATACTGATTTGTTTCTCACCCATGGGCGTTTTCACTGTGCAGCTCAATCTTCAGCGAAAACCTACCCTCTAACCAAGGCTAATCCCTAACAGTACCACTCAAAACCTAGTTTTCTGAAGTAACACGAAAGTTTCCCTGACGTCACGGCAAACCCTCTGAACGCGCGATGAACTAACAAGAGTTCGAATGCCACGCAGGGGTAACACTAACCAACAGTGAATCAAATTGAACATCCCTCCTCCTTGTTTTATTACCGTAAAAAAAGGATAGTGGTAAATGGAATGTAACTAGTAAAATGTCCCTGTTATGTTCACCATTTACATTTAGAAATGAAATTATCCCAGTCTGTGACCGCCCAATACTTCATATTTACGTCGTCATCTAAATCACTACTATGCAGTTCACACTTAGTGTTTGCCAGAGGCTTCATAAAACTACTGTCAGACTATTCCTCTAACGTTCCACTCTCGAATAGCACGTTCAAAAGTGAAAACCTAAATGTTTCCGTGCACGCTCTGATTTCTCTTGGTTTTTTACTATGGTCACTACTCCCTATGTAGGTGGGAGTCAACAAAATATTTTGGCATCCGGGGGAGAAAGTTGGTGATCGAAAGTTCGTGAAAATACGTCGCCGCAAACGAAAAGAGCCTTTCATTTAATGGCTGCCTCCCCAAATTGCTTATCGTGTCCGTGACACTCTCTCGCCTGTTTCGTGATAACATGAAACGAGCTGCCCTTCTTTGAACTTTATCGACCTCCTATGTCAATTCTATCTGGAAAGGATCTCATAACGCGCAGCAGTACTCCAGAAAAGGATGAATAAGTGTAGCGTAGGTAGTCTCTTTAGTAGATTGGTTGCACCTTGCAATTGTTCTGTCAATAAAACGCAGTATTTGATTTGTCTTCCCCACAACATTTTCTGTGTAATACATAGTCTTAAAGTGGTGCCCGTAAGATATACAAACAAAAGGTGAATTCGCAGATGATTTGTTTCGTGACACTCACGGTGAAAAGACGTGCTCTGGAAAATTCTGTTTAGGAACAGTTTTCCTTTGTTATAGTACACTGTTTTTTAAAAAATAAGAGCGCGGTAGTCTGTAACAAATACGTATGAAAAGACCACGCGCAGAACTACGATTTGGGGGGGGGGGGAGGGGGGCATGACGTTCGGTTCCTATTTGAACTGGCCGGCCGCGGTGGTCTAGCGGTTCTAAGCGCTCAGTCTGGAACCGCGCGACTGCTACGGTCGCAAGTTCGAATCCTGCCTCGGGCATGGATGTGTGTGATGTCCTTAGGTTAGTTAGGTTTAAGTAGTTCTAAGTTCTAGGGGACTGATGACCACAGATGTTAAGTCCCATAGTGCTCAGAGCCAGCCTATTTGAACTAGGAACATTGAATAAAACGTTTTTGTATCATTTGTATAACCATTCGAACATCCGTCATACCGTAGCTGTGGTATTGTATAATATGCAAGATTTGAAAGACGAATCGTAGCTGACACCCATGTAAATAGTGCGAATCGATTAATTGGTTTTGCAAAACATTTTAACTGGGTTGTAATTAATTGGCACAATTTGTTCGCTCACCGTTAGCATTTTAAGTGCAAAAACAGTCACCATCGTTCCGATTTTACGTACAAAAGCAGTCACCCTTAAATAACTCCGGACAGGAGCAAGACTGAGGGTTCAAATTTTGTCCATCGATATACTGGACCTTGGTCTAAGATAAGTTTTAACCATTTGGAAAAGACTGTGCGGAAACAGCTTAAACTGAATCACATAAATAAAAAATGGATTCTTGCGACAAAATTGAAAACTCGCTTTCACAAATCTAGCTTCATTCGGATTTTACATAAAAAAAATACACATTTTTGTGAGTTTTATTATGCGCGCCACTTCGGTGTTCCAAACTTCGGCGAATCGGTTCAAATTTTGTAAGAAGGCAGACATATACATGTAGTTAATGGTCCTCCAGTTGTTTGTGAGAGCTTTATCCGTTGCTGCAATATAAGTAACATGGTTCGAAAGACAATAAAAACCTCTATACCGCATCAGTCGTCGCATGAGTCAAGAAAAATCAACACTGGTTGCCAAGCTATGGCGGTCTAATGTCAAAATTATGGAAGAGTACAGGCTGGGAACGAGAATGAAAAATGCTCCTACAACAGCACACGAAAAGGTGAATATGCACTGGGTAGAGCTAGGGGTGTAAAAGAAGGGAGAAAGCTGTTCGAGTTACCACACAGTTTCTAAGACATTTAAATCAAAACACCTTGACGTACACTGACCATCCAGAACATTATGACCACAGACCTATCATCGATATAAATCCTTTCAGGCGATAGCAGCGTTACCTGGCGAGGAATGACTGACGGTGCATGTAGTATCAGTCAGCGCGCTGTCCGTGTGTAGAATGGGGAAGGCGCGCGATCTGTCTGACCGGGTGCAAATTGCTATGGCCCGGAGGCTCGGCACGAGCATTTCGGAAACTGCACGGTTAGTCTTTGTAAGAGGAGTGCTGTGGTGAGTGTCTGCAGCACGTGGCGAAACCAAGGTAAAACCACGTCTACACGTCCTGAGATTGGGCGGCCACTCCTCATTACAGGTGTCAGACTTTGTAGGCTGGGCAGAATGGTAAAGCACGACAGTCGACAAACTATGGCGGAACTGACATCAGACTTTAATGCTGGGCAGAGTAGAAGTGTGTCTGAACACACAGTACACCGAACACTCCTAACGATTGGTCTCACCAGTGGTCGACACGTGCATGTGGCAATGTTGACATTAGGACATCGGCAACTACCACTGAAATGAGCACGTGACCATATGCAGTTGACGTTGGCGCAGTGACAGAGTCTGACGAATCCAGATACCTTATTCATCATGCCGAAGGGAGGGCACGAATCCGTTGTCTTCACAGGCACAGTACCTTGACCCCTATACTGTGGGACGGAGACAGGCTTCCCCGTTATGCTCTGGAGAACGTTCACATGGACATCCATGGGTTCTGTGGAGCTCGTGCAAAGCACCATGATGGCCAAGAAGCATCGTACACTGGCTGCAAACCACATACACCCCATCATGATGGTCATGTTTCCCGACCGCAGTGGCATTTTTCAACAAGACAATGCGCCATGTCACAAGGCGACGAGTGTGATGGCGTGGTTTGAGGAACACAGCAGCGAGTTACAATTGACGTTCTGCCCCTCCCCCCCCCCCCCCCCGCCCAACAAAAAGCACTCCGTCGTCAGGCCACGAGTGGCCTACCGGGACCATCCGACCGCCGTGTCATCCTTAGTGGAGGATACGGATAGGAGAGGCGTGGGTTCAGCACACCGCTGTCCCGGTCGTTATGACGGTATTCTTGACCGAAGATGCTACTAATAGGTCGAGTAGCTCCTCAATTGGCATCACGAGGCTGAGTGCACCCTGAAAAATGGAACAACGCATGGCGGCCTGGATGCCCACCCATCCAAGTGCCGACCACGCCCGACAGTGCTTAACTTCGGTGATTTCACAGGAACCAGTGTATCCACTGCGGCAAGGCCGTTGCCCACACCTACCAAGCCAGATCTGAACCCGATTGAACACATCTGGAATGTGACTGAACTTGGCGTCAGAGTTCACCGAACCCCTCCCCAGAATTTACAGAAATTACGTGACTTACAGGTGCAGATGTTGTGCCAACTCCCTCCAGCGGCCTACCAAGGCCTCATTGCATCTATGCCACGACATGTCGCCACTGTTGTCCGTTCCAAAGGTGGAGTTGTGACTGTTAGGTACGTGGTCATAATGTTCTGGCTGATCAGTGAGTTCGCGCTTTTTTACTTGTTAGTGTTAGTATCCGTATCGTGTAATGTAATTTACCGTATCGAATGAAGTAACATGATACATGATGTCATATCATATAATGTGACACATGCCATTGTGCCATCCAACAGGATATTTGTCGTGTCGTGCAATATTACAAAACGCGTCAAAAAGTTTAGGATGTATGCATCCCCACTCTGGGATACATCCTCTTATAGAAGCACCGTCATTCTCGGATATTTCCCATTTTAGATGAATCCCACACTCCAGAAGCACATTAATTTCTGTCTGTTTGTTCTTACACCCCTCACAACACTTTTAACGGGGAGTGGATCTAACAGAGCTCACTGCGCTGGGGAAGTAGGGTAAACTAGTAAAAAAACGCGAATACGTCAAGATTTTTTGATTTAAATGTCTTTGAAGCCCCACACAAGTCGAAGAGCTAGTTCACTTCTTTTACCTCACTTACCGTGCCCAAGACATATTCGTCTTTTTGTGCTACGATGGAACGTTTTCCGTTCTGGTAAACGACATATCCAATACATGAAACTGTATCAAATGTGTCTAGTCCGAATTTTGTACATCATCATTTACATGTACACGTAAATCTATTTTTAAAACACAGTGGCCAGCCGCTGTTGCTGAGCGATTCCTGGCGCTTCAGTCCGGAGCCGCGCTGCTGCTGCGGTCGCAGGTTCGAATCCTGCCTCTGGCAAGGATGTGTGTGATGTCCTTAGGTTAGTCAGGTTTAAGTAGTTCTAAGTTTAGGGGACTGATGACCTCAGATGTTAAGTCCCACAGTGCTCAGAGCCACTTGAACCATTTTTTAAAACAGTTGCAGTGTATGGGAGAGTGTACTTCCCATTCCCATACGGTTTCCGTTCTACTTGCGTTTGGAGCGGTAGATGAATAACTGTGGCTCTGTGCGTGCTGTGATTAGTCTAATCTCGTCTTCGTGGTGCTTACATGAGAGACGCGTTAGGGACTCTATCACGTTCCTAGGCTCCTCGTTAAATACTTTTTCTTAAAACTCTGTAAGTAGGATTTAGTGGCATAGTTGGTGCCTACTTTCAAGCGTCTGCCCGTTCAGGTTGTCATCATTTCTATGACGCTCTTCCATTTGTTGAACAAATATGTCACCATTCGTGCTGCCCTTATTCGTTTACATTTAATATTTCCAGTGGTGGCTCTACGTTCTACGTACTGGCAACCCTTCTCACGGCAGTGGTGTACCAGCGGCCTAACACCGAAGGGGTTACGTCAGCAGACGACAAAAGCTTCAATCACGCACCTATGCCAAGTTGCTGACTCTGTGGAAACTTTTGCCTCCACAAGCCATGTGATCGCTAATAGTTGCTCTAGTATCTGGGTGTTTAAGGCTACTCCGAGGCATCTTTCATCGATCTCCGAGTCAGACGCCGACCTCACCCGCAGTCCTTTAGAGTCTCGATCAAAACCTTGTCCACTTACAACACCGTGCCAGACCACCCAATGTCGTCCGAAATAGCCGCCAGCATCTGCCTTTCCCATCACCAGGACTTGGCTTCTGCATCGGAGACAACCAGGAACGTTTTGTCAGACGTCAACCTTCACTATGTTATTTTGTTCTACTTCAGAATGAATGTTAAACTTTGACCGTTTTATCATTACGGCCTTAGCATAAGTTCAGGTTTGTGTGGTGTCACAAGGCTTAGGCCTGTCCCACCCCTCATTAAATCGACCAAGACTTATACGAATAATTGTAAGAACAGTTATTATTATTATGTTCTTTAAGTTTGTTTTTGGGTTTTCAGAAATACTGTGGTAAGAAAGTTTATTTATGTTGCATATAAAGTGGAAGACGTTGCACAACGATCACCACGAAAGTTCGACTTAGCGGCAAGTGGTCAAGGAATAAAACGAATGCTGCAAACTACCGCGAGCCATGGAAGAGCCTGGGCCGCGAGGGCGTCGAGATACCTAGGTCGTCGTTGGACAACGTCAAAGGAAGAGATATTCTGCTCTCTCTTTGGAAACAGATCGATCGAGTCTTGAAAGGTTCATGTAAAACGTATAGGCAGGTGACACGTTAGGTGGGACCCGATGCCTGTAATACTTCCACAGTTATTAATAAGTGTTAAACGGCAAGACCAATAGTTCATCATTTATGTAGATAAAAGGTAGTAAAGATATAGGAAAGGAAGAGTTGCGGCGTCAGAACGAAAAGTGATACACCGCTCAGCAACGTAGAAGGACGTAAACAGCGGGCGTTAGATGGTGAAAACAAATCAACTGATAAAATAATAAGTCTGTAATTAAGCATAAAGCCACGTAACACTGCACTTGTGTAAATTCAGTGCTAATCACGAACTTTCACAGACTACTGTACTAATTCCCTTTTCTCCAAAGGAGGGATATTCTTCATTATGTACTTTTCAGTAAAATTATTCTACATTGTTTGCCTGGGCTGTGCTCTGATTGCGGCTCAATCGGTGCAAGACTTAGCACCCACTTATTCCTGTCTGGCGTGAGGCTCACCCGTTTGAGGAGTATTGCATTATGGATTGCGTGTGGGTTTCGTATGCAGTCTCTTTTTGTAGATTCCCTGTAAAAGAAGCGTTTAGAATAAGGCTACTTCTCCATAAACGGTATGCAACATGTGGTTAATATTCATTTGAATTTGAAACAAATTTCGAGTTACATGAGTCAAATACAAAAACTTCGACACACGGATCAGGTGCAGAAGTAACTAATCCACTGTCTAGTCTAACGAAGTTGTTGGCAGCATTTAAGTTTGTGAAATTAATATCTAAGATACTACCAGGGCCAAATACAGAATAATGTACACTTCTCACTTTACGTACAAAGAGCTTCTGGAGTTATAATTTAAAACTATTAGTTACATGTTCACTGGAAATTACTTGCCTTTCTGATTGGAAATCACTTAACCTAATTTGGTTGCAAACTGCATTTGAGCCGCGCAGTGTGGCCACGCGGTTAGAGGCGCCTTGTCACGGATTGAGAGGCCGCTCCCGCGGGACGTTCGAGTCTTCCCTCGGGCATGGGTGTGTGTGTTGTTCTTAGCAAAAGTTAGTTTATGTAGTGTGTAAGTCTAGGGACCGATGACCTCAGCAGTATGGTTCCTGAAAAATTCACACACATTTGAACTTCATTTGAAAATTTTACAGAAAGCTGCACAAACAATTATTAGAGAAATGGTAGAACAAGCCACTGGTAGATCATAAACAATGTGGGAGAGGAATTCAATGGCGAAATCAATGGCAAAATATTTATGTGCCAGATCTCACAATGTCCGCAAAGGCCTTGGTGCCTGTAACAGTTTGTCTGCACTTACAATAAGACATTATGATCCACACATTAACTGTTGTTCTCGCTGCTGGATCGTAAAAACTGCAGTTACTGTATGTTCACGAGTATTTTTACGACGCTCAGCGGAATGGTTTGTGAGCGTGACGCTACTGAAAACAGAAGAGGGTAACGTATACTGCATTCCTGCTGCAATATGGCCGCCGAAGCAGCCACACATCGATGACTTCATCTATATCTACAGTCTCGAATTCACTACGAAATGCGTAGTAGGCAGGACCTTTCATTGAAACACGCATTAATGTCTCATCTCGTTACATTCGCATGTGGAACATGTGCTGACGTAATTGAAGCTCATGCTCAGCCATGTCTGCATCTATTAGGCGCTGGTAGTAAATGGAAACAAGTATTTGTAGATATTTTCAGTCATCAACAGTTCAATGCCGATGTTGTAGGACCAAGGCTAGGCGTAAAGCTTTGTGTCGTGCAGTCATCAAGGTTACACGAGAGGGCCTTCGGCTGCAAAAGCCCATATCGATGATGTTTCGTTGAATGATTCGCACGCTGACACTTGTTGATGGCCCAGCATTGAAATCTGCAGCAATTTGCGGAAGAGTTGTACTTCTGACATGTTGAACGATTCTCTTCAGTCGTCGATGATCCCCTTCTTTGAGGATCTTTTTCCGGCCGAGCGATGTCGGAGTACGATGTTTTACCGGATTCGTGATTTTCACGGTACACTCGTGAAATAGTCGTACGGGAAAATCCCCACTTCATCGCTACGTCGGAGGTGCTGTCTCCCATCGCTCGTGCGATTACTATAACACCATATTCAAACTCGTTTAAACCTCGATAACCTGCCATTGTAGCAGCAGTAACCGATCTAATAACTGCGCTAGACACGTGTTGTCTTATATAGGCGTTGAGGACTGCAGCGCCGTATTCTGCCTGTTTACATATATCTGTATTTGAATACGCATGCCAATACCTGTTTCTTTGGCGCTTCAGTGTATGTCTACTGTATGCTCATTATTTTTGACTGTAACAATGACATGATAATTTTCAGGTACGTAATAATACAAGTGCAATACGGACAGATTTCCGTTACGTCTTTGTAAGTAAGTATTGTAATGCGAAGTATTGATTTCTGTTTTCCTTGTCTTATCGAATTTAATGATAGAATTACGTCTTATAGAAACACGTCGTATTTTTAAATTAAAAAATCACAAGTTTTGACAGTTGGTGCATCATAATCTCAGTACTGATGCCGTGATACAGTTGTACTATGACTTCACAGCATATAATTCTGACGCCGAATTGAAAGGGCATAGAATATCGGACCAGCATCTGTCACCCAAGCACAGCCAAGATACAGCGGCTGTTACTACTAGAGTGGCAGCTTCGCAATTCGTATACTCCCATATCACTTTCAAATTTAATCACGTATTCTGCCTACTATCCTGCACAATTTCGTTTTCTGCTGTCCTTCCTGGTGTTGCAGTTTTGATCGAGAGTGGTGTATTCAGTTAAATCTGATAAGTTAGCAAGGCGGTGTAGATATTGCCAGTTAACGCTTAACGTAGCGTATTGTAAATTTGAGCACCCTGTAGAAAGTAAATATGGAGCAGCATTTGACCACACGTGCGCCACCATAGCTGAGTGATCACCGCAGCTGACTGTCATGTAGAGGATGTAGGTTCCATCCCCTATACTATCAGAGATTTCTCCTTTGTGAAAGGGCTGGAACGCGGTGCACTCAACCTCGAAAGGCCAATTGAGTAGCTACTTGATCGTCCGGTAGCGGCTTCAGATAATAAAAACTGGCAATGCCTGGAAGAGCGGTGTGCTGATCCCTTGCCCCTCCGTACTGCAACCAATGACGCCATTGGCAGTGGATGACACGGCGATCGGTCGGCAACCTCCGGTGCTTATGCACTGAGTTTTGACCATACGAACTGTGAGCCAACTTGCCAAGAAGTAACAACACGCGTGGCTGTGACGTGAAAAGGTCACTTAGGCATAGTTACAAAGTAAAGCGAACTGGAGGTTTAGAATCATTGGCAGGAAACAGGCAAAATGCAGCTTGTTTGCAGGAGAGATAGCTTACGAAATATATTTACGGTCTATATTAGAGTATTGTTTCATGTCTGATCCATAGAGGGCCGGACTAAAATATGACACTGGGTTTATTCAAAGAATGGCCTGAAGATGGAACCACAGGGCCCGAAATGCACCTTGTAATTTACTAAAATTACGAAAAAAATATGACTGAAGGCGTTTTTGTTGAAACTTCCTGTGTATTTTACACATTTATTAATTTAAACGACACAAAATGCAAATCTAGTTCAATTAATATATAATCGGAGAGGTAAACCTGACGCTTTATTAGCGAATTTTCAATATTTGGCTTCATTTCAACTAGGTTTAACCTTAAATCTCCTCGGTCAATGCTTTACAATTTCTCTCTCTCTTCTTTCCTTAAAAAAAAAGAAAAAAAGAGAGAAAAAAAAGTGATTGTCAGCGGCACTGAAACCACTTTCCACGAGATATGGAGATGAAAAACGCTATCAAAAACTTTCTCCTGTTAGTCCATATTGAAGTATAAGCCATAATTGCCGACTCCCTCTCTAAACTACACCTTAAGTTCTTCGTTAGTGGTTAATCTGCTCGTTTCTTCTTGTAATAAGACATCCGTTTCCTCAATATCTCTGTGTGGACTGGTAATCCACTGTCGTACTTTCACAGTCAAAACATCCTCAAACATAGTTTCACAGTCTGTGTGAAGGAGATTTAAATGTTGAACATAGGTTGAAACGTCATCATTGGGAAACTGGGAAAATGCGCGCCGTCCAAAGTTTTGCTTCACAGGTTTAATTCTGACAGGAAAACCTGAAATGCTGGACTTCATATTTAAACTGTCACTTTGTAACTGCAAGTTACCCTCAAATTTAGAAAAGTAAACAATGCTGCTTTCCACTTGATAAAATTTTCTTTTAAAATTTGATCTTTAGCGCCCAAAAACAGTCTAAAAAGTGAGAAAAATCTTGTCAAATATAAGCTTTAGCCGATGAGATGAACAGTGACATACACAGTGGTCAGCTTCAGCTCTGTTAGAAGAATCAGAATTTTGATTGTAACTTGCATAAATGGAATCCACTCTTGTGAGCAACAAATTACATATCATACCTTTACTTTTCTTTTCTCCTTTTAAAAAAGGTAGGCTTCCTCGCTGCAACCGTATTAGTCTCTCCTTTGTTGAGCGTTTCAGTGCATATACTGTTTGACTTTAAATCCGTACGTCATAGAATCCAGATAATTTTTCCGCGACGCTCCTTTCTCTTTCTCCCAATGTGGTGGTCAACAATTTACTGTGACGTAACATGTGACCAAAGAATTTTGTTATCCGCTTTTCTATGATAGTGATCACTTTCGTTGTTTCACCTACTTCCTTGAAGACATACTCGTTTGAGTTTTTATTTCCAGCTTACTTTCAGCATGCTTCCACTTTTCCATTGCTTTCAAGCTTTGTACTCGAAAATCATGTTTCATTACGCTCCTCCTTTCACATCCTTGTAACGAAGTACTCCAGATGTTCTGTTCAGGAATTATTTCTTAATTTTAATATATTGTGTTCGAACATTATGAATTACCTCGGAGGAAAGGGTCTATTGACACACAGTCAACATGGGTTTAGAAAACATCGTTCCTGTGAAGCACAACTAGCTCTTTATTCACATGAAGTGCTGAGTGCTATTGACAAGGGATTGCAGATCGATTCCGTATTCTTGGATTTCCGTAAGGCTTTTGACACTGTACCACACAAGTGGCTCGTAGTAAAATTGCGGCTTATGGAATGTCGTCTCAGTTATGTGACTAGATTTGTGATTTCCTGTCAGAGAGGTCACAGTTCGTAGTAATTGACGGAAAGTCATCGAGTAAAACAGAAGTGATTTCAGGCGTTCCCCAAGGTAGTGTTACAAGCCCTTTGCTGTTCCTTATCTATATAAACGATTAGGGAGACAATCTGAGCAGCCGTCATAGGTTGTTTCCAGATGACGCTGTCGTTTATCGACTAATAAAGTCATCAGAAGATCAAAAAAAATTGCAAATCGATTTAGAAAAAATATCTGAATGGTGCGAAAAATGGCAGTTGACCCTAAATAACGAAAAATGTGAGGTCATCCACATGAGTACTAAAAGGAACTCGTTAAACTTCGGTTACACGATAAATCAGTCTAATCGAAAAGGCGTAAATTCAACTAAATCCCTAAGTATTACAATTACGAACAACTTAAATTGGAAAGAACACGTAGAAAATGTTGTGGGGGAAGGCTAACCAAAGGCTACGTTTTATTGGCAGGACACTTAGAAAATGTAACAGACCTACTAAGGAGAATGCCTACACTACGCTTGTCCGTCCTCTTTTAGAATACTGCTTCGTGGTGTGGGATCCTCACCAGATAGGACTGACGGAGTACATCGAAACAGTTGAAAGAAAGGCAGCACGTTTTGTATTATCGCGAAATACGGGAGAGAGTGTCACAGAAATGATACGGGATTTGGGCTGGAAATCATTAGATGAAAGGCGTTTTTCGTTGCGACGGAATCTTCTCACAAAATTCCAATCGCCAACTTTCTCCTCCGAATGCGAAAATATTTTGTTGAGACCGACATACATAGGGCGGAAAGATCACCACAATAAAATAAGGAAAATCAGAGCTCGTACGGAAAGATATAGGTGTTCATTCTTCCGGCGCCCTATACGAGATTGGAATAATAGAGAATTGTGAAGGTGGTTCGGAGACCCCTCTGCCAGGCACTTAAAAGTGATTTGCAGAATATCCATGTAGATGTAGATGTAGACGTAGCTGTTATACTTATTCCTGCTTGTCGGAACTGTTTCTTATTGCTGAATGCCTGTTTAGTGAGGGCAGTTCTCCTGAATTCCGTGGTGCAAAAAAAATGTTCAAATGTGTGTGAAATCTTATGGGACTTAATTGCTAAGGTCATCAGTCCCTAAGCTTACACACTACTTAACCTAAATTATCCTAAGGACAAACACACACACACCCATGCCCGAGGGAGGACTCGAACCTCCGCCGGGACCAGCCGCACAGTCCATGACTGCAGCGCCTGAGACCGCTCGGCTAATCCCGCGCGACTTTCCGTGGTGCACTTATCGTCTTGGGTGGCAATGCTTCCTAAGTAGCAGGATTGTCTGCACTGTTGTATGGTTTCATCATCCGTCTCGATATGCGTTTGCGTCTCTTCATTGGTTTTATTGACAATCATTGCTCTGGTTTTTGAAATGTTCGGTTTCAGGCTTGCTTCCTTTAGTGTAGATAATAAAAGTCGATTCATTTCACTTAGATCCTTCTACAAATCTGCAACCCTTATGGAGCGGATTTGTCGTCCGTTCATTTTGATGCCTTTGGTCCTTTTTCTTAAATCTGGATACCGCCTGCTCCATGAGCATGTTGAACAAGTACGGGAATAGTGCGCAACCTTACCTTACTTCACTTCTAATGGATGCAGTCTTTACATTTTCATTCACATCTACCCCTGTACTTTGGGTTTCGTACAAGTGTGGAATGGGTCTTCTGCTTCTCCTATTCAATCCCATGTTCTTCGTGGTTTCTGTTAACATTAACGAAAGCTTTTTTTATATCCGCGATTGCAATGTATGTCTTCCTGTTAACACTCAGTCTTCTTCCTAGAATACTTCTAGCTGCTAGGAGAGTTTCTCTAACTATCTTAGCTGATGTGAGCTCAAACTGGTCTGGAGATGTATGTTGTTCAGTTTTCTTTTTAATCCAGTTCTTAATGACAATGAGCAATATTTTCGATGCAGGTCACAGGAGTCATAGTGTTCTATAGTTAACGCTTAGTGACGTATCGTTTCCGCGGTAAGGCGACTGGCCTACGTTTAGTAAATCTTCCCCAAATTTGCCATTGTAATGGCTTCTGACAATGATGTTATACGGTTCGTGTTTCGATTGTTTTCTTATATTCCCTTCAGACGTTCTGCTGGTCTGTCGCCTATTGTTGCTTTCTTGTCCTTCAGCTGCTGAAGTGCTAGATAAAATCCTTCTACTGTGTGACTCTCGGTCCTTTATTACCTTCTTCTGCTAACTGCTTAGGTTCAAAACAGTCTGTAATCTCGAACCGTTCATAGTAAAACAAGTAGTCAAGATATTTCTTCCAGCGTTCTGTGATATCTTAACTATCAGTAAGTAGTTATCCAGTCTTATCTTTTATCATAATACCACTTATACTAGGTTCATACTGTAGTGATTTTATCGTACTACGTGCTTTATCAGTTCTTTTTCCTTTCACATCATACTCTATATGAAGCGTAACTTCCTTCATCTACTCTACTGTCCTCTCATTCAGCAGTAACGCAAAAGGTCATCAGACTAGTAATCGAGCTAGTTGCGTGAAGGAATCTTGTGCCCAGCGCAAAATTTCGCGAGGGGAATTATGAACTGAGATACCAGCGTGATATACTGTTTAGGCAGGCGAATTCGTAGCGCTTTATGTTTTACAACTCTGGACCTACCAGTTACAATGGTAAAATTCTGGAAAAGCCAACGCCTTGGCGTCACGATTGCAATACTCATAAATAAAAGAGTCCGATCACGCAGTCATTTTCTAGGACAGATATTATTCTCAGTGCACACAAGTTATCCGAACACATTGTGAAACATATGCAGACACTTGCGTAAGTGTCGAACAACCTGTGATCACCGAGCCACGTTCGCACTTCGATCGGAACCATCGCTCATGCTGTGCTCGGCCGGCACTGGCGTCTGGCCAGGTTGGTTGCTCAGTACCGTGGAATCCGTCACAGGGGAAAGGTTAACGGCTAGAATTAGGACCGCGCGTTACGGCACAGGTGTCCACGATCGTCAGTCTAAAACCCAAGCATGAACAGAAACAAGTACTACGTATATGTGCAACACAACTGCCGATGTACGAAAATGGAACGTCAGAAACGAATTTCCGCTGACGACTTTACATGTTAAGCTCTGAATAGGTATTACTAGCCCGGTCAAATATCGATTTTCCGATCCCAGAAATTGGAGTGTTCTACTAACAGCTGCTGCGAGCTATGTAAAAAGAGTACCAAAAAGTTCATCTCTTCGAGGCCTTCATCTTTCACGTACAAAGAATTACGTTCGAGTTTAAACTGTGCATTTTTTTTTCTTTCATGTTGAAGAAATAAAAGAAATATCAAATTACAGCATAAATTGAAACTTCTCTGTCCTCTCTTGATCCATTTGCTCTTAATAATAATAGAACACCGACTGATATTTAAATATATTATATTTCATGCTTTCTGAACAAAACCTGAAAATTTAAAAAGATTGAAAAAAATGGTCAAATGTTTTGATAAATAATTTGTCTAAAAGTAAGAAAAATAGATTAGAGAAACATTTGACGCACCTTATTTCGAGCGTCATTCAAATGTTAATCTAATCTGTTATTTCTTACTTTTAGACAGATCATTTCTGAAAACATTTGACCATTTTTTCATTTTTTCTTATTTTTACACAAACAGACTTTGGAAACTATCTATTTCGTTCTCCGGTTTAGTCAGTACAATGGCCGTTTCTTTTCATTCAATGTAGGAAGTGGATAACTTCTTGTTTAGTCTAATATTCCTAGTTCTCCTTCACTGGAGGAAAGTTCACTCCGTCCAGAGTAGCCGACATTTTTAAAAGCAAGACAGAACCTGACGATTCAAGCTCGTTTCTAAAATTTTTGAATATTTACATGGGATTTAAAATCGATGGTAGACGAGGAAATCGGGTAGCTACAACAGAATTTCGCAAACGTTATCGAAGTGGATCTTTTTACTGGTTAATCAGAAACTGGATTTTGGAGCTCAATGATGAAGTAGTTAATGTCATGGTTCTGTTAAATGATTCATCGAATTAGTAAGCAACGAAGATCAGCATTTCCGATTAGTTATGGCTGTACCGCAGACAGTTCTGAATGTATTCTCCTTGAAGCAGGAACCCGGAAATGTTGGTTTCTGGTGACGTAAGCACTGTTCCGTAGAAACTAACCGCTGAAGGACACTTCCTGGGACGGCATCAGCCGAGAAACACTTTACATGACGTGCAAGGTAAAACAACGGATAAAACATATGATTCAGTAAATGGGTTTCGTTTGGCGTAAATCCAGCTCCTGGCTGTAAAACATAGGTGGCAATCCCACCCACCTGTTGGTTTGGAGTTTTCAATTTGTTGAAGAAGTGCTTTCATCTTTAATGAGTTTTCTTCTTCTGTTACTAGTAGTACTTTACTCAGTCTTTGTAATTTCATCTTAGAGGCGTTGTTAACAACATCAGTTTAGGGTGTGTGTTCGCCAGTTCATTTCAGCTTCGTTTTCTGTATGCGTAGGTGAATTTCCGCTTGATACGCATAGGAATAGTAAGGGAGCAATGCTGGGCCGTTTAGTGCTTTCCAGATTCGAAAGTGATTATATATGCAGAGTATCACATTATGCCGAGAGAACTGCAACACTCAAAAAGATTTACCCAGATGAATCCAGCCTTGGGGGACGTCTATAACAGTGTAGGGGCTGTCACAGATGCAGAAGGCAGATTAACCAGCAAGATTGAGCCCAAAGTCTCAGGCGACAGATGGCTCGTATGTTTTAGAAAAGTAATAGAACGGACCCGAACAATTAGATTAGATTAGATTAGATTAATACTAGTTCCATGGATCATGAATGCGATATTTCGTAATGATGTGGAACGAGTCAAATTTTCCAATACATGACATAATTAAGTTAATTTAACAACATACTTAAGTTAATATAACAAATTTTTTATTTTTTGTGTTTTTTTTCTTAATTTATATCTAAAAATTCCTCTAAGGAGTAGAAGGAGTTGTCACTCAGAAATTCTTTTAATTTCTTCTTAAATACTTGTTGGTTATCTGTCAGACTCTTGATAATATTTGGTAAGTGACCAAAGACTTTAGTGTCAGTATAATTCACCCCTTTCTGTGCCAAAGTTAGATTTAATCTTGAATAGTGAAGATCATCCTTTCTCCTAGTATTGTAGTTATGCACACTGCTATTACTTTTGATTTGGGCTTGGTTGCTAATAACAAATTTCATAAGAGAGTATATATACTGAGCCGGCCAGAGTGGATGAGCGGTTCTAGGCGCTACAGTCTGGAGCCGCCCGACCGCTACGGTCGCAGGTTCGAATCCTGCCTCGGGCATGGATGTGTGTGATGTCCTTAGGTTAGTTAGGTTTAAGTAGTTCTAAGTTCTAGGGGACTGATGACCTCAGAAGTTAAGTCCATAGTGCTCAGAGCCATTTGAACCATTATTTATACTGAGAAGCTACTGTGAATATCCCTAGATCCTTAAATAAATGTCTGCAGGATGATTTTGGGTGGACTCCAGCTATTATTCTGATTACACGCTTTTGTGCAATAAATACTTTATTCCTCAGTGATGCCATATGAAAGCAATGAGTGAAAATAGGCGTAGTAAGCTAATTTACCAAGGTGTTTATCACCAAAATTTGCAATGACCCTTATTGCGTAAGTAGCTGAACTCAAACGTCTCAGCAGATCATCAATGTGTTTCTTCCAATTTAATCTCTCATCAATGGACACACCTAAAAATTTGGAATATTCTACCTTAGCTATATGCTTCTGATTAAGGTCTATATTTATTAATGGCGTCATACCATTCACTGTACGGAACTGTATGTACTGTGTCTTATCAAAATTCATTGAGAGTCCGTTTACAAGGAACCACTTAGTAATTTTCTGAAAGCCAGTATTGACAATTTCATCAGTTAATTCTTGTTTGTCAGGTGTGATTACTATATTTGTATCATCAGCAAAGAGAACTAACTTTGCCTCTTCATGAATATAGAATGGCAAGTCATTAATATATGTTAAGAACAACAAAGGACCCAAGACTGACCCTTGTGGAACCCCATTCTTGATAGTTCCCCAGTTTGAGGAATGTGCTGATCTTTGCATATTATGAGAACTGCTTATTTCAACTTTCTGCACTCTTCCAGTTAGGTACGAATTAAACCATTTGTGCACTGTCCCACTCATGCCACAATACTTGAGCTTGTCTAGCAGAATTTCATGATTTACAGACCAGTTTCCTTAATGTTGGTTTCTTGCAGATTTATTGTACGTATTCTGAGTTCGAATGTATTGGGTAGATACATAAGGTCGTATACGTTTAATAAACATAAAAGAGACATCTAACAGAGACTTTAATCATCAATAGTATATTCTCCCTCATTATTTTCAACAAAGTGCAACGCTGGGGAAACTTTTCGATTCGGCGAATGTAGAAATTGCGTGGTTTTGAGGCGAAGAACTCGTCGTACCTTATTCGGGGCATATTTTCATCCGGAATGGAGTTTCTTTGAACGTTGTTCCATAGAGAGCAGGAAAAATGAAAATCTCAGGGAGTAAAATCAGGTGAATAAGTGACGTCCCAACCCAACTGCATCACTTCACACAGTATTCCTGGTCGTTGTTCTTGGACTGCGTCTGCAAGACGTCTCAGTTATTGACAATATGTCAGCTGTGATGGTTGCAACCTTGGGAAGCAGTTGGTAGTACACCACACCGTCGCTGTTCTACGAGATAATTAACATTATCATTTGAGGATGCGCGCAGGTTTTTGTACGGGGAGTTATCCTTTGTCTGGGTTCAATTATTCCTTTCTCTTCCTTATGTTAGCATAAAAGACACCATCTCTCGTCAGGATGGGAATGGTCTGTGTTGTTCATGAGCCAGTTGATGACGAACCAGCAGAGATGCACGCATGGCCAACCTCTGATTTTTGAGGTTTTGGCTTAGAGCATGAGGTACCTTATACAGCCGATTTTTGAAACTTCCCCATTGCAGGCAAATGCCGCACGATGGTGGAATGATCACAGTTCATCACACTTGCCAGTTGTCGAGTACACTGATGTAGGTCAATGTGGATTGATGCGTTTAAGCGATTTTCATCAAACGCCGAAGATCTTCCTGAACGTAGAAAGTGTCACTAACGTCATAACGATCCTCCTTATAACGAGAAAACTATTTTCTTACCGTTCTCTATCCAGTGGTATTATCCCCATACACAGCGCAAATGTTCTTGGCTGCCTCTGCTGCCGTCGTCCCTCCACTGAAACCAAACAGAAGAATATGTCGGAAATTTTTCCAATTTCTCCACTTAGCACTGCACTTTTTAGCGCACTGACAAAATGAGACAATATTTAAACTCCAATAGCAACAGTGAACAACAAATTAAAAACAACAATCTATAAATAAACTCTTAGCAACATGCAAAACAAAAACGTTACCAACATATGCACCAGCCTAGTGATAAATTTGCTTGGGACGAGAAGGCTTCCTTCTATAAATCAGCACGGATTTAGAAAGCTTCGCTCGTGCCAAAACTCAGCTTGCCCTTTTCTCGCACGATGTTCAGTGAACCACTGATGAACGGCAACAGATCCGTCCTCGTGTTGCCAATGTCGTTTGGACTAAGCTGCAGAAGTTTCGATGGGAAGCCCTTGCACATCATGCATACACTCCAGATCTTCCCCCATGCGATAACAACATTTTGGGAGCACTGAAGAAAGATATTTATGATCTTCGATTTGCTTCGTACGAAAAGGTGCACGCCTGGATACACTCGTTGTTCCATAGGCAACCGCAAACATTTTTCCATGAAGGTCTTGACCGTAAATTAACATTTACTGCGATTACTTCTGACATAATGAATGTTAATTCACATTTTGGCCATATGTTTTCATTTGACTTTTCTTGTAAAAGGGGGGGTCGAAAGTTCCCGTAGGAAGGCCGTACCGTTCAGAATCAGGGAAAATCGCCGTGAGCAATGAGGTAATCATTCCACCGACGCACCAAGTTGAAGATACTTGTTTTGTAAAACACCGTTTCCAACTTCACTCTTGCTCCTAAATTAAGGATAATGCCGATACATGGTGAAATAACGCTCTGGTGGGCGGTTTGCGGGTTTAAATCACATCGGGGTATGACAGTGCAGTGCATTTGACCTGCGCTCGTCGCACGGTGGCGCTGGCTGCAGAGGTGTGTTGGTGCATGTCAGAGTACGGTGCAGTGTGTAAGTGTGCAGACGTTTTCAGACGTGCTAATGGTGACTGTGTGTAAAAATGGCTCAAAGAAAACATATTAAGTACGTTATGAGGGGTATGATACTAGGGTGAATGGAGGCTGGTCAAATACAGCAGGTCGTAGCATGGGCCCTCCGTGTGCCACAAAGTTTGATCTCAAGATTATGGCAACGATTCCAGCAGACAGGAAACGTATCCAGGCGGTGTAGTACGGGACGTCCACAGTGCACAACGCCACAAGAAGACCGATATCTCACCATGAGTGCCCGCAGACGGGCACGGTGTACTGCAGGCAGCCTTGCGCGAGACCTTGCCGCAGCCATTGGAACAATTGTCCCCAGACACAGTCTACAGACGACTGAAGAGACATGGTTTATTCGCCCGGAGACCTGCGAGGTGCATTCCATTGACCCCTGGTCACAGGAGAGCCCGTAAAGCCTGGTGTCAGGAACACAGCACATGGTCATTGGAACAGTGGTCTTAGGTTATGCTCACGGACGAGTCCAGGTATAGTCTGAACAGTGATTGTCGCTGGGTTTTCATCTGGCGTGAACCAGGAACCAGATACGTTCTTGAAAGGGACCTGTATGAAGGTCGTGGTTTGATGTTGTGGGGTGAGGTTATGATTGGTGCACGTACACCCCTGCATGTCTTTGGCAGAGGAACTTTAACAGGTCAGGTGTATCGGGACGTCATTTTGCACCAGTATGTCCGCCATTTCAGGGTTGCAGTAGTTCTCACCTTCCTCCTGATGGATGATAACACACAACCCCACCAAGCTGCCATTGTGGAGGAGTACCTTGAAACAAAAGATATCTGGCGAATGGAGTGGTCTGCCTGTTCTCCAGACCTAACCCCATCGAGCATGTTGTGGATGCTCTCAGTCGACATATCGCTGCATGTCGTCAAACCCCTAGAACACTTCAGGAGCTCCGACAAGCACTGGTGCAAGAATGGGAGGCTATACCCCAGCAGCTGCTCGACCACCTGATCGGGAGTATGTCAACCCGTTGTGCGGCCTGTGTGATCATATCCCATATTGATGTCGGGGTACATGCGCAGGAAACAGTGGTGTTTAGTAGCACATGTGTTTCGGGATGGTTTTCTCAACTTATCACCAAGTCCATGGACTTACAGATCTGTGTCGTGTGTGTTCCCTATGTGCCTATGCTATTAGCGCCAGTTTTGTGTAGTGCCATGTTGTGTTGCACCACATTCTGCAATTATCCTTAATTTATGAGCATGAGTGTATATGCAGAAGTCCGTAACTGCTTGCTGCACATTCTCGTCCGACGGGAATCGTCGACAGTGCAAAAAAAACTTTTTAAAGGACTCAAGACGTTATAATCGCTTGAGGAGAGGTCAGGCCTACTGGGCGGATGCTCAAGTCTCCTACTTGAGTCGACGTAACTTCGGCGTCAGATTTGAGATATATGGACGTGCGTTATCATGAAGCAGCAGCACCATTCCACAACGGGAGTTGTTGACATATTTGCTATCCTTGCACATTCTTCATTCTCCATGTATTTCTACCAGTGTTTGCCTTTCGGCAGCCAAGAAAAGAATAAAAGCACGTTGATCCTGTTTGGACGCGTTTGGTAATAACATCCCCATAGTTCACGCTTCCGCAAGTACTGCACGTACGTCATAAAACAACGAATGTCACACTAATGCCTTGTCTACATGTCGGTGTTTATATACCCACACTGTAGATGCGGTGCGTTGCATGTATGCTGCAGTGACGCCCTCAAAGGTAAAGTTTTTATCGCCCCTTATAGTATCTCCATTAGCTACTCGATATACCCATCTAATCCTAAACATCGAGCTGTAATGCTACATTACGAATGTTTCTATTCTCAACTTGTCTACACTATTTATTGTGCATATTTTGAGTTCCATGTAAGATTATACTCCAAACGAACATATTGAATAACTGCTATCCAGCATGTCTATATTCTAACGTAACACATTTATTTTTTATCATAATCTACTATTGTCAGTCTGTATTACTTTACAGCCCCTTCACTTCTACCGTAGTCAGTTGTTCAGCTGCCAAATACCTCCATTCATTTACCATTAAAAGAAACTACCTTGTGAATGTGGTGCTCCTGGGTGCTTATACTGTGGTTTCTCGAACATGCCATGTACAGCATGTTACAAAACGATACCGACAAACTTCGAGGAGTTGTAGAGGGTGTGTTGAGGAACAAATTAAGGACAAGAAACCGTTTCCGGAAACGTCATCCAATGACGCTACAGAGCGTTAAAGTTATAGGCACCGGCGCCTGCTGCTACGCCATCCATTCGGCAGCAAACATACCTTTGCACGCTGACGGACCGTAGGCGGAAGGTCTCGAAATGTTGTTTGCTATTCAATGAATGCGACTGATTTCCACGCTCGCCATTGGACAAGATGGAGCTAGCTGGTTCATAGATAGGCCTTCCCTCCTAGGGATGCAATGTGCTGTTGCTTTCGTGTCATGTCGTTGCCACCCGGGGAAGCTAGGGGGAGGATGTTGTTGGGTGGTCAGTATCCTCTTCCCACAACACAACTGCACACATGTATTAACAGGATTCTTTATTAACAAGAACAAGAAGCTACTTATGTTTAAGCTTCCAAGCTCTTCCTTAATAGTCCACGTTAACCTCACTGCTGGTTAAGTACAAGTTCTTCTATACTCTCGTAGCCAGTGATGTAAACTGACAGATACCAACTGGAATAGTGACTGACTCGGCTAGCTGAATGACTGGAACTGTGCCTGATTGGGCTGACTGTATGTGACTGACCGGGGCCTCCAGTCTGTGGCGGCAGTCTCAATACTTGTGGTCGTGAGGGCGTTGGCGGCGCGTTGCTTGCGAGTCTGTCTTTGGCCTCTCTCTTGAGAGATGCACTTGATTCAGCGCCTTCTTGTAGCCTCTTTGCCAACAGGTGTGATGGCGACAACTTACACCAGTACAGTTGCCTTGGCGGATGATGGTTTTTGACACACATTTCTGCTGCAGTTTATTTTTTTCCTGCAACCATCTAAAATCTGCCATGCTTTTTGGTATACAGTAGAAAAATAAACTGTGGATGGAAACCCATGTCCGAAACTGTCATCCACAGAGGCAACAGAGCATCGCATTCCTGGGAGAGAAGGCCTGCCTATGAACCAGATAGCTTCATCTTCTCCTCCGCCGATCGCTGCAATCAGTCACAGTTATTAAATAACAAGCAACGTTGCGAAACGTTCCGCCTGAGGTCTGTCAGTATACAAAGTCACGTTTGCTGCCAAAAGTGTGGCCCCCGTGGCAGGCGCCGGCGCCTATAGCTTCGATGCTCGGTAGCAGCGTTGGATGACGTTTCCAGACAGGTGTTTCTACACTCAATTTGTTCCTCAAGGCACACTCTAGAACTCATAGAAGTTCGTTGGTATAGTTTTGTGACACCCTGCATATTTAGGCAAGCATGTGATTTTTGTTGTATCCTTATGAAGATGAAGTGCCTGCATCCATTTGTGCACTCAGTAAGGAGCGCACTCTCTAAATTTCTCCATCGTGTTTAATAAAGCACTTGACGGTATTTATAAATGGCTTGAGTTGTAGAACTACTAAACGCTACCATAGACAGGTGAGTAAGGTAGACTACAGTAGTTTTCCTAGTCGATTTGATTGTACCCATGTTATATGTACATTAGGTGTGTTGCATTCATATCGGGTGCTACCTCATAGAGATCGCTTTCTTCACGTATGCAATCAGTGTCTTACTAGATTCCCCAAAAAAGCAGAAGTGGTGAACTGCCTAGTAAGTGAGTGAAAATGTATAAAGGGCCAGGTAACCTATGGGAGTTTTATGTTCTACATAGTTATGCTCCTGTCTGTCACTTAAAAGTAAACAGTATTTATCACAAATTTGAAATTATCAATGTTTAATTCAGGTTTTGTTCTAAAATAATCAATATATAATGAGAAACAGACGGTTGTTATAATAAAACTAAAGAAAACAATACAGATTTATCATATAGCTCTAGAAAATGCTATTTCCTTGGGAGAAAGATAAAATAAATAGAACTGCAAAACAAAAATACATCAGACATCGCTTCAGTGATCCGTCGAAGTTATATAAAAGATATTTCTGTTGCTCATAACCACTTTACACATTAATCAACGACGACAGGAAACTCTTGCCTTTGACCATGATGAAGAACGTTCTATTAAGTGCAACATAATTGTATACAGGGTGTATATAAAGTCTGAGAACACTTTAAATTATTTATTGCACAAGAACTAAACATCGTACAGATGTCATACATATTGCATTTTGAAGAGAAACTCTGATTTTTTTTCAAACATTTGATATGCGAACCATGAGTGACCCGGCAGACGTCAGTACAGTAATCGAATTCTTGCCATATCTGTCCCAGCATAGAATCGTCGACTGTGGCAGTCGCTTCCCGTATTCTCTCCCAGAGTTCTGCTACATCACATGGTAGAGGCGGTACATACACCAAATCTTTAATGTGTCCCCATAGAAAAAAGTCACATGGAGTGAGTCTGGTGATCGGAGAGGCCATTTCATGAAACAGCTGTCCCCTTCTGCAGCACGGCCGATCCATCGATGCAGCAGCTCCGTGTTCAGGTATCCACAGACTTCACGATGAAAATGGGGTGGGGCCCCATCCTGCTGAAAGATGAACGGAGAGTCCGATTGCATTTGACGCATCAGCTATTGCTGCAACATGTCCAGGTTGGAATATCCAGTGACACTGCTCTCGGCGAAGAAGAATGGCCTGTACAGTTTCGACGTGACAAGGCACAAGAAACATTTAGCTTTGGGGAATCACACTCAAATTCAATGCATTCGTGTGGATGCCTTGTGCCCCAGATTCGACAATTATGCCTGTTCACTTTCCCATTAGTGTGAAAAGTGGCTTTGTGGCTAATAATTGAGCGATCAACAATGCCATTCCCATCTTCATTAAATTGTTGCAACTGCGAATGAAACTCAAAACGCTTGTCTTTGTCGTCGTCATTGAGCTTCTGCACTAGCTCCAATCGGAATAGTTTCGTAGACAACTCCTGTCGCAGTACTTTTCACACTATCGTTGAAGGCATTTCGAGTTCACGGGAAGCACGACGCACCGATTTCTTAGGGCTCCTTATAAATGTCTCTCGTACGTGCTTCACATTCACTTCACTCACACTGGGACGTCCGCTTCTCTTTGCCGGGCACAAGCAACCCGTCGTAACGAATTTGTTGTGCCTTCCTTGTTGACGGCTTCTTACCGTACTTAGTTCTAAACATTCGTTGAAAAGCTGTAGTACAATTGTTTTTGTCGAATGCCAACACACAGAAAGCTCGCTCCGCACCTGAACTTGCCATGATTGCGACTAGCGCTGACTATCGGCAAATTACCAAACTACGCTGTGGCGGTTTACATGATAAAATCTTTCAGGGTTTCTCTTCAAAATGAAACATGTGTGATCTGTACAACGTTTGGTTCTTGTGCACCCTAATACTGTACATACTCTAACAGAAGTTACACGACGAACTAATTTTTATTACTTAAAATTTGCAATTTATATTCTGTAAGCATATAAAATACACAAATGACCAACACTGAATGATGTCCGGTTATAATTAATTATGTGCAGAGCAAACAAAAAGAAAAAGAGAAACCATCGGTCCCCAATTTCGTTCTTCCTAATTAGTGGTACCATACTGCTAGCAATACTGCCATTTACTACGACATATATGGAGTATACCAAAACTGCCGAACCGTAATTTTGGTAGATTGTAACTCTATAGAGACTAACCCGAATCATGGTGCATGTTCACATCTGCGTGTTACCTATCTAAGTTCTGGTGTCAAACAAAAATTTGATTTTCAGTATTTCATATAGTTACTGACTGAATTTAAAATGTTGTCATTACACCAAATGTTTAACACAGCAAGACTGTTACTGCAACTAGAAACTGTGTATATATTTTGAGGTAGCGCAAGTTAACTAGACTATGTTCATCACCCACTTGAGACTGAGAGCACTTACTGGCTTCCAACGAACTTTACACAGCATTTTAAACTTTTACCCCCCCCCCTCCCCACACACACACACACACACACAAAACATTTTCGCTGATCATGCAGCCAACGTTCAGCATCAGTTATGACGTTTCAGTTTATTACTTCACAACTAAATCTATTCGCCACAAATTTTGCAGACAGTATCCACATACATCTGCGTATACCGGAAAAATTATATTTTTGTACGACGCATAGTTGAAGAAACATGGCGTCATAAACTTTGAAAGCCTGAAAAACTAGATTTGCCTGTAACAGACCGCAAATTATCCAGATTACGCTGAATCAGTGTTTCATAATGAGAGCACTTAGTGACTTCCAGCAAACCTTAAAAATAAAATCCTCCCCTTTCTAACTTACTCTCGCTTCCACGCTTAACATCAAATATCTAGCACATTAAATTATTTATAAAGTAATCAGACGTCTGAAACTATTTCATTTGTGAGTGTTCTATTCTTTAAGAAACGAGGTTGGAGGGTTTGCTGGTTTAAACTACGAGCCTGGTGGATAAGATATTGTACTTGGAATTTATTGATGTGTGATGTCTACCCACAAGAAAACAATCGTCTAATATTTTTAGCGTTTCATTAGTTAATCTAAATCCTTCAGCGTCACCTGACATAATTCGACTACATGCCATTACTCTTGTTCATCTTGTAATCGCCGGCCGCTGTGGCCGAGCGATTCTAGGTGCTTCAGTCCGGAACAGCGCTGCTGCTGCGCTCGCAGGTTCGATTCCTGCCTCGGGCATGGATGTGTGTGATGTCCTTAGGTTAGTTAGGTTTAAGTCTATGGGACTGATGACCTCAGATGTTAAGTCCCATAGTGTGTAGAGTCATTTGAACCATTTGAGCCATCTTATAAAATCTTTTCAGGACACTATACAGGATATTTCATCATTCCAACTACAGGCTTCTAGGGGCTGAAGAGAGCTCTCAGTAAATAATGTTTTGACAAGGAACCCATGTCTGAAAATGTACCGTTTGTTAGGGCATAAATTAAGTTCGAAGACAGGATCACTTTCAATTCTCCCGCTTCACGGTACGTCGACAGACTGAGAAGAGGGCGCCCTAGACATCACATACAATTTTGCCTACTACACCAACAGCTGCGAGAAACTGCTTACGTTCGCACCTAGGAGGACCGACTGTGGTGTCTCACGGACGCCCCGCACTCTCCACTCTGATGAAGACGTCCTCCTTCGTCACGTACAAGAGGACTCGACGGCAAGTGCTCGAAACATTGTCCATGCCATGGACTCCTGTCGAGTACACAGCTCAGACAGAGTTTGTTTCCGTCGTGTGCATTCCGTGAAACGGTACATTTTCGGACGTGGCTTCCCTGTCAAAACTTTAGCTACCAGGTCCCCTTCACAACCCGCAGAAGCGTGTTATAGGAACTATGAAACGCCCTGTACATTCTGTTCAATTAATTTCACAAGTTCTACATCTACATCAAAATGGATACTCTGCAAATCACACTTAAGTGAAAGGCAGAGGGTTCATCGAAACCCCCTTTCTCAGTTCGCTATTATTCCAATCTAGTATAGCGCGCGGAAAGAATGAACACCTATATCTTTCCGTACGAGCTCTGATTTCCCTTATTTTATCCTGGTGATCGTTCCACCCTATGTAGGTCGGTCTCAACAAAATATTTTCGCATTCGGAGGAGAAAGTTGGTGTTTGGAATTTTGTGAGAAGATACCGTCGCAACGAAAAACGCATTTCTTCTAATGATTTCCAGCCCAAATCCCGTATCATTTCTGTGACACTCTCTCCCGTATTTCGCGATAAGACAAAACGTGCTGCCTTTCTTTGAACTGTTTCGATGTACTCCGTCAGTCATACCTGGTAAGGATCTCACACCGCGCAGCAGTATTCTAAAAGAGGACGGACAAGCATAGTGTAGGCATTCTCCTTAGTAGGTCTGTTACATTTTCTAAGTGTCCTGCCAATAAAACGCAGCCTTTGGTTAGCCTTCCCCACAACATTTTCTATGTGTTCCTTCCAATTTAAGTTGTTCGTAATTGTAATACCTAGGTATTCAGTTGAATTTACGGCTTTTAGATTAGACGGATTTATCGTGTAACCGAAGTTTAACGAGTTCCTTTTAGTACTCATGTGGATGACCTCACACTTTCCGTTATTTAGGGTCAACTGCCATTTTTTGCACCATTCAGATATTTTTTCTAAATCGTTTTGCAATTTGTTTTGATCTTCTGATGACTTTATTAGTCGATAAACGACAGCGTCATCTGCAAACAACCTATGACGGCTGCTCAGATTGTCTCCCAAATCGTTTATATAGATAAGGAACAGCAAAGGGCCTATAACACTACCTTGGGGAACGCCTGAAATCACTTCTGTTTTACTCGATGACTTTCCGTCAATTACTACGAACTGTGACCTCTCTGACACGAAATCACAGATCCAGTCACATAACTGAGACGATATTCCATAAACACGCAATTTCACTACGAGCCGCTTGTGTGGTACAGTGTCAAAAGAGTTCCGGAAATCCAGAAATATGGAATCGATCTGAAATGCCTTGTAAATAGCACTCTACACTTCATGTGAATAAAGAGCTAGTTGTGTTTCACAAGAACGATGTTTTCTAAACCCATGTTGACTCCGTGTCAATAGACAGTTTTCTTCTAGGTATTTCATAATGTTCGAACACAATATGGGTTTCAAAATCCTGCTGCATATCAACGTTAACGTTATGGGCCTGTAATTAAGTGGATTACTCCTACTACCTTTCTTGAATATTGGTGTGACCTGTGCAACTTTCCATTCTTTCGGAACGGATCTTTCGTCGAGCGAACGGTTGCGTATAATTGTTAAGTAGGGAGCTAATGCATGAGCATACTCTGAAAGGAACCTAGTTGGTATATATTCTGGACTAGAAGACTTGCTTTTATTAAGTGATGTAAGTTGCTTCACTACTCCGAGGATATTTACTTCTACGTTACTCATGTTGGCAGCTGTTTCTCGATTCTAATTCTGGAATATTTATTTCGCCTTCCTTTTTGAAGGCATTTCGGAAGGCTGTGTTTAGTATCTCTGCTTTGGCAGCACTGGCTTCGATAGTACCTCCACAGCTATCGCGCAGAGAAGGCATTCATTGTTTCTTGTCGCTAACATACTTCACATGTGAGCAGAATCTCTTGGGATTTTCTGCCAGGTTTTGAGACAAAATTTCGTTGTGGAAACTGTTATAAGCATCTCGCATTGAAGTGCGTACTAAATTTCGAGCTTCTGTAAAATATCGCCAATCTTGGAAATTTTGCGTCTGATCAAATTTGGCATGTCTGTTTCGTTGTTTCTGCAACAGTGTTCTAACCTGTTTTGTGTACCAAGGAGTATCAGCTCCGTCGTTTGTTAATTTATTTGGTATAAATCACTCAATTGCTGCCGATACTATTTCTTTGAATTTAAGCCACATCTGGTCTATACTTACATTATTAATTTTGAATGAAAGGAGATTTTCTCTCAGGAAGGCGTCAAGCGAATTTTTATCTCCTTTTTTGAATAGGTATATTTTTTGCTTATTTTTAGAGATTTGGGGATTACAATATTCAGTCTCGCTACGACAACCCTGTATTCACTAATCCCTGTATCCATTTTGATACTCGTTATTAACTCAGGATTATTTGTTGCTAAGAGGTTAAGTGCGTTTCCACAACCGTTTACTGTTCATGTGGGCTCATGAACTAACTGCTCGAAATAATTTTCAGGGAACGCGTTTAGCACAATTTCGGATGATATTTTATGCGTACCTCCGGAATTAAGTATGTATTTTCGCCAACGTATGGAGGGTAAATTAAAATCACCTCTAACAAAACTCCAGTGTCACTGACAAACCTCAAAGAATTTATGTCTTCTCGCTGATCTTCAATTCCTTTTCCAAATTTCTCCTTACTTTCCTTAGTAATCGCTCTATGTACAGACTGTACAACACCGGGGATAGGCTACAACCCCGGCTCTCACTCTTCTCAGTTACTGTATACCTTTGTCCTTCGAATGTTAGAACTGCTGTCTGGACACTTTACAACTTGTAGATAACCTTCCGCTCCGTGGAAATAGGACTTGAAGGAAACAAGAAGGCACAAAAGCAACAAACAGTTCACCCGAAGGTCTCCTATTCCACGAAAAGTCATACAAATTCAGTGCCTAGGCAGCTCGATTCTCTCACACCAAGACTTAAATTTTACCACGGTAAATTCCGTAAATAGCCTCATAGGCCGTACATCATATAGACATCTTTCTGATCTTGTGAGGAAGAAAAGGACAAAGATCACATTTTCTTTGGGTGCCCCAGACTACACGGAAGGACGCCAATCCTTTTACAAGATCTTGCAAAGCTAGGTCATCCATTGCCAACCTGTATGAGGGCTTTGTTAGCAGCACAGGACCGTAGACTTTCCACGCGATGCACAGAGTCACTGTGGGCTGCAGGCATCCTCATCTAACATATCATTGACAACAGACTGCACGAAAGTGTTCCATAACATTTTATTGTAGAAAGATTGTATGGTATTGCTCCATGTGTAAGTATACAGGATGGTCAGAAATAGACTGAAAAGCTTATAAGGGTGTTGCAGAGTAGATTGTGCTGAGAAATGACTGCCAAGAAAAACATTCGATACGTTGCATCGTTTCCGAGTTAATTGGCAATGAAGTTAACCAATCAGGCTGTTGCGCATGCAATTCACTTGTTCTCACAGCGCATATGACAGCGCACGAAACTGCTCAAACTCTGACTTTGGTTCGATCCTTACCACTCTCCCATACCCAGCTTGTGTATCGCTCTCTGTTCGCTTTTAGGAAATCAAACGAAGGGCACATTTAGCGGTAGGATCTCTGGAGGGCCACTTGAATTTGGGTGCACAACAGCCTTACTGGCTTATTAACTCGGAAACGGCGCAAAGGATTAAACTTTTTTCTTAACAGTCATTTCTCAGCACAGCCTTCCCTGCAACATCCTCAAAAGTGTTTCAGACTGTTTCTGATCACCCTGTATGTGTTCTCTCTGCATCGTGTGTGGATGCGTGCAAACAAACAAACAAACATTCTAACAGTAATTAAGTATCAATACATGTATGTAAGTATGAGCCGGCTATATGGTTCAACCTAGAGGCCACTAAATTCAATCCATTCAGGCTTCCAAACAGGGCATTTCAGTGAACAATGTCAAAGGCTTTTTCTCTAACTCTGCAACAGCTGTAAACGTTGGTCCGCCTTTCTTCAGGATATGACCTAGGAAAGGGGTTCTCAAACTTTTCCTTTGGCAGAACACTTTGAGAGTCCGGGAAATTTGATGGAACACTTTATTTTGAAGATTAAAAAATTTTAATAAATTGCAAACACGTTTTTTATTCAGTGATTACTTCAATTTCAAATCATAACTAGTAACATAAAAAATAATAAAAAATTCTTAAAAAATGAATAGTATCGTAAAAATGCCGTGGAAAAAAATGCCATGTTATTAATAGTGTTTCACGGAGCACTTATTCACTTCCTGCGGAACACAGTTTGGGAAACCCTGATGTAAGGCAGGAATGCACAGACCGCGGCCCGTCACCGATCGTTCTTGTACTTTTTTTTCTTTGGTCATCTTTCACTTCTTCCCCCAAATGAAAGAGCGGGCCATTGTAGAATTTGGCTGTTATGAGCCCAGTTAAACCGGAATTGGGGTAAGGGGATCCCAGCTCGGAATAACAACTTATCTCGCGGCATGTTATTTTTAAGCTTACCGCAGCTCTTGCATAGTCACAGTGAGGGGTCAGAGGCCCGAAGTCCTAGGAAGTCTGCACACCCCTGACCTATGCTAAGTCAAAGGGCCAGTACTGCATCGCATGATCCTACATTTCTCCTGAACCTCAAAAGATCTTTTGCTAAATTGATTTCTACCAGTCATTCCGTACTTGCGTAGATTGGGCGTAATTGTCGCTGTTATAGCATTTCTCGTAAAGTTTTTACACCATTCGTCGAGTTTTAGAAGCTCTGACTGTTACATAGTGAACTGGAAAAGTCAGAGATCGTGCGTCATCCTGAACCCTTAGAATCTGAGATCACTTATCATTCTGGCATTGTAATAGTTTCTGTATCGTAAAGTACATAGTCTGCGTGATAAATATGGATCACGGATTTTATCGTAATCCTACATTCGAATCCAACTCCTCCCTGAGCACATGCTTAGTGTCTCAATCAGTGCGCCACCTTGCTCGGTGGATATTCCCCTGTCAGCACGGGCCACACTTCTTGCGAAAGCCGGCAGAATTACCGTGCGGGCACGTGCTGGTGGCAGACTGCCGACTGGAGCGAACGGGGGAAGCGAAGTCGCGTGACCGAAGGAGGGGAGAGAAACTCACGCCAGTCTTTTTGCTCGCACCGTCGGCGTGACTGTGTGGCAGCGGGGACCTTCTGGGACGAGCGGGCAGCCGCAGTCGCGTTGCGGCGGCCGTGACGACCACACGCATCAGAGGTGAGTACGCGCACGGCGCATGCGCGGGCTTTGGCACGCTACGTCACCACCTCCCAACAACTCAAGTTGCGTCAGCGGCACGCTAGCCGGCACCACGTGCTTCAGCCATTCAGTGCAATTTTCCACTCGCGGCTGGCCACTACTGCACGCGAATAGCTCAGCCGGGTTGCGTCACGTTTGGCAGCAAGTTCCTTTCCTTAACGCTGATTTACGAGTCCCACTACAGCTAGAATTTGGATGCTCTGTGAACAACAAGGTTAGTTTCAGACCGCGGAGCCTTTACTACGCACGATTTGTATGTGGTGATATCTATGCCAACCCAAAATTACACACGAAAAATTGTTTATCACAAAATAATACTTCATTCCTGACAAAATACTAATATAATTAACAACTTTTTGATCTTTTAAGACGAAATGAAAATCATTTAACACGAAATAAAAATCTTTTGTCACGAAAAATTTCGCTTCTCCGAAGAACATGTGTACCTGCTTTCAGCACTCCCGAAGTCACAAAGATTTAGTGGTTTATCTGTCTTTCCGTTAAACCGAAGAGACTGAACAACGGCTGGCACTGTTGGTATATCATCGCTTGCGTATGGGTAAAGGCATTGTCAAAAAACAGATCATTCACTTTTCGAAATCGGTTATAGGCGTGTTGGAGTCAGTTAATCGTTCGTCAAAATCAGCGAATTTATTATCAAGATCGTTTAGTGTTTCCATTTTTAAATACAGCTGCTGTGAATCTGTTTTCATGTGCAACGGCTGAGAAACCAAGGAAGTTCCTTCTTTATTAAACTGTTCCTACAGTATCACAGTATGACTTCGTCGCAAACGGTGGTGTTGAGTTGTAGCGTTGGTTATGACAGAAGACATTTCGAGATCGGTCAGAGGTCAGAAGGTCGTGTCGATATACTCGATGATAAGAAATTTGACAATAAAAGCAACACTGTAGTCCCTCTCCCACTTCCTTATAAACGCAGAACATCGGGAAAAATATGGACACCTATTTATACGATCATTCGAAGGTGAACTGAATAAAACGATGGACGATATTGAACAGTATATTGAAGTTTTAATGCTAAAGAAGATACTGCAAAAAACTGTATACTGCATCAAACTTTCAACGCACAATATGCCCCTTTCAACAGGAAATCCAACTACTGAATTACAGTCTAACGATACAGAAAATATAATGCTTAATTATTTTTATTTTTCTTGCTTGCATTGTTTAAAATGAAATAAATATTTGGTCTCTTCAGTACCATGTTAAATGTTCCAATGTAGTTTAAAGTGCAGTTCGAACGACAGAACACGTTGCCACTCTATAAGGAAAATGTTATCAGATGTGCAAGGCATGTCAAGCACGAAGCGTGTCTCGAAAACTAGCGCGGACTTTTTAAGCCCTTAAGCGAACCGCGATTGTAGCTGACTGCTGTATCACGCTCTGCCACTGGCTTTATTGGGCGCCACCGTGGAGAAAACTGATTCTTTTTTTTATGACATCCGTTCAAGTTCTTTGTTGATCCTTTCACTCAGTTTTTTTATTACAGAAGCCAACCAGCTCTCCGACCGAAGACGCTGAGCTACCGTGCCGGCAGATTAGCACACTGCTACACGGGCCGTGAACTTCCGAAAGAAACACCTTAGTTATTCGTCACAAAGTTGAGCGCACCGCGTTCTAGACATCTCACTAACTAAAACTGTGACGGAAACAGACGCACTGGCTACTCACGCGCTTCCTAACTTCAGAACAAGATTTAGTTAGTACCACTTCGACACTTATTAACAAAAATTCGATCATAGGGAGAACCAACCGAAATTCGTTACTTGACTGAAGACTTATTGCTAGAAAGGACGCAACATCTTATATTGGATGACGAGTCATCAAGAGGTGTCCAAGAAATTTCAGGAACGTCCCAGTTAAGTTTGTGTGACCCTTACTGTTGCATATTAATGACGTAATAGTAACCCCAGACTGCAGATGATGCAGTTATGTACAAAGTGCTGTGCCAAAAAGCTGCACAAATATTCAGACAAATGTTGATAAGATTTCAGAGTGATGCAAAAATTACAACTTGATGTAAATGTTCAGATATGTAAAATTGTACACTTCACAAAACGAAAAAATGTAATATCTTATGACTATAATGTCATCGAGTCACAGGAGAAATCAGTCAAATGATACAGATACCTGGGTGTTACAGTGTGTAGGGATATGTAATGGACTAATCACATAGGCTCAGTCATAAGTGAAACAGATGGCAGACATCGATTCATTGGTAATATAATGGGGAACATGAAATAAGCATCGAAATTAACTTGGTCACAAAACTCTCGTGCGGTCCAAAATCGTTTAGTTGTATTGAAAATTTGCACAATGCATTTACTTAACAAGTGGTGTTGTATGAACTGTCAAGAATTTATGAATAAATACTGATGATGTGAAAAAGCAACAATATTCTAGCGACTTTTACTGAAACAAAAAAAAAAACTTGGACCCATTGATTGGAAAACATAAACAGGAACCGACACCCTAGAAACGAGACAGCCGTAGCAAGATACCAAACATTTATCTGCTAGTATAATGTTTCTTCCATTACTAAATTAAATAAACGTTGACATCACTAAATAGTTAGTTAAACAAAGAATATTTACTTTCTGTACATCGACGAACATTTTGATACTAAGGTATATGTAACATTATAGAACGGACGAATGAAACCTTAATTCCTGGTTGTGCACGAAGTACCCTTACCATGCACTTCGCTGTAATTTGCTTATTGCGAGTGAAGCTGTAGGTGGAAGGTCGACGAGGAGGTCATTAGTTACAACAACCGTTTTCACAGGACGAGGCATTGTGAAGGAATCTGGCTGTGTTCGTTTCACAGCATTAACACTAAGTAATTCAGGGAAACTACACAGTACCTGAATCAGGATGAACTGCTCCCGTTTCGAAAGCGAGTCTATTGCCTTAAAGATCGCGCCACCTAGTCCGTCTAACAAGCACATTAGCTAGGTAGAAAATCACTCCATCATGCATCCACTTTCTTCTCATTTTTCTGCTTGCTCACCATTAGTTTCCGAACATTTTTGATAACGATGAACAAGCTTCTTAAGCCGTCAATACTGAACTGCACAGCCTGGTCTTTCCATCACACCAACGCTGCAATTTTCGAGACTTCTTCAGTATGCAAACATTGAAAAGCAGTTCATTTTTAAGACACATGTAAAGGAGACTATCATTGGGAACGAGCTCTTCAGTTGCCTTCTATGTTCATTTACTGCCTGTTACCACCCACGGACCCCATCTTTAATATTTGGGCCGCAAATTTTGTTTTCCTTTCGGCTAGAAATGTTTTAACTTTGTTTTGACATTCCGTCTAGATCCATTCGTTGAAGGTCTCCATACCAATTTCCACAGTTCTCTTCTAAGTTTCGTTGTATACTACCCATCTGAAACTCTTTCCTAATGTTCTCATGTTTTTGTCCCGATCGTTTCCTATCCTTTCGTAGTCCTTCAAATATTTTCTGTCCTTAGTGTCGTATTAAAAACCGATGACCCACAACCATAAATTAACATATTCGTTTCCTTTTACTTTTTAGACGCTTGTTGCTTGCTCCACAGGACGATAATATCTGATGAGATTGGTGTAGATTCCGAATCATGCGAAATAATTTGCTTTAAGATCAGTATTAAAGGAGGATCACACATGGTCATCGGACGCTTTTACAGACCGCTGCCTCAGCAACAGTAGCGGCGCAACAGTTAAGGGCAAACTTGGATAATATTGCGCGTAAAATTTTTAGTCATGTTATAGTATTAGGTGGATATTTCAATTCATCACCAATAGACTGGGAGACTCAAGTGATTAGAGGGGACAGGAGGGAGAGACAGCCCTGTGAAACTGTTATAAATGGCTTATCCGAAAATTACCTTGATCCGTTAGAGAACCGACTAGTGAAGGTAACACCTTAGATCTGCTGGTGACAAACAGGCCCGCACTTTTCGACTCAACTTAGAACGTGGAATCAGTTACTTCATCACTGAATACGGCTGTAAATAGGAATACAAAGAAAAGTAGGAAGACCTTTCTGCTTAGGAAGAGCAAAAAGAAACAGATTTCGGATTACTTGACAGGTCAAAAGGTAAATTTCATCTCCAGCACCGACAGTGCTGAGCATCAGTGGACGAAGTTCAAGAGCTTGTACAAAGTGCTGTAGACAGATATGTGCTGAGCAAACTTGTTGGGGATGGAAAGGACCCACCGAGGTTCGACAACCTCGTCAGAACGCTGCTATAAAAGCAAAGAGATATTCACTGCAAATTTAAAAGCAGCCAAATCCTCACAGACAAACGAAAGCTATGCGAAACGAAAATTAGCTTAAAAAGGGTCAAGCGTTCAATGAATTCGAAAATAAAATTCTACCTACAGTCTTCAGAGTGAATCATAGGAAGTTTCGTCTCGTGTTAAACCGGTAAACGGATCGACGCCATCTGTCCAGACACTCTGTGACAATAATGGCACTGAAACGGCGAATGACACAGGAAACGTCGAAATACTTAACGTCTTTTTATAAAACTATTCACAGAGGAAGGTCGCACTGCAGTTCCACCTTCAAAAAACAACAGATGTCGAAATAAGTGAACATGGGATAGGAAAGCAAATCAGATCGCTCAACAGAAGAAAGGTCACTGGACCTGACGGGATACCAGTCCAATTCTACGTAGACTATGCGAAAAGACCTTGCCCCTTTTCTAGCAGCAGTTTACCGTGGACCTCTGGAGGAGCGAAGCGTTCCAAATGATTAGAAAAAAAACGCAGTTCATTCCCCTTTTTAAAAAAGGCTCATCGAACAGATATCCAAAACCAATAGGCTTATATCTCTAACGGTGGTCTGTTGTAGAATTTTGTAATATGTTTTATGCTCGCTTTTATGACATTTCTAGAGACGGAAAATCTGCTCTGTAGGCAGCAACATGGATTCTGAAAGCAGCGATCGTGTGGAATACAGCTCGGCCAGTTCGTCCACAACACCCAAAAAGCAGTAGGTACAGGCTCCCCAGTTGACGCCACGCTCTTTGACTTTCGGAAGCCGCTCGATACAGTTACGCACTGCCACCTACTGTACAAAATACGAGCGTACGAATTATCAGACCAGCTGAGTGACTGGATCGAAAATTTTCTAGCGAACAGAACGCAGTATATCATTTTCAACGAAGAGATGTCTTCAGAAGTAAAAGTAACTTCGGACGTACTCACAGGGAGAGTTACGGGACGTAGCTTTTTACAATATACGTATATAAATGACCTAGTAGATAATGTCGGAAATTACATGAGGTTTTTCGCTGATAATATTGTTGTATACAGAAAAGTCGCAACGCTAGAAAATTGTAGCAAAATGTAGGAAGACCTGGAGGCGATCGACACTTGATGCAGGAAGTGGCAATTGACCGTCAACACAAACAAATGTAACGTATAGGGCAAGGTAAGGTCATTTCGCAGTATAGGTAATTTTGCACTACTCACCAACCAATGTCATCTTGAAAGTAATAGTTATGCCCAAAGCGGAAAACAAACCCTTAACCACCGCTGCAAGGGGCAACGATGCTCTTTGAACGCCACACATTGTTGTGGATGGAGATTGCGGGCCTTAACATAACACGTCGCCATTCCCAAGTGACGCTTTCTAGTTTTCAAAGCTTATCACACTACACTTCATATGTTACTGTCGTTCACAGCTCCATTAGAGTCACGAGGACGAACGTACATTAGCCCAAAGCGCAGGTAACATTATTTTCCGTCTTACTGTCCAAGTGTGAACATTTTTTAGCGTTAGTTTTCTAAATGACCCCACTTGCATGTAATCCTGCCAAGTCTCCGCACTGAAAACAGAAACCAAAGTTTTCTCACAAGATACTGTCTTAGAAAGAAGTTACTTCTCATCTCTTCGTTGCCAATAATTCGCGAGCGCCGGCGGGGGTGGCCGAGCGGTTCTAGGCGCTAGAGTCTGGATCCGCGCGACCGCTACGGTCGCAGGTTCGAATCCTGCCTCGGGCATGGATGTGTGTGATGTCCTTAGGTTAGTTAGGTTTAAGTAGTTTTCTATGGGACTGATGACCTCAGAAGTTAAGTCCCATAGTGCTCAGAGCCATTTCAACCATTTGAACCAATTCGCGTGCAGCAATACTGTTTTATTTTCGCAACCATTTTAACACATTGTCATGCAAAGAGAAAGCAGAAACAATATGGAGAAACTTGACTACTTACGCTCGCTGCTGGGCTAGCGCTAAATTACACGGAGGTGACAAAAGTCGGGTGATAGCGTTGTGCACATATACAGACGGCGGTAGTATCTCCTACACAGTGTATAAAAGGAGAGGGCATTGGCGGAGCCGTTGTTTGTACTCAGGTGATTCGTGTGAAAGGGGTTCCGACGAGATTGTGGCCCCACGAGAGGGATTAACAGTCTTTGAGCGCGGACTGTAGTTGGAGCTAGATGCGTGGGACATTCCATTTCAGATCTCTTAGGGAATTCAGTATTTCGAAATCCACAGTGTCAAGAGTGCGTCGAGAATATTAAATTTCAGCCATTATCTCCCACCACGGACAACGCAGCGACCGAGAGCAGGGGCTTCTTGCGTAGAAAAAATGGCTCTGAGCACTATGGGACTTAACATCTGTGGTCATCAGTCCCCTAGAACTTAGAACTACGTAAACCTAACTAACCTAAGGACATCACACACATCCATGCCCGAGGCAGGATTCGAACCTGCGACCGTAGCAGTCGCGCGGTTCCGGACTGAGCGCCTAGAACCGCTAGACCATCTTGCGTAGAGTTGTCAGTGCTGACAGACAAGCAACGCTGCATGAAATAAGCGCTGATATCCATATTTGACGTACGACGGACGTATCCGATAGGACAGTGCGATGGGCTATGGCAGCTGACGAGATTCCAATGTGGCGCAGGCCACACGAAGCCCTGGACCCAAGCTATCGACAAGGCACTCTGCAAGCTGGTGGTGCCTCCATAACGGTGTGGGGCGTGTTTACATGGAATGGACTGCATCCTCTGATCCAACTGAACCTATCATTGGCTGTAAATGGTTACGTTCAGCTACTTGGAGACCATTTGCAGCAATTCGTGGACTTCATATTCCTAAACAACGATGGAATTTTTATTTATGACAATGCACCACGGCACCGGTTTGAAGAACATTCTGGACAATTAGAGCGCATGATCTGGCGACTCAAGTCTCCCGACATGAATGGCATCGACTATATATGGGACATAATCCAGAGGTCAGTTCCTGCACAAAATCCTACCGCGGCTACACTTTCACAATTATGGACGGCTATAGAGGCAGTATGGCTCAACATTTCTACAGGGGACATCCAGCGACTTCACTCTGTGCCGCGTCGAGATGCTGCACTACACCGAGCAAAAGGAGGCCGATTTTTTTGAAAGAATCATTCTTGCATTTGCTTTTTCTACAATTAATAAATGTAATCTCTCCCCTTATTTCCGTTAAGATAGGCGTTTACAATGTTCAGAATGTGTTCGGATTCCTAAGGGACCAAACTGCTGAGGTCATCAGTCCCTAAACTTACAAACTACTTAAGCTAACTTATGCTAAGCACAACACACACACCCATGCCCGAGGGAGGACTCGAACCTCCGGCGGGAGGCGCCACGAAATCCGTGATATGGCGCCAAAGACCGCGCGGCCACTGCGCGGCTAAGATAGGTGTACAGTACTGGCCATTAAAATTGCTTCACCACGAAGATGACGTCCTACAGACGCGAAATTTAACCGACAGGAAGAAGATGCTGTGATATGCAAATGATTTGTTTTCAGAGCATTCACACAAGGTTGGCGCCGGTGGCGACACCTACAACGTGCTGACATGAGGAAAGTTTCCAAAGGATTTCTCATACACAAACAGCAGTTGACCGGCGTTGCCTGGTGAAACGTTGTTGTGATGCCTCGTGTAAGGAGGAGAAATGCGTACCATCACGTTTCCGACTTTGATAAAGGTCGGATCTTAGCCTATCGCGATTGCGGTTTATCGTATCGCGACATTGCCGATCGCGTTGGTCGAGATCCAATGACTGTTAGCAGAATATGGAATCGGTGGGTTCAGGAGGGTAATACGGAATGCCGTGCAGGATCCCAACGGCCTCGTATCACTAGCAGTCGAGATGACAGGCATCTTATCCGCATGGCTGTAACGGATCGTGCAGCCACGTCTCGATCCCTGAGTCAACAGATGGGGACGTTTGCAAGACAACAACCATCTGCACGAACAGTTCGACGACGTTTGCAGCAGCATGGACTATCAGCTCGGAGACCATGGCTGCGGCAACCCTTGACGCTGCATCACAGACAGGAGCGCCTGCGTTGGTGTACTCAACGATGAACCTGGGTGCACGAATGGCAGAACGTCATTTTTCGGACGAATCCAGGTTCTGTTTACAGCATCGCGGCGAACGCACATTGGAAGCGTGTATTCGTCATCGCCATACTGGCGTATCTCCCGGCGTGATGGTATGGGGTGCCATTGGTTACACGTCTCGGTCACCTCTTGTTCGCATTGACGGCACTTTGAACAGTGGACGTTACATTTGAGATGTGTTACGACCTGTGGCTCTACCCTTCATTCGATCCCTGCGAAACCCTACATTTCAGCAGGATATTGCACGACCGCATGCATCAGGTCTTGTACGTGCCTTTCTGGATACAGAAAATGTTCGAGTGCTGCCCTGCCCAGCACATTCTCCACACCTCTCAGCAATTGAAAACGTCTGGTCAATGGTGGACGAGCAACTGGCTCGTCACAGTACGCCTGTTACTACTCTTGATGAACTGTGGCATCGTGTTGAAGCTGCTTGGGCAGCTGTACCTATACACGCCATCCAAGCTCATTTTGACTCAATGCCCAGGTGTATCAAGGCCGTTATTACGGCCAGAGGTGGTTGTTCCGGGGACTGATTTCTCAGGATCTATGCACCCAAATTGCGTGAAAATGTAATCACATGTCAATTCTAGTATAATATATTTGTCCAATGAATACCCGTTAACCATCTGCATTTCTTCTTGGTGTAGCAATTTTAATGGCCAGTAGTGTAGGTGTTCAAAACGTTCAAAATGTGTTTGGATTCCTAAGGGACCAAACTGGTGAGGTCATCGGTCCCTAGACTTACAAACTACTTAAACTAACTTATGCCAAGAACAACACACACACCCATGCCCGAGGGAGGACTCGAACCTCCGGCGGGAGGGGCCGCGCAGTCCGTGACATGGCGCCCAAGACCGCGCGGCCACTCCGCGCGGCTAAGATGGGTGTAGTTTGTCATTTCACTGACTTCTGGTTTGGGTCCTGGCGTTACAGAGCTGTTTGTACACTGCTTCCCTAGCCCAAGAATCGACTTCTTACATGGCTTTAATTCTACTGCGATTCATTATGGTGGTTTTATTCGTCCTCGAAAGTTTCTGTGCTTTTTCTAATACATAATAAACAAGATAACCGCTTGTACTGATGAGGCTGTCGTGCTTCAGTAGTATCCGTATTTCTCCAGTGAACGCCAGCCAGGCATCTGATACCCCGCACCACTTTTGCGTGGACGTTCCACTTAATTTCGCACCGGCAGGTACTCATAGATTTTTTGCGGTTGTTACTGTTTCCTGTGATTTATCTCCAGCAGTGTAATCGAACATTATTTGGCCTTTCCGCTTGTTTATGCACAATACACAGGAATGCAGGTCTTCCTGCATTTTGTTAGAGTTTTCAGGCGTTGCAGATTTCCTGCATCATCCGCGAGTATCCTCACCGGGTCAGTCACATCACTTGAGGCACTGAGACTCATGAGAGCCCAAAGCACAAAGTTTTGATAAAAATAGATATTTGTGAAGATCAAATTCACAAGCAAACTACCAGTCTCATTGGTCTGACATTGTTTTTTCAACTAAGTCTAACACCCTACCTTTCCTACAAAAATAGTGTACCCACTTCGTGTTATGAAATTCTGATTATTATTAGGATTATTATTATTATTATTAATGTTAATCTACGAAATTTTCAAGTACAGGCTTGTGGCAATAGCGTCTTTGTGACTATTGTATAGTTTGCAAATAATATGATAGTAGAATTATAACATGCAGAACAGATATTTAATGACCACACACGCAGTTGTGACATATCGCAACACTTCTTGGTCCTCGCTATAACCATCTTCATTAAAACAGTCTCTGGTTTGGGGTTCAGATAAAACTATCTGTTCACATCAGGTATCAAATCTAATAGTTTTGTTAAGTTTTTGTGTTTCAAATTTGATCCAGTAGTATTTCAAGGTTGGTACTTGCCTTCTGCCTACGTATTTGAGCACTAGATTTTGCAAACTGAAGAGAAATAACAAACTGTAGTCTCCCTCAGTGTGACTCGACGAAAATGGTCGTCTCCCCACGACTCGAATGAAGAAAATACAGGGCGACAAAGCTGAAAGGAGCCCCTAAAGTGTAAAGGAAATGAGTGAAATTACAGAGACAAAGATATGAAATGGACTTACCACTTATTTACAATGAAAAATGCTGTGAAGTATTTTTCACAGCATTTATAGAAGATGCTGAAAGTGACCCGTTGCAATATCAGGACACAACTGTGCATGTCTAAACATACTCAGATATACCTAGTGTAAAGTTTGAATATCTATGGCGGTAACTTCACGGCTGATGTTGTCTTTTAGTTTGTGTATTGTGTGTGGATTTCTTTTCTAGGCCTTGCTCTTCGATTGTCCACACAGAAAGAAATCACATGTTGTTAGATCCGACGAACGTGGTGGCCGCAAATGTTAGCTGAGAGTTCCACCCTCAGTGAGGACATCATGGACTTGTTCCAGGGTACCTTAGACGTGTGGCATGTCGCCCGATCGTGCTGCAAGAAGCAATTGTCTTTCGTATTCAGTGAGTTGAGCACAAAATGTATCAAAACTCTTCATATATGCAACCGTGTTGAGGGAAGTATAAAAAAATATCTGTCCAATGATGTATTCGTGTGTTCCAGCTGCACCTCACGAAACGCCGATTTTTTCATTATAGAGTGTTGCTGACAACTTAGGATTCTCCGTTGTCCAGTACCTTGTGTTACGTGAATTCACATGACCGGAAAGATGAAACCATGCTTCATCACTCATGATGTCATGGAAAGGGTCTAACAAACCATGGTTGATGTTATTCAAAAGCCGCGTGCAGTAATCTACACGCTTCTGACTGTAATTCTCCTGTAATTGCTCCGCAATAGTCACACAATACGGCTTCAAGTTAAGACTTTTCAATATCCTCTGGCAACTCCTACTTAATGCTTCTGTTGGGCCAATTTACGTGAAGACGTCTTTGGGCTCTGAACAATTCTTCGGCGAAAGTCTGCGGTAACTTCTGGTGTGCGAACTGAAGGTATTTTTTGCGTTTTACATTTTTCACAGATTGTTAGGTTGCATCATTTTTTATACAGACTCTATTGTTCTCTTTGTTGGTAGATAGTGCTTTATCCGGATATGTGACCCCGAAAACTTCGCGAGCTTCCTTAATTGAACCTGTTTTCACATATGCTTCCACAATTGCAATTCTTTCTTCTATTGAGAGAGTCATTTTATGACCGCAAAGAGAAACGTCTAACTTCACTGATAAAATAAACTGAAATGCTGACAGAATAATTATTGCGTGAAATTGTCTATTGTTGTAGCTGTTTATTCTATTTCCGAAGTCGAAATGTTGCATTCGCATTAAAGAGAAGGCGGACTACTTTTAATTGCTCCACGCAGTAGTACGTTTAAACGGCAGTTCATGGCAATCTATTGAAAACTCCAGCATTGTAAAATTTCTAAAATGTACATTTTTCCACAAACTTCAACTTTTGGTTTGGTAAGGAGATCGGTAACTCTCCTACACGTTCTGAAATCTTGTCCATTTTACAGACTGCAATGCTGAAACCAGGGAATGTTGGGTTATGATGAGACATACCTTCAAGAGCTTCCAGCTTTTATTAAGAAATGGGCGTCAGTGTAGCCAGGTAGCGCCCCTCGAGCAATGAAAATCTGTGCTTTGAGTCAGTATGGGAGTGAATATCAGAGAAACCGGTGGGACAGCGTTTCGTAAATATTCGTATATACAGTGTAGTAGTAGTACAGCATTAAGTTGGCTCACCGTAAGATCAACAGATGTCAAGACCATGCATACATGCTACAGTCTCAAAATCGACGACGGTGTGGTTTAGGTCCTTACGGTTCTCAGCACCTCATTTAAATACATCCTGAATAGTATTGCTCCTATAACTCTGCCTAGAGGTAATCCGAAAGTTACCGTACTTTTATAACTGATGCCTTCGCCCCTATAAGAGCAACGTGTTTAGGTCTGTGTGATAGTGTGTTCTGAATCTAGACAGACGGTCCGATATTGCTTAAGTTTGTCTGTTTTTCCCGAAACGACAGTGTGAAACTGTATCGGACGCCTTCTGAACGACAACGAGCAGTACGGCAACATGTCGGTGCGTCTCGTTGACAAAATGTGCGGGCCGAGTTACCCGCAAAGCGGATTTTTTGTCCCACTGTATACAAGCGTGAGAGATTGACCTTAGTGAATTGTGTCTGTGGTTGTGTGCATATTTTCGGCATCTTTACGTGCTTCACTCGAGTATACCCTAGTGTGTCTCTGGAAGGACATGGAGAGTGTCCCATTCATCTTGACCACCCCATATAACTTGTTGTTCAGAAGCAAAATATAAAAACTGTAGCAAGCAAATGTTGTGCAGTTACCAGGACAGCATTAACCATGATCATGAATGTCTTTCTTGTAACTCTGTTTGTTACGAAGACGTGAAAAGCAGCACGTCTTAGTTAAATAGAACCTTATAAAATTTATTCGGTAATCCATTTTCTCTCCTCAAGATCTTTTCAAAACCATATCACAGTTCTTCATTCACGTAAACATGACTTCATTAAACACTTAACATCTAACTGACTCTCCTGCACTAGCATCCGGGGTAACTTGCCAGTGTTGACAGCAAGCATAAGAAAACGTATGGAAAACGCACACCGGTTACTCAGTCAACACTTCAGTTGAACTTTTATGTGAGTACACCAAAGAAGAACTTAAACCTTCAACTGAAAACGGTTGACCGAAAGATCGGTGCACATTTTCCACATACGAGGGTTGGAACTTAAATAGTGGCAACTATTTATTCACAACCGATACAAAAGAGTTACATGTCTGCACCTGTTACTGTCCTTCAAAGTAGTCACCAGCGTTGTGCAGAACCCGTTGCCAGCGATGTGTAAGCCGTAGTATAGGTCTACCGTTAGCAGAGCCTGTTCTGTTGATGGTGCGAATGGAGCGGTCTACTACCTGTCGAATCTCTGGCACAGTTCTGAAGCGTATACCACGAAGTGGCTCCTTTATCCGGAGAGTATGGTGGATGGTGCAGTTCTTCCCAGTCCCATTGACCAAACAGAGCAGCCACAGCTTGCGCTGTATAAGTCCGCGCATTGTCGCGCAAAAATATGGGTGGGTTGCGCAGAAAGAGTCGCCGCTTCTTTCGCATAATTGATCGAAGAAGATGCTCCAAAAACGAAAAGTAATACTGTGCATTGATGGTCTGCCGTGGAGGAATGTAATGCGTTAGGATAACACCATCACAGTCGTACACGAGAATGACCGTAACTTTCACCATACTGGGGCTCTGACGCACTTACGACTTTCTAGGCGACCCGTAATGACGCCATTCGTTGGATTGGCGTTTCAGTTTTGGCTCGTACGATGTGGCCCATGTCTCATCCAGTGTTACGATACGACGTAAGAAAGACTCTTCTTCGCGCTCATAGCGCTCCAGGTGCGTCTGAGCATCGTCGTAACGCATCCATTTCTGCATTTTCGTCAGTTCATGCGGAACCCATCGTGATGCAATTTTTCGCATGCCCAGGCGTTCCTTCAGGAAGCGAAGCACAGTCGTATGCGCTACTCCGGTTTCGTGGGCGAGCTCACGAATCGTATGGCGTCGATCACTGTCCTCTTCACATCTTCAGAGACTCTAGGACGACTGCCCAATGCATGTCTGCCACAATTTGGCGACCTTCGTTGAAGGCTTTTACCCAACGTGTCACTTTTCTGTACGGCAATGCCAATTTGCCGCACGCCGCTTGAAGACCTTGATGACCTGTCGCGCTGTACGACCTCCGGCACCTGATGTATACCCGTACTGCCAGATCTAAAGGAAACCACCCCTTCTCCTCTGGTCACTGCAGCCTTCCTCTCCACTCTTCTCCGCCCACATACTAAGGCTTGGTCCGCAACTGCACCCCTCTCCACTCTTTTCAGATCCTTCCTCCAAACATCCAACCACACAAACCCTCCTACGCACTATCCTTGATGCTATGTTCCCACAACACCCTTATCCCTGGCAGTCTATATTCACTCATTACTTCACTCATCCATTTATCTATTTTCATCAGTCAACATATCGGGCTTTTACCTATTAACTTACGCAACTGGCCATCTGTTTTTACGTATTCGTGTGCAACACACTTTTTCCATTCATCTGAGTCTATATTTTAATTAGTCAACTAATCAGTCCTTTATACTTTCATTTATGCAGCTGATCATCTGTCTTTTATTGCGCGAAACCTTCATTCAATCACCATGTCCAATTTTTATTCTATGTTTTCAAATTTTTACTCTCACGTGGCTGAAGAGCGTCACATTGTATGCACTGACAGCACCCCCTCCCTCTCCCCCAGCCCATACTGTGGGAGGAGGATAAAAGAATAATAAAGAAAAAAATTTCGACAATGATTTGTGTTTCACACAAGTCCTACAATTTTGACGTTGTAACACTTGAAAATGGCCTAAGGCCTAAATCTAGATAGTGAAATACCGTCATTATATACAGTCAAATGGTGGAAATATCTTTTTGTTAAACAACATTTGCTTGATACAATTTTTTATTTTGCTTCTCAACAAAAGATTATGTGTGGTGGTCAAGATAATCGGACATTGTGTCTAATTCGATTTTGTCCATTACAAATGATTGTTGAAAGCCTGCGCCTGCATAAACAGTAGATTTGTTTATGAAATAACTTTTCTGCTACCAGTCACGACTTTCTTTTTTAATTATATTTTTCACGACGCGTTTGGGAAATGATTCCCATTATCAAGTGCGTGTTCTGAGTGCTACACCATTTACTCGTGATGTTTCTGATGCGTGAGATACTGCAGTGTTCTACTGTATTTAAGATTGTATATAAAAATATGCGCATTTTAATTAATGATCGTTCTTTGTATAGAGGTGGCGAAATTTTAAAAGAACTTCTGCTCACGGTTTTCTTGTGCTGCGTTTGTGCAGAAACTCAAACATACTAAACATCACACACAAATTTCTGTGCACAATGCGCAATGAAAATATCAAATGCACATAAACAAACAGATTTTTTAAAAAATCAAGAGATAACGCTATAGGACTTCCAGAGAGTATGTATACTTTCGTACGTGGGATATCTATGATGATAATCTGGATCATTAGTTGCTTCTGTATATTGTCTTACACTGGTATTTATTTCTGTGTTTCACTATTTTTATTTAACATGGCACAATCACAAGTAGAACAGTCATTATATGCGATGTCATGGTCAAGTATGATTATTTACATACATGTTAATCATCAGCTGATTTATGTAGCTGAAACTTAGTCTACATCTTTGTTTGACCGTCTGCTAAGAGGTCGTATAGGTGTCTGTGCATCGTTATATCTTGGGCTAGTAAGGTTTTCGCCTCAATTGGGAGAGAGTTAGTACACCGAAGATACCGTTTCTTGCAATTTTGTCGTATTTTGCTGCCTTCGGTGGTAGCTAAAGACAATCAGGTGAAGGTCTTCGTCGGCGCAGCAGTCACAATATGGAGATGGGACCATACTGAGTCGATAAAAGTAATGGTGGAACCTCCAGTGATAAATGTAACCTGTGATATTGTTACTTAGAAGTTTCTGTTGCAATCACTTTTGTCACAGCATGGATAATGCTACATTACCTTTCTCTTTACTTACGCAATATAGGTGTAGCTTTTCATTACACTGATTTTTAATTTGGGTGCTGACAGTACAGAGAAAGTTATACTGTCCGTCATATTTCATTGATCCAGACTATACGGCTTTGTGAGCCGAGGCATTGACTTCTTCATTGCCCCTAATTCCACCGTGACCTTTTGCCCAGAATGTGATGATGGTTTTATTTTGGCTTGGAAGCTACTGTGCATCTTCTACGACGCCCTACGCAAGATAATTGTTTGTATTGTTGTAGTTCTTTAACATCATCAGAGCCGATCATGAGTCTGATGACATCAATATTGTATCCTCCGAGAGCCCTTTCGTTTAGCTGAGCACCTCTAGGATTGTTGTGAGTTCAGCTGTAAGGATGGCTGTTACTGTCGGTATTGTAAATTTGTTTTCCCTGTCGCGTCATACTGTCGAAGAGTACACTGCCGACCCCACTGCAGTTTATGGAAGTGTTATTGTAAGTCGATCTAGCAGGCAGCACTGAGATAAGTTTCTGGCCAGGATCTTTTCACTGATTCGGTCACAGGTGAAAGACAAAGTGCACGAATGTTTGGTACAGCTGTGGTATTTGAATACCATGTACAGAAACAGTTGAGATTCTGGAAGGTGGTAGAGGACTTCCTAACATAAATCCGCTAGAGATGGAAATTGTTTCTTCAAAAAAACCTACAACATGCCACTTAATCGTGAATTTGGGGTCTTGGCGAATAGTCTGTCCTGTATCTCCAGCATGATGGGGTTGGAATGGATCCGCAACTTCTTTCAGATTACAAAAAATGGTTGAAATGGCTCTAAGCACTATGGGACTTAACGTCTAAGGTCATCAGTCCCCTAGAACTTAGAACTACTTAAACCTAACTAACCTAAGGACATCACACACATCCATGCCCGATGCAGGATTCGAACCTGCGACCGTAGCGGTCGCGCAGTTCCAGACTGTAGCCCCTAGAACCGCTCGGCCACCATTATAAAAACCGTCTTAAATTGCGCAGGAAGAACATTTATTTATTGATGAACAGTTATGACTGCTTGTCCATTATCATATCAGCCACAAATGTGAGTCTTGCGTTGCAACAGTCACACAAGCGGAAAATTGAGCATGAAATCAATAAGTGTGATAGTGGATAACGTGGCCTCCAGATGTGCTCATTCACTCTGATAGCGATGAGCACATGTGGAGGCCACGTTTTCTACTATCACACTTATTAATTTATGACCAGTTTTCTGCTTATATGACTGGTGTGACGCAAGATTTATATTTTTGGCTCATTTGATAATGGCTAAGGAGTCCTAAACCGGACATCAATGAATAAATATTCTTCCAGTGCTGCTTAAGACGGTTTTCATAACTGTTTTCCAGTAGTCTGTTTTGTGTTCATTTGGTGAGTACTTGACCCATTCGGCTATTGTGAAAGATCGTTCCTGCGGGCTCTTCTGCTACAGTATTTCCCATCAAATCACAATTTGACTGCGTTGTGATTCTGCTGTCGCCGGCTGCACTCGCAATGCCTGCAGTTGACTCATGATACGAGGGTTGTCCAGAAAGCAAGTTCCGATCGATTGCGAAATGGAAACCACAGTGAAAATCAGAAACGTTTTATTTGCAACAGTTAGGTAACCTCCCACCTACTACATAGTCGCCGCTCCAACTTCGAATTTTGTCGTAGTGTTGTATGAACTTTCCAATATCCTCGTCATAGAAAGCAGCCGCCTGTGCTTTCGGCCAGTTATCTGCACTGGTCTGCAGCTCGTTGTCTGTGGAAAAATTTTGTCTTCGTAGCCAGCGGTTCTTGTGAGCAGAGATGAGACTCAGGGGGAGCCAATTACTGATTGTTTTGTGGGTGATCAAACACTTCTCATCGGAAACGCTGCAGGAGCGTCTTCATTGCCACTGGAGTGTGCGGCCGAGAATTGGCATGAAGAAGGAACTGCTCGACAGTTGTGTTATGTGGGCTGCATGACACAGGCGAAATCTCTAACCGGGCCATCATATTTGGCGGGAGACACTATTCCCTATGCACCTTTACGTGCTCACTGTTCACTCAAAACCAAATAGAGTGCCACAACACGAAAGACGAGACTGATGACGCATGGTAAGCCTCACTAGGTTTCTTGAGTGTAAGGTGCAGTGGTTGTGTGAATGCATAAATTGTGCCTGCCTTCATAGTTACCACTGTACATAACGACTCACTCCACTTCCTCTGCTGCTCTGAAATATTCCGGGTTATATCTCATACCGCCTGTGAGCTTCCTTGTGATGCGACTGTTCACTGAGGCGTCTCAGAGTGGACTGCGACCGCTGAGAATTTACCAGAGGCCTTCATGAGAATGGCCCTACGACTCGTTCGTGGCCAATGGTAAATAAGGCCTGAACACATGTCTATGGTGTCAGTAACGCAATGTTCGTCGCCAACGAGATATGTGGGTCCCGCAACGAACTTGTGACGTCACACTAGTCGTCTTGTCCTCCATATTTCGTGAAAGCTCGGCTCCGTGCAGGGCCGACGGGATATTAATGTGTAATTGAGAAGGTACCCACTAAAGGTCTTAATTTTGTCCTGTTCTCTCGAGAACTTACATGCATTTAAACCCGCAGTCAGTAATTATGAAACTCGTCTGAAATATTTACTCGCTCAACGCCGAAGACGGCTGCTGGCACTCGTAAGACCTGCAGTGTCACGTGCTTTGACGTACGCACCGCGGCCTGTCTTTCTCGTAGGCCTCGTGTGGCGTTCGTGGCCAATGATAAATACAGGCGACCATTACGAATGTGTCGTGAGCGAAGTGGATCTATGGCCAACGAGTATATCCAAGGCAGATCTTTTGAGCTACTGAGAGCGTGTTCGAAGTTTGGTGAAAGTGTGATGCTTTTTGGAAGAAAAGATTTCAGCAGTCTATTGCTGACATTGAAAGTCATTGTTGCATGAGCTCAAAGATCTTTTATCAAAGCCGTTTGGTCAAATCTTTGACAGTGTGGTAGGGCAGCTTTTATCAAAGATCTTTGATAAAAGTTACAGTGGGGCCCTAACTTTGATAAAAGTTCGCCATTGTATACATGACGCTTCGCTTGCTTTAGTACATTTTAGCTTTAAAACGAAGAAGTACAAGGTGTACATAAGGTCCGGGAACACTTTCAATTATTTATTGCACAAGAACTAAACATTATACAGATGTCATACATATTACATTTTGAACTCTGAAAGTCCTTTTTTTTAACAAACATTTGATCATTCGATATGCGAACCATCGAATTCTTGCCGTACCCGTCCCAGCATGGCATCGTCGACTGGCAGTCGCTTCCCGCATTCTCTCCCGGAGCTCTGCTACATCACGTGGTAGAGGCGGTACAAACACCAGATCTTTAATGTATCCCCACAGAAAAAAGTCCCACGGGGTGAGGTCTGGTGGTCAGGGAGGCCATTTCATGAAACAGCTGTCCCCTTCTGTAGCACGGCCGGTCCATCGCCATGTTTGCGACTAGCGCTGACCATCGCCAAATTACGAAACTACGCTATGGCGGTATACATGGAAAAAAAAAACTTTCAGGGCTTCTCTTCAAAATGACATTTGTATGATATCTGTACCATGTTTGGTTCTTGTGCAATAAATAATTGAAAGTGTTCCCGGACTTTATGTACACACACATTGCCGGCCGGAGTGGCCGTGCGGTTCTAGGCGCTACAGTCTGGAACCGAGCGACCGCTACGGTCGCAGGTTCGAATCCTGCCTCGGGCATGGATGTGTGTGATGTCCTTAGGTTAGTTAGGTTTAATTAGTTCTAAGTTCTAGGCGACTGATGACCTCAGAAGTTAAGTCGCATAGTGCTCAGAGCCATTTGAACCATACACACACATTTGATGCGTGTCTAGCACTACGCTGACCATTACTAAATATGAAGAATACGAAATTTTTTATAACACAAAGCGCGCCGACTACAAAAACCGTATTAAGCTGTTGGCATCTTAATAAGAAATAACTGCAGCAATCAGCTGCATTCGAAGTGGCTGCACTTGGATGATGTTAAACTTACGTATAGAAATAAAATATGTGGAAGGAGATGTGGAAAGCAAAGTGTGTTCATAGCGTACATAAGTGAAACAAATGTATCTACTTGTACTCTGAATAACATAACATTCATATATTCTTCCTTATGTGACTTATATATTGGTCCACATGTTTCTGGGATAATATATAAAATGGTACACTGTGGGAATCGAGTACTATATTGCAACCTGAAATAATTTTCATCTGTTGCTAAAAATCTTAACCTAACTATGAGACAATCTTTAGCAGAAACAATATTCAGCGTTTAAATAATGGAACACTGAACCGGTTACGTATTTTTTCACGGTTTGTTCAATGCTTTGGGAGAATTCGTCATTGTTATCAAGTACAAATATTAACGTATGTATTTTATGTGATGTTCTGGAAAATCGCACAAAAGAAATCTGTCCGATTGCAGTAGACCATAAAATACAACTGCACGGCAAGAGAGGCAGGACAACACTCATACAAACACCACATTAAATACCTGTGTCAATATTTCCGCTTGATAATGAAAATAACATCTAGAAACGCGTCATATTAAGCATGAAAAAATATGTAACTAGGGCATTGTTTCAGTATTTAAATCATAAATGACACAGTTGCAGCCTTTCAGAAACATCGGCTATGATGAATGAAATTAAGAAATAACATTTCTTAAATGAGGATCGTGTATGCAAATATGATGGGCCACTTTCATTACGGCAAACAGAAATGTTGTTTTACCCATCCCCAAGTAATTTACGTTGTTCTTTATGTACTCGCACTGTGCCTCACCAAGAAAATTCTTGTGAACACTTTTCGCTATCCACGGTTTCATCCACAGTTATTTCCATTTCTCTTTCCTCTTAAGCAATGTGCTCGCCGCCAAAATACGCTGTTCACAGGCTATTAACCATCCAGCATCCATTCCCAAATAACTCTGACGAAAAATTTAGCTCCCGTGAAGCAGTTTGACGAAATCTTTGACAAATGTCTTCGTCAAAGTGTTTAACAGTGTAATACGGGCTTCAGACTAATGCGTTTGTTTCGGCTGGCAGTAACACTACATTGCTGACTTCGCACACTTGCGCTAAGGCCTGTATTTATAGTTGGCTACAGACTGCCTCAAGTGGTGGGACAGATACGACTTCGATAGCAATTTCACATCGCGATTTCGACTATGACGTTTGGGCGCAAATGTACAAACGCATAAACTGTCACGTATGTTATTACATTACGCTGTAGATGAACTGAGATGGGAGGACAAAAAGAAACTATGAACAGTCATCAACAATACTACTTTAATCACAACTTACCTTCAACGTGACTATTTGCTTCACTTTCAGCTTGTATGAAGTATGCAGTCTTGGATCTTAATGCAACGTCAAAAATACAAAATTTATTTTACGTGGTACAGAAAAACAGACACCCCGGAGGGAAAATTAGTAAGAATAAGACACTCCACTACTTAGTTGCCTGTATCTATTTTGTAAAGTTATGTAGCTTCCGTTTAATGATGGTTACAAAATGCACTCCGTCGTCAGGCCACGAGTGGCCTAGCGGGACCATCCCACCGCCGTGTCATCCTAAGTGGAGGATGTGGATAGGAGGGGCATGGGGTCAGCACACCGCTCTCCCGGTCGTTATGATGGTATTCTTGACCGAAGCCGGTTACTATTCGGTCGAGTAGCTCCTCAATTGGCATCACGAGGCTGAGTGCACCCCGAACAATGGCAACAGCGCATGGCGGCTGGATGGTCACCCATCCAAGTGCCGGCCACGTCCAACAGCGCTTAACTTCGGTGATCCCACGGGAACCCATGTATCCACTGTGGCAAGGCCGTTGCCATGGTTACAAAATGGTTGTTCCTTATTTTAATGCAGGCAAAACTAGAGCAAAAGTTCCCGTAATTATACTTGTTGACATGTGGGCCTTCTAACTTGTGACTAGACGTTTCACAACTGCCACTCCCTTCAGAAAAAGTTCCCATTATTTCTACTGAATACACCAGACTTCTCGATCTATTCTGGTGTTGGGACTCCGTCAGTAGTATAACTGTTTCCTAGATCGGTCCTATGCCTTGCCCAGTTGATTGAGGAACTTACAAATATTTAGGCGTTCTCTTCACAGTCAGAGTAATGACAAAGAAATTTAGCACGCTGTCAACAAGTTTACGAAATACAGTAACTTTGAAGCTACAGAAGTTATGTTAATGCCACATCTTTTCTACTCGTATCTTAGCGACAGGAAGATCATAACTGTTACAATTGTTTTTCCTCGGTGTGCTGAAAGTATTGCAAATACAGGTCTTAACTACTACTTGCTATCACATGAATATGGCCACAACGCCAAACTAGCGACATTGGTGACTGCTGATAAAATAGTTTCTTCTCACAGTGTTGAAAATATTGAGAATACATGTTTTAACTACTGACTGAGAATACGTGTCTTAACTACTGCCCGCTATCACCTGAAGACGGTCAAAATACCAAATTTGTGCCGTTGGTGTCCGCCGATAAAACTGTTTCGTTTCAGTGATTTAAAAGTATTGAGAATACATGCCCTAAGTACTGTTTTCTTTCGCCAAAAGAAGGTAGTAAGAGCAACCCGTCGATGGAACATAGCAGGTAAGATATTTTACAGCGCCGGGCGGGATGGCCGAGGAGTTCTAGGCGCTACAGTCTGGAACCGCGCGACCGCTACGGTCGCAGGTTCTAATCCTGCCTCGGGGATGGATGTGTGTCATGTCCTTAGGTTAGTTAGGTTTAAGTAGTTCTAAGTTGTAGGGGACTGTTGACCTCAGACGTTAAGTCCCATAGTGCTCAGAGCCATTTTTATTTTACAGCCGACAGTCGATTTGTTCGTTGCAAGTTTGGTAATTCTCTCGTGAGAAATGGTTGTGGAGGAAGACGTCTAATGCGCCTACTTGTAGATGGTGGCACTATCCTGTGCATGTGAAGATATTGTTCCTTCATAATTCAGAGGCACCCAAAGACAAATTTGAACTTCCAGGGAAAAGATAAACTCTGCATACGTAATAACTTGTCATAACTCGCGGTGGGGGGCAGGAGGGGGAGTGAGTTGGGGCAGGGAGTTGTTTAGAGCGGAGAAATCTGTATAAGTAGATAGTTAATTGCTTGTTTCCGAGCAGTAACAATCTTAATAACGCCATTTTCAAAGGGTACTGAATTTAAGCTGGTTGTGGTTAACAGAAGGAAGTTTTAAGGTACAGCGTCATTAAATGCTTAGCACTAGCTAAGTTGGACAACGATGGGAATTGAAAAAGGCTGTGACCTCTCAAAGGAACAATTCCCTGATTGCTTTTGACGTCATTTAAGAAACAATTAAAACATATATCGGGTAGCAAACGTTTGCAGCACGGTCCTTTCGATTACAAGACCGGTGTGTGGACCACGTCACCAGCCTGCTCGGTGAATGTAGTTGGAGGAGATTTCTTTGTTTAATCGTTTGGTTCAAAGAAATATTTCTTGTTGATGCCACTTGGGCATTATGCACATAATTTGTCTTAAGTGTAACGGTCTTCTACACTGATGAGCCAAAACATAATAATCACCTTCTTGAAAGCGTGATGGTTCACCTCTCTGGAACGCAGTTCCAGTGATTCTGCGTGCCATGGATGCGACAAGTACTTGGTATGTTTCCAGAAGTTTGTGGCACCAGATGCCTGTGTTCAGGTGGTCACAGACTTACCGTAATTTACGAGCGGTTGGTTTGTGGGCACGGAGCCGGCACTCGATAGCTTCCCAGTTAGGTTTCATCGTAAGATAAGCCGAATTTGCTGGCCAAGACATCAACGTGAGTTCACAACCACGCTCCTCATGCCATTACAGCACGACTTTGGCCTTCTGACACGGACAGTTATCCTGCAAGAAGATGCCACCACTGTTGGGGAAGGCATCGAGCGTAAGGAGTTACAGGTGGTCCCTAATAATGTTCACGTAGTCCACAGCTGCCGTGATGCCTTCATTTATTACCACAGGTCCCATGGAAGCCCAGGTGAACGTCCACCACATCATAACACTGCTGCCACCGGCCTGCGTCTGTGGCGGGCTGCATATTCCGGGCAGCTGTTCCCCTGCACGACGGCGTATCTGGACATGACCATCGACCTGGCTTAACAATAAACGGGATTCATCCGACCAGGTGACACGATTCCATTGATCCGGGGTCCAATCTCTATGATCACGTGCCTCATAATCGACTACGTTTTTGAGTCAACGTGGGGACACGTAGGGGTCCTCTGCTGCGGAACACTATGTTCAACACTGTACGCTGACAGGTGTGCTCCAAAACACTCGTGCCTGCGCCAGCACTGTACCCTGCCGTGAGATATGCTACAGATCGCCGCCTGTCCTGCTTTAGGGAACGGGCAAGCCTCTGATCCCTATGGTCTGTGATGAGGTACGAACGTCCAACTTCCTGTCGCCTACTCGTGATTTCAGCATCCTTCAGCCACTTTCCACAGATGCTCACGACAGTAGCACGCGAACAGCCCACCAACTTCGCTGTTCTCGAGATGCTCGCTGCCTGGCATTGGGCCACAATAGTCTGGCTTTTGTCAGATTAGCTTAAGTCGGAGGATTTCGGCATGCTCACCACTTATCGTCGCTAGAATGACTTCCTATTCGTCTCTGCTCCGCTCATATACTTCTCTTAGCGCGTCACGTGCCCTCAATGCATACAACCTCGCGGTGGGTAGAGGTCATAATGTTTTGGCTCATCAGAGTATATGTGACTGTGATGAATGAGAGCAGTATCGATAAACTGTAAAACACTACGTGTGTGTTCTTTGATGCATAAGTCTGCTGTAATTTGATTCTTTTTAGGAAATGTTTATTATCAAACTAGTATAACTGCATTGATTCACCAATTGCAATTGTCACCGAAATCTTTACATAATATTACTACGGTAGCATGTTATATGCCTGCACGAGAATCCTAAAGGACGAGCTTAGGCACGGGAAGGGAAGTGGGACACCGGACAGCGAGCTCTAAGAGTACCTCAGGGAGCGCTCTTGTATGCACCCACCATTGTTTTCGCCATTAAGGGGGGGGGGGGGCGTCAAACGGGCCGACTTGGAGCAGGAGAGGCACCACAGGACATTTTAATTTCCACTGTCTATACTTTTACAAATAAATTTATAAAACTTGCCGACATGATCAGAAAGGATTCAGAATTCACACTCATAGCAGTGGATGTTCAAAAACATAACAATATATATTTTTTACATGTAAAATTTCATCATTTTTTTCACTTACTATTGGCTACATTTTTAGCTATAGATACACTTTTCTTGATAAGTGAGAGAGATTCTTCGATGAATTTTGCACAGCATACAAAGCATACCTACAGGTGTGTGAAACTCTAGAATTTATTTAACTTATGAAAAAATGAATGAGCTCCTGCATTTTAAACTTCAGGTTTAGAAAAGACTCGAATTTTATAGTTAATTATCTCAAATTTTAATAGAATTGGAAAATCCTGGAGTTTCATACACCTGTAAGTATGGTTTGTATACTGTGCAAAATTCTTGCAGCCAATAGAAAGTGAAAAAATGATGAAATTTTACATGTAAAAATTATATATATTGTTATGTTTTTGAACTTCCACTGCTATTAGTGTGAATCCTGAATCTTTCCTGGTCATGCTGACAAAGTTTCATGATTTTATTTGTAAAAGTATAGACAGCGGAAATTAAAATGTCCTGTGGTGCCTCTCCTACTCCAAATCGGCCCGTTTGACGTCCTACCCTCCTTAAGTCAGACTGATAATGGACGGTAGGGGTACCAGAGCTCAAAAAGATCTACGAGATAAGGGAACACTCGGTTTGCAGATTTTGACTAATAGTCTGGAATGCTTTAGAACAGAAAATTCCAGGCAAGTAAAGGTTTTTAGAGTGAGAATTGAGGGCTTTATGAAGCAACAATCGGAAGATACTAACAAATAATTCGATTGGCGAATTGAAGAATCTCATGCTTCCAGTCAGATATAAGGACATGCCTAGAAAATTTTGCATTACTCTTATTGAAAAATACTTCTGACTGCTACATCAGATATGAAGCGATTGTAACATCTGCTGTGAGGTCCGTCAATACTTTGGTTCCGAGTGTAAGCGACGTCTGTGGACCACGTGATGTAAGGTAGTTGCAGAGCCCAGACCGCTCGCTGAATTCCCATTCACCACCTGGAAATGCTGCCGTCACATGTGCATAGCACGACAAGCGTCATAACATTAACTCATCATCCTCGCATTATTTGGTAATGAAGTTCACTGACAATTCTCTGTTTTTGTGAAGTAATGACCAGCATCCATCCTGAAGAGAATACTAATACAACGGAAAAATTTTTGTTTCCTTTTTAATATGAAGCTATGAATTATTTCATAAGTTTCGTAAATCAGTGTAGCTGTGATTAGGATTAGATGCCGCGCGGAGTGGCCGCGAGATTTGAAGCGCCATTTCACGGTTTGAGCGGCCCCTCCCGCCGGAGGTTCGAGTCCTCCCTCTGGCATGGGTATGTGTGTTATCCCTAGCTTAAGTTAGTTTAAGTAGTGTGAAAGTCTAGGGACCGATGACCTCAGCACTTTGGTCTCTTAGGAATTCACATACACACACACACATTAGAATTAGATAATTTTTTGTGGAAACAAAAGTAGTTTTAATTATATTTCTGCAACTGGCACACCTAATTCCCTTTTTACGTATATTTTAAATGGTGCTCTGAAGTGGAATTTTGTATAATTAATAAAAGTTAATAATTAAGATTAATTTACATCTGCTTCCCAAGCTGTATAGCATAATCAATTCATCACCATTTAATTAACTTCCCAAAGCCCGGTTAACAACAGCGTTATTACAGGAAATAAATAAAAAACACGTACTTTTTGTTAAAATACATGCAACATCAAGACCACTATTCTGAACGCATAGCTTGATGGGCTGCTTCAATTCAAGTCAACGTATGGCTAGTACTTGCCGTCAGGCAGAATTTCTGGAGCAGTTGCAGAAAAGAAATCGTTGGTCATTAATTTTCTTCGTTCTGCCTGGTATACAGATAAACCAAGAAAAATCATGTCCTCCCTTACCATAATAAAAGCATGGAGAGTTTAACAATGACATAGCTGTGAGCTGTCCTGTACGAATGAAAAATTGGGAAGACCAGTAATCTAGCAAACGATATTAGTGAGAATATCCAAGGCACACTGGCAGTCGCCTATCTGCAGTTCGTAGCATTGGTGCGAGTCAGTAGTAACCCCGTGAAAAGTGCATGAAACTAGTTAATTCTTGTCAGTTCCATTGTACTGATAACGAATATCGCAAAGAAAACTGAAACTTAGCTCGACTTTTGTTTTACAAAGGTTTTTATCAACAAAGGAAAAATAGAACAACTTTATTGCCAACGCGTAAATAATTATTACATATCACAAGAATAAAACAACATAATAATGATATTATTCAGCGTTCAGGTCCTACCTGTTCAGAGTCTTGCTTGAGTTAGTTTTGTAGATCGTAGTGATCATAATTTGCCCTTATGTTTCGTAATAAAGAGAGTTTTGTTATAACTCACGAACAGTTGTGTAAAGAAAACGAATCACGCAGGTGTGAACTATAAGCATTTGAGGAAAAATTCCCATGTCTGAGCTAGTTAAAAGTCAAAGACGGTATCACGATGTCCCATTAATTTCAGAGCTTTTAAATACAAGAAGTTTAATGAAATATTACATGCCAACGACCAAGCAGCCTGGGAAAGTTTGTAAAACGTTTGTTTCAATTTCTTAGGAAGAAAGAGAGCACAAAATCAAAAGGAGACTCTGGGTGAACTGTTGTCATGTTACGAAAACTTCAGCCGTAATATGTCTCAAAATATACTTCATTCACATCCTAACCTTTTTACCTATAAACTGCGGTTTCCGACGAACATACCGGGTCGTTTAATCAGGATATTGCAGTAGTTAAGAAGAAATTTGTAGGGCAGTGGCCAATTGTTATTTTGGTAAACTACTGCTGCACAATTCCTAGGGATGCCCCAAATATAACTTACAAGCTGTAAGCCAACTGCAAAGATTCTCACTTTTTATAGTTTCTTCTAAAATTCTTCGAATCGTCCGTACGGAACACTGATGGTAGTTGGTTGGTTTCGGGTATAAAGGGACCAAACTACAAGGTCATCGGTACCTTACTGATGGGAGAAAAAGTGCTTATAGTACCAAATGTTATTTACTCTACCAGTATCCACTATTGTTTTCTTCATTTATTATAAATTAATAGATTGTTTGTGTATATCCGCCACTTTATACAAGAATATGTAAAGAAACGAAAAGTTCCTTAGTTTCTTTTAGTTTAAAAAAGTAAATTTTGGACCTGTTTTTTGAATTTTGTCCCTGCAAGTGTTTTGTATTATTTGAGTAATTATTCATCTCCGGTATTCGGAGTTACTAACAAATTTCATGTAATACATATTTCTAAATGAACTGCTATTGCAGTAAATACACGGCGTATGTATTGGCGTTACAAAGAGAGGATTCGTGTTTCTGAAGTTGGTAGTACGTATTCCTTCTAATGATTATTTTTCATGATATTGTATATAAGTAAAAGTGCAAATTCTAAACGTAAGTAGTTTACAAACTTTCAGTGAAACACTGTTGCCCAGTGTAATCGACAGTACCCGTGCTATCAACGCCGTTGTTAGTCCAAAGTGACGGTACTAAATGTACGTAATGGAATGGCCCTGACCGTCGACTGTTCAAACACAATGGGCCCGTGAATACTCAATGACTAGCCGCGTTGGTGGACAAGACTCGCTTTCTGTGCTTATAGCGGTAGCGACAAAGGTAGTGATAGTAATGTTCCTGCGCAAACCCTGGAGCGCTTTTCCAAATGAATGGCGAACTTTATGGTGCGGTGTATGGTGCAGAGTTTCTTCGTTATCATCACGGATTTCAGCAGCTACTTCCTTTGGGAAGTTACAGAGTGCAAAATCATTACCTTGGTTCTATTCTCTCCTGTTCTTCATTTATCACGAGAATGTACGACCACTTTTTGTCCAGAATGTGAGCGTCTCTTTAGCTGCACAGGCGTCTTTGTTATTGTTGGGCTACAGGTTTGACGGTAGCAGTACCTCTGAACTGTGGATTCGGACTGAAAGAACGTGACCGCTATAATAATTCAGTAACAATTTAAAAGCCCGCCTGATATAATGGCTCAAAGTAAAGAACTTCTGAATGCGGCTCTGGAGAAGTTAGATGTAATATAATTTGATGCGTTCGTTGGTGTTGCCATTATTGACTGGTGGCATAATTTCTGGCAGCTTTTTCATGGTGTTGCAATTATTTTGCATAGCAACGTACTGTGTACCGATAGCAGAGTTTTTATGATGTTTGCGTTCACTGTGATTACCTGCAGATAACCTTCTTTCTGAGGAGACCACGAAATTTAGCGATACTGTGGGCTACATGCTGGTGAAATTGCCACGCGGAAACCTTAACTGGCCATACCTACTAGTGTCTGTTAGGAAGGCACTGTGGTCATAAAATTTGATTGGTTATGAACTGTAGATTAAAACTGAAGAAACTGCAAAAAGGTGGGAATTTAAGGAGATGGGACCTGGATAAACTGAAAGAACCAGAGGTTGTGCAGAGTTTCAAGGAGAGCATAAGGGAACAATTTACAGGAATGGGGGAAAGAAATACAGTAGAAGAAGAATGGGTAGCTTTGAGGGATGAAGTAGTGAAGGCAGCAGAGGATAAAGTAGGTAAAAAGACGAGGACTAGTAGAAATCCTTGGGTAACAGAAGAAATATTGAACTTAATTGATCAAAGGATAAAATATAAAAATGCAGTAAATGAAGCAGGCAAAAAGGAATACAAACGTCTCAAAATTGAGATCGACAGGAAGTGCAAAATGGCTAAGCAGGGATAGCTAGAGGACAAATGTAAGGATGTAGCGGCTTATCTCACTAGGGGTAAGATAGACACTGCCTACAGGAAAATTAAAGAGACCTTTGGAGAAAATAGAACCACTTGTATGAATATCAAGAGCTCAGATGGAAACCCAGTTCTAAGCAAAGAAGGGAAAGCAGAAAGGTGGAAGGAGTATATAGAGGGTCTATACAAGGGCGATGTACTCGAGGACAATATTATGGAAATGGAAGAGGATATAGATGAAGATGAAATGGGAGATATGATACTGCGTGAAGAGTTTGACAGAGCACTGAGAGACCTGAGTCGAAACAAGGCCCCGGGAGTAGACAACATTCCATTAGAACTACTGACAGCCTTGGGAGAGCCAGTCCTGACAAAACTCTACCATCTGGTGAGCAAGATATATGAGACAGGCGAAATACCCTCAGACTTCAAGAAGAATATAATCATTCCAATCCCAAAGAAAGCAGGTGTTGACAGATGTGAAAATTACCGAACTGTCAGTTTAATAAGTCACGGCTGCAAAATACTAACACGAATTCTTTACAGACGAATGGAAAAACTAGTAGAAGCCGACCTCGGGGAAGATCAGTTTGGATTCCGTAGAAATATAGGAACACGTGAGGCAATATTGACCCTACGACTTATCTTAGAAGCTAGATTAAGGAAAGGCAAACCTACGTTTCTAGCATTTGTAGACTTAGAGAAAGCTTTTGACAATGTTGACTGGAATACTCTCTTTCAAATTCTGAAGGTGGCAGGGGTAAAATACAGCGAGCGAAAGGCTATTTACAACTTGTACAGAAACCAGATGGCAGTTGTAAGAGTCGAGGGACATGAAAGGAAAGCAGTGATTGGGAAGGGAGTGAGACAGGGTTGCAGCCTCTCCCCGATGTTATTCAATCTGTATATTGAGCAAGCAGTGAAGGAAACAAAAGAAAAATTCGGAGTAGATATTAAAATCCATGGAGAAGAAATAAAAACTTTGAGGTTTGCCGATGACATTGTAATTCTGTCAGAGACAGCAAAGGACTTGGAAGAGCAGTTGAACGGAATGGATAGTGTCTTGAAAGGAGGATATAAGATGAACATCAACAAAAGTAAAACGAGGATAATGGAATGTAGTCGAATTAAGTCGGGTGATGCTGAGGGAATTAGATTAGGAAATGAGACCCTTAAAGTAGTAAAGGAGTTTTGCTATTTGGGGAGCAAAATAACTGATGATGGTCGAAGTAGAGAGGATATAAAATGTAGACCGGCAATGGCAAGGAAAGCGTTTCTGAAGAGGAGAAATTTGTTAACATCGAGTATAGATTTAAATGTCAGGAAGTCGTTTCTGAAAGTATTTGTATGGAGTGTAGCCATGTATGGAAGTGAAACATGGACGATAAATAGTTTGGACAAGAAGAGAATAGAGGCTTTTGAAATGTGGTACTACAGAAGAATGCTGAAGATTAGATGGGTAGATCACATAACTAATGAGGAGGCATTGAATAGGATTGGGGAGAAGAGAAATTTGTGGCACAACTTGACTAGAAGAGGGAACGGTTGGTAGGACATGTTCTGAGGCATCAAGGGATCACCAATTTAGTATTGGAGGGCAGCGTGGAGGGTAAAAATCGTAGAGGGAGACCAAGAGATGAATACACTAAGCAGATTCAGAAGGATTTAGGTTGCAGTTGTTACTGGGAGATGAAGCAGCTTGCACAGGATTGAGTAGCATGGAGAGCTGCATCAAACCAGTCTCAGGACTGAAGACCACAACAACAACAACAACATTGCAATCATTCGCTATTACTATTGCAATCATTCGCTTTACCTTCTCCCACAATTATTCCGCATGATGACAGAAGTTTAGCCCGGCCAGAGTGACCGATCGGTTCTAGGCGCTACAGTTTGGATCCGCGAGACCACTACGGTCGCAGGTTCGAATCCTGCCTCGGGCATGGATGTGTGTGATGTCCTTAGGTTAGTTAGGTTTATGTAGTTCTAAGTTCTAGGGGACTGATGACCTGAGAAGTTGAGTCCCATAGTGCTCAGAGCCATTTGAACCATTTGACAGAAGTTTACTAACCCAGCTACCTCAACTCCGTCCACGCGCCGTGGCGGGACCATCGGTACCGACCAACAACCGTGTCATCCTCTGTAAATGGTGCCATTGGATACGATATGGAGGGGGATGGGGACAGCACACCGGTCTCCCAGTCGTTGTTAGTTTTCGTGATATACAGGCAGCCGCTACTGTTCGGTAGAGCAGCTCACCTCGAGGCTGAGTGCACCCCTTTCCAGTCGTCTCACTAGGAAAAATCCCTGGCAGTACCGGAATCGAAGCCGGGTCTCTCCGCATGGCAGTCAGCCGCGCCGACCATTCAGCCACGGAGGCGGGAACTAACGGCTACGAATTGCATCCAGGCATCGCATTATGTCACAGCACCCACTTAACAAAGAAACGCGCCCGCGCACACACCCACGCACATACACACACACACACATGACGAGATTTTTTTTAATTCAGTACATGTTATCGTAATCATTTTTCTTTTTTGCTGCATGTAAACTTCTTTTGCAACACAAATTTTACCAGAGCTGATTCTTTGAGGTGTTTACGAAACAGGTAGCATTGATCCTTAACCGTACACTTTTCCAGCCGTTCGAAATGCGAAATCTTCTTCGTCCTTTTGCGTGCACTTCTCCAGCCACTCGAAAAGTGTTATCTTCCTGTCCTTGTGAGTGTTCTTTTTTCTGTAACTGTATAGAAAAACCATTCACGTTTTTACAGCAATTCATCACACAAAATATTTGTCACCCATTGTGACTTTTTATCAACTTTTTGCATTTAGATGCAAAACAAAATTTTTATGTTCACCATGTCGTCGTAATATTCTCAAGTCGTGTGCCTCATTTACTATTTTGCTATCTTTATTTTCACAATCTTATACAGCCTGTGAGGTCTTTTTCTACCAGTTATCAACAGTTTCTCTCTCGGGGCAGTACACTTGAATTATACTGTGGAAACATAATCTTTTGTTCTGAAGAGCCCAGGATCACAATGTTTTGAGAAATACAATGATATTTCGTCGGTGATGGTATAGTTCGCCAATAAGTGTAACACAAAACTTGTTTTGTACGCCTGACACCATTTCCAAATGTATCTGAAGCACACCATAAGAGTCCTATCTGCGAAAGAAACACCCACGTTTTGTAACTATTGAAGAAAATTATCCGGACTCACTTTTTAGAATAACTTCAACGTTTGTCTAATTGTTCCCTGTTTTGCTCTCATAAACTGAATATAGTTCTCAAAATCAGTCGGTTACATTACTCCACCGTTCAGTAGTGTGGCTCTGTCCATCACCTCGGGCGTCGTTCAGCATCGTATACACAAACGTTCAGCTTATAAGGCGCTATTCGACAACTGTACCCCTTCTTTTTAATTCACTACGTACCTTGTACTATCGAGACTCCTGGTAGCAATTTGGCACTTACGAATGACTCTTTCCGCAGATTTCACGCGATTTTTTAGAATCACCCTTCGGAATTCTCGATGGTCCCTATCCATCAGTACATAAGGTCTGTCTGTTGGTTTAGCTGTGGTTGCTCCTTCGCGTTTCCACTTCACAGTCACATCACCAACAGTCGACTTGGGCAGTTTTAGGACTGGTTCAAATGGCTCTAAGCACTATGGGACTTAATATCTGAGGTCATCAGTCCCCTAGACTTAGAACTACTTAAACCTAACTAACCTAAGGACATCACACACATCAATGCCCGAGGCAGGATTCAAACCTGCGACCGTAGCATTAGCGCGGTTCCAGACTAAAGCGCCTAGAACCGCTCGGCCACAGCGGCCGGCGCAGTTTCAGGAGGGTCCTAATATCCCTGGTGGATCTCTTACTCAGGTGACATCCAATGTCTAGTCCGCTTTCGAAGCTATTCTGCTGTTACCGCTTCTCTACTAACTGCACCATCCTCAGTAGTCAATTTCGCATTTCACAGGTGCGTCCGGGGACTTTTGGTCAAATAGTGTAAATTAATACAGGATACTAGTGGGGTACGGTATGGAAGGCGAGGTAGAGTACAAAGCGTGCGAAGATTTAGAGAGGGAGTGGTGAAATATCGGTGGAGGAGAAATCAAGGTATCGGTGAGCCGCGGTCGAGTAGTTATTGGCTGTTTTTCGGACGGCGTGGCCATCTGATTCACTTGTCTCTGGCTATTCGTCAGAGTTGCAAATTTTAAACTAAGACCATCCTACAATGTCTAGAGAAGTGCAACAGGAATTGTGGAACAACTATGCTATCCTGTTCATTTATTTTCATGCGTTATTAGCAGTATCGAGACAACATGATGTAATGAATTCCAATTCTATGGCACCCGAGACAGTTTGAAGCACTGGTCTCCCATTCAGGTTGACGGCGATTAAAATCCCCGTCCAATTACCTGGAATTATGTTCTTCTGATATCCTTAAGTCTCTTAAGCGGCAAATGGTGTGCTTTCGGGTATTCAATCAACTTGTGGATTCCAATTAATACACAGTATATTTCGATGATAAAACCAAGTCGTTTTCTTGAAGTGCTGCAAGTTGTGTTGCTATGCGTACTCTACATTGGACTATAACCAGGCCTCTTCCTTTCAACAGTTACAAAATCCCTTTACAGAAATGTACACCATCCAATATTTTTTTTTTAAATAATGTGGTTTTTAATAAGTTAACGTGCAGTCGACAGGAAGTGCGAAATGGCAAAGCAGGGATGGCTAGAGGACAAATGTAAGGCTGTAGAGACTTATCTCACTAGGGGTAAGATAGATACTGCCTACAGGAAAATTAAAGAGACCTTTGGAGAAAAGAGAACCACTTCTATGAATATCAAGAGCTCAGATGGAAACCCAGTTCTAAGCAAAGAAGGGAAAGCAGAAAGGTGGAAGGAGTATATAGAGGGTCTATACAAGGGCGATGTACTTGAGGACAATATTATGGAAATGGAAGAGGATGTAGATGAAGATGAATTGGGAGATACGATACTGCGGGAAGAGTTTGACAGAGCACTGAAAGACCTGAGCCGAAACAAGGCCCCGGGAGTAGACTACATTCCATTAGAACTACTGACGGCCTTGGGAGGGCCAGTCCTGACAAAACTCTACCATCTGGTGAGCAAAATGTATGAGACAGGCGAAATACCCTCAGACTTCAAGAAGAATATAATCATTCCAATCCCAAAGAAAGCAGGTGTTGACAGATGTGAAAATTACCGAACTGTCAGTTTAATAAGTCACAGCTGCAAAATACTAACGCAAATTCTTTACAAACGAATGGAAAAACTGGTAGAAGCCAACCTTGGGGAAGATCAGTTTGGATTCCGTAGAAACACTGGAACACGTGAGGCAATATTGACCTTACGACTTATCTTAGAAGAAAGATTAAGGAAAGGCAAACCTACGTTTCTAGCATTTGTAGACTTAGAGAAAGCTTTTGACAATGTTGACTGGAATATTCTCTTTCAAATTCTAAAGGTAGCAGGGTTAAACTACAGGGAGCGAAAGGCTATTTACAATTTGTACACAAACCAGATGGCAGTTATAAGAGTCGAGGGACATGAAAGGGAAGCAGTGGTTTGGAAGGGAGTGAGACGGGATTCCAGCCTCTCCCGGTTGTTATTCAATCTGTATACTGAGCAAGCAGTAAAGGAAACAAAAGAAAAATTCGGAGTAGGTATTAAAATCCATGGAGAAGAAATAAAAACTTTGCGGTTCGCCGATGACATCGTAATTCTGTAAGAGACAGCACAGGACTTGGAAGAGCAGTTGAACGGAATGGACAGTGTCTTGAAAGGAGGATATAAGATGAATATCAACAAAAGCGAAACGAGGATAATGGAATGTAGTCGAATTAAGTCGGGTGATGCAGAGGGAATTAGATTAGGAAATGAGACACTTAAAGTAGTAAAGGAGTTATGGTATTTGGGGAGCAAAATAACTGCTAATGGTCGAAGTAGAGAGGATACAAAATGTAGACTGGCAATGGCAAGGAAAGCGTTTGTGAAGAAGAGAAATTTGTTAACATCGAGTATAGATTTAAGTATTAGGAAGTCGTTTCTGAAAGTATTTGTATGGAGTGTAGCCACGTACCGAAGTGAAACATGGACGATAAACAGTTTGGACAAGAAGAGATTAGAAGCTTTCGAAATGTGGTACTACAAAAGAATGCTGAAGATTAGATGGGTAGATCACATACGTAATGGGGAGGTATTGTATAGTATTGGAGAGAAGAGGAGTTTGTGGCATAACTTGACAAGAAGAAGGGACTGGTTGGTAGGACATGTTCTGAGGCATCAAGGGATCACCAATTTAGTATTGGAGGGCAGCGTGGAGGGTAAAAATCGTAGAGGGAGACCAATAAATGAATACACTAAGCAGATTCAGAAGGATGTAGGTTGCAGTAAGTACTGGGAGATGAAGAAGCTTGCACATGATAGAGTAGCATGGAGAGCTGCATCAAACCAGTCTCAGGACTGAAGACCACAACAACAACAACAACAACAACAACGTCCAGTCCTGCAAAATACTCGTCCGTTTTCAGTAATTTTGGTTGCAGTCGCTGCCACACAGAAAAATACTCGTATGTTTTGAACTACATTTTGTTGAGATCTATTTTCCGTATCTCTGTCATAATATAAATTAAAGGATGTACAGGTTACTTAGCCAAATCCTGTTCGCTGCAGTAGAGCGCGTATACTTTCGTAATTACGAGCATCACTGCTGGCTGAGTCGCAACATTCGTTGCTGTAATCATGACTTGGCAGAAGTAATTATCTCCGGTCGTTTCTACCAACATTTACTTACAATACAGTATCTTCTTCGTGACGTAATCTAAGGTTATCGTCTCAGAAATAGTAAGTAAACGTAGCAATCTTAGCTCCTGTCGAAGAAGTCCCTGCGATAAGCTTGTCGCCTTACGAGAAGTAGCGCAGTGGGTATGGTGACGTCACAACGTTCAGATAAACAGTAGCGCCCTTGAAGTCAATGTAAGCGTTGTCAGGACGCAGATACATTACGAGACCCGTAGGTACCATATTGCTGTTTTACGAGGGTCTCCACACCATTCCTGTGAGCTAGCACACTGTACGAGATGGCGGGACACAAGCTAATGCCATGTTTCTTGCTATCCAGCAAGATTATGAAAAGAAGTCCGCACTTAAGTAAATAAAAAAATTTTTACGTGGTATTACTCCAGGAATGTGACTGGTGCGATTCATTGGTGTCACTGATACAATCCGCGGGCTAGGACACAAGCGAGGTGGCGCGTTTATAAAACAGTGTACTCGCATTCCGGACGATGATGGTTCTAAGCCACGTCCGGCCATTCAGGTTTAGATTTTTCGCGATAAATAAAGACACAAGGTTCCTTTGAGAAGAACTCGATTAGTTTCCTTCCCCATCGTTCCCCAACCCGAACTTTAATGACCTCATCATCGAAGGTACGAGTGTTATTCGGAAAGTAAGGTCCGACCTGGGGCTAAATGGAAATCACAGTGAAAATCTGATGAAGCCTGACACAGTAAGTGTTGGGCAGTATCTCTAGTATACCCGTTGATAGCGTCACTTCTCTCTTTTCAGTTCTGAGCGCACAGTGAGCACGTAAAGATACTTTGAACAATAGTGTCTCCCGCCAGGTATGAGGGCCTAGTGAGAGATATCGCCTGATGTTATGCAGCCTCATAACGTAACTGTCCGCCCCCGTAGCTGAGTGGTCAGCGCAACAGAATGTCAGTCTTAAGGTCCCGGGTTCGATTCCCGGCTGGGTCGGAGATTTTCTCCGCTCAGGGACTGGGTATTGTGTTGTCCTAATCATCATCATTTCATCTCTATCGACGCGCAAGCCGCCGAAGTGGCGTCAAATCGAAAGAATTGCACGCGGGGAACTGTCTACCCGACGGGAGGCCCTAATCACACGACATTTTATTTTTATAACATAACTGTCAAGCGTTTCCTTCTTCAAGCCATTTCTCCGCCGCTCTCTGCAGGGGCAATGAGAATGCTCCTACAGCGTTTTCCGGGAGAAGTCTTTGATCACCCACAGTACAGTCAGTAATTGACTCCTCCTGAATTTCATCTCTGATCACATGAACCGCTAGATACGAAGCCAACTTTTGGCACAGACAACGAGCTATAGACCATCGTAGAGAACTGACGGAAAGCATACTCGTCCGCCTTCTGTGACGAGGGTATTGGAAAGCTGGTACAACGCTACGACAAATGTCTAAGACGGAGCGGCGATTATGTGTATTTTGCGATGAATGGCAGCTTACTTTAAACGTAAACGTAAGTTCATGCGATTGGATAGACGAAACATTCCTGTATTGTTCGAATACAGTGTCAATGGTATGGTGCTTGACTGAGTCACGTCGGTTAAATATATAGGTGTAACGTTGCGAAGCACATATTGAGAAGGCAAATGGTCGACTTTTTGTAAGAGTTGTAGAAAAGTGTGGCGCTCTTATACAGGAGGCCACGTACCCAACACTTACACGACCCATTCATTAGTACTGCTCGAATATTTGGGAACCATATCAGGATATTAAAGGAATTGAGATTCATTCTGATAGACTTGTTAGAGATCTTTTCGATCAGTATGAGAATATTTCGGAAGTTCTTCGTGAGATAAGGTAGAAATCTTACGCTAAATGGCACCGAGGAAGTGTAAATAACCAGTATTTGTGACAGACGATGCAACGGTTGTATTACCTCCAAGGACCATCAGGTGTTCGGACGTTAAGGACAGCTGAAGGCCTATTAGATTCATACAGAGGCGCATATCCATGACCTGAGCAGAAACGATATACACAGTGCAGTCTTATACGGAAGTGAAATATGGGTGATAAACTGTTCAGACAAGAAGGTTTTGAAATGTAATACTACAGAAGAATATTGGAGATTAAATAGGTGGATCTAATAACTAATTACGAGATACTGAATCGAAAAAAGACGAAAATAAATTTATGGCGCAACTTGACTAATAAGGGGTAATTGGTTTATACCACACATCCTGAGACATCAAGGTATCATCAGCTTGGTTATCAGCGTGGGGAAGGAAAAGTGTGCAGAGAGAGACGAAGGCTTGAATACAGCAAGAAGTATCAAATGGATGTAGGTTGCAGTAGCTATGTGCAGATGAATAGGCTATCACAGAATGGACTATCGTGAAGAGCTGCATCGAACCAGTCTTCGTAGTGAACTTCACAACAACAGCAACGACAACAGCAACGACAAAAGCATACAGGCATTGACTTTTCCTTTGCTCCATTTGCGATTGATACCAGTGGTGCAATGTGCCCTACGCAGTGCATTGTCTAATGGCTTACTGATAGTGTTCGTAGATGTAGATTAGGCAGAATACGATATATTCCTTCTCCATCTTCGTTGATGACGAATGGAACGCATTCGTTATTCGACGGACAGCTACAGACGACAGTGGAATGTACGCATTATTCTAACAATTCTCTCTAGAAGCTTGCACTATGAACCAGTGAACATTCTCGCACACTAAGCTGAACCTTCGAAGAATAATTTGTGACAAGCATTATCACTGTGCAGCCGCCGGCGGTTAAAGCGTATAATCATGAAAAATGACAAGGCCTGTATCATGGTCAGCTTCCAGGTCTCTGCGATAGTTTAAACTAACGATTCTGCCGAAATAAAGCTACTAAACAGAGGCTCGATATCGCTAATACCGCAACAGGAACATCTCCACCCCTGTTCTTCAAAGAATCAAACTCCCATGTACAAAACAGTTTCCAACACCTGGTTACTTTTTCACCCGTCTTGATGTTTGTGACGTCATTTCTCCTGGACTATGTGTCGTACCATTATTTTGTAAGAATTTTTAACATGTTGCAGCGCTGTCAGCAACTGTGATAAATTCATACATCAAAAATCCGCCTCAGTTGCGAAGTGTTACTGGTCTTACCCAGGTTTCAGCTTGAGTAACCTAGCCTTCTTCAGAAGCATAAAATAAACTAATACCTGTCATATTAAGGCATGGTCAAACATAAAAAGCTGAAGTACCAAGGTACCATGTCAAGCTACGTTACTTAGCTGAGGAAGAGCCCTGGCCCCACTTCGTGGAAAGTTCCAACGTTGCGTCCGCTGCTAACCGACCACTTTCCACGAAGTGGGGCCAGGGCTGTTCCTCAGCTAAGTAACGTCGCTTGACATGGTACCTTGGTACTTTAGCTTTTCGTGTTTGACCATGCCTTATTCTGGCATGTATTAGTTTATTTTATGCTTCTGAAGAAGGCTAGATTACTCTAGCTGAAACCTGAGTAAAGACCAGTAACATTTCGCACTGAGGCGGATTTTTTATATATTAATTATTTTGTAGGTACGTTAACTGGTTTACGTGAATACTGTCCGCAACATGGATTGCGAATAGAACTGCCAGTAAAGAAGTAATGAATTAAAATGTCGTGTCTGGTGGCTGAAGTTTTACTGGATGAACAACAAAAAAGTAGTAAGCAATAAACTTTTTCCCTTTCATTATTTTGTGGGTGTGTCAGGAAGAAATCGTTTCGAAAAGATTTGAAAATATTTGTAAAGTCTGTTGGAAGTCGCATAGTGCTCCCATTCTCAAATACGTACCGGCTAATAATTATTTGCGCACCTTGAGTTACGCTTCCTGAAGACATATAAACAGTTTCTAAGTTTAATATTTGACTTTCTGTATTAAACCTTTAGCGTAAGATTATTCCTCTTAATGAGCAGATTATAACAAAAAAAATGGTTCAAATGGCTCTAAGCATTAAGGGACTTAACATCTGAGGTCATCAGTCCCCTAGACTTAGAACTGTTTAAAGCTAACTAACCTAAGGACATCACGCACACATCCATGCCCGAGGCAGGATTCGAATCTGCGACAGTAGCAGCAGCGCGGTTCTGGACTCAAGCGTCTAGAACCGCTCGGCCACAGCGGCCGGCTTATAACGACATTTTAAATTTTTAATTCGGTCAAAAATTATATGAAAAATACTGAAAGTCAAGCTTTTGTTTCCCTTTGAAGCCTTGAGATAGGCAGTCTGCAACTGAGATGCGGTGATTGCAGCCGTTTAGGAATATAGCAGACTTAGCAGAGGACGTAACACAACTATTTGCTTATATGCTCGGTCAAGTGACGCCCGCTAATGGATAAAGGTTTCCCCCCCCCCCCCCCCCCCCGAATTATCCGTGTTTTATGATTCTCAGCTGTACGCATCCGTGTTACTCCTGAATGAGTACTAGTGTCGTTTACACATTTTCCGTCAGGACTTCGTCCGTGTCTTTTCTTATTTCTTGCAGTCCAGCAAAGAGTTTCTTTGGTCAATCTTGGCTAAATCTCCCGCCTGTCCCCATTTCGTTTTATTACGATTATAATCACACTTTCCACTATATTCTGTTTCTGATCCACTTACTTCTTATGGTATTTGTCTAGTAGTGCCAATATATACAATACCTTTCAGTTGCTCGCTGAACAACCATCAGTTTTTGAATAGTTTTCGGATTAAAGTCCATGTCCTACTGTCCAAGGCAGACTGACAACACACGCCAATATTTCTTTTTAGATACATCGGCAGCTTAGTTTTGATAACCCTATCTTTTCTTTACCAAATATGGATCACCTCTGTAGCCTTGTACTTCCGATAAAAACTTGATTTGTATGCAAAACGTATCAGGCAATATTGTACATCACAGAAGCTCATAACCATACTGTCAACAAATGCAGTTAAGAACTTAAAAATGGCCTAACGCTGAAACTGTACGACAATACAGAAAATAAACCAAAGGCAGACAGTTGCGGGCGGGATGGGATCACTTGAAAAAAGGTGTATAAAATGTATTGTTTAGATCGTTGCCATCTGTGTGTCGCAGGCATAAACAATGGGAGAGCTAGAACAAACAATAAAAAGACTACAGGTCTTGAGGTACAGTATTGGAAAGGTGCGTTAGGGGTCCCACGGATAGACGACCAACGAAGAAATCTTCAGTAATATACTGGAGAAAAGACCGTTACGGAGTACTGTCAAGAATCGGGGAGACAGATGCACTGAACACATGTACACACTTTGTCTTTTCATGGTGTAAATAGAAGAATGAAAAATGTCAGGATAGGATGCGCGAAGAAGACTAAGAATCAAAGACATCAGCGTATCAAGCGGATAACACAGCACCTAAAATCTACAACGTGATGTGAACTGAAGATAGTTGCAGAAAGTAAGGGGAGGGGAGGAGAGGGCTGGAAGATTGGAGAACAAGATACAATGTCGATTATTCCACGAATTGAGGAAAAGAGAAGAAACATCAGTTCACCGGGTGATTTCGTTAGTCTGATCTCATTAGCAGCTAGTGACGTTGTTTAGATAACTTTACCTGTAAGCTGGACTAACGTATCTTTTTTGAAGGACCTTAACTTAAAGGACAGTATTTTAAAAATACCGAAGCGTTTTATAAGACTTAACGGTAGCGTGTATAAGAACTGAATCTGATATTAATCATAATACATCATGCGGAGACCTCTTCAGACAACTTGATATTCTCACAACCACTCGCTATACATTGTCTTGCACAATTCCTATGAGAAATATCTAGGGGTTGTAGACGAGATTTAGTAACTAAGGTTCTCATTAGGAAGCCACGTCCGGAAATGTACGGTTTAGATGTAAAATATGTTTGGAGATCGGGTCACTTCCAGATCTACAGCTTCATGGCACGCACTCAGCGGAGACGAATGAGTTCTGATCTAATGTGCTCAACAAAAGCCCATGGCTCAGGCAATGTTTCGAGTTCTCGTAGATCAGTTTTCTTCTACGTGACGAAAGACGTCCTCTTCAAAGTCGAAAGTGCTGCGCATCCATGGATCACCACAGTCAACCATCGTAGTTACGAATGTGCCAGTTTATCCTAGCCGATTTTGCAGTCGGACGAAAATGGTATGTATTGTCATAATTACTACGGGAACTGACGACGTCGCCACCTTGTCTGTTTGTGTGCCTACCGTGAACCGGGAGATTTAAAAGTGATCCCATCTTCAAACTTGTTTTACATCTAAACGGTACATTTCCGGACATGGGAATCTTGTCAGGTTATACACTACATAATGACCTTCGTCAGTATCAACGTACCTTTTTTCTCAAAACAGCACGAAGATAACATTAGGACCCAAACCACCAGCGTCTAGCCGGCCGGCGTGGCCGAGCGGTTCTAGGCGCTACAGTCTGGAACCGCGCGACCGCTACGGTCGCAGGTTCGAATCCTGCCTCGGGCATGGGTGTGTGTGATGTCCTTAGGTTGGTTAGGTTTAAGTAGTTCAAAGTTCTAGGGGACTGATGACCTCAGCAGTTAAGTCCCATAGTGCTCAGAGCCATTTGAACCATTTTTGAACCAGCGTCAAAGACGTCAAAGTGTTATCACTAGCACAGAAAAGAGTGAGATACATGGGTACACATGTATATAATAATATATCAGCGCACATTATATTAAATGTCACGTAGATAATGTGGTATAGTTTAAGACAAGGAAAGAACTTTCTGTTCTGCGACTCCTGCTACTCCACTGAAGGGTACCTTCACAGGAAAACTTAAATTTATGGTTCACTATTTTATGAGTATAATTTGCAGCTTAATAAAATAGTCTATTGTATTTTTTTATTAATTTCATTTATTGCGACTTAATCAATTTAAATTAACTTCGTTGACTTCTTCCCACGTCCCAGGCACCACTGACTGCGGGCCCCATGGATTATGACCCATGGATCCGTCTCTAATGACCTCGTTATTGACGTTAAACACTGATGTCCTCCTCCTCCACGACCAGTGCAGAACTCGGCTGCTCGAAAGTCGACAAACTGACTCATAAGCGGTCAGTGCTGACTGCCCAGATATAAGCACGCGCAGCTTATCAAAGTTGACGCAGGGAAGGCCAAAAGCGCTGCACCGTCGTTCTCTTCACACGCTTCCGCTGCGGAGAACTTCCTACCTTTCCAAGAAGTCAAGCAGATAAAGTTAGGGGCCAGGAGAGCAGTACATGGAAGATAGCGCTTGTCTCTCTACAGACGCTTGCAACAGAATATACGCAACCTAGCATTACGTAACGCGATTCTGCTGGCAAATTTCACTTCATGCTTGGTTCCCGGAGAAGATGTTACCGGAAACCAGTGTCTGTAGGTAGCTCCTTTTTTTGTTAAAAAAAAAAAAGAAAAAAAAGGAAGTTAACTGAGTGGGAACGAATGCTAACGGCGTTCCACAATTGTAGGACCACTAGTATGGTTGCTATATAGTATGTAAATAAATTACCATCTTACGCTGATGTAACAGAAGTAGCCCAACAGAGTGACAACAACAGAACGAACAATAAATGAAATACTCAAATGTATTATTAATTCGTTCTCAGTACATGGTCTGTCATTGGTATGTAAATAAATTACCATCTTACGCTGATGTAACAGAAGTAGCCCAACAGAGTGACAACAACAGAACGAACAATAAATAAAATACCCAAATGTATTATTAATTCGTTCTCAGTACATGGTCTGTCACTGAACTTAGGAAAAGCACAGTTCATTAATTCTGTTAAAGGCAAGATGTACCATAGTCAATAATAATATAGCACAGGAGAAAGGAAATAACGTGAGTCTGATTGTTCAACATTCTTGGTTGTGTATACTGATCAGAGCATTAATTGGAAATCACATATTATAGATCTCTCAAGGGCGCTTACTTTGCAAAATTTCATTCATTCATGTTATGAAAAAATTTTCAGCGGTAATCCGAGACATACACTCAAAGAATTTATTCAGTGTATGGTAATATGCTATCAGAATATCATCTGGAGCCTACATTCGAATATCATATAGGTAGTTAACGGTTTAAAAAAAGTGGGCATGCTAATAAGAGCGTGACAACAGTTCACTCTCTTGTTAAGATTGTTATGAAAAATCAAGAATCATTTGAAATTAATAAAACCATTCATAAATGTGATACTAGAAACAAAGATAGCCTGGACCATCACAACATAATAGGATATTTGATTGCTTTTTGGAAATTATCTTAAACGATTAAATATATCATTTTATGCTCCTAACATGCTTCTTTTCCTCTTGAATTGCGGTATTCTAAAAAAAAAAAAAAAAAAAAAAAAAAAAAAAAAAAAAAAAAAAAAAAAAAAAAAAACCAGAAATGATAGTCAAATAATTTGAAAGCCCGCTCAAACACTCAATTCGAGTCATATGATGCCTGTGACGTCACTGACTAGCTCGCTGGTTCTTCTGTCATAATGCTAATTCACAGCGATGTCTTGTTTTGGAATTTACGTTTCGGTAAATGGGTTAAAATTGTGTGTAGAAACATACTGTACAAATACATCTATAAAAGCTCCTGAAAAGTAGTTTTTGAGTGTTCCAGAAAATGAGAAGATGCGTAAAATGTGGTTGCACTGTACTGGGAAGTTGCCACCACGTCGACGCACAAGTTCACTACCTTAAATAAAAATGTGTTGCACTGTGAAGTTAACATTAACTTAAAGCGTAATTCAACGAAATTAAACTCCTAGTGAAAATTGTCGTTTTATTCAACTATGCCTCAAGTTATTAGATAGTTCGGTTGTTAGAGCGGTCGACTGTCGAAATTTATAACATGATGTCCACAGATCGCTCTTTCGAGTGTAACACGAAACAACATTTTAACTTATTTGTAAAACGACTCGACGGTCCTCTCATGTGGAATCCAAATCACAACTACAAAACTTAACCTCACCGATCAGAAACAGAATATTATTGTGTTTTCCTTGCTGTTTACATGCGCTTACATTCGCACTCGCTGTTCACACACGTCACGTTCACAAAATGGATCAAATGGCTCTGAGCACTATGGGACTTAACTTCTAAGGTCATCAGTCCGCTAGAACTTAGAACTACTTAAACCTAACTAACCTAAGGACATCACACACATCCATGCCCGAGGCAGGATTCGAACCTGTGACCGTAGCGGTCATTATTTTCTAGTTAATGTGACTACCCACTTTTTACTTTATTAGAAACAATGTTTATCTTCATAGTGGCCAACTAGGACTTTATTGTTTAAACTTCTGCCGTTTCATCATCTTATTTTTGTTATTACAGTAAACAGCGTGTATGAAATTTAGTTGATTTACTCACTCTTTCCCGAAGTCATTCTCGAAATCACATTCATCTCTCTTTGTCCGTCCTAAGCGCCCAGTAGTCGTGTAAACAGATCAAATCACACTTACGCTGCTTCGTTTGAAAAGTTTATTCCACAGATCTTACGGTTTTTGGCAAAGATTATAGCTAATTGTAGCTGTGCAACTTTTAGATACTTCATTTGTCATACCTTCCGTTGAAATATTTGAAAAGCATCTAAAATATCATCGATTAATTGTAACAATGTTATTTACTAGTTTGTAATCTTTTCTCTGGAAACAGTATAAAAGTTAATTATTCATATGCATCCATTTTTCAACCTTTGACGGTTCTTGTTGTACTTCCATTTATATTTTCATTACAGTTACGTTTATCCGCACATTGTTGTCCTAGTCTGGAATATGTTGATCGCTTTTCTAGTAGAATTCATACATTATTTGTCCTATATACCGTACAGGCCAGTGAATAAATGCTATTTTACAGATTGTGAGAGACTGGTTTTCCACGTATTTTTGTCTGAGTTTTTGTTATAGGTGTTTTGTCATCGAGAACGCCTGTTTTACCTCGTATTGCCGCAAAATGATACTTATTTTTGTTTATCTACGTCTACCTGATTACTCGGCAGTTCAACCTTAAGTGCCTGGTAGATGGTTCATTGAGACACTTTCACTCTATTTCTCTACCGTTCCGTAAATCGTACCGTGTTATGATTATGCTCTACGACAAAAGAAAAGCAGGGCACGAAGAAGGAATTATCCGAATAGGACGGAAATTTATCGATGTTATCTACGTGTACAAACAAACAAATAATTACAATTTCAGAACAGTTGGATGATTTATTCAAGAAAAGAGCTTCACAAATTGAGCGCGTCAGCAACGCGTTGGTCCATCTCTGACCCTTACGCAAGCAGTTATTCGGCTTGGCATTGATTAACAGAGTTCTTGGATGTTATCCTGAGGGACATCGTGCCAAATTCTGTCCAATTGCAGGCCCTGCCCACAGTACTCGGAACGTTCTCAATTGGGGAGCGATCCGGTGACGTTGCTGGCCAAGGTAGGGTTTGGCAAACACGAAGATAAGCAGTAGTTACTCTCGCCGTGTGCGGGCGGATATTATCTTGCTGAAATGTAAGCCCAGGACGGCTTACCAAGACGGGCAACAAAACGGGGCGTAGAATATCGTCGATGTACCACTGAGCTGTAAGGGTGCCACAGATGACGACCAAAGGGGTCCTGCTGTGAAAAGAATGGCATCCCAGATCACGTCTCCTGGTTGTTGGGTCGTATGGAGGGTGACAGTTTGATAACCCACCACTGTCCAGAGAGACTGCAGACACGTCTTCGGTGGCCTGAAATCTCTCTGACTGGAGTAAAATTGTCTTCAGTGATGAGTGCCATTTCGAAATGAGTCCCGATGACAGGGGAATATGTAACTAGAGACGCTCCAGACAGCAGTGGGAGACCAACCTGACTTTTTCTGGAGTGTCATTTCTTTTCATAGCAGGACCTCTTTAGTTTTCATCTGCGGCATCCTTCAGCGTCAGTGATACTTTGCGCCCGCCTTGTTGTCCTTCGTGGCAATCCATCCTGATGTTACATTTCAGCAAGATAATGCCAGCCCGCACACGGCGAGAGTTTCTAGTACTTGTCTTCGTGCTTGCCAAACCCTATCTCCCCCAGCAAGGTCGCCGGATCTCTACCCGAAAGAGAACGTTTGGAGCTTTATGGCCCGTGCCTTACAACTACTCGGAATTTTGACGCTCTAATGCGCCAGTTGGACAGAATTTGGCACGATATCCCTCTAGAAGACATCCAACTGCTCTACCAAACAATGTCAAACCGAATAACTGCATAACTGCTGCCGGAGGTGGACCAGCACGTTATTGACTTGCCCAAAATGTGAAGCTCTTTTGCTTGAATAAATCGTCCAGTTGGTCTGAAATTGTAATTATTTGTTTGTCTGTACGCGTACATAACGTCTACCAATTTCCATCCCATTCGGATAATTCCTTCGTGGTACATATTATAGCCCTAATTATAACCATTCCTTCGTTTTCCTCTGCTTTTATCAATGGCACTTTGAACATCTTGCAACCTAATGTTCATTGCACTAGGACAACGTTCTCTAACAGATTGTCACATTACATTAACGCGAATGTAGTCTGTGGTAAGGGGTATAAGACCTGTGGTACAAACCCTGTCATATACAGGGCGAGTTTTCTAAATGGGGACAAACTGCAGGAAAGATTCCTGAGAGGATGAGGAGCAAAAGAGCTCATATGGACATGTGGCAGGATATGAGTTCCACGGGAGGTACACCCACTTGAAGGTGAAGATAAAATACCTTTGACTGTTTAGGTTTCAATGAATGAAAGCACACGTGAGAACACCCCAGGCAAGTGGAAATTTTCTGTTTGTACAGGTGTTTTAGTGGTATGGTGGCGGTGAACTGTCAGCACCGGTTCAGGCCCAGTGCGTGGGCAGGGATTATTTGCGACTGCCTCGCTGGTCCAGTCATCTTCCCACTACACCTCACAGGCGAGGCATATCGCGCAAGCTGACACTTGGCGCTGTGGCTGATGGCAGCGACTATAGATAGGATATAAATTGGATATGCCTTTACTGTCGCTTCCATCAGCCACAACACCGAGTGTCAACTTCATTTGCTCGAGAATACTTCTTGCAGGCGACCATGCTTACGCTGCTGGAAGACGTGCCTTTGCAATACGAGGGATAATGTGCTGCTACATCATGGTGCTGCAGCTTACTTCCGCATTTCCGCGTGGAGGCATCTCGACATCTACCCTAAAACACTAGAACGGGCAGAACGCCCCTACTTGCCTGGTGTGTTCTCACGTGTGTCTTCAGTAATTAAAACCTAGACTGTAGAAGGTCTTTTATCTCCACCGTCAGATGGTGGTAGAATACATTTCCGGCCATATGTCCATATGAGATTTTTTGCTTCTTATGCTTTCAGGGATCGCCTCCTGTAGTGTGTCATCTTTAGCAAAATCATCCTGTATGTGTAAGGTCTGAAACGTGTATCAATATGGTGAGATTAATAAAATAGAAGCAGTGACCGCAAAACAAATAATGAAAATAATGTTGTGTGGTTGCAAGTATAGTTGCAACGTTTGTAGTAAATTCTTTGCTTTATCGAAACACACCCGTGGTTCTAACAGCTCCCATCCATGTAGTTTTGATTATAGAAAGAGAAAGGATAGAAAATAAATGAAATCACAGACGAAATCGTCATTATACAGGGTGATTCTTATTGAAGTTTTAAAAAATCCGAAACGACGTAAATGACGCTGAGACAAGTAATTTATTGTAAGTGGGGTCGCAAATGTCGGGAAATACCCCAGAAACGGATGAGAAATGCTGAACACGTCACATCACCAGATGACGTGCCTCAACGCACGTGTAGCAGTTGGGCTTCGTCGTGAAGGGATGATTGAGCGATCTAATACCCGCATTCGAGCAAACGGTGCAAATTTCGAGTACATTTTGTAAATATGATCTATTGTGAACGTGAAAGTTACAAAATTATTGACCATACTGTAACCAAGTAACAGCTAGTCTTATTTTCTGTTTCTTTCCTTTTGTCCCTTCGTCTTTTGTTTACAGGCATTATTTAGTAGAGAAAAGGTAGGTCATTTACTGTTAACGACGCAATTCTGAAGCTTATATTCATTTATTTGATTTATTTGTGATGCAAAACGGTTGTGCTGTGCTTTGCAATAAACCAGAAGAGACCGAGGTATCAGTAAATAAAATAATAAATTTGCATTTTATTTCCTCCCTGTTTCGACCGTCATCAGTCATTTTGTATCCCAAATATCAAAATTCATGTACTACTTTAGTGCATCATTTTCTAATCTAATTCCCTCAGCTTCGCCTGATTGAATTCTGCTACATTGTTTTGATTTTGTTGAATAATGTTACACGACGCGACCCATGGAGAGAGGACGTCAACGACTACATTTTCTCAAAGGGCTCAATACGTCGAGCACAATAACTGCCTGTTGTTTTAAAAAGATCGGTTTGGTAACTGATCGCAATGAATTTCAAATATTAATTCAGTATTTAAGTAACCAGCCGGTTCTTTTCATACTCTTAGATTTTAGTGTCCTTTCGCAATCGAAATAACTAGAGATGTGGTACTGGTGTGGGAGAAAGAATTGTCTTTCGTCCTTCTGAAGAACCGTCTAATTCAGCATGAGCAGACTGAGATGTCAACAACGCGAATCCACAAAAGAAGTCCGATATCATAATCGTTGCCACAGATAGTATGACGCAAGCAGCAAGTTCCCGAAATACGTGTACCATCTGGTTGCACTAGCATCTGTAACTACAGTATTGATACTGACGACAACTCTGTCAGGTGTTTGTGGTGCCAGCTTTCCACTGCAGCTACAAAAGGAGCCCGTCGTCACTATCCATCCAGGAAATAAAAACCGCTTCCAGGAACCTACAAACTCGTTACTTCTGCTGCAAGTGATGTTGGATCTGTCTACAGGGAAGGGAAAGGGAAGTTGTTATTCCAAGAACTCACATGTAAGATACGTGAATGGACGAAGTTAGGTCACTTATCAGCGATGAGTACACAGTAAATAAAACGGAAAAAAGTGTTAGAAGGAGTACAGGGTGTTCCAGACCTTCTGGTTAGAATACAGGAGGGCAGCTTTTACTTGAGAGTTTACAGCTAAATACGGTTGAGCTGATTTCACTGGTTTTGTTTCCGGCCATTTTCTTTGCTGAAGAGCGGAATGAATTCAGGTGTTTATGACAGACTCTAGACAATAATAGGCTTTCCACAGCGTTCACAACTGGGTACGGACCTCTGCGGTATCGGAAGTGACAATGCATTTGTCTATAAAGTAAGGATCTTTTTATAACAGTTCGAGGGAGTTCACATGTAGAAATCATGACTATAATAGCAACAGCGATCCAGAAAAGTTGAAAGGATTCGTTGTTCAAGTCTTTGTTCGCAGCAATACAATCCAATTGCCAGTTTCAGTCAATAATGATCCTCTTCAGCTTGTGTAAAACAGAGAAATATATACAAGAGTATTATTAATGTCAGCCATATAAACTAATCAAAAGCAATGAAACTTCCTGGCAGATTAAAACTGTGTGCCCGACCGAGACTCGAACTCAGGACCTTTCCCTTTCGCGGGCAAGTGCTCTACCATCTGAGCTACCGAAGCACGACTCACGCCCGGTCCTCACAGCTTTACTTCTGCCAGTACCTCGTCTCCTACCTTCCAAACTTTACAGAAGCTCTCCTGCGAACCTTGCAGAACTAGCACTCCTGAAAGAAAGGATATTGCGGAGACATGGCTTAGCCACAGCCTGGGGGATGTTTCCAGAATGAGATTTTCACTCTGCAGCGGAGTGTGCGCTGATATGAAACTTCCTGGCAGATTAAAACTGTGTGCCCGACCGAGACTCGAACTCAGGACCTTTGCCTTTCGCGGGCAAGTGCTCTACCACATCCCACAGGCTGTGGCTAAGCCATGTCTCCGCAATATCCTTTCTTTCAGGAGTGCTAGTTCTGCATGGTTCGCAGGAGAGCTTCTGTAAAGTTTGGAAGGTAGGAGACGAGATACTGGAAGAAGTAAAGCTGTGAGGACCGAGCGTGAGTCGTGCTTCTGTAGCTCAGATGGTAGAGCACTTGCCCGCGAAAGGCAAAGGTCCTGAGTTCGAGTCTCGGTCGGGCACACAGTTTTAATCTGCCAGGAAGTTTCATATCAGCGCACACTCCGCTGCAGAGTGAAAATCTCATTCTGTAATCAAAAGCAATTTTGCACCATCTCGAATGTCAAGTGAGTGAGATTCAAGCGATGAAGGAGGCACAATAACCCTTATGAAACTAGTAAAAATAGCCTCATCGTCAAATAAGGACAATAACCAAAATTAACGCAGTCGTCCGTGGCGTAGGCCTACTGTCCACAAGGAGGTTGAGACGTTGCTGTCAGAGCCTGTCCCTTTCTTCGTAGGCGACCCTCCTGAGGATGCCCAGAGTGTAAGCAGAGTTCCTGTGACGACACACTGTAAGTTGCATTTGGTCCCAAGCACACGCAAACGGTTCGTGTCAACTGATATCGCAGGAAACTGCGTTCAGTTGATTCCTGCCTCCTTAAGGGAGGTGCAGTGGGATCCAGTGCGCTCGAACATCATCTGTTGAAAGACGAACCCATCGTCGTAATTTTGAGTGTAGGGCTGTACAGTAGGTTGGAGGACGCTGTCCAGATATTGCACAGGCTCAAATCAACTTCGAAAACGATGAGAGGTGTCCAGATTATGACTGATCAGGTGGTACTACATGCCTGAGGCGTGCTTTGGTACCTGACTGCCTCCACAGTCTTCTGCGATGATAACCAGGAGTCGGAGATATCCTGCACCCATCGGTGAAGAGAACCCACTGAGCCACGTTCCATTTGCTACCAAACTGATCGTATGTAGACCGTTGCGTACACTCTGGTGCAACGTTCCCCTCCCTGTTGCCTACAGACAAACACTGTCTCGGTGTCCTGGGGTACTGACGAGTCATAATTTGTAGGTAGCGATTATCTTCCACCGCGTGCGACCACTACGAGGCAGTTCTTAAATATTTTGCGTCTCATGACAGCAGCTGAATGTTCGAATGGCGTCACCGTAGGGTACGTCAATTCAGCAAGTAATGTCTCGAACTGACAACCCTTCTTAGATTAGATTAGATATACTTTTACTCCATCGATCTATAGTGAGAAGGTCTTCAATGATGTAGAAGATGCTATAAAACATAACTACATAATGCATATTCACAAAAAAGAGATATGCTAACGTCCCTTTCTTAAGGTGTAGAGATTGCAAGGAAAAGTATTAGTAAATGCGATAGGACCCCGTTAGCTCAAATCAAGCTCTTATGTTTCAGTCTTACTAATAGATTGGCAGTTCCAGTGCCAATATGTAGCATCACACTTTGCAGTCGCCGCCATATTACGATTCTAAATGAGCGAATCTAGTTGTTGGGAGTTTTTAGATATGCGCATAAAATTTCTGTCTTCTCAGTCTGATGCCTGTCAGGATGTTCTGTACTCCTTACGTTGCTTTTAGGGACTGTAATATGTATCCACCTTCTCTTATTTTTGGCCCGAGTAACACTCTCAGGATATCTTCCAGATCACCTTTTTTGCGGAGTGTAAGCGTTTCGCTCGCGTACAAGACTTCAGCTTGGTAAATGTGTCGTGGAACCCGAGTTTCATATGTATGAATATATATTTTTTGTTTTAGATATTTAAAGTTTTACCGTAAACTCAGCTTAGTTTTCTGCATGCTAATTTTCTGTACCATTTCCCCTACCCCTGTAGCTTTAAGGATAAATAATTGAAATGAATTTCTTTCGGAGTGTCCACATTTTGTGATCAGTTTTCGAGCAGGACGATTTGAGAAAATGTATTTGGTTTTTTTGAAGGACATTTGGGGGCCAACTCTTTTAGCCTATTCCCTGATAGTTTCTGTCTGTTCGATTGCCGTCGCCTCGTCGCCTGCTAGTAGTGCCAAATCGTCTGCAAAAACTAGGCAAGAAATTTGGGCGTCATTCTTAGGTGTTCTAACTCGAATAGGTTTCCAAAAGTTTTGATTTGTAACTTATTTTTCCCACTCTCAGATGACTTTGTCCAAAATCGGATTAAAGAGAATAGGAGACAGAATCGCTCTGCCGAACGCCGGTTTTCATCAAAAATGATTCTGACTCCTCACCCATGAATTTTACTTTGGAGGTCGTGCTGGTGAGAGTTTCTTTGATCATGTGTAAGGTATTTGGGTCGAATTCTTGTTCTTCGAGAATGAGAAAGAAGGACTGCCGATTGATTGAATCACATCTACTCGAAGGCAACAAGGAGCATATGAAGGGCTGTTCCTGACTGCATCGTATTTTAACGTTGTTTTTAAAATCGAGTATTTGTTCCCTACAATTTCGATCACTAGGCAAGCACGATTGGTGATCGACACTTTTTTGGTCGAGTGGCTCCTGAAGGACGAGGCGGTGTGCAGGTATTCTGACAGAATTTTGTTTATAACTTAAAGAATCGAGATACTTCTACAGTTATTTAACTCCGTTTGATTGCCTTTCTTTGTGAGTTCAGTGAATGAGAGAACATTTCCAGTCCTTCGGTAGTTTTTCCGTTTTTCCGTCTGCCATATCACTGTCATGATTTGCGTGAGTTCTTCGAGGGAATTTCGTCCAAGATTTTTCAGCAATTCTGCAGTGATACCATCTTTTAAAAAGACTGAAGACATGCCTGCTAATCTCTCCTTGTGAGGGTGACAGGGATTCGGTGTGGGTGTAAGTGGAGATTTCCTTTGGGAATCTTGAGCAGTAGGGGGCGGAAGTGAAACGGGCTGCGGAGCAGTTAAGGTGTTCAGGAAAATATCGTGCTATTCCCATACAGTTTTCTTGACTGGTGAAAGGTAGCCTTCTGCCTGATTCTCTGAAACATAATTTTTTAGAGCTATATCCTCGGATTAGTCCTGCCGAATCCTACAGAAACCTCTGGTGTTTTAGATGCGAAAGCTGCTGGAAAAAGTATAAAATCTGAAATGTATTTTCATTTAAGAGGTAACAGCAAAACTTGTCACGAACATGTAAATATATATACACTGAGACGAATAAGATAACTCTTAGGCTACTGCAGCCACGCATAGTCAAACAGAAAGCAGTTTACGACACATGTTTGCATTGATCACATTACTGTATAGGACCTGCCATAGAGTGACAATGCAAGCACGATCTAAACCTAAAATGATCTCTGGAGTCGTGATTAAAAGTTTAGTGTACGAGTATACACACAGAGTTGTCGCTTACTCCAGTGTGAACATTGCATGTTGCTAAACTGAACGGAGAATGCAGGTTTACTTACGCCTCCAACACCAAATTGTCTGTACGTAGCGATTTTCTATGGTTAAAAGAGTATCTCGAAAGAGGTTTCCGACATAAAAAACGCAAACTATGCTGGGAATACGGATAGTAAAAAATGCTTTGTGCGCAGTTTGTAACCACCCAACATGGAATTTTTCCAAGGTTGTCACAGTAATCAGTAAGTATAGAAACGCTGAGCGAAACTGAAGGATAGTGATTCACAGTTCGATTAAGTAAACTCTCGCCCGATAAGGGCCACGTGAATAAGAATTACCTGCCAAGTAGTAGAGCCTCTCGCCTCAAGGAATGGAATAGTTGGTATGTTATGAATGTCCTTAGAGTTGGGCCATTAAAGCACTTTTTAAGATGGATCACCTTATGCTCCCCGAAGTCTGAACTTTCTGGAACCAAAAGAAATCTTACCAAAGGTCCTCACATTTTCAAAAAACAAGAAGGAGAAAGTTGTTCGCCAATGTTAGAAACTGGCGGAGAATCTGAATATTGTGGTGGTACCACACATAGAGCAGGGAGAGAATCCCACAGGTTTCTGTTCTCAGTCTACTGCTTTCTTTTACGTATAAATGATTTGCCACTCAACGCACGAGATGATTTAAAAATATTTTATAATATGCAGGATATGAATATAAATGGGGGGGAATGATGTTTCTTTCCGCCTGTGTTCCGGGTAATCTGTTCGTAACTGTTTTCTTAGTGGAGGGTATTTCTCTTTTTCTACCTCTGGACTCACGAACCGAGTCTGGTTTGTTGTTGACAGCAGGTGCGATCAACTTGTGAATGGTCGCCTTCAGCTGACTGTAACGAGTTCTGCTGCCGCTCAAGCTGCAAGTCCAGCCACAAAGGCTAGGTCCAGACAAACAACTGGAAAGTGTCTTGCGTAAAACACAGCTTCTAAAAATTCTGGAATGCTTTGTCTTTTTCGTGGTATAACGCTTTTAATAACATGTGCTTTTGGGGGATAGTCATCAACCGCCCTCCCCTTGGATTCGTGGCCGTGCAGTTTCTCGCTCCCTACTAGTCCATTTCGATTGTTTATTGCCTTTGATCACCTGGACGTTATCCTTCTTTCCTTCCTTCCTTCCTCTGCAGTCACACCAAGTCGGTCTACGGCTGGTGATAAAACTAAGAACTCTGAATGCCTTTGGTGCTTCAAGGCAGCAAGCAAACGGATAGGCCGCCTCCCTGTTAAGGGCATACGAAACCAGCCATTTCAGAACAGGAAACAACAGTACTGTCCGCGTAAAATTCGCTTGTCGCTGGCGTCTGCTGACCCCGAAAAAGCAAAGAACAATGGAGACTGAAGTTGCGCTGCGTAGTCAGACAGAAAAGCATCAGCCTAGCATCAGCAGTAATGTGCCCTGAACACCGTTCCTGGACGCTCGTTACGCCCGCTATAGATGTGGCTAATAGCGGAAGACCACTCTACGTCAGTCTCCATTCACTGTAGTCAGACTCTCCCTGCAAAGCGTTCTGTGTAGCTTTTACGATGGCCCAAGCACATTCTTAGAAACATGTGAAGTTGGTGTCACTTGACAGGAAGTTAAGACCGCCTGTAGACTTCGCTATTAATTACTGCCTTCAGCAACATCTACATCTATGCTCCCCAAGCTTGATTATGTTGAGTGGTGGTGGGTACTTTTTGCGACAGTGGTATTTCCCCTCTTTCCTGTGCCAGTCGCAAATGGTTCCCAGATAGAAAGCCTCCACGTGAGCTTGAATATCTTCAATTTTTATCGACTTTTCGCGAGTTATAATTAAGAGGAATCAATGTATTTGATGAATGTTCTAAGAAAGCACGCTGAATAAACCACACCGTGATGGACCGGTTTTGCAGCCGAATGGTTAACATGGCTGTCTTCAGTGGGGAACATTCCAGTTTCGATTCCCGGTACCTTCTAGAATTTTTATGAGGTAGGGAGCTCTCGAACGACATCCAAAATTAGCCTCGTAAGTGCAGATGAGGAGCTGATTGAAGAAAGAAGCAGTGGCATCATCAGGGTTCACTTACTGGAAATATCAGCTGGAAGGATAGTTGGAAAGCCTATCAAATGTCCCAGGATCACAGGTCGTTTCTCGCATTGCATTGTACGCAGCAGTCGGAATGGGCCCAAGACCTAAGGCGGGTGTGGTATTTACATTACATTAGCACATTGTGAGACTGAATGACCAACCGGTGCGTGCAAAGTACAATGCTGATCTGTTTTTTTGACATCAAATGGATGTAAACCAACAATTCTATTTGGAGGTTATGAAACGGCTTCGCAGAAGTTTGTCGCGAAAACGTCCGGCTTTGTGGAATTCTGGAGTGTGGTTCCAGCATCACGACAACGGTCCCTCGCTCACGGCTCTCAGCGTTCGCCAGTTTTTGGCCTCAACAAAGACGACAGCCCTGACCCACGCACCCTATTCGCCGGATTTAGCACCCTCGGACTTCTTCCTATTCTCGAGGATGAAAAGAGACTTGAGAGGGAAGCGTTTTTCGGATCTAGAAGACGTAATACGTAATATCATGAAAGTGCTAGCAGGTAACAAAGAGGACGAATTTAAGGGGCTCCGGAACGCCCTATACTTGCAGTGTTAAAATAACGCTTATAAATTACATCTTTCCTCACAAAGTATTTGAGGTAGGAAGTTGAACTTTTTACAGATTATTTATTGGAATATGGGCTACAACTTAACACAGGGATTTTACAAAATTTTAGTTCAGTTATTAAAGATGATTTTTTTCAATTGTAATGAAAATTCACAACATTTTTTTGCAATTTTTTATTTATATATTCAAAAATATACAGTTTTTTGGAAAAAGGCTGTGTTAAATTATGCAGAAGGTACTGTGTAACATTTACTGAAAGTTTGAAACAAATATGTTTGGAAGATCCTTAGAAAACATGTAATTAGTATGATAAAATAAAAGTTTTGGGAATCGAGCGACAAAGATTGGATTAACTTTTTAGTGCATTCCAGGTGCATAGGATGGATTATCTTCATCCTCTGCAAACTCCTCCTCCAGCTTCCTCTTGTTCCTCCTCCTGTTTACTCTTGCTTGTATTTCTAGACTCTTTACAGCCCTGTCTGCAGCCCGAAGGCGTTCCTTGTCTAAAGCAAGCATCGCTCGTTGTTGTGTTCGTAGATTTTGGTACCATTTTCTTCAGTTGCAGTTACTGCAACACTGTTCCAAAAGGTGGTCATGTATGAACACTTATCACATTTCAGTTGTATTTCACTAGCAAGTCCTACGTGCTTTATTATGGAGAGTTCCAAACCAACTTCGCTACAATGAATACATCTTACACAGTTTGAAAAAATTCCTTTGAGAACCGACATATCAAATATTTCATTCACATCCGATTCGCCCATAAAACATTCATACACTCCTGGAAATGGAAAAAAGAACACATTGACACCGGTGTGTCAGACCCACCATACTTGCTCCGGACACTGCGAGAGGGCTGTACAAGCAATGATCACACGCACGGCACAGCGGACACACCAGGAACCGCGGTGTTGGCCGTCGAATGGCGCTAGCTGCGCAGCATTTGTGCACCGCCGCCGTCAGTGTCAGCCAGTTTGCCGTGGCATACGGAGCTCCATCGCAGTCTTTAACACTGGTAGCATGCCGCGACAGCGTGGACGTGAACCGTATGTGCAGTTGACGGACTTTGAGCGAGGGCGTATAGTGGGCATGCGGGAGGCCGGGTGGACGTACCGCCGAATTGCTCAACACGTGGGGCGTGAGGTCTCCACAGTACATCGATGTTGTCGCCAGTGGTCGGCGGAAGGTGCACGTGCCCGTCGACCTGGGACCGGACCGCAGCGACGCACGGATGCACGCCAAGACCGTAGGATCCTACGCAGTGCCGTAGGGGACCGCACCGCCACTTCCCAGCAAATTAGGGACACTGTTGCTCCTGGGGTATCGGCGAGGACCATTCGCATCCGTCTCCATGAAGCTGGGCTACGGTCCCGCACACCGTTAGGCCGTCTTCCGCTCACGCCCCAACATCGTGCAGCCCGCCTCCAGTGGTGTCGCGACAGGCGTGAATGGAGGGACGAATGGAGACGTGTCGTCTTCAGCGATGAGAGTCGCTTCTGCCTTGGTGGCAATGATGGTCGTATGCGTGTTTGGCGCCGTGCAGGTGAGCGCCACAATCAGGACTGCATACGACCGAGGCACACAGGGCCAACACCCGGCATCATGGTGTGGGGAGCGATCTCCTACACTGGCCGTACACCACTGGTGATCGTCGAGGGGACACTGAATAGTGCACAGTACATCCAAACCGTCATCGAACCCATCGTTCTACCATTCCTAGACCGGCAAGGGAACTTGCTGTTCCAACAGGACAATGCACGTCCGCATGTATCCCGTGCCACCCAACGTGCTCTAAAAGGTGTAAGTCAACTACCCTGGCCAGCAAGATCTCCGGATCTGTCCCCCATTGAGCATGTTTGGGACTGGATGAAGCGTCGTCTCACGCGGTCTGCACGTCCAGCACGAACGCTGGTCCAACTGAGGCGCCAGGTGGAAATGGCATGGCAAGCCGTTCCACAGGACTACATCCAGCATCTCTACGATCGTCTCCATGTGAGAATAGCAGCCTGCATTGCTGCGAAAGGTGGATATACACTGTACTAGTGCCGACATTGTGCATGCTCTGTTGCCTGTGTCTATGTGCCTGTGGTTCTGTCAGTGTGATCATGTGATGTATCTGACCCCAGGAATGTGTCAATAAAGTTTCCCCTTCCTGGGACAATGAATTCACGGTGTTCTTATTTCAATTTCCAGGAGTGTAGTTTTTACTCATTGAACCAAGCTTCTTCTGTGAAGTATTTTCTTTCCCACTTTGACTGCTATGGGCAGGTGTACTTGAGAGGTTAGGTTCACTCACTTGGTTATCGTCTTTATTGTTTACAGTAATAACACATACCTTTGGCTTTCCAACATTTCTCCTATTTTAAAAGCTTTCAGAGGATTTCTAATAACTTTACTTTTACTCATTATTATACTTCAACAAAACAGAGACTCAAGAAACAGAATTAATTAGGAATATTTTCGAGATAACGACAGAGTAAATAAACATGAAACAATCGACAATCACACCAGCGATATATATTGAACCATCACAGGTTAGCCACAACACATACTTTATCTCACGTCACTAAAATGTACCTGATGAACACGGACGTTAATAATAACACCATTTGACAGCAGTTTAACAGCGCCACAGTGGGTCACGCCCATGTAGAACACATTTCAAAAAAAATTTAAAAATAGTTGTAGTCTTCGGAATTGAATAAATTATATATCTATTAAATGGTAATAGTCTGCAGATTGAGAAAACGCAAAAAAGTAAAAATTGATCTTTTCATGATTTTGAGCCTTTCCGGAGCACCTTAAAAGGTGCTTCGGACACTGGAATGACCATTTGGTACTTCGAAGGAGATTAAGGTAGTATTTGAAAACAATAAAGTATATGCTTTCTAGAAAGAAATTCCGGTTATTTTTGGGTCCCCCCTCGTACGTGTACGCGTCTCAATAAGCGTTGGATCCGCGCGACACGTGCAGAACGTGAGCGTCGCGCTGTAGTGGCGTGTTGCGTCACACGTGCCATACGCGTCTCAGTTCGCGCTTAGCCTAGAAATGCCTTATAACAGTAGCCTGTTCTGCCGATAACTCCAGATGAAATTCAGCGTGCAGCCCGTTGTTTTTCTGAAATCGCTTTACGGCGTGTAGCAAAGCACAAGGTCAACATTCTGAGCACTTGGTACTACAGCTGTGATAACAAACACACGAACAGTAACTGAGGCACATGCTTGCTTATGCATTTGGTGTAATGCGGCACACGTTTGTGGAACTTGTTCACCTGACGGCGGGGCAGTGGTTTGCAGCGCTGTTATCTTCATACGAGATCGCTGTCGTGATCCACCGACTATGAACGATAAAAATAATAGCGAACGTCAGAACGTCAGGAAATTCGCCTTATTTCCCGCTATAACTTGGCGAAAACCGCACTTCGGTATATTTATTGATTCTGAAACTGTCTTAGCTGCATCACCCAGAGTTCCGCAAGCCACTATACAGTGCACGGCGGAGGGTACATGGCACCAACATCATAATTTCCTTTGCTATTCCATTCGCGTTTTGAGCGAGGGAGGAATGACTGTTTAAATGTCTCTGTGAGGACCTTAATCTCTCTTGTCTCTTTGTAATGATCCCTACGCGGCATACAGGAAGGTGGCAGCATAGTGGTGGCACCTACTTCTTTGAATACAGATTCTCGTAAATTTATGCAACACGAACGACGTCATTGTTCCACGGATGCCCATTTGGTATGTTATTTAGAAAACTGATAACTTCCTAAAGGACTGCTGAGAATAGTTTTGATAATATATAATCTCCTTGCCTGGGCCGAGAGGGGTAGCCACGCGGTCTTAGGCGTTCTGTCACGGATCGCGCTGCTGCTCCCCGTCGGAGGTTCGAGTCCTCCCTTGGGCATGGATGTTTGTGTTGTCCTTAGTGTAAGTTAGTTTAAGTTAGATTAAGTAGTGAGTAAGCCTAGGAACCGATGACCTTATCAGTTTGATCCCACAAAGTTCCAAAAAGTTCCTTGCCTGGCGCCTATTTCAGATCTACATTTCTCGCCAATTTGATGATAGCCTAGTGCAAGTTGTAAGATATTCTTCGGAATACTGACAGAGGCTGTGTCGATCCGTCGTTTCTGAAGGACATTTAACGCAGATTTTGTCGAAAGTAACATAATAGCTAACTCAAAATCCAAGGATCCGAGAGAAAACAGTCAATTATGTTAACTGATCCGTTCTACAATCTCGTGCACGTCATGAAAACTGTCCATTGAACTACTTCCACTTCTGAAGCCATCCTGTTGATTCGCCTGATAAAAATGCAATCTGCACTACTGCTTACAAAAAATGAAACACCAAGACCGAGAGATGTGATCACAATGAAATTTATTCCTCCGATGAGGGGCAAGAGACTACACAAATGATTAGACTTAGAGACTAGTTCATGCACTGTGACTGTGGAAATTCAGTATGGACTAGCACAACGTGCTCCAGTCAGAGCTTCTAGATGTAGTGACACGGAGTCAAAGAGCACCTGAATATGCTTCTGGGCCGGCCGGTGTGGCCGTGCGGTTAAAGGCGCTTCAGTCTGGAACCGCGTGACCGCTACGGTCGCAGGTTCGAATCCTGCCTCAGGCATGGATGTGTGTGATGTCCTTAGGTTAGTTAGGTTTAAGTAGTTCTAAGTTCTAGGGGACTGATGACCACAGAAGTTAAGTCCCATAGTTCTCAGAGTCATTTGAACCATTTGAATATGCTTCTGGGGAATACTTTGCCACGTGGTTTGTAAGCGCATCCATAAGGCATCAGCTGTGGCTGCAGAAAGACGTGAACGAACAAGTAGCCGATCGACCATCACACAGACATGATCGATGGGCGACATGTCAGGTGAACAGGCTGGTCAGGGAGGCAGTGGTACCCATCGTTTTTCGAGGAAGGCTTGCATATTTCTCGTCACATGCGGCCGGGCGTTGTCCTGCTGAAATATGGCACATGGAACGGTCTGCAGAAGGGGCTGTGCAGATTGCCCTCAAGACATAGCAGGCGATATCGCGTGTTGTAGGCAGAGATGCCTTAATCCATAATACAGGGTTAGCCAGTGAAACGGGCAGATTGGAGATGGTCTTGACAGCTGGAATGTGAGTGGTGGGGGCAATGGTGGCCGGCTCCGTTCTGTCTGCATGTCCCGCCATTTGGTTGCGATGGATCGTTGGACGGGTGAACATCGCGGCTACGCGGTTAAAGGTGAGAGTTTGGTGAAAACGCGACGTGCTTTTCGGCGCCGTTTCAAGATACCGCGCAACAGGCCTGTTCCCTCGGATAACGCAGTTCGTTCGTGGATAAACAACCTTGAACAAACTGGATCAACGTCTAAAAAACGAGGTGGGAGTGCAAAAACCGTTGGAACCCCTCAAAACATCGCTGCTGTTCAACAGGCAATGCTCAGAAGTCCACGCCCATCTGCCATAAGTAACATTTCGGTGAGAAGGAGTCTTCGTCAAGATTTACATTTCCCCCATACAAAATACAGATTGTGCAATCTCTCAAACCAAGTGACTATCAGAAACGATTACAATTTTGTGAGGAAATGGCCAGAAGACTTGAAGAAAATGACGACCAAGTAAACCACTTGTGGATGAGCGATGAGGCGCATTTCCACCTCTCTGGCTTTGTTAATAAACAAAACTTCAGATACTGGTCGGAGGAAACCCCTGGCGCACTTCATGAAACGCCTCTTCATGCTCAAAAATTGACGGTTTGGTGCGCAATGTCGGCAAGAGGAATCATAGGCCCATTTTTCGTCGAGGATATCAATGGAAGTGCTGTGACAGTTAACTCTGTACGTTACGTTGCAATGATCCAGAACTTTCTTACGCCAGAACTCGCCAGTTTTCCAGTGAATGAACACACAATGTTCCAACAAGATGGGGCAACGAGCCACACTGCAAGAGTTGCCACCAATGCTGTGAATGCTTTGTTTCCAGGCGGCGTCATTTCCCGAAACTGGTATATCCTTTGGCCCCCTCGCTCTCCAGATTTGACAACCTGCGACTTTTTTCTATGGGGTTACTTAAAAACAAGAGTTTTTCAGAACGATCCACCCAGAACTATTCCAGCCCTAAAACAACGAATTTGGAACGAAACTGAAGGAATACCAGTCAATATGCTGCAAAATGTCATGGGAAACTTCCAGACCCGGCTGCAGAAGAGCACAGATTCCAATGGAGGACATTTGGCAGATGTTATATTCAAAAAATAATTTTTTTCACTTATTGTACTTTATATTTATAACCATTAAATTAAAAAAATAAATGTGCTTAAGGAATTAGTTACTTATTTAAATATTCCCGTTTCACTGGCTAACCCTGTACTTGGCGTTTGTCCGCTATGCCGCTCAACAATACAGTCTGCCCGATTGCGATCACCATGGCGGCGTCGAACGTCTTTGTGGCCATCACTGCAGGACAAGTTGAAGCGGTACTCGTCCGAAAACACTACATTTTCCCACTCTCAGTGTGGTGTCACCGCCAGACACCACACTTGCTAGGTGGTAGACTTTAAATCGGCCGCGGTCCGTTAGTATACGTCGGACCCGCGTGTCGCCACTATCAGTGATTGCAGACCGAGCGCCACCACAGGGCAGGTCTAGTCTAGACAGACTCCCTAGCACTCGCCCCAGTTGTACAGCCGACTTTGCTAGCGATGGTTCACTGTCTATATACGCTCTAATTTGCAGAGACAACAGTTTAGCATAGCCTTCAGCTACGTAATTTGCTACGACCTAGCAAGGTGCCATATTCAGTTACTATAATTACTTCAAGAATGTATTTTGAACAGATAATATTGTGAATCCTGTACCGTCAAGAGCGACGTTCATCATTAATGGATTAAAGTTAAGTATCAAACTAATTACGTCCGCTTTCTGAATTTTCATTCCTTGTCATGTTCCAGACACGTTGTTCCCTCCAATCGTAGCACGGTGTTGGCTCTTCTGCTAACACAAAACTCAGGGCATGTCCAAAACCGTTGCAGTGCTCTAACGTCGCGTCAACGCTGTGGACGAATCTGTTTGCCCCTTACGACAAAGCGGACGAGATAGTGGTCATCTCGCGCTGTGGTCACGTTATTTCGTCCAGTACTCTGATTGGTTGGTTTAGAAGAGGGGGAAGTGGACCAAACTACGAGGTCATCAGTCCCTGTCCAGTACTCTGTCGGCGATGTGTACGGCCCTCTCCTCTCCACTGGTTCCACACACGTCTCCCTGTTGAAGGAGCGCGCCCTGTGCGAGCCATAATGTCACGGAACGACAGACCTGTACCCTCTAGATCAATCGTTTTGACCTCTTTAAATGCACTCATGTGCCGATATTCCACCCTGTGATATCGGCGAGGCATAGCAGCATTTGGCTACACGCTTCCTATTGGTATCACCGCTCCGCACCTACTGGGCGTATCATGTACTGATACCCCAAGAGCTACTGCGTTTCCTTTTTAATCCCGATGCGTATATTCTCAATGATAATTGTTCAGGATTTGTGTAAACCAACCTCCGGCATTTTGTTGATTCCCATAAGAGTTGGAGCGTGTAATTCATCCGCATTGAGAGGATTATTGGCCGTCCTCTCCTAAATTATATGTGTGGTGTCTGTTCTTTTGGCGAAATGCCGCGGGTTCAAATGGTTCAAATGGCTCTGAGCACTATGTGACTTAACATCTGAGGTCATCAATCCCATTGAACTTAGAACTCCTCAAACCTAACTAACCTAAGGACATCGCACACATCCATGCCCGAGGCAGGATTCGAACCTGCGACCGTAGCGGTCGTGCGGTTCCAGACTGAAGCGCCTAGAACCGCTCAGCCACTCCGGCCGACCGATAATGGGTAACGGGCATTACATCAGTAGTGTGTGGATAAGTTGCTTCTGCGACTTTCTGTTGTGTCTTTAGTCTACGACAGGTTGCACCAAAAGCTGTCGGGTCAAGTCAGTGGTGGTACGCGAGCAGTTTACTACAGATGGCCGGCCGCTGTGATCGAGCGGTTCGAGGTGCTTTAGTCCGGAACCGCGCTGGTGCTACGGTCACATGTTCGAATCCTGCCTCGGGCATGGATGTGTGTGATGTCCTTAGGTTAGTTAGGTTTAAGTAGTTCTAAGTCTAGGGGACTGATGACCTCATGTTAAATCCCATAGTGCTTAGAGCCATTTGAATCATTTTTTTTACTACAGATGTGTTCTCGTGCTCCGCCGGAAGCCAAAAACGTCGGACCTCTTGCCCAGTGTCACTTACAGGCCATGCCGGAATACTGTGGGCTGTGGAAGCAACGAATGTAGATGTGTCTGGACCCCAGTGGGACCTGCTTGGTAGAGGAGGACCAGTGACTGAACGTACTTTGTAAATACACAGATCTGCTGTACACGTCTAGTTCTTTTAGTTCGTACATGACAAGAGGACATGCTTATAGCGAGTCATGCACTGAACAAAATAAACAACCTTAACAGTCTCTCTCAGATTGATGTAGATGGTTTGCTAGAGTAGTTTTCGTGCAGAAATGGTGGATCGAAAGTTTTTTACTTCTGGCAATTCGTACTTGCTGCATAACTTATATGATGGACGTTTTAAACGTGCCCTGAGGTTCTACATGTATTTTCCAGCTGTTACGACACAATTTGACAGGATCCAAGCTGAAATGCATCTGGTGTTTGCGATATGGAACAGGATTATTTTATATCAACTAAGGAACTTAGAAATGCCTTTAATAGAACAGACTGTCTTCATATTCATCGGATCCCCTACGAGCGTTCGACCTACATATCATGTTCCACAAGTTTTTGACTACCAAACTCCCAGTAAACTTGAGCTGAAACAATAAACGAGAAGGGACACCTGAAGTAATTCAGGTCTGTGACGGTTGCATGGTAAATGGAGCTCTATTATCGCCAGGAAGAAGGGTATCTTGAAACAACTATCTACCATGGATACCTTCGTTCATTAGAGAGAAGCAACAGTCAAGATTTGAGTCCAACTGAAGCACCTAATGGTGGTGGTAGCATAATGATAATTATATCGACGAGAATAATGAATTATCTATGTCAATACATACTCCTATCTGACTTTAAAACGATTTTTACCATGAGCCGCAGTTACAAGATGTTTACGGCATGACTTGATTAAAAGAAGAGATAGGTCGATAGGTACATCGTGAGACTTTAAGGAATAGTTAATTTGATAATGGAATAAAGTATGACGGGCTAAAAATTGTATGGGGATATGAAGACTTCAATACAGTAAGAAGATTCTAATTGACGTAGAGTGTAGTACTTATGCAGGGATGAAGAGGCTTGGAAAGGATAGACTAGCGTGTACAGCTGCAATAAAGGTTGTACTGAACCTACCGACACCATACATGATGATGTGGCGTGTAAGTCGTACTTGAACCAACAGAAATACAAAGGAACACTGAAAATTAATTATTTCGCCTCCATATCATTTTTTGGAATGTAGGTTGGGGTGACAGACGGATCTATAGCATAACCTAGGTCCAGGCTAGTTTGAAAGGTGACCATCAGGTTATCAGTTGGCCAAGCCAACGGATGCTATGTCATGGGAATAACTTCAATTTTCCTTATGGCACGTACTTTGCGCCTATTGGATTTCGATAGGTACTTTGTATCTTCCATTTTGATGATGTCATAGGTCAAAGAAGACCAATGGTGTCGTCAGGTTCAGTATTTCCGAATCAGACTAGTCTTCAGAGTAAAGAACCAAAATCAATAATACGATCCAGTTCTTATCATTTACTGTATTGTGTTATACATCTGTCATAAAGTAAAAAATTGATACAGGCTTAAAATATATAATTTTGTCTTTTCACACATGGCAACTCTTTTTCTTTGGGTCTCAAACTGAGAAACATTTAGTTATCACGCACCCAGATTCTATAGCACTGTCAGTGTAATGAGTGGTTTATGCCAACGTAGTTTTGAACACTCCATTTCGTACTGCCACAATATACGCGTCATATCTTTAAAACGTTCAAGAGCTCATACTTTCCTGTAAGAACGGGAAACAATGCAACGCTGTAGTTCTGGATAGCCGAAGCCCGCTATCTAACAAGCTCGCACGACTGCCAGGCTGTTTATGTCCACCACACGGCGCTTACTTGTTAGCAGTGCAGTTCGCTTTTCTTCCTGTTAGAAACAGACGAGGTCATTCGGTAGTGTACACGTGTCTAGCTATGTTCAAAATTCAACGCGAAACGTTACAAATGACTGCACATTTAGAATATAAGCCATAAACCGAAGTTAGGAAGAAGAGGAATGTACTGTAAGACTGCCATGGACATCAGTCGATACGTTCGTGGAACACTAAAAAAATTACAGGGCAGTCGTGATTCTTGCAACCTCTGGCCAAAGTTCACGGAGATTGGTCCAAGACGCGCATATCTAGCTTGATGATGTACTGGATATGCTCACTGGAGTAGAGATCAAGGTGATCCCGGATGCCGCACAAATTCCACGAGGTCCACAAACTATCCTCACAAAATTCCGGAACGATGGGACGGTGCAATGACCAGCTGAAGGTGCAGATCGTCTTCTGCTTGCTGCTATATAAGAAACAGATGTACACGATCTGACAGTTGGTTGTTCTATTGGCCTCGGGCAAGAGTTGATGACAGACATACCAAAGGCCTCAGTTAACTACTAGCTGCCTGTTAGCAATTTGGACTCGTCGTCTTTCTAGGCTACAGTCACCGAGACACTGAGGCCGAGGCATTCCGCCGCCGACCAATATCTGCCGAATACAGTCGATGTTTTTAAAACTGTGCTTACTGTCCAGATACCAGCCGGCCGCTGTGGCCGAGCGGTTCTAAGCGCTTCAGTCCGGAACCGCGCTGCTGCTACGGTCGCAGGTTCGAATCCTGCCTCGGGCATGGATGTGTGTGATGTCCCTCGTTAGGTTTGAGTAGTTCTAAGTCTAGAGGACTGCTAACCTCAGATGTTAAGTCCCATAGTGCTTAGAGCCATTTGAACCTAGATAAAAATAAGCATTGGCTACTTTAAGTGCCTCACTTTTTAAATTAATTCACTCAGCATCGCTGATTAATTCATTACCCTTGTTGGACTTTTGTTGATTTTCATCTTATAGCGTCTTTTCAAGACACTTCATGTTACAAGTCTTTTACCATTCTTTGACAGAATTACAGTGTCATTAGTAAACTACGAAGTTCTTATTTCTTATATCTGAACTTCCCTTTCCAAATTTCTCTTTGATTTTCTTTATGGTTTCTCAGCGCGCAGAATGATTAATATGTGCAATCAATTATAGTGCACTGCTATAGCGTTTATAGTCATTATCAGGTTGGCACGGAAACATACATTAAATTTAGAGACACGCTGATAGGGTCGTAATAGCTAATTATAAGCTATACAGAAGTCTGAGATGCTAAGGGAACTTAAAATGGAATGCTTGGAAGAAAGGCGACATTGTCCTTGCGATGACAGCTGTAACGCGGAAGTGACAAGCCACAGAACAGGGTATCACTCCACAGTTCAGAGCTGGAAGATCACAAACGGTGTGCTACCACTCCAATCAGAACAACCTCTAACAAGGGGGTACAGAAGTACCTGTCTCAGTGCAACCGATCACGACGCCCAAAAGTACAGACATCGGACGACGGTCGGCGAAATTAAAATCAGTTTGTTTTCTTCGGTCGAAGTGGCCGACGTTCCCATACGCAAAACACGGATCGTGAGAAACTTTTAAATTTGGTACAAGAATTAAGGGTCTTGAGAGGTCCTGAGACTGAGAAATATAACAGGTATCTTTGGTATGAAAGTGCTACTGTATTGGAAATCACAAGTTTAGAAAAACTTAAAAATTGAATAATAATTAATTGAGAGTTAACTTGTATTACATTATACACATTATATGCTGTCTAGCTATTTCAGCCGCACATTTGCTCTTAAAAAGCAGCATGTCGTCTGCAGCACAGGCACAATCAGTATCGGAAACTTTAGGTCTACCGTATAACCTTATAAAATTGTGTGTTCAAGTGAGAAAGGCGGTGTATGTCAACTCTGATGCTTGAAGTCCTGAAGTGGATCTGTTTTCTGGCCACAGAGCGAAGGTGGCACCGAGGTTAGCTCACTGGTATCACATTCGGGAGGACGATGGTTCAAATCCGCGTCCGGCCATCCACATTTAAGCTTTATGTGATTGCCCTAAATTGCCACAGGCAAGTTTCTAATGACCTTGTTGTCGACGGGACACTAAACACTAATCTTCATTTCATTCTTTTTTTTTTTTTTTTGATGGGCTACACGGGCCTCAAATGTCTACAATTTATTGTTACTGCTTACTGGTGTTTTCCTGACACTTGGGTGGTGATCATGTTAGGTGGGGTGGTTTTCAGCAGTGGTGTATGTGTTTCGATTTGTCAATGCTTCAGGTGTGAAGGGTATCTTTTTCTAAAATTTATATTTGTCTTTCACACATATGCTGAATGACAGTCATTGAAGGTTAATTAACACATTCCTGTTATTCTGAATTTATTTGAAACATTGAAGTGTGTTTGTAATCTTGCTTTTCAAAGTCGCCGCGGATCATCTAGAGTATGTAACAGAATGTTTCTCCCTTCAGGTCACATATTGGTAAAACTTGTCTGGATATTCCAGTGACTGAGGAAAGAGTGTATGGTACTCACCACATAAGAACAAATTCCAACTTCCTCGAGAGAATCTCCTTGTTCCCTCCAAAAACTGGCGAAAGAGCTCGGACGCACTGTGATTAAGTGGTCAGCCGATGTTATCGGGCGACCTCTGGTGACTTGTCGTTGCCGCTGTGACGTACTCTTATTCTGCCATCGGTATCGTTCAGGACTCATCATTCTAGGCAACGTTTTTCCATGGTTCTAACAGTCATGTTCCTGTGCTCATGCCAACCTCGGTGTCCTTCGCAAGCAGAGGCACATCAGTGCGACCAAGAAAACGATTTAAATTACTGTATTACGCAGGATTTTAACAGGGTGGGAATTCCCTGCTAACTATTGTATGCCGGCCGCTGTGGTCGAGCGGTTCTAGGCGCTTCAGTCCGGAACCACGCGGCTGCTACGGTCACAGGTGCGATCCTGCCTCGAGCATGGATGTGTGTGATGTCCTCAGGTTAGCTAGATTTAAGTAGTTCTAAGTTTAGGGGACTGATGACCCCAGATGTTAAGTCCCATAGTGCTTAGAGCCATTTTGACCATTTGAACTATTGTATGGGCTCTAACAGCGCGTCTCTAAATTCGATGTCAGTTGCCATGCCCACATGATAAGGACTCCAAACGCCAGAGGAGTATTCTATAATTGGTTCCACATGTTACTCAGTCTGCACGTTGAGCAAACCATAAAGAAAATCAAATAGAAATTTGGAAGGCAAGTTTACATAGAAGAAATAACGACACAGAAGTTTTCTGACGATGTTGTAATTCTGTCAAACAGCGGTAAAGGACTTGTAACATCAGCTGAAAAGTGTCTTGAAAAGAGGCTAGAAGACGAAAATCGACAACAGTAAACAAGGGCAATGAGTTAAATCAACGATACTGAGTGAATTAAATTAAAAAATGAGACATTAAAAGTAGTAAATGCGTATTGGCATTTGAGCAACAGAATAACTGAATATGTCCTGGCAACAGCAGGAAATGCCTGCTGAGGGAGAAACGTAATTTAAGATATAAAATAAATTTACGTGTTAGGAAGTATTTCCTGGAAGTATTTTCAGTAGTGTAGCCTTGTACAGAACTGAAACACGGACGAAAAATACAGTCAAAGACAGAATGAAACTTTCGAAACGTGGTGCCACAAAACAATACTGACGATTAGATGAGTAGATCCGATAATTAATGAAGGGATCCTTATCGAATTGGGTGAAAAAATTATGGCGCAACATCACTAAAAGTAGAGATGGGATACATCCAGTTCATCAAGCAATAGCCAGTTTGATAATGGAGTGTGGATCCACAAATTGTACTGTGAGAACAAGTCTTGACTAGAGCACAGGTTCAAGTTTTCTGTAGGTTGCTGCAATAAAGGGGCTTGCACAGGATAGATTTGCAAGGACGGTTGCAACAAACCAGTCTCCGGTCTGAAGACCACAACAACAACAAAACAACAACGACACCGTTTTGAACATCGTTTCGCATTCAGGTGAACAGCACCTTCAACGAGAGTGGCCATTCATTACGCCACATCCTACTGCATTCGTTACGATGATCCAACGTCATACTTTCCCTGTAGACAACAGCATTGTCAGCATGGATATTATGGTGAAAACATTATCTTTCCTATTACTCTTGACTGGGACACATCCGATGTTACTTTCGTTTCTGTTGAATGTTCGCCGTCCAATATAACGTACTATGTTCTGTTAGCATAAATTTTTTCGAGCTAGTCGCATTTCATACGTTGTCTGTCGAAGATGTGGTACAGATCTGAAACGTTTCGAAAACCTAGGAAGACCGATTCTGCCTGTTCGTCTACATCTACTATCTGCAAGATATCTTTCGTCAATAAAGTCAAATTACGCTGTCTCATTGAGAGAAGCTTGTCTTCCTCCAAAAACATCATAACTTTTGAGGTTATAATATGCTGTGCGGCCCTGCAACAGACAAACGCCGACGGTATTAGTCTGTGACTCCCTGTATCGGTTCTCCAACCTTTTTTTGCAAACAGGCTGCTTTCGTAACACGAGACTATTCGCTGCGCGAAACATTATTGTTAATTATGGATTAGAAAAGGGGTTCAGTGTAATGGGAATCCTGTCAGCACTTGCTGCCTTTTTCGCACTGAGTAGCCTTAACAGTTCTTCGACGATAGGGCTGCTTATTTCAGTAAGTCTCATTTGCGAGTGCACACTTTGCTCAAACTAATATGGTAGCAGCATCATGTATGAACAAATTATTTAATATGAAATTTACTAGTTCAGCTTCCTGTCTTTTGGCTTTAGTTTTAAGAACTTTCTGACCCACGAGAGATTGGATGGAAGAATTGATCCCATTCACTGACTGCGCAGACCAGATCTTTGTCCGATTTTCTGATAGATCTTATGCATAAATCATAGTAGGCTTCATGCATAGCCCGTCTTAAGAAACAGTTTTATGTTTGTTGTGGATCGAGCTGCCACAGCTGTTAATAATATAACGTACATGCGAAACACAACTCAGCTGCTGTTAAAAAATGCTTTAAATTCCATAATAGTTTCAGCATTTTAACATGAGATTTGGGATAAAACCATATGCTAGGGAAACTGTTTTCATGTGTAGCCAAGTACCCTAGGGATCTGTTACCCGACGATGTTCAATAAAGTTAATCTCTCTTGAAAATTAAATTACGCATGGTACATTCCATTTCCGAAATCGTTAGGGAATTCAGTATTCTGAGATTCACAGTGTCAGGAGTACGCCGAGAATACCAAATTCCAGGCATTACCTCTCACTAAGGACAACATAGAGGCCGACGACCTTTATTTAACGACCAAGAGTAGCGGCGTTTGCGTAGATGATGATGATGATGATTGGATTGTGGGCATTCAACTCCGCTGTTATCAGCGCCCGTACAAATTCCCAACCTTTTCTCAGTCCAATCTTGTCACGTGCATGAATGCTGATGAAATGATGAGGACAACACAAACACCCAGTCATCTAGAGGTAGGTGAAAAATCCCTGACCCCGCCGTGAATCGAACCCGGGACCCCGTGCTCGGGAAGCGAGAACGCGATCGCGAGACCACGAGCTGCGGACCGTTTGCGTAGAATTGGCAGTGCCAACAGACAGGCAATATTGCATGAAATAACAGCGGAAGTCAATGTGAGACGTACGAGTAACATATTCGTTAGGACAGTGCGGCGAGCCGGCCGGAGTGGCCGAGCGGTTCTAGGCGCTAAAGTCTGGAACCGCGCGACCGCTACGGTCGTGGTTCGAATCCTGCCTCGGGCATGGATGTGTGTGATGTCCTTAGCTTAGTTAGGTTTAAGTAGCTCTACGTTCTAGGGGACTGATGACCTCGGAAGTTAAGTCCCATAGTGTTCAGAGCCATTTGAACCATTTTTTGAACAGTGCGGCGAAATTTGGCGTTAATGGGCTGTGGCGGCAGATGACCGGCGGGAGCGCCATCGCTAACAGCACGACGTCATCTCCAAGCGCCTCTCCTGGGCTCGTGATCGTATCTGTTGGACTCTATACGACTGGAAAACTGTGGCCTGGTCAGATAAGTCCCGATTTCAGTTGGTAATCACTAATGACAGGGTTCGAGTGCGGCGCAGACCCCAAGAAGCCACAGACCCATGTTGCCAACTGTGCAATCTGGTGGTGGCTCCATAATTGTGTGGGCTGAGTTTACATGGAATGTCTGGCCCCTCTGGTCCAACTAAACCGTTCATTGACTGAAAATGATTATGTTCGGCTACTTGGAGACCATTTCGAGAAATTCACGGACTTCATGTTCTCAAACGACGATGGAATTTTTGTGGAAAACAGTGCACCACGCCACCGGGCGACATTTGTTCCCGATCGGTTTGAAGAACATACTGGACAATTCGAACGAATGATTTGGTCACCAGGATTGCCCTACATGGGACATAACTGAGACGCCAGTTCGTGCACAAAATCCTGCACCGGCAACACTTTCATAAATATGGACCGCTATAAAGGCAGCATGGCTCAATATTTCTGTAGGAGCTTCCAGCAACTTGTTGAGTCCACGCCACGTTGAGCTGCCGCACTGCGCCGGTAAAAAGGAGGTCGGGCACCATATTAGGATTGTGTCACCTCTGTGTCTTCTTACAGGTTCACATGACATTAACCCTTTCGTGGGCAAAATTATTGAGCAGTTTTTTTTAATGAATGGAGAGCAGATAGTAGTTAACTGATAGGTATATTTATCATACAGTATATCAAATTTGCTCCAACTGTGAAAGTGAGGTCACGCAACAAGGTGGGAAGTATTCTTCCCACTGTCCTTCCTTTGAGTTAAATGACAAAAACAACTTTTTCAATATATGTCATATTTATTTGATAAATTTACTTCCCTTGTTACAATGATTGTTCACAATTACTTGCCATGAAATTTTCTGAAACATGGGTCTATGCAAAGTGGTATTTGACAATATGTGCTCTTTCCCGCAGCTTTGGCACTACAAAGACGGCACGGCACGTGCAGTAGGTTTCTCCTAAAATGGGTTGATGCTCCCCTACAGCCACATGACGAAAATCTTCAGGTACTTTACCCCTTTTTGCCAGAAAGACAGGTTTTTGTCCAAGCCTTTTTTGGGATGAGAAGCCAGCGATCAATTGTCTAGCTAGATGGATCCTGTATGTGAGCTGATCATGCTGTTCACTTTCTCTTTTACTTATTTACCACAGGATAAAACTGTTCACTGCAGCAACGTCCACCAGGAAATAAAATATTCTGTGCCACCATTTTACAGAACGTCTGCCAATAGCATACCTTTTTCTCGTAATTCATCAAACTTATCGACACCAACCAATATTTTGTTGTATTCTGCCACAACTTCAGGACAAGAAATCTCTGTACTAGTACCATCCTTGTTTTTTCTTTTCACTGTACCTGTTTCTTATGGGTCATGAATTGAGGACAGGAAAGTGACTGGACAGTTATTCATCCATTTTACTGCAGAGATGGCTCCTTTTGTTTCAAACTGGAATTCTCCTCGTTCCAATTTTACGTTTTCCTTCATAAATTTGGGCAAATCAAAAGTATTTACCTTATACTATAGCTTTGAGGAAAAAGTCACAAAATGTCACGCAAACAGCACTGAAAGGCTCCTCTACAGAGCAACACTCAGCTATACAATGCCTCTGCGCGAAGGTACAGCAAAAACGGCGGGAACTTCAGATTGGAAGCAGTACCCTATACTGTTCACTAGCTGGTAGCACTGTACAGAGGTGGGAACTGTGAATCCCACGGGACTAGGAGCGAGATCATTGTAGTGGGAAGCATGTTTCCCACGGCTCACGAAAGGGTTAAGTTTTATTTGTTGTTTACGCTACATTCACTTTTATAGTCAGAATCTAGCATGCTCTGAATTTGCAACATTCTCCAAATGCTACCACTAAATCACGGTAAGTCTTTGCCATCTTTTATGCCGCACTTCACTTAATACGAATTTATCTAGAGCGAGATTTGTGGTATTTCATGCTTTGTCCACAGCTCGCCTACATTTGTTGGATTGTAACTGAAAGTTATAATTTCGTCTCGTGAGTATGGGAAAACATATCCAGTAGAAGCAGGGACATCTTGAAGGAGACACTACCACGTCTGAGCAGCTCCTACTGCTACGGTATGCGGCGCACCTGACTTGATCAAACATGGCTCTGCTTTGCGTCATCTCAGGCAAACAAAATGAAAGCCGAGCCGTCAATACAAACTTCACGTGTTGCGTTCGCTGTAAGCTGCTAATCAGCGTTTCTTTTACTTTCCGAACATCTGGCCACAGCTGTTAGCTAGTGCGTCAGTCTATCACAAAAGGCGATTTCGAGGAACTGACGACTGTTGTTCACTGCACAGCTTTCGCAATTACTGTCATCTTTATTTACAGTGTACTACCAGATCTAGGACTACAACAAAACAAAAATAAACTGAAGGTCTTTATGCACTTTTGCGCTGAACATTTTCCGCTGTGGTTAGGTTTTGAACAATGCACGGCTTGCAAAGTAACGATCCAGTATCTAATACACTCCCAAACAGCTGAATTCAGCTGCTAAATAATACCTATTTTGCAGTTTCGTTACGCCCATGCAAGACCACATCAGGAACAGCATGTGTGTAAGAATATTTTCTGTAACCCTTTCGCACTATTTCCAGCGTTACGGTACAAATAACATAAACCACACAAGCTGAAATTTCAGACAGGAGGGGCGATACTGAATTCTGAAGACTTCAGGAGAAGTCTTGTATGCAGCTCTGAGAAATAATTACGCTCTCACTTCACTTCGCGCACCACTCGCGATATTGGCGTATTGGGCTAGATACACATCAAACGTAGCCCAAAGTGGAAACATTTCCGCTATTTATTTCAAATGGCGCCTGTAACACCAACAATAAACTGTACAGAACGGCACCGAATGTCGGTGTCAAGAATTCTCTGGAAGAAAGGTTTGATGGTGGCGTTGTCTCCTTACTTCTCGCCGCGCTTACTTGTCTTGTGGTAGTGGATTTTGTGGTTTACCTCTTCTTAAATTTTATGCTATTGCCTTCTTTACTTTTGTAACACATTGCGAAGGTCCTCTGAGATTTGATATTTTTCGAAAGTACATTATCCCAATATCTGAAAGGGAAAAAATAAAAATAAATTTTACTGTACATGGACAAAGAAAAAGCCTACATTGTATGTAAATAACGACAAAAACTAAATTCCATGTGAGTATTTTATCAATAAAACTGGTGCAACGGTGAAACAAGCAGTCCCGCTGAGAAAAAACCACAGCTGTTTTCCACTGTTTGACAATTTGAGGAAACACTAGACAACAGTAAAAAAAAAAGAGGCGACATGTGCTATCTTCTAAGTGTTGGTTTCCTGTTTTTATGTATATACTATTATCTTCTAAAGCAAATGAATATTTGCGTTTTCAGTGGTTTAAACTTCAGACTATCAATTCTGTATCAGTTTGGAAAGAAAAGGACAGTACATACAAACGGACCAATAGCAAGTGTGCCCTGAGCCATTTGTCGTGAAATATCAAATCTATCTTTTCTCCTAGCGACTGTAAATTCCAGATGACTCTGGTTTACTAGAAGCTTCCGGTAGCGTTACGCCTCCAGTCTGCGATGTTTCTGTCATATTGGTAACAAATGTTAAAAATTGTGAATGCAGAAAATATTCGTTTCTGAAGGTTACCTCACTGACAAAAAAAAGCAGTATGTGCAAACCTCATACAAATTACACTCTAAGTTAATTACATTGTACACAGTAGGTACTTGTCATAAAATAGTGGCATTAGTACGAGTGCGTGCTGAAAACCGAATTTTTTATTCTGTTCTCAATATCGGTTAAAGTATTACATGTCACCCGTATTACTCGGTCTACTTCTGAAACGGAATGTCCCATGCGTCTAGCTCGTACTACAATTCCGCTTTCAAAGTCTGTTTATTCCGTTGTGGTGCCATAATCACGTCGGAAACCTTTCACATAATCACCTGTATGTAAATGATAGCTTCCTCAATGCACTGCTCTTTTATACCTTGTGTACGCGATACTGCTGCCATCTGTATATGTGCAGCTCGCTATCCTATGACTTTTATCACCTCAGTGTATACTTCAGAGACTGTTACCCAAGTAGCTGACTGTGTTTGGGATTCACAAAAAGGTTTCTCAATTAAGCTACTCTCCATCCCGTGTAGATAATGATAGCTGTAGAGGGTCAGGAAGCATCGGTGTAAAGTCCAAAGATCTTTGGCGAAAGAAATAAAATCCGAGTGATTAAGTTCCGAGGCATTCGAAACAAAGTGCCAGTTTTTGAAGCGCTCCTAAAAATCTGTGGGTCTCACGTAATAGTGTAGTAAGTACCGAAAACACGTTAAAACACAAAACTGATAGCAATGATATATTTGGGGAAAATTTAAGCATATATCAAAAGGACAGGCTAATTGTAAATAGAGGTCACTTATTTATCGCAGTATAAAATAAACTCACATCCATTGAGATAGGAATTTGCATAATAGATTGTCTAGGCAAAACTTAGCATCAAGGATGGCTATAAACTTATAACAGGAACCTGGTATCGACCATTGCACTCACCTCCAAATGTAAGGAAAAACTTTGGAGAAAACTTAAATTCACTAGTACATAATTTCCCCAAATATATTGTCATCATTGGAGGAGACTTTAAACATCCAACCATGAGTCGGGAAAGTTACAGTTTTGTAAGTCGTGATCGTGACAAGACGTCATGCGAAAACTCTACAAAATGCGTTTTCTGAAAGCTGTCTAGAGCAGATTGGAATATACTGAATCTAATAACAAAAAAATCGACGTGACCTCTTTGAAGATGTCCATTTATAAACTGGTGTCAGGAACCATCAGGCAGTTGTAGCAACAATGATTGTCAAACTACAAACGACAATTACAACTATTATAAAGGTTTATATGTTTAGAAAACTATATAAACAGCCAGTAGTTTCGTATCCCAATAAGGAACGTGAAACATTTTGCGCTGGAGAAGACCATGTAGAACAATTGTGACTCAGGTTTAGAAGAATAGTTGACCATCCACTTGATATATACAACAGTTCACGATGGGGGGGGGGGGGGGGCGGGCTCTCTATGGTATACAGTCACTGTAAATACTGTGCATAACACGTCTAAAACAACACATAGCGCTATAGATCTGGAGATGCTGTCAAGAGGGCAATTCGTGAAGCCTTCAACAACTACCGCAGCAGAATATTTTGGAAACATCACTCACAAACTCAAAGAAATTCTGCTCATATGCAACGGCTGTCAGTGGTACCAAAGTGAATGTCCAGACACTCCTGGAAGAGATAGGGACCAAAATTGAGGGTAGCGAAGCAAAAGCAGAAACACTAAACTTCGTTTTCGAACATTCATTTACAAATGAAAATCCAGGGGTATTGCCCCAATTTAATTCCTGCACATCAGCAAACATGAGAGCTGTAGATATTACTGTCAGTGGTGTCGAGAAACAGTCGAAATTGCTAAAACTGAACAAAACTCCAGCTGCTGATGGAATCCCTATTAGATACTATACCAGTACCAAATTTGTGGCTTAATTAACCCCTCTTTCGATCACAATCTACCGTAGATCATACGAACACGGAACCGTGTCCAACGCTTGGGTAAAGCACTAGTCACGCCCCTCTACAGGAAGGGTAGCAGAAGCAATCCACAAAGCTGCTGTCCAATAGCCGGCCGGTGTGACCGAGCGGTTCTAGGCGCTTCAGTCTGGAATCGCGCGACCGCTCCGGTCGCAGGTTCGAATCCTGCCTCGGACATGGATGTGTGTGATGTCCTTAGGTTAGTTAGGTTTGAGTAGTTCTAACAAGGGAACCTCCCCATCGCACCCCCCTCAGATTTAGTTATAAGTTTTCACAGGGATAGGGCATGAAAAACTGAACACAGATCAATCGAGAAAACAGGAAGAAGTTGTGTGGAACTATGAAAAAAATAAGCAAAATATACAAACTTAGTAGTCCATGTGCAAGGTAGGCAACATCAAGGAGAGTGTCGGCTTACGAGCGCCGTGGTCCCGTGGTTAGCGTGAGTAGCTGCGGACCGAGAGGTCCTTGGTTCAAATCTTCTCTCGAGTGAAAAGTTTAATTTTTTATTTTCAGACACTTATCAAAGTTCAGGCACTCACACATAATAAACTTCGCTCTCCAAAATTCCAGGACATGTTCAGATTTGCTTGGACATATGCAGGATTTGACGGTCTACACACGGAAACATTTGAAAACGTAAAAAACATATGTTTCGACAGACCACAGGGCAAACTGTGCGACTGTGAAAGTGTTGCATTCATTTGTTGCAGTTTATGTGACAAACTCTTATGTTTTCATCACTTTTTTGGGAGTGATTATCACATCCACAAGAAAACCTAAATCGGGCAAGGTAGAAGAATATTTTTACCCATTCGCCAAGTGTGCAAGTTAGGTGGGTCGACAACATATTCCTGTCATGTGACGCACATGCCGTCACCAATGTCGCATAGAATATATCAGACGTGTTTTCCTGTGGAGGAATCGGTTGACCTATGAACTTGCGATCAAATGTTTTCGGTTCCTATTGGAGAGGCACATCCTTTCGTCTACTAATCGCACGGTTTTGCGGTGCGCTCGCAAAGCACAGACACTAAACTTATTACAGTGAACAGAGACGTCAATGAATGAACGGTCAGATCGTAGCTTTGCGAAAATAAACAAAGTAAAATTTCACTCGAGGGAGGACTCAAACCATGGACCTCTCGTTCCGCAGCTGCTCACTCTAACCACGGGACCACGGCGCTCCTCAGCTTACACTGTCCTTGATGTTGCCTATCTTGCACATGGACTACTCAGTTTGTATATTTTGCTTATTTTTTCATAGTTTCACACAACTTCTTCCTGTTTTCTCGATTGATTTGTGTTCAGTTTTTCATTGCCTATCCACTGTGCCAACTTATAACTAAATCTGAGGGGGGTGCGATGGGGAGGTTCCCTTGTAAGTTCTAGGGGACTCATGACCTCAGAAGTTAAGTCCCATAGTGCTCAGAGCCATTTGAACCATTTTGCTGCCCAATATCCTTTACATCCTTCTGTTGTAGAAACGTGGAAGATTCTCCGAGCTCAAACGTAATGAAGTATCTTCAACAGAATGATCTCCACCATGCAAACCAGCACGGATTCCGAAAAAGTCAATCACGTGAAACGCAACTCGCTCTTTTCTCACATCTCAGCCTAAAAGCCATGGATCAGGGTAGCCAGGTAGACGCCGTGTTTCTCGATTCCGAAAATCATCTGACTCAGTACCACACATACGGCTTATTATCAAAAGTACGATCGTATGGAGTATCAAGCGAAATTTGTGTCTGGAATTAAAATTTCTCGGTAAGGACGCATCTTGTTGTCTTGGATGGAGCGTCATTAACAGAGGTGGAAGTCAACTTAGGTTATGCCTCAGGAGAGTGTGTTGAGACCCTTGATGTTCATGTTGCATATTAATGACCTTGCAGAAAATATTAATAGTGATATTAGTGTAGAGACCTAGGGTGGATGACCTCTACAGTGGCAGGGTTGAGGTGAAGCAGCGGGTTTGTTTTGAGGACTATCACCGATGATTGCTCTAGGGAATATCATTATTAGTCATACGTTTTATTAGAGAACAAAAGCCGGCCGCGGTGGCCGAGCGGTTCTAGGCGCTTGAGTCCAGAACCGCGCAACTGCTACGGTCGCAGGTTCGAATCCTGCCTCGGGCATGGATGTGTGTGATGTACTTAGGTTAGTTAGGTTTAAGTAGTTCTACGTTCTAGGGGACTGATGACCTCAGATGTTAAGTCCCATAGTGCTCAGAGCCATTTGAACCATTAGAGAACAAAACACAACACTCGTAATTATGCTCTGCTGTGGCAACGCCCACCTGGGTGCGTGCTGAAGACAGGGAGTGTGGAGGCGCTGATGCAAGCATGCGGTCAGTGGCCTGCTGTGATGCCAATGGCTGAGAAGGAATGCTGACATGTGGAGTCTGAAGTAGCACATGTACCATATGGGCACAGCTCTGTAGCTCAAGGCAGGACGTGCCAGAAGGTGCAAAAACCTTCTGTGATTATTGTGGACAAAGACAGCCCACAGCAGTTGTGTCCATCCTTGTAAGCCGTGGCATACAACGTCAGTATATCCACCCAGGCATAGCTGGTTCAGTAGCTGCACTGCCCTGGTCTCGAAACGCTGCGCTACTGGGAAAAAGGCTGGTTGCAGCTGAAGTGAGCTCAGAAGTGCGCCACCGGTGGAAGGCACTAAGTCGTCAGCTGTGGACCTGCAGCCAGTGGTAGGCCCACAGGTGGTGTAGGCCAAATCTCGTGGTGGCTCGTTGCAGAACCATGTCGCACCTTCGACGGGCGTAGATCTATTTTCGTAGATGGTGGCTGACAGACTGACATCCCTTTAAAAAAAAATGACGGATATTTATATTGTTTCAGTGCCTACTTGTTTTGGGTTTGGGGTTGTTTTGGGGGAGGAGACCAGACAGCGAGGTCATTGGTCTCATCGGATTAGGGAAGGATGTGGAAGGAAGTCGGTCGTGCCCTTTGAAAGGTTCAAATGGTTCAAATGGCTCTGAGAACTATGGGACTTAACATCTGTGGTCATCAGTCCCCCAAGAACTTAGAACTACTTAAACCTAACTAGCCTAAGGACATCACACACATCCATGCCCGAGGCAGGATTCGAACTTGCGACCGTAGCGGTCACGCGGTTCCAGACTGAAGGTCCTAGAACCGCACGGCCACAATGGCCGGCCCTTTGAAAGGAACCATCCAGAATTTGCCTGAAACGATTTAGGGAAATCACGGAAAACTTAAATCAGGATGGCCAGATGCGGGATTGAACCGTCGTCCTCCCGAATGTGAGTCCAGTGTGCTAACGACTGCGCCGTCCGCCCTCGGTAGCTGAGTGGTCAGCGCGACCAAATGTTAATGTTAAGGGCCCGGGTTCGATGCCCGGCTGGGCCGGAGATTTTCTCAGCTCAGGGACTGGGTGTTTTGTTCTCCTAATCATCATCATTTCATCCCCTTCGACGCGCAAGTCGCTGAAGTGGCGTCAAAGTCGAAAGACTTGCACCAGTCGAACGGTCTACCCGACGGGAGGCCCTAGTCACACGACCACTGCGCCACCTCGCTCAGTATTGTTTTGATGAAGCACCGCTTCCAACCACGTACACCAAAATAAGTCCATAGTTTGGAAGTGTAGTAACCGCCCTAACGGTGCTACAGTCGCCCTGCCTTTCTGTTGTGCCATCTTTATTGTGGTCTTGGCCCCTGGGTCTGACGTTAATAGTATTGATCAGTTCCGAGCTCACCCACGCTCATGGCCTTTTGCAACAATCGTGGCAGCGTCGCTATTTTATTCAGCAGCGTTGTAAAATAGTGGCAGTGCTACAAACCTCCCTCACTTGTAGATCTTGTCTCACATCCTCAAACCGAGAACTGTGTATAGTACGTTTTCCTTAAGGCTAGTCAGTTTAAACCACAAGGTTCATTAACTGCGTATTTAACCAGGGGTATTAGCCCAGCAAAGGTCAGTTTTTCCATGGCAACCCCCCCCCCCTTCCCCTCCCGCTTATCTCCACAATGTATTACACTGCAAGTATCACTTTCCATTTTCGTGAACATCTCAACCTCAGACACACAATCTTGAGAGGATTGAGTCTTGTCTATCCCCCCCAGTAGTCCCACAAACCTTTTTCGTCTTCCTTCTCCTATCCCCATCCTGTTCTCAGCAGGCGATGCCGCCACAGGTGACGACAGATCTGCGTCCTTCGGAAATAAATGCGTCTGTACCACTTCAAAACCCACCACATCTGCGAGACACTCAATATTATCGATAACTTCCTGTCCATTCTCCACAGTATTTCCAGTAAAATCGCTGCCTGCAGTTCCACTCTGCGCAACACAATAATCATCTGCACATGCACTTCCCTGTACATCGGGCCCTTTGTCTCTAAACAACACACATTATCACCCAGTGGGATACACACTACTGCACTTAAACCACCCACATTGCTATCCACACACTCATTTACTCCAGTACAGCACACACGTACTTCATCTGGCACTGCACCTACTTTAGACTCCAGTCTCAGAAGATAGTTCTACATTATCCTCTTAACTTTTAGAATATTACTACTCCATACATCAACCAAACTGACACTCTTCCTTCACCTTATTTTCTGCACCCTTCTTCCAAGCTTCTACAGAATCCTCACATTCCTCACTGCCAAAGAATAGTGCTCATTCTTAGCCACTCATTCTTAAAATGCTTTCTGTCTCTTCTCCACACACATTGAAGTAACTCTTCTGCCTAAAGCTATGTTCCATTCCTCACTCTTTTCTTGCTTCAATATAAGTGCATTGTTCTACAGATCAAGCTAATTCAACTGCCGGAGTCTGCAGTGCTTCCTCAACGGCAGCCCCCTGTGGTATTGAAACGGCTCCAAGCACTATGGGACTTAACATCTGAGGTCATCAGTCCCCTAGACTTAGAACTACTTAAACCTAACTAACCTAAGGACATCACACACGTCCATGACCGAGGCAGGATTCGAACCTGCGACCATAGCAGCCGCGTGGTTCCGTACTGAAGCGCCTAGAACCGCTCGGCTACAGCGGCCGGCTGTGGTATTGACAACGACATGATTATACTTATACCAATTATACAAACAAAAACAAACGACGAGCACAAAACAGAATGACGACAAGTATACTTAAACATAATACGATGTTAATACTTCTCGACAATATTCAGCTTCACGTCCTGAACCGCTACACACGGTTAACACCCGATACACTTCTTGATAACTAGCCACAACCCTTTCTCATTAGACATATTGCCCATATTAACTAGGCAAAAACCAACATCTATATTTACACTTTACCAGACACTGTCTGAAGTCACTTGTCACATACTTAATATACAAATAGGATTAAACATCTGGCAAAAGATCCTCTGACTTGCCATGCTATTTGCAGTCAAACAAAACCACAAAAAACTGCACTCACCGCAATGCATGTTGGCGCTACATGTTGCGGCTGGAGACATGTTTCCTAGTCCAGCTACAGATGTCGATCCTGTACCTGACAATAAAATATATAGGCTCAAGGCGGATGACCTATACAGTGACAGGGTTGAGTTGGGGCGGTGGCTTGTTGTCAGGATGACGATCACCGGTTTCTCAAGAAAATATCATTATTAGTCATAAATTTTATTGGAGAACACTCTGCCCGGCCGGTGTGGCCGAGCGGTTCTAGGCGCTTCAGTCTGGAACCGTGCGCGACCGCTACTGTCGCAGGTTCGAATCCTGCCTCGGGCTTGGATGTGTGTGATGTCCTTAGGTTAGTTAGATTTATGTAGTTCTAAGTTATAGGGGACTGATGACCTCAGATGTTAGGTCCCATAGTGCTCAGAGCCATTTGAACCACTTTTGGAGAACACACTACAACACTTCTAACGTCGCTCTGTGGTGGCATTGTCCCCCGTGTGCGTTCTGAAGACAGCGAGTGTGGAGACGCTGATGCAAGCAGGCGGCCAGTGGCCTCCTGTGATGCCAGGAGCTGGGTAGGAATGCTGAAGTGCGGAGTCCACGGCATCACTTGTACCATACTGGTGAGGCTCTGCAGCACACGGCAGGGTGCGTCGGAAGGTGCGGAAAACCACTGTGATTCTCGTGGTGGGAGGCAGCCATCAGCAGTGATGTCCACCTTGAGAGCGAAGGTGTACAGCATCATCAGTATGCCCACACAAACGTAAATGGCTGAACGGCTGCCCTTCTGCACCCACCCCCCCCCCCCCCTTTCCCAGGACAGAAAGCTGACTGCGGCTGGGGTGAGCCTGGAGATGATCCACCGACTGGAAAGCTCTCAGTCTTCAGTGGATGGAGGCCCAGACTCATTATGGTTGCTTATAGAAACATGTTGCCCCATCGACCAGCGTAGAATCCTCGTCACAGATAGTGGCTGCCAGGCTGAGATTACTTTGACTAAAAATGTCGAGAATCTATATTGGTTTGTTGCTGACTTGTTTTGCCATAGCACCGCTTCCAACTCGAGTCAGAGTTAGGGGATCTATAAACAACAACAATTAGAAGTTTAGGTTCACGTAATTCAACTGCCCCTGCTCAACATTCAAATATCTGTTCAGTGCAGTGCAGTGCAGTGATACGTCTATTGACTCAAATGGAATACTGTTTCTTATCTACATAGCCACTCCTCCACCCTGCAAGGAAATTCTTGAAAAACAGCCAGCTAATCTGTATCCTGGTAAAGGAAGCCACTGAATTGTCAAATTATTTAAGTGCTGCTCCGATAGTCCGCAGCTCGTGGTCGTGCGGTAGCGTTCTCGCTTCCCACGCCCGGGTTAGATTCCCGGCGGGGTCAGGGATTTTCTCTGCCTCGTGATGACTGGGTGTCGTGTGATGTCCTTAAGTTATTTAGGTTTAAGTAGTTCTAAGTTCTAGGGGACTGATGACCATAGATGTTAAGTCCCATAGTGCTCAGAGCCTTTTTTTTTGCTCCGATATACCAGTAATTTCAGAGTCAACATCTATAAGCAGTTCACTAAGTTTATCTTTAATACCTCTTATATTTTGTTGACATATACAAATTCCTTCTCTACTTGAAAACATTACTTCCTCTGAATGTAAGCCTTTAGTTAGAGGAACTTCCTTTACGCAAGTGTACCTATCAGCTGACTTCAATCTAAAAATGTTGTAGCGCTAATACCAACTATTACAGGAATTGCAGTTGTTAATGCTTTGTGGACATGGCCTGTTCGAGAACGTTTTTCCACACAAGTGACGTATCATTTTGTGTGTCCTCTCTCTCTCTCCCCCCCCCCCCCCCTCCCCGCCCCTTCCCTCAGACGTTGGTTGCCTTTCCCTGAGATTTCACTCATTTTGCTCGTGTCATAAAGGTTACAAAGGTTCAATTACTGCTGACAGCACTAATTTAAACTGACACGCCAAGGTGTCAGATGAAAATATGTACTGCAAGTTGTGAGCCATACGAGATTTATTATTTTTTATGAAAATTAATAAAATACTTGCCATACGCAATACAATTAATAGCGGAAACTTAAATGTGTGATTACCTCGACTGGAGGAAATCGAGAAGAAGATTCTGGACTCGTTGATGGCTTCAACAGCGAATAATGCTGCACAATGATCTAACATACGTACTAGCAGAAGTTATTCGTTAACTCAATTGAATCTTCGTCCCATTTTCGGTCTTAAACTGAATATAGTTACAGTGTCTAACGTCAGTTTGTGCATGCACAGTATCCACATTCTTGATGTTGCATTGACTACCGTCACTCTGAAATAACGAACGTCATCACACACATTTTAAGATCTAGAATCGTTTCGTAATTTTCATTTGAATGGTAGAGGAGATCTTTTTCTAAGCTGCCCACTATCACTGAAAAAGACATTTACCAACAAGATAAAAACATGAAGTAGTCCACAAACCCAAAAGATAAGTACGTATGTATGATTTCTAGCCACTGGGGAACCTTCTAGTCGTTGGCCTTTGCATCAAGAATTGCAGCGTATACATTATTTATAATAAATAACACCGACTACCACTTCTAATACTTCTCTTAAATGAATAAGAAACACCCAACAGTCTTTTAGAAAACAAAAAGTGAAATAATTATTTTTGGAAGCAGGTGAGCACGAACCTGCTACCTTTTGCTACACAACTCTCGAAGCTATCAACTTATCTACGACTTCAACATGGCCACCATGCCTGCGAATGTGGTGTGCACTGTCTAAAGACTACAAATGTCATTATTTGATATTTAACTATGACAAATTGTAATACAACGATGTGCTTCTGACAGATCATCATTGTTCCGTAATATAGCACCCAAGTCATAACAGTAAAAACATCAATTATACGAAGCCTTCATCTACCGTTATGTAGTTTCCTGTCATTTTATTATAACAGATCATAGCTACAATGAACCGTTTTCCAGAGATCATCAATTTGCTGATGCTCTGAAGCAGCTTATATTCATACCAGCCGAATGCGTGGATTAACTCAATACAATATGGCGACTCGTTAAGTTGTGCTTGTGACATAAAACCATATCACTTCTCATTGGCCAAGTTCCTCTCCGAGAGGCAAAGTCTAACTTCGTTTCATGTTCAGCAGTGTAGTGAAACGTAGAATTCCATGTTGTGACGTCACCAGTTTCTCATCGACGTGCGTTTTCGAGTCCAGTGAGAGCATGGCTTGAGATTAGTAGTACTGGGTCACAAAACTGTCGTTCAATTATCACTGATGTCATGTGTTGTAGAATGATGGAACATGTTATGAGCTCAAATATACACACATCAAAAAACGTTTTGCATCACCTCGCTTCCGAGAGTTCCGAAAACTGTATAGAAAATTGGAATAGAGATCAACATAAACGTCATTTCCGCCCTTTTTATTGGTCATGAAAATCACACATTGCATGTTGTACCACCATAAAGCGAGATCTTCAGAGGTGGTGGCCCAGATTGCTATACACACCGGAACCTCTAATACCCAGTAGCACGTCCTCTTGGACTGATGCATGCCTGTATTCGTCGTGAAATACTATCCACAAGTCCATCAAGGCACTTTTGGTCCACATTGCCCCACTCCTCAACGGCGATGATCCCTAAAAGTGGTTGCTGGGTCACGTCGTCCATAAACAGCCCTTTTCAATCTATCCAGGGCATGTTCGATAGGATTCATATCTGGAGAACATGCTGGCCACTCTAGTCGAGCGATGTCGTTATCCTGAAGGAAGTCGTTCACAAGATGTGCATGACGGGGGCGCGAATTGTCCATGAAGACGAATGCCTCGCCAATATGCTGCCGATATGGTTGGACTATCGGTCGGAGAATGGAATTCACGTATCGTACAGCAGCTACGGCGCCTTCCATGACCACCAGCGGCATACGTCGGCCCCACATAATGCCACCCCGAAACATCAGGGAACCTTCACCTTGCTACACTTGCTGGACAGCGTTTCTAAGGCGTTCAGCCTGGTCGCATTGCCCCCAAACACGTCTCTGGCGATTGTCTGGTTGAAGGTATATGCGACACTTATCGGTGAAGAGAACATGACGCCAATCCTGACCAGTCCATCCGGCATGTTGTTGGGCCCATCTGTACCGCGCTGCATGGTGTGATTGCAAAGACGGACCTCGCCATGGACGTCGGGAGTGAAGTTGCTTATCATGTAGCCTATTGCGCACAATTTGAGTCGTATCACGACATCCTGTGGCTGCACGAAAAGCATTATTCAACATGGTGACGTTACTGTCAGGCTTCCTCCGAGTCATAATCCGTAGGTAATGGTCATCCACTGCAGTAGTAGCCCTTCAGCGGCCTGAGCGACAGTTCCTTTCTCTCTGTATCTCCTCCACGACACATGCACATACACTGACATACAGAAAACACAGCAGACGCTCTGCAAATGTGGCATATGTTGTGTGGAAGCGACTGGATATAATCGAGTATAGTACTATACTGTGCCTCCCGAACAGTGCATTGCGCTAGGTGTTGTCAGCTGAAATACATTTACAATTAATTTTAGAACACGGAACGAGAGATTATGTAGCGATCGCATGGGTAGAAATGACTTTAAAAATCGATAGAATTGCGAAAAATACGTGTAAATTGAGGGAATATACACCGAAATGCGAGGAAATTGACGAATTACTTGCGTGTCCTGTGTTGGCGCAGAACAATTTGTACATGGGGACAAATATGCTACAGCAAGAGCAATACTGGAAAACGTCGACATGGAAACGAAGGAACCAGGGAAGCCGGCCGGGGTGGCCGAGCGGTTCTAGGCGCTACAGTCTGGAACTGCGCGACCGCTACGGTCGCAGGTTCGAATCCTGCCTCGAGCATGGATGTGTGTGATGTCCTTAGGTTAGTTAGTTTTAAGTAGTCTAAGATCTAGGAGACTGATGACCTCAGATGTTAAGTCCCATAGTGCTCAGTGCCATTTGAACCATTTTTTTTCTGAACCAGGGAAACAGTCACTTTTTTCCTTCGAGGCAGCATTCTACTGTATGTGTATTGAGGTAACAGTGATACACGCGAGTTGACTACTGTATTTGACGCCTTTCAGGAAGACAGAGAACCATCTGCGTTAAAAGATGACAGAGTGGATGGAGTGGTTGGTTGAGATGGAGTTGTAACGAGGTACGATTTAATGGTAGACTGGTGATGCATTCTAGAGAGAGAGAGGGAGAGGGAGACGTTGTTGCAGTCATTTGACCATTTTTTCCTGATGTTTCGTCAGGATGCATCATTTGTGTGACGTAGCGTGCGTTCAACTCGTGTAAAACCGCGTGTTCTGTATTTAATTTAGAGCAGTGTCTACTTGCGATCGTTAACAGTAAACCTCTCGGCCATTAGAGGACTTCCATCTTATGTGTGATGAAACGTGACACATTCCTCTAAACTAACGAAGGTTTGTGCGATGTACTCCATTCCCCTGACGCATCTTGGATGTGAAATCGATACTTCAGTTTCATAACCAAGTTAGCGATAGGTGTTTGTGAGACACTGCAATCCCCATGTATACATCTGCTTGACAGATGTCCTGTATACAGAGTTAGTGGTGGTATGACATGTAATTGCACATGTCGAACGCTGCTGCTATGCGTTTATTTGTTTCCTTGTGAGAGGTATTCTCCGTTACTAACAATAATTTTATATGGGACTGATGTGAACATAGTTTCGGAACTGTGATTGGATGTGAACAATGGTCGCTATAGATCTCTGGAGAGATACGCTGTGCATGTATCACACAGAGCAACTGTTTTAAGGAAGTAATTTTTTCGTTTTCGGTTTGTTACAGCTGCAAAATAGTAACACGAATTCTTTACAGACGAATGGAAAAACTAGTAGAAGCCAACCTCGGGGAAGATCAGTTTGGATTCCGCAGAAACACTGGAACACGTGAGGCAATATTGACCTTACGACTTATCTTAGAAGAAAGATTAAGGAAAGGCAAACCTACGTTTCTAGCATTTGTAGACTTAGAGAAAGCTTTTGACAATGTTGACTGGAATACTCTCTTTCAAATTCTAAAGGTGGCAGGGGTAAAATACAGGGAGCGAAAGGCTATTTACAATTTGTACAGAAACCAGAAGGCAGTTATAAGAGTCGAGGGACATGAAAGGGAAGCAGTGGTTGGGAAGGGAGTAAGACAGGGTTGTAGCCTCTCCCCGATGTTGTTCAATCTGTATATTGAGCAAACAGTAAAGGAAACAAAAGAAAAATTCGGGGTAGGTATTAAAATTCATGGAGAAGAAATAAAAACTTTGAGGTTCGCCGATGACATTGTAATTCTGTCAGAGACAGCAAAGGACTTGGAAGAGCAGTTGAATGGAATGGACAGTGTCTTGAAAGGAGGATATAAGATGAACATCAACAAAAGCAAAACAAGGATAATGGAATGTAGTCTAATTAAGTCGGGTGATGCTGAGGGAATTAGATTAGGAAATGGGGCACTTAAAGTAGTAAAGGAGTTTTGCTATTTGGGGAGCAAAATAACTGATGATGGTCGAAGTAGAGATGATATAAAATGTAGGCTGGCAATGGCAAGGAAAGCGTTTCTGAAGAAGAGAAATTTGTTAACATCCAGTATTGATTTAAGTGTCAGGAAGTCATTTCTGAAAGTATTCGTATGGAGTGTAGCCATGTATGGAAGTGAAACATGGACGATAAATAGTTTGGACAAGAAGAGAATAGAAGCTTTTGAAATGTGGTGCTACAGAAGAATGCTGAAGATTAGATGGGTAGATCACATAACTAATGAGGAGGTATTGAATAGGATTGGGGAGGAGAGAACTTTGTGGCACAACTTGACCAGAAGAAGGGATCGGTTGGTGGGACATGTTCTGAGGCATCAAGGGATCACCAATTTAGTATTGGAGGGCAGCGTGGAGGGTAAAAATCGTAGAGGGAGACCAAGAGATGAATACACTAAGCAGATTCAGAAGGATGTAGGTTGCAGTAGGTACTGGGAGATGAAAAAGCTTGCACAGGATAGAGTAGCATGGAGAGCTGCATCAAACCAGTCTCAGGACTGAAGACCACAACAACAACAACCATAGTTTATCGTAGAGGAACGTGCAAGAAGGATGATGTCATGTGCTGTAGATATATTTCTTACATTAGAATATTAACAGCGCTGCATTCCAGATGACTGATAGGTCGGGAACTCAAGTGACCTAACTTTATAGCCTGTTTTAGGTGTAGAACTGTGTAGCCTTAGGACTGCGTGTGTTTATGTTCTCTCTTGCCAATACCCTCCTGGTACTGATCCCAGACACTAGAACAATACTTTAAAATTGATAGCGTAGTTGATTTACATAAAATGCTTTGAACTCCATCTGCCTGGAGCTCCATCATGCATAAAAACCATTCATTTCTTGTTCTTCTTAACCGTCTGCTATTACTCGTATTTCACAACACTTTCAAATCTGTTACTATACACCAATAAGGGGTGCTAACCTCCTCGACATGGGCACGTCTGGAGAAATTTTGTGCACTTGGATGGGCGAGGACTCGGCAAGCTCCATTCGTTCACGAGACATGGATAGTGGTCTAATTCTGATCAGCTGCAGATTAAATCGGTAATGGTGCTGCAAGGCGCGCTGGTTGAAGACAGTGTGAGGGGCTCCTTCAGTCGCTAATTTTATCCTAAGACTGCAGGGATGCTCTGTGACTCCCATCCGCACAGAGATGGATCGTAAATTAAGCATTATGCTCGAGGTGTTAGAAATATGTAGAGCGCTGCCTGGAATATTTTGATGATGTATGTGTTCGAGAATTAACAATGAATGGACATACTGCACAGTCATCTACCTACATTCGCAATGATACTCGCAAAGTAGAGAAGAGGCGGTTTAGTTATGATACTGAAATTGGGAAACATGCTGTCGCATAATTGGTCGGTGTTGAAATTACTGTAAAACTGCTAAAATTGTTCGCACTATCAACTGTGATGCTTATTATTACAGTACATCGACGGTGCCTTTTTCCATCCCACCCGTCCACTGGCACACTGTTGGTTACCACATAATCTTTGACTGACATTGCTTGTTTGAGTTGGAGAAAGAGTTTTGGTGGAGGGGCAACACCTTCTGGGTATGACTAGCACCAAAACAGTGATCGCGTACGTGACTGCAATATGGGGAATCAGTCGAAATGGAATGCAGAGCCATCAGCTATTCCATCACTGTGACAAATGAGTTTAAATGTAGAGGTCGCCAATCACCTTCGGACTGCAGTTTGGAAACTCTCCACAACGCCGCCAAACTCTTCCAGTTTCCTTATGTTGTAACTGTCTTTTATTTAAAATCATCCACTGTGTGTGGTGTGTTATGGTAGCAGCAGTAACAACACGATTTACACTGTGCGACGTCTAGTTTTCTGTGAGAGGCAATGGATGAGAACGTGTTAATGTCAGTTTAGAACCTGATACACACCTCGAAGTCGTGGCGGAGAAACTAAATGTATGGTAGTGTATGAAGAGTGTTGCAGCAAAAAAACAATGTTTCAAACACACCGTTGGGCGGCTTGCGGAGTATCAATGTAGATGTAGAATGAGACACGGTCACATTGAGCGTCTCTTGCGACTTACGGTATAGTCCGCGGGATACGATCATCCTCCTACAGTACAGGTGATGAAACTTTAAACTGGTCTATGCAGTTGTTCAATACCTGTATATTTAACAGGATCGTGACATGTGCTCGATGCCGACATGCATGCGGTATTTGTTTGCTATATATGGGAGGAGAGAGATGTGGTAAAAATCTTATTGAGTTCTCTATCTGTGTGTAGTTTGGAGAAGCATAACAATGCAGTAGAAAAATCCACATCCTTCCCCCAGTTCCCATAGTGTCTTTTATACTACCTCGAGTTGCAGGAGCAGGCTTGATTTAGCGCTTACCTTACACATCATGCACAGTTGGCAGAGGCAGTCCTGTCACAGTAACTCAGATTAGCCTGTTTGTACATGGGTTGCAGAAGGTAGTAGATATAGCTCTCTCTGGCTTCTACTCAGTTCCGACTTAAACTGGAATGATCACGTGCGTAAATCTGCAGAAATGGCAGCAGTTGCAAGATGTATAGGGACTACTTTAAAGTATATTGGAATTTTACTGTGGCAGATAGGTTCGAGAAAGGTGACTCGTTTCGAGATATGACAGGCTAGAAACATGATTAACTTGTGGCTGTAATCATTAAAGGACTTCTCCATACTGTCGGCGACGTGTAACTGCACTGTTTGTCTGATACTGTACACTCTGGCGATCACCGTCTATATTCAGTGTCGTGGTATTTGTCTGCAAAAAACCATTTCATTCAGAGGTAATGCCATATGTAGATTTATACAGCCAGTACAGCTTTTAACATGGATACTTGTATGCACTTGTAGAACCAAGACTGCTTGTGATGATAATATGGTTGTGTTTTTTAACATCAGGCGGTTTGTAAGACGATTACGCCTCTCTTTCTAAGACACAGTGGTACCACTCACAAGAAAACTTATGAGACACGTCCATCCATTGTTGATTTTCGGTCAATATTAATTCGTATCACCAGCAGTCAGCTATTGACGAAGTATTATACATAGTAGTATGGGATGTGTGATAGGTTCACCTTGAGCGTCAGACTTCTAAAGTATGTGCTTGTGTTCCTATATGTGCAAAGGAAATGACTATGTCCAGTCGTAAGCAAGGTATGGATTTGACGTGGAATACTGTGATAGCAAAGGGAAGAGTATGTCAAGTCATTAGAATGATACAGATATTTCTATTTCCTGAGCCACAGCCATATGCAGGTTGCATTTCCGATACTTTGCTCATTGTCGAATGTCGTTCAACTAAGACCACAATCGTAGCATTTAATTGTAAGTATAGCGATCAAATATGTATGTGGCCGATTTCGTTGGACGATTCTGTCTGCGCTTGGTTGGCGCGGTGGCCTGTGGCGGGAATGATTCACATTTCCCACTAACGGCAGGAGTCGTCCAAATGGAGAGGCCTTTTGGGATGCAGGAATGTAGTTGACTTAACCATGTCGTCCTCTAGAAGGCCGAATGGCGTACTAATACTTAGTATGTGTTGTACAGCTTTCGTGATCACGTGGAAATTTGAGGAGAGTCAATATGGACATGGGTTCACACTGGACCATTATTTCCTCCCATGGAAATTGTCTGAATGCCTCTTTCTTCACATTTCCTGTCATTATTTGGTTGAGAGAAGATCAATTGTGATGTGTGTCGAGTGCATCTATCAGGTGACAGACAGGTGGAGGACATTTTTGCTGCTTCTCTAAACATGAGAAACATCTTAGTTGACTTTGTAAATTATAAGGATGGTTTGGAATCTGCTATATCGCCGACATTGGTATTCACGAGTGGAAATATCAGTTTCCTCTTTTTTTTTTCGAGTTTTCACGTAAAGGTCTTAGCAGGCAGGATAAGTTTCTAGCTACTCAATGGCTCACAATGCTTTTTAGTCAGGGCAAAATTGTTTGATCTGGGTGGTGGAATCTATGGATGGAATGCACTGACACAAACCCCAACCTGGCAGTCTGAAAATATATATAAAGACGCCACGGTGTGTTGGCTGGACTTACAAGTATCAGAAATACCAAAAGATTTCGTGGAAGTGTAAAATCGATACACCGAAAAGAGTCTAGGGCTTTTCGAATTGTAATTACATCCTTTATTCATCGACAAATACGTAATGGTGGCAGGCCTTTCTGCTGTGTGTAAACGACAACCAGCTGGTGCAAGTGTGGACGTATCATAATTTTTTTGTTATATACACCTATAATTGATAGTCAGAAATGTTATGCTGCTGCTTGAACGTAAAGGTACCGTGGTTTATATTCTGACATATGTTTATGGGAGGTAATCAAACTGCTATTCACGTAAAAACAAAATAATTACATATGTCTAGTCGTAATGAAAGAATAGTTTGGACATTGTGAATTGCAGTTTCAACGCACTGTGGGGTATATCCGAACGTAAGTGGTGATAGATTCATTTTGTAAACATCTGCACAATATAGCAATGCAAGTGTTCAACTGGATCTGCTGTAGTGTACAAAGAGGACGAGCAATACGTCTGTAACAATACACCCCTCATCGGCACCCCCAAACGTACCCTCGCATATTCCTTGTTGTTCTATCGATAGTGGTGTTGATTACAGTACACCAACCCATGTCGGTGATGTCTTTCCAAGCATTACGTTCACTGGTGTGGTATTCATTATCACATAGTGTCAGACGCTTGTCCTTCGTAACACTTGTTTTAGAGAATTCTGGCAGTATAAAGCACCTTCCAGAAGCACTTGTCAGATAATTTCCTAGGACTGACGAGAATCAAGACATATAGCCGGTGTGAGTGTAGGTATACCATAACTTTTTCGGGTGCTGTACACATATAAAAGATAACTGCACTTTGTGTAAAATGTGTATATATTGCAGTGTAATGTTGCTGTGGCTTATGTTGTGGCATGACCAGAGAAAATGAGTGTGTGTCCTATCGTGAGGGATGTATAGATTCAGCGCATCAATAACTGGCAAGGGTATGGGAGATTTCTTTTACGTCGAAAATTATGTGCGCTATAGATACTGAGATTCGTTCCAGAACCACAGCCGTCAAGAGGAGACATTACCTGTGCATCGATCAGTGTCAGACTGCAGCAGCAATCGTAATATTTAATTGTAGTTACACAGGTAAATATGTTCCTGATTCCCAATACTCTTGTGATTCTTGTATGTATTTGATGATCTGTAGACAACTTTTAAGGGGTTTAACCGTCAGTGCAATATGGCGATATGTACAAAATAATTTTTTGCTGCTGAATGCCTTGTCTGCAGAAAACAATGGCGCACAGTGCTCCCACACCGGCGGCAGCAGCAGTTTGACAGGTAAATTCAGCGACAGATGGGCTGTCCCGCTAGGATTGCTAGGAAGAATGCACCCTGTGCTATTCTGGGAAGCATTGCAACATCTCTCTCGGCACTGGACCTGCATCGCAGATATGCATCATCGCGCCAGCAATGGTGCCTACGTGAACACGTATTTCGACAGGTATTTCTCAGGTGTTATGTATCAAAGGGATACTGCCGTATCATCCTTGTGGGACCTGAACTGACACCTGTGTGTGGCTCAGCAGCTGACGGCCATGTTGTCACTTTGCGGCATCTGCCGTTTCACCCCGACTCAGGTAATGGTGTTAGTGATCTTTTGTTTAAACTATATTCTATCGATTTCACAGACCAATAGGATGCCATGAATTAAGAAAAGACTACCCCATATATGTGAATAATATCAATTTAATTAATGTGCATAAATAGTGTGGTGTTAGTGGTACAATATTAAAGGGGAAGGTGTGGGTGGGTGGGTGACATAGAACAAAACAGCAGGTCGAGTGGAGAACACTATGTTAACTTGAACAATTTTTATGTACAGTGGACTACAGTAGTTTAAGGGTGTTGGTGACAAAGAAGAATACGCCAGAAATGACGTTCAAAAGCATTTGGAATACGAAAAGTGTACCAGAAAATGGTGGGAGGACATTAGTAATTTGGTATCAAAGGCAGCACAATGATTAAAGGAAATGGGGGTGACATGGAAAACCACTTAACAGAATAATAGGTTAAGTTCTGACAAAGGGCCAAAGATTACGTTAAGACACCCAGAGTACACTGCTGAACATTGGGTTATGCAACATGTTTGCCCCAGAGTTGTTTGCATCTCTGCACATCAGTGTACTGCATTATTTACGAGTAGTTTTCAGGTCTGTAGACTATTTACTGCGACCTCAAGCACATCAGGGTGAGTGTTTTATGTCAGTGTAATAAATATACTGTGTCAAATCTGTCCCTAAATAAATTGTTCCGAAATAAATAAAGTACACAACTTTCTCTCTCCAGCAACCCAGAAAAGCTGAGTCATTTTCCCATCATTCCCCCCTCCAGGCCGCCATCTTGGATTGAGTCACAGGAGGTACAACAGTGGCCTCTGGTGGCAGTACTGTGTACTATGTCAGTTGAACTCCAGACTTCATAGTGGGCACACTAGGTTGAGGTACTGCCTCAACTTGTTTAAGTAAAGACTGTTTAAATAAAGATATAGGTCCATCCTATCCAGCACAGGCTGTCCTTTTCCTGCCAGTTCCTAGGAAGAGGTGACAGTTTGATGACTTAGGTTAGTATAGATAGCCCAAGTGCCCTTTTTCCCACTATTTTCTTAGGATAGTAGAGGTAGCCATGGTGTGCTGCATTGTCCTGATGAAATTTGAACTTCCCACCATTTTTGAAGGAGGGGAGGGGAGGAGAGGGCGGTTAAGTTAATTAATTGGTCGATTTAATTAAGTAGTCAATCAAATTGATAAAAGTGAGAGGGGCGATCCAATAACTCAGACCTGAAAGTGTACCTCTAGGAGTGAGAGGGGAGATTTCCTGAGGGGTGGGGGGAGGGAGAGGGGGTTGGGAAAGAACAAGTTAAGTGCCTGTCAATGAAAAGGAAGGATCTTTTAAGAGAAAAATAGGTTAAGTACCTGTCAATCAAACGAGAACAATAGGTTTGTCCCCGAGTGCATACCTGCCCCTAATGTAGGCAACCTGCACTAACAAATTGACTTGCGCCGGATTTGGTCCACTACTATCTTTGAGTAAGGAATTTGTTTTCAACTACGACCAGTGGGGATTGGAAGAGAAAATTCATATGAAAGGATCCCTGGAAATTAAAGGTACCAAGAGAGTTGTGTCAAGGTCAACTAACATCAGTGCCTTAAGACATTTTTGTACAATTATGTCGACTGTTAATGTGGATGGTAAATTGGCTGGAAAGTTGCGAGAATTTGGAGGTGCTCTGCCCCCTACAATTCTTTCTCATGTGTGTAATCTTGCAAGGGCAGTACGAAATACCTAGGTGGCAGCAAGCAAGAGTGGGATAATGGGCATAACAGAACTACAACTATGGTATAAGCACTGCTTTTGAGCAATATCTGGTCAACAAAACTTGCTTTTGCTTGATTCCTGGTCTAAGCATAAAAATTATAGGCCTATTGCTTTAGAGCAAAGTAGCCATTCCGAAAAATGTGTGACATTGAAGTTCATACCACCTGGAACCACTGGACAAATTCAGCCTCTGGATTTTTTTTTTCTTGCCCATAAAACCTATTATTTCGATATCTACAGCTACGCATTAAAAGATAGCCAGTTTCACGATAAACTCCACGACAGATTGTTTCGGACTTGGTTGCATACCATCACATTCTATCGGTTCTCATCACCCCATTACACGAGTATAATTCTATTATTTTTAAAGGTGGATACCTAGCTGAACTTCCTGCACGGTTTGTAGCTCCCAAGGAGTCCGCCTTGGATCTTGATAGTGCGAAACTTCGTAATCTCTGTGGCGCGCCATTTTTCATTCGGTGTTCATAGTGCAAGTTAATGGTTTCTTTTAAATAGTTCTTGAATGCCGACAACGTCCGTTTCGTGAAGTGTAATACATTACACCCCGTAGAAGGTTGATCTTGTACCCGCTGGACACTCATTTTCTGTTGCCCTCCAGACGCACGTGGCGAGTCAGTAGCTAATATTTGTCCTGTCATAATTGTTAACACAACACTTTCAAATCAGCCTTACTAAAGACTGAACTTGCGATCTCGCAGTCAATGGGTTCCTTGATAGAATGTTGCGAAAGTGTGGGATATCTACACCAAATAGGACTAATAAGGGATACTGAATGCATACAAAGAAAGGCAGCACGAATAGTAGTAAGTTTGTTTGATCCACGGGATAGCGTAACGGAGATGCTGGGAACACTGAATTGGCAGATGCCTGGAGATAGATGCCAACCTTCCCGCAGAAGCCTACTTAACAGTTTTCAAGAAACAGTATTAAGCGACGAATCTAGTAGAAACCCGTATGTACCGCTCCCGTAGAGACCGCGAAAACAGTTTAACAGTTTACAGCACGCACAGAAGCATTTAAAGAGTCCTTCCCGCTCTCCATACATGAATGGAATGGAAATACTCTCTAATATGTGGTACAAAGGGAAGTACCTTCCGACATGCACCTTACAGTGTTCGCAGGTATAGATGTAGATTATCTGTATCACCAAACCATTTACCTCATTTTTAAGTACGAAAGATATGACAGCATTAGCACCTACGAAGAGAGAATGAGTGTGAGCAATTAATGTTTTCGTTTTCCTAAAGATGAACGAAGATCAGACATTTAGTACCATTATGGAATACGAGTAGGTCACAGTTCCTCTCGTACTTCAAGAAGAGGCAGCAAAATATCATTCTCCACAGTAATGGTAAGGCCATGATGTGGCGTCTGACTGGAGTACGATTAAGTGGGGCGGGGAAGGGAGGTGCCCCATACGTCAGTGCTGGGATCACTACTGTTTCTTACGTATATATAATTTTAATCATAGCTATAATTTTCTCAGCACTGTGGTATATATTTCAGAGTAAAAGTCAGTCGTCATCTGTACAGTTCCTCATTCATGGCTCACTCCTATTGTCAGGAAGTTCCTGGAAAACATTTAAGCATAAGCCTGTGTTACATTGTTGATTATGATAATATAATCAGCAGCTAGTCGTTAGCAAAGGATTCGAATGCATCTTATTTTGTTTGTCATTAACTTTTCTGTTGTAATTTCATGTACTGATTCGTTCCATGACCGTCAAGATTGAGTCCTCAGTATGGTCCTACAAAACTAGACGTGTAATTAAGGATTTTGTCCTTAAAAATATTAGAAAAAATTATAAATCAATAATTTGATACTTTCCACAGCTCCAAATTTGATGTTTTCCGTAATTATTTTACTTTGGGCAACTAGGAAGCAATTTGGAATACTGCTGCTGCTGCAGCGTAACTGATTAAAGCAGAAACCCGGGAAGACGATCAAGTGCATAACAAAACTTAAAGATTATCGTTGTCTATCTCTGTTTCCCGATAACGAAAGAAAAAATTGCAACTAAGTGGTTCTTTTTCCCGCGCGCTGTTCATCGAGATTGGGACGCCAAAGAGACAGTCTGATGTTGGTTCAAAGAATTCTCTGCAAACCACTTGTAAGAACTACAGAGTAGTCACGTAGATGTACATCTGAGTTGTGACATGCAAAGACACTGGATGCAAATTATTAAGATTTAAAAGTGGTGCATTGACTGGAAACTTAAGAAAGGTAAGTTTTTCACTTCACAAAACGGGAACATAGCATCCTGTGACAGTAATATCTGTGAGTCAACACCGGACTCTGTTCACTAATTCCTACCGCTAGGGGTTCTGTGTAACAATTTTAGAGATATTAAACAGAATGATCAAACAGGCTCCATCATTGGTAACTAACTCGGCACACATCAGTTCAGATGTAGGATGCTGGAAAAATGCAGTCAATCTACAAAGGAGATGGCTTACAAAACATTCGTGCGAGCCACCCTAAAATATTGCAGAGGTGCGTGGGACCCTTATCAGTCTTACAAGGCATGGACACACATACAGAAGGGCGGCACGAATGTCACAGGTTTGTTGAACCAAGGACGAGTGTCATAAAAGTACTGAAAAAATCTGAAGTGGCAAACGATTGAGGATAAACAATAACTATCTCTCGAAATCCTACGTACAAATCTTCAATAATCAATGCTATGCGAGCCAGCCACGAATACATAGAAGTCTCGTACATTTCCTCCCACTGGGACCCATTTAAGTAGTTATTCTCGCCGCGCTCCGTGCGTGAATGGAATGGGTAGAAACTGTGTGTTGATGGTAAGTACCCTCCGCCATGCACTTTGTAGTTGTTTGCAGATAATGTATGTACATGTATACCTTAATGCGCTTTATGGTTCTCTGTCGGTCCCCCAGGCAAGCCAAAGACTACAAAATCAAACCGAATTACTACTACTACTACTACTACTACTACTACTACTACAAGTATGTTGACGTATTCGTTCTGCTAGAGTAAATGTTAATGACAAAAGTTACCGAAAACCTAAAAAAAAAAAAACTTTTTGTTACTCCAGGATCATTAACTTACTTTAATTTTTTTCCCCACCGAATAATTCTGTTTAAATACAGGCTTACGCTTCTACCCAATACCGGTACTGACCACTCTCACTATCGTGTAATTCATATATTTCATAGACATCCCATCACCTAACTGGCGGCACTAGAAATTCTGTAGCCTAATTTAGTAACACCAAATTGTTTAAGCAACTGTTATGCAATGCTGTCGTATCGTGATCTTAACGGCGAACTTGGCACGATCGATGTAGTTAACCTTCACCAACTAGTGACGTCACTCTCAGCTGGTATCAGCGGGATAGCACCAAACGATGGAAGACTCGCCCAGATGTTGAACCTAGGCTACGCCTTTCTGTTTGCGTAGCGTATGTAAACTCAGGTCATGCTGTATAAGAAGCCAGTATTAATATTCGCGTCCATGCCGAATTTCAATGGCAGAACGAAAGCAGTTGCAATTCTGCCACGTCGGGTATCGGTCAAACGTAAGCTAGTGATGCGCTTTTTTGAATAGATTAAATTCTTGTTACACATGTCAAGTTACAGATATATTTTCGTTGATTAACAAGCAATTGTACTATTAACCACTGGGCCCTATTTCATAAGTTATGATAATACCGATGTGGGATCGACATGTTATGCCAAAGTGTCCTATTTAACGAAGTTGTGCCGAAGTAACACATTTTTTAAATATCGGTACTGAAATTCAGTTCATTGACGTATTGACAAAATTTTCAGAGCAAACCATTAAGATCGTGAACTGCCAATAACCTTAATAGAATATTTGCACGCATTTCAGTCTCCGTCATGTTTAACTAGGAAGGACTTTTCAAGGTTTTTAGATATTGCGAGGTTGGCAGGTTTCGATATAGAATGTGGGCACTGAAAATTCGGGTTATGGATTATGAACATTTTGTTTCTACATGTTAGAAATCTTTGGTATAGAATTAAGTTTTAACTGTAACACATAATTTATCTTGTGCACATTGCTTTTGCCACACTAACATTAGAAGCATTGTAATTAGTTATTACCACAAATATTCGTGTGAAGCGCTACTTTTGATTGTCTGGTTATAAATGTTTGCACAATTTTTGCCTCAGATGTTGCTATCAGTACGTAAATTCATTTGTTGAGATTTAAGGAAATGCACCTACTGTGTAGTAGAGAACCATGTTACTGAGTGTTCATTTTAATGTAAGCAACAGAAGTGTATTTCAGCAAGATTTCTGTACCATTCAGCGTAGCAGCAGTTAATACATTCACAGTGAGGTAAAGCACAAGGACGTCAAATATGTGGAATTTCACAACTCTCTTCATTCCAAATTATAACACTTTACACAGTGCCATTGTGCAAGGTATCTCAGACAGACAACTCATTTATTAAATTACTGGTATGTTATCCCATCGTAATGAATCCACTGCATCATTATTTCCAAACAGAAGACACTCCCTCAGTGTTAATTTACTTCATATGATTCATTGCTTGAACAAGTGTTATGTATTGTACGATTTGAGATATAATAGAACCCCCATATTACTTATTTGCAAACCATGTATTATTGTACAACATTTGAACTAATTTAAATGTATGCTCTTTTTCTTAACCCACAGGTACAACGAATGTGGAAAGAGACTACCACTTCTACCATCCAGCCCTAATAATACAGACTTGCAGAAACCCAACATGAAGTTCTGTGCAAGACAACTTTCCGAGCGGAAGATATTGGTGGATATTTTAGCCATTCTTTTTGGCATTGGAACCTGGATTGCAGTAAATGGACTGTTTGTCCAGCTGCCTCTGCTTGTGCAGACACAACCTGAAGGATGGAATCTCCCATCATACATATGTATTATTATACAAATTGCAAACATTGGACCTTTATTGTATGCAATTCTGCAGAAAACCTTTCCAGGAGTATTAAGGGATAGTATCATAATATATGCAATACTCTTAATTGGAACTGTTGCTCTTTTGTTACTGCCATTCCTCTACAAAGAGACTACTTACATCGATGGTGAAGAGCACAGCACAGCACTGCTTGCACTTTCATTTTTTATTGCTTTAGTGGGCTGTACCAGTTCAGTACTCTTTATGCCTTTTATGAGAAACTATAAAGAAATGTATTTGATTTCTTATTTTGTTGGAGAAGGACTTAGTGGGTTTCTACCAAGCATTGTGGCTCTAGTACAAGGGGTAGGAGGAAATCCTACTTGCGTGAATCAGACTCTCACAAATTCAAGTAATCAAAATGGAAATTCAGAGGTTACTCTTGTTCCATACACGCCACCACCAAATTTTTCGACAACAGCTTTTCTTTTCTTCCTTTTTGGAACACTTTTCATCAGTACTATTTCTTTCGCATTACTGAATAATCTACAGACGTGCAAAGATGAGAAAGTTCCTTCTCCAGATAAAAACACCTCACGACAGAGAGAGAAAGCATCAGATACACAAGAAGAGTCAGGTCTTAATGATGGACTATTAAGTCAACAAAGTACATGTGAAGAATTGAAAGATCTCTGTACAACACCTACAACAGAAGTGTTCCAGCAACCAAGAGAGATGATGTCAGTAACAGCAAAATTATCGCCCTGTAGTTATTATTGTTTGATGTTCTTGATGGCATGGGTTTGTGCTTTTGGGAATGGAATATTCCCAAGCATTCAGTCATATTCTTGCTTACCGTATGGCAACATAGCATACCATCTGTCTGTCACATTGTCAAGCATGGCTAATCCAGTGGCATGCTTTCTCGGATTTTTCCTGCCATACTCCTCAATCAGGGCAATATCATTCCTAACAGCATTCAGTACTGTTTTTGCAATGTACATAGGTATTACTGCAGTCATGAGCCCTACACCTCCGCTAGTTGGATATCCGAGTGGAGAATTCCTTGCGGTAAGTAAGCTAATTTTATGTTTTTATCCCTTCTTTGAATACGTGTAATTAAACTTTTTTAATTCTTTAAAGAATGTTTGAGTAAATTTCTTTTCTGGCAAAAACTGATGTTATAAACATTTATGCTTAATGTACTACTTCACTAGTCACAGTGTGTTGTCAAAACATTGTCCAAGAATGGTAACAACAACTCTGCTGAATATCTGGAAGTATACCCTTAAACAGCATCCATCCTGCAGTCAACAATCTGCCCTATCCGAACACATATCTGCATTTATTCTTGAAGCAGCTTATTTTCATATTAGATTACTTGACGTAAATGTGCAAATAAGAACTGGAGGTGCCACAGTTTGAAAAGTTAGCAAATATTTACATTGATATCTTCAAAACACTGATCCTACTGTGTTGCATGTAATGATATATTCTCTAATATAGGACTATCAATGAGTGAGTGTGGAGAAGAAGCAATGTTAACAACGTACACATTTGTAGCAATGAAAATAAAGGAGAAAACCGACCGGTAAAAGAACCACACTAAACACTTCCTGAGAAATTAAATGTAAAGACAAGATAACATTAGCCGTATCAAGTGCAGTTTGACAAAAATTTAAGAAAGCATTCAGTGGACAAGATCATCTACACAAAACCTATAAAATTTGATTCTCATGTCCTAATGAATGTGCCCTCAGACTGTGAGAAAGTATCTTCCACATGAACAAAAACATACTTCTCCAAATAGGTCACATGTAATATTTAACACCACCATGCGAACAGCCCCTGAAGGCCCACAATGGTACTGAATGGCCACCATGTCATTCTTAGCCCTTAGGCATCACCAGATGCAGATACAGAGGGGCTGGTCGTCAGCACACCACTCTCCCAGTCACTGTCAGTTTTCGTGGCTGGTGCTGCAACTTCTCAATCAAGTAGCAAGGGCAGAGTGCACCTCGCTTGCCAACACCACTCGGGAGACCCAGACAGTGACCAGTCAAATTGCTAGCCAAGCCCAACTTTAGTGACCTGGAGGGAACTGGTGTTACCACTGCAGTGAGGCTGTTGGCCAACGTGATATGTAAAGATTTTCTAAAATATATAAGCTTTGTATACATGTGAAAAGTGTCATCACATACCAAAGTAATAATGGAGCATACATTCCATCACCAATACATTTGTCATGTGCTTCTCAGGAGATACGATTCATTATTTAGATAAAAAAAATAATAAAAAAAGAACCCTAAGGTCATTTTGTGGCACTTGCCACTTATGATGCATGTACCTGTGATCTGTACATGCTGCACCAACTTTTGCAGGTGTTGTGGAACTGTTCATACTTCGGTTAGCTTGACACCACGTTTCTGCTTGGTTTTAATTTTCATACATAGTCGTGTACAAAGTACAAAAACTAGAGTGAAGAAATGTCAATCATTATGAGTTCATCTCTATTGTGGAAGACTTGTCGAGTGCAACCACACCCTTTGCTATCGTTAGACAAGTATTGGTTGCATCAGATTCAGTTTTGTACATGATCACGCTGGAAGGAAACTGCTAATTTTTAATGTTTTATGTTGTGGGACACATTGTTTATTATTAGCCACTTATCTATCTCACTTTTCATATGAGATAGCTACCATATTTTTCTGACTTCTGAAAGTTTTACTGTAAGAATTTGTAGAGAAACTACCCATTAAGACCAATTAAAAAAAAAAAATAAAAAAATAAAAACAAAAAAAATTTCACTGATATATATCATCAAATAATTTTGATCTGACCGACCCCATAGTTCAATCATCATCTCCAGAAAATAAATGTTGTAACAATTATTTAATGTATTCATTGCCTGCATCTGCAGGATTATTCTGCAACTCTCAATTAATTGCCCGGTAGAGGGCTCCTCGAACCATCTTCAAGCTATTTCTCTACTTTTCCACTCTTGAATGGCCTGTGGGAAAATTGAACACTTAAATCTTTCCACACGAACTCTGATTTCTCATATTTTATGACGACGATTCCTTTCTATGTAGGCAGCTACCAACAAAATATTTTCACACTCTGAGGAGAAAGTCCTGCTGCAGTGACGAACTCCTTTGTTTTAACTATTGCCAACACAATCCATGTACCATATCCATTGCAAACACTCCTCTCTTTTGTGCTAGTACAAAACGAGCTGCCCATCTTTGAACTTTTCTGATGCCCTCAAACAATCCTACCAGATGCAGATCCCACACCGCACAGCAATCCTCCAGAAGTGTGGGGGACAAGTGTAGTGTAAGCAGTCTCTATAGTAGTCCTGTTGGATTTTTTAAGTGTTCTGCCAATGATTCCCAGTCTTTAGTTTGCTTTATCACAACATGATCTATTTGAGTGCTCCAATTGAAGTTATTCATAATTGTAATCCCTAAGCACTTAGCTGAATTTACAGCCTTCAGATCTGGGAGACTTATTGTGTAACCAAAATTTAGAAGATTCCTTTTAGTATTCATGTGGATGACTTCACACTTTTAATTATTTAGAGTCAATTGTCACTTTCACACCATACAAATATCTTGTCTAAATTGTTTTGTAATTTGTTTTGAGCATATGATGACTTTATAAGATGGTAAATAACATCACCTACAAACAATCTAAGAGGGGTACACAGATTGTCTCCTTAATCATTTATGTAGATTAGGAACAGCAGTGGCCAATGGCCTTGCCACAGTGGATACACCGGTTCTCGTCAGAGCACTGAACTTAAGTGCTGTCGGGCATGACCTGCACTTGGATGGGTGACCATCCGGTCTGCCATGAGCTGTTGCCATTTTCTGGGTTGCAGTCAGCCTCATGATGCCAATTGAGGAGCTACTCGACCGAATAGTAGCGGCCCCGGTCAAAGAAAACCATCTTAATGATCGGGAGAGCGGTGTGCTGACCATAAGCGCCTCCTACCCACAACCTCAGCAAAGGATAACACAGCTGTCGGGTGGTCCCGATGGGCCACTTGTGGCCTGAAAATGGAGTGCAGGAACAGCAGCAGGCGTATACACTTCATTGAGGCCAGATATTACTATACTTTCATTTTACTTCATCGCTTTCTGCTAGTTACTTCTTCACATGAAATCATGAATCCAATCTCACCACTGAGAAGATACTCCACAGACAAGCAATTTAACTAGAAATTGCTTCTGAGGAACAGTGTCAAAGACCTTCTGGAAATCAAAAACATATGGAATCAATTTGATATTCCCTGTCAACAGCACTCTTTACTTCATAAGAATAGAGAGCTAGTTGTGTTCAACAAGAATGATAATTTCTGAATGTGTGTTTGTCAATAGATCGTTTTCTTAGAGAATTCATAATGTTTGAATGCAGTATATGTTCCAAAATCATACTGCAAATCAGTTTCAGTAATATAGGTCTGTAATTCGACAGATTACTCTTACATTCTTTCTGTCACTAATTAATTGATGATTGTATCAGTGAATAAACATATTTGAAAATTTATCAACCATTTTTGCCTCCATCATGATACTATGTTCTATTTTTTATTTCCACTTGATGTCGCACCATTTGGATTTGTCTTGCACTTTACTATGTGTAGAGCTACATGTGATTCTCAACAAACTAGTCTAGACAAGAACGAATAACTGATTGAAAGAATAAGTATCTCATCTGTTTATTGTCTCCAATGGTATGACAGACTATAAAAGTGTATCCAGCAAATAATACTGGTACACCACATAGTAACACTATTGTTTATAGCAATAAGGCAAATTTATATTCTGCTGGGTACCTTGAGCTGTAGGAATCCAAAGCAATGAAGAAACCAACGCATTGGTGATATACAGGGTGAATCAGAACTGCACAGACAGAATTTTGGAGCGTGTTCAGTGATACAAGCATTATATTTTGGGTGACCTGTGGTCTCTGGTATGTTCATTAGAGAATAATAAAATAATAATGATTTATTTGTATTTGCTACCAGAATTATCACTGTTTCTGCAAAAATACTTCCACAGCAGTGAAAACACGGGTAATATGGAATCGCCAAAACACAGTAACACAAAAGTATCTGGTTATTCGTGGGAAACAATGTACACATGAAAAACCACTGTGATGTGGCTGCCATCACTGCAGGTGCAGCTGAGAGTAGTGTCATTGTGCTCCTTTCCCAATCCATTGAATGACTCTATAAGTGAGATGCACATTGGTATCAGTATACTTACCATAATACACTGTATCACTGTACACAAGTTGAGACAGTACTGAATGCAAGATTGAGCACAGAGGAAAGTAAGTCTTACTATTCTTGACAGCAAGCATCACGAGTGAACAGAACAAATTGGTTTGCAAACAAGACACAGCACACACTGTTGGCATTTGCACTTTGTGCAGATATTTTAAATGAAATATCAATACAAGGGATAATAAATCAAACAACATTGATTTACTCTGTAATGAGCAACCAGAAACCAAAGTCCCTTAAACCAAAGTATTTCATAAATATCCCTAAACAACCTTTGAAATTTTATAGGCTTAGATCTGGTTCACAATGTATACGTATTTCAGCCTGGTAAGCTAGTCCCAGTTAAATACAATCCCATCGTTGAGGATGAAAGAAATTTATCAACAGTGTCTGAAAGTAGTTAAGATTGAAAATCAATTTTCAGGCATTAGAGGATGAAATGTCAGCCTATTAAAAGACAAGATGTACATTTAACAAGGTTAAAGACAGGGCACTGCCCTGTAATCCAAATTTAACTCCTCTGGAGAGATGATAAATCAGTTAACAGAAACTACAGTATCCAGTCTCAGTGCAACTCATTTTAACTTCTTGTGCTTGATACGTAAACAAAAAGATACCTTTGCATTTGGAAACTTACCCTCACATTTGGGTGACGTAAGAATGAGTGGAGCGAAAATTTTGTAATTCTCACTCTCTCTCCCTCTACATCTATGTACATACTCTGCAAACCACTGTAAAGTGCATGGCAGATGGTACTCAGCATGGTACGACATGTTTGGGTTCTTCCCATTCACTTCACATATGGAGTGGGGAAAGAATGACTGGTTAAATACCCCTGTGCATGCTGTAATTAGTCTAATTTTGACTTCAGTGGTTATGAGAGCAATATGTAGGGAGCTGAAGAATGCCTGTAGCTTCTGCACTTGATATTGGATTTGAAATTTTGTAAGTAGGATTTTGCGGGATAATTTTCACTGATCATGAGTCTGCCAATTCAGGTTTTTCATTTCTGTGATTCTGTCCCATGAGGCAAAAAAAGCTATGGTCATTCATGACACCCATCCTTTTCTGTGTTCAATATGCCCTGTTACTCCTGTTTGGTATGGGTCACACGTACCTTAACAATATTTTAGGATGGGATATACAAGTGATTTGACATTCTCCTTTGCAGACAATGGATTTTTCCAGTATCCTGCCAATGAACTTACATCTGCCACCTGCCTTAGCTATGACTCTGCCTATGTCGTGATCCTCTTTTAAATCCCTGCAAATTGTTACACCCTAGGATTTGTATGAGCAGACTGATAGGACTCGAATTGTGAATCATTGATTCTGTGGTCATTGGATACTACAATTTTCTTTGTAAGGTGCATAATCTTATATTTATGAATATTTAAGGCAAGTTACTAATCTTTGCACTATTTTGAAATCTGATAATATTTCAACAGTATTATTTACTTATTTATTTATTTATTTATTTTAAGGCAGTACTTCAATATAAATAACAACATAATCTGTGAAAGTCTGATGTTACTTTTAATATTGTCTGGTACGTCATTAATACACAACATGAACTGTAAGGGTCTCAACACACACTCTTGATTCATATCTGGACTTACTTCTATCGATTACCCTCCATCCATGATAATGTTTCACATTCTCCATTCAAGAAACGCTTAATGCAGTCACAAATTTCACTTCACACCCATTGTGATCATGCTTTCTATAATAAGCAGAGGAGTGGTACTGAGTCAAATGCTTTATAGAGGTCGAGAAATACTATTTACTTGGTTGCCATGACCTACGACGTTTACGTCGTCATGCTCAAGCACAAGTTGAGATTCAAATGATAGATGTTTCCCGAATTCATGCTGGTTGGTATGGATGTCATTCTGTTTGAAGTACCTCATTATGTTTGAATCAGAATATGTTGCAAGACTCTAAGATGAATCGGCATTGAGGGTATTGGATGGTAGTTTTATCGGTCTGATTTGTGCTTCCTTCTAGCCACTAGGCACCATCTTTGTGTCTGTAGTATATAATGATAGACATCTACCTTTGTAAATTGTAGTTTTAACACATTTCTAAGCAAATTTCTCTTTGCCTTTAACAGATGTCTCCCAGCAGAAACTGAAATAATAGTGCCACTGGCGTATGAAAGGAACCCTAAGTAAAAAAAATGCATTGAAACACCAACCAGTTCAGAGAGAGAATGATACAAAATGGCCAAGATAAACAAATATATGCAACTAATTTTACATTGTAGAAAGTAATGACCAGATAGTCCATGGACACCAAACACATAGCAAGCTATTTTCACAATCACTTTCTGAATATAACTGATAAATTTTGTATGGTCAGGTTAAAAGAAAAAAAAAAAAAAATCACAGTATATGTGACAAGCAGTGTCATAAGGATTCAATCAATTTTAGGCCACTCAAACTTGTTCCAGGAAAACTGGGAAGGTAATTAAACCTAAAAAATTTTTTAAAAAATCATGGAGCCGGTAACATTTGAAGCAAAATATTACAAGCACAATTTTATGATCTAGCTCCCGTACTCAGTCTTATATTTAATGCGTAACTTTCACTAGACGTCTCTGACAATAGGCTGAAGTACATCATTGTTAAACCTTCTTTGAGAAAGTAGGACAGATATTAGTAACTACTGCTCTGTTTCACTATTAATTTCTTTCTCAAAACTTTTGGAAAAGTTAATGTATTCAAGAATAATGGTGCATATCTGCTAATATAAGATTCTGAGTCAGCCATAATTTGGATTCCAGAAGGTCTTCTCCATGGAACATGTAATACAGCTGTCAGCCTAACCCCTACCACCCACTACCTACTGTAAAAAAAAGACATAACAACACATCACCCTCACAGTACATTTACTCTCTTATGGGAACGATCAGGCACAGTTTCAAAATAATAGCATCATTCATAGATAGAACATAAGAATAAAAATGACCTTGGCTACCCACAACCCATAACTGTACTCTTGCACAGATAGAAACAAAGTTTGCAGTTATAAAAATATTTTACCACCTGTGTGCTGGCAGATAATTTTTAAAAACATAGACAAATTTCTGTGTACACAGTATGTATGTGGTTAGCTTACATTTATCAAATTTTCGATGTAGATTAAGATTTTAAAAAATCCAATTATGTAAATGGCCAGCATATAGCAATGCTTTCATAGAGAAAATTTATCTTCTTTGTAAATCTATTGACACATTACAGATCTCAGAGAATCATGCCATGCCAAATATGAGCTGTGGAACATAAGAAAACACAACTAAACCCTTACTAGGGTATTAAAACTTTCTACCTTACTTAGATAAGATGGTGCACTCAAAAATTTCCAATTTCTATTTTTTTTCTGTATAACCAACAAAATCCTTTTGTTTTAACTGTTCATAGCTCAGGCTGAGCCATGTACTTGGTGCACATTTCTGGAATAAATGCTGAATGAAACTGGCAGACTATATGCAGCTATTGTCACAGCAAATACACGTGTTATCAAGCAATATAATTATGACCTATTCAGCCTTGTAATTATAAAGACTAATTATATTTATATTGTCATAGTAAATGAATTGATCACTAATTCCAGGCTCTGTTATTGTTTACATTATTTAAAATTTTATTATAACTATTTTACATATCTTTGACAACAGTTATAAAGGAAAAAGTACTTTCACATTCAGCATTTACAAAGATTCATTCAGATTTGGAACTATGAACTATCAGTATATGATGGAACCATTCTGCCCCATGCAAAACTACTGTTTTTCTAGTTCTTTCTTTTCTCAGACGAAAGTAATTCTTTCCAGAAAATACTGATTTGTGTTGCAAAAACCCACAGTGGGAAATTAAGCTATTAAGCACAACAATAATCGGTCAACAATACAAACAGAATGAAACAATGAGACTGCTGACGTGTCATTTTCAGTACTACACAAATGCTCTGCACTTACTGTGTATGGGAAAAAAAAAAAAAAAAAAAAAAAAAAAAAAAAAAAAAAAAAAAAAAAAAAAAAAAAGCTTAGTGTTAGACAGGTTTGCAGTGCATAAATTTTTACTGATTCACACAGCACTCAGATAGCAACACTTTAATACGGAAGTTACATATCTGTATCGAGTTAGTAATATAAGTAAAACAAAGCCTGATCTTTTTCCTCTTGTTTCTTTCAGGTTACTTCATGGATCCTTTTCACGGGAGGCATTTCCTACATCAAGATGTCAATAGCATCTCTGTTTCGCCGAGAGGAAGGTCGAGCTTTGGTCTGGTGTGGTGCAGCACAACAAATGGGTTCTGCTATTGGATCTGTTGTTATTTTCATCTTAGTTAATTATTCAGACATTTTTCACTCTTACAGCCCATGCTGACACCAAGTTGAAATTATGTCTCAGGTTTTAAACTCCTGTACAAAGATCAGTATTATACATTTGCCTGTATGAGTATTATGACTGGTTGGTTATGCGATGACTTTTGTAGTGTGTTGTATATGAAATTTTTTTTACATGTAAAATAAATTATTCTTTTTTTAGGAACTTTGTTGTTAATGATTTACAAGGAGATAGAACTCTGAAACAATAACATGTACCATTTCAAAAAGACCTCTTATGGGTAATTCTTCAAAACTACAAAATTTGTTTCCGATGATATTTCTTTGTAATAACCCACACTAGTGAGACAAACCAGCAAATACTGAAAAATTGGAAAAAAACATGTTTTGAAATCTGTCCACTCTTCCATATCAACTTTTTTTCGATATGCACAAAATGAATTATTTCATTCCATGACTTAATAACATTCAAATCAGAATATTAGCCACACACAATGAGGTATTTCATTGTATCAAATCTACTAAACTATACGTGAGACTAATATTTATTATATAATGGCATTATTTAACAAACTATTTTTGCATTCCTTTCTTGTTCCTCCATTTTTGGATCATTTCTACTCTCTCAACCTATTTACTTATTTAAATCAATGGGAAACTACTAAGCTATTTATAACTAACTTTTAGAAAAACACTTCTTGTATAGCATAAATATTTATCAAACTGAAAGCCATAACCCAATAAAAAGTTCTCTGTAAACATGCAACGTATAATTCGGTTTAAATCCCAAGCTTTTAAGACTACCCCCATCATTGTCAGAGGTTAAGTAAAGGACTTAGACCCATGTTTTACTCAAGCAGGAAAATTAAAGAAATCCTGCGAGCTGTTAAATACAATCTCAGCATGGGAGAGCCAAGAATTTATAATATTCCTTGCTAGTGTGGCAGCAGTTACATGGGCCAGTCTATATAGGCTTTCACCAATTGATGTGTTCAAAATCACTGTCTCCTGAAGTACAGAAATACTGAAAAATTAGTGGTGGCTGAGCACAGCTTTTTAAATGGACACAAGATTATGTTTGAACATATGAGGATTCTGGTCCATGCTTCAAACTATTTAGACTATGGAAATTAGACTCTGTGATAAAAAATTCAGTAGAGACAGCAGTTATGCACTTAGCAATGCATGGAAGCATGCATCTTTGGACATAGTGGGCACCACCTCAGTACCCCCTATTTCTGTTATGTCATCATGATGTACTCCAGCTAATCAGATACCGTTGTTTGAGCACAGAAGTGCGAGCCTTGCCATTTCATGACAGTCAGATTTAGCCCCCATCGATGATGGAGGTAGTCATTGAAAGCTTGGCATTTTATCTGAATTTGATGCAGCAAGGTTACTGAAAACTTTTTATCCAAGTACTCCATTTGCAAAGGACTTCATAACCATAACCTAATAAAGATTGGAAAATGAAGATACTCATCTGTCATCATCAGTACTAACAAGTGACATAAATCACAAATTAAGATAAGGTTATAATAGAGGGAAACATTCCACGTAGGAAATATATATCTAAAAACAAAGATGATGTGACTTACCAAATGAAAGTGCTGGCAGGTCGACAGACACACAAACAAACACAAACATACACACAAAATTCAAGCTTTCGCAACAAACTGTTGCCTCATCAGGAAAGAGGGAAGGAGAGGGAAAGACGAAAGGATGTGGGTTTTAAGGGAGAGGGTAAGGAGTCATTCCAATCCCGGGAGCGGAAAGACTTACCTTAGGGGGAAAAAAGGACGGGTATACACTCGCACACACACACATATCCATCCACACATATACAGACACAAGCAGACATATTTAAAGACAAAGAGTTCGGGCAGAGATGTCAGTCGAGGCAGAAGTGTAGAGGCAAAGATGTTGTTGAATGACAGGTGAGGTATGAGTGGCGGCAACTTGAAATTAGCGGAGATTGAGGCCTGGTGGATGACGGGAAGAGAGGATATATTGAAGAGCAAGTTCCCATCTCCGGAGTTCGGATAGGTTGGTGTTAGTGGGAAGTATCCAGATAACCCGGACGGTGTAACACTGTGCCAAGATGTGCTGGTCGTGCACCAAGGCATGTTTAGCCACAGGGTGATCCTCATTACCAACAAACACTGTCTGCCTGTGTCCATTCATGCGAATGGACAGTTTGTTGCTGGTCATTCCCACATAGAATGCGTCACAGTGTAGGCAGGTCAGTTGGTAGATCACGTGGGTGCTTTCACACGTGGCTCTGCCTTTGATCGTGTACACCTTCCGGGTTACAGGACTGGAGTAGGTGGTGGTGGGAGGGTGCATGGGACAGGTTTTACACTGGGGGCAGTTACAAGGGTAGGAGCCAGAGGGTAGGGAAGGTGGTTTGGGGATTTCATAGGGATGAACTAAGAGGTTACGAAGGTCCACCTAACCTTCGTAACCTCTTAGTTCATCCCTATGAAATCCCCAAACCACCTTCCCTACCCTCTGGCTCCTACCCTTGTAACTGCCCCCAGTGTAAAACCTGTCCCATGCACCCTCCCACCACCACCTACTCCAGTCCTGTAACCCGGAAGGTGTACACGATCAAAGGCAGAGCCACGTGTGAAAGCACCCACATGATCTACCAACTGACCTGCCTACACTGTGACGCATTCTATGTGGGAATGACCAGCAACAAACTGTCCATTCGCATGAATGGACACAGGCAGACAGTGTTTGTTGGTAATGAGGATCACCCTGTGGCTAAACATGCCTTGGTGCACGGCCAGCACATCTTGGCACAGTGTTACACCGTCCGGGTTATCTGGATACTTCCCACTAACACCAACCTATCCGAACTCCGGAGATGGGAACTTGCTCTTCAATATATCCTCTCTTCCCGTCATCCACCAGGCCTCAATCTCCGCTAATTTCAAGTTGCCGCCACTCATACCTCACCTGTCATTCAACAACATCTTTGCCTCTACACTTCTGCCTCGACTGACATCTCTGCCCGAACTCTTTGTCTTTAAATATGTCTGCTTGTGTCTGTATATGTGTGGATGGATATGTGTGTGTGTGCGAGTGTATACCCGTCCTTTTTTCCCCCTAAGGTAAGTCTTTCCGCTCCCAGGATTGGAATGACTCCTTACCCTCTCCCTTAAAACCCACATCCTTTCGTCTTTCCCTCTCCTTCCCTCTTTCCTGATGAGGCAACAGTTTGTTGCGAAAGCTTGAATTTTGTGTGTATGTTTGTGTTTGTTTGTGTGTCTGTCGACCTGCCAGCACTTTCATTTGGTAAGTCACATCATCTTTGTTTTTAGATACAAATTAAGATAATATTTATTTTTTTTTATTTTATTTTTTTTAAAAAAGATGTACAAATGGCATTAGACAGTGAAACTACTGAAGACCCACGCATAAGGGAGAAGCAATAGAATGAAAATTTAAAAAAAGCTACAGATAATATATGAGGTCTAGGTAACTCACATGTATCAGAATTTACGAGTAAACAAACCACTGACCAAATAGTAGAACTATGGAATTGTTGACATGCACACAAAAAAGAAAAAGCTTTGCTAGCTTTCAGAAGAATCTTTTTTTGAGCTACAGTACACATATATATGCACACATATATATGCACACACAGCCCTGTCATTGTGTGTCCAGGTGGCCCACTGTGACTGTACAGGTGTACGTAGGTGAGCCTGTGTACATGCATACTAGCATACGTATGTGTGTTCTCGCCTAAAAAATAATTTGTCCAAAAGTTAACGAAGTTTTATACTTTTTTTACATGCCTGTCGTCAACTCATCACTTCTGCCAGAACTTCCCACACCCTATGCAGATGCACCAGAGATATACTGCAGTAAAGTCAAAGACACAGGAAACATTGGGAAAATAGGACTTATAGAAATATAGTTTAACAAGATACAAAGTTGTAAGGGTAAAAATGCAGAAATAATGGTGTGGTGAGGAGGAGGAAAAGAATGTCAAAGACAACAAAAGGAAAAGACAGATGAAAGAAATAGATGAGAGAAAAGTTGAAGAGGAAGAGCGGAGATCAAAAAATGGCAAAACAGTGCCAAAAAAAGTGGTAAGAGAGAGGAAAAGATGGTGAAGAGGGAAGAATAGACATAAAGGCTGCAAGAAGAAAATTCAGCTACATTCCTTTCAGTGAAACTCTGAGAGCTTATTACTGAAAAGTAGTGTGTGAACTTTCACTGAAGTGAAAAAGATGTCAAGATTATGAGTAACTTGCTGCAACAAAGTATTTATTTTGTACACAAACTTCACATCTGAACCCATACATTTTTAGTCAGCATCTTTGTGATCCTTCAGCAACCGTCCTAAAAAGTGAATGGTAGCTTGTGTAAGACATAGTGTGTTGTACTCTAATTAATGTTGTGAGAACTGTGTGTGTCAGAGAAATAGCTTGAGGAGCATAGGATTTCATCAGGATGTTCTGATAGTTGAAGAAGCTGTATGGAGATATCAGTGTGGTGTGGACAAAATCTTGTGTACAGTGGATATCATGTGGGAGCATAAGTGACTGACAGACTAGGCTCATGTAATGAGACCTGTATTTACTGGATGTGCTTCCTGGCAGTACCTGACAAGTTCACTGCAGTGCAGGCCAAAAACCCCAAAAACTTTATCCAAGACATCATGTAATTTACATTGAGAATATATGGGTACCAAATAATATTCTAGTCACTCCTCCTCCTCGGAATTGTTATTGGAGTGTTGGATCACGGTATTTGATACTATGGATGTTTATATATGCATGAACTTAATTTCCACAATTTTTTACTTCATGAAATGTCTTTTCATAGCAATACTTTTATTATCAGTGCCTGTGGAACAATATTAACAAATATGTTAGCAACAGTTGGTACACACAACTTGCTGTACAACACACTTTAGCACCAGTCAGGAGGGATGCGTTTATACACCATGTCTAGAATGTACTGCTGTGCTTCAAACATGCCAGAGCAACTTTTGCCAGCTAATGGCAGCTGTTTCTAACAGTGTATACAAGTCATTGAATGGACCATCAACTAACTGATGCATAGTAAAATAAGAAATTATTAGAACACATTTACAGAAATGTACTTCCACTTCCTCGTTCAATCAAAAGGAATTTGGATCTGGCTGGGAAAGGCAGCAACTTGTTTGGCATTCAAATTCACTACACCATGCTTCCAAAAAATCTCCACAGTTGGCAATTACGATGAAGATTTGTGTGCTGACAAACAGCAAAATTAAAAGCAGTCAACAATGCAAAAGAAAAGATCTCTGCTAGCTGCTGAAAGACTTAGCACTGCCACTAAATGGCAAATGGCACCTTTCAATTTTCAAATGTGCTAGCTGTAATGAAAGTCTCAAATGCATGCATAATCTAGCCAAGCTCACAGAAAAGAGAAACAAAGCTTTGCTTCTATGGGCCCAGACAGGTCAATCGGACCTGACCAATTGCAATGTCATCCTCAGCCAATGGCATCATTTGCATGCGGCATGAAGGCGTGTGGGGTTAGCATACTAATCTGCCAACCCTTGTCGGCTTTACAGACCTCACTACGGCTACCTCTTATTCAAGCAGCTCCTCATTGACATCATGAGGCTGAGTGGGTCTCATTCCAGTTTTCCCACCAAGGAAAAATCGCTGGCAGTACCAAGACATGAACCTGGGTCCTCCACTTTGCAGTCATTTACATTGTCTGCTTGGCTACAGGGACAGACAAACTCACACAATAAAGCCAAACTATTTTAATAGACTAGCTGTTTGTCCCAGATCTTTGTACAGAGAAATTGTTCTGTTTGTTGGACTTCACTGAATGTAAAATTGATCATAAATTACATCTGCTTAGCTGTAACTTCTGCAACAATGAAAAGACCACCATATGACATAACACAAAAAAGGTAAAGTGCTGCAACTTCACCTAATAAGTGCTAGCTATACAACATAATCAACTGCAAAGGTATCACAAAATGAACTTTTGCAGTACTCAAGAACAAAAGTTTTGCTATAATAAAGTAATTCACATATGATACTTCTGAAAGATCTAAAATAAAATTCTGCCAATGCAACTTATTCGTAATAAAGATCTAGTACTGAACAGCTCAAAACACAAATTCTGACTAAAAATCAGTTATATTTCCACCTATTCTTTTGTTTATTCCTTTAGTTTATTATGAGCAGGGTTAATCAGACAAAATTTGAGAAATCAGTACTTATCATATGGCTTCAATTGACACACAATTTAAGACTGTGCTGTCACTAACAGCTTACTTACTTTGAACTACACAAATTAATTCTGTTAGCAACAGTTAAGTTTTAATAATTTTGGTCATGTAACATTAGTGTGTTAAGTAGGCATACAATGTACTTCCTTAATACACTGAAGTCTGACTTCAAACAGTCGTCAGGAGACATGATGTGGAATACCAATTTTAGCACATTTCTGAAAAACTATACACTGATGGCTCAAACCATTATGACAATCTGCTTATAGTGATTTGGTTCATCTTCAGAATACAATACACCACCAGTTCTGCATGGTATCGACTGGTAAGTTTCCAGGCATATGCAGCAGCTGATGTCTTTGCACAGGTCATGTAATTCCCATAAATTGGGGGGGCCAATGGTTTGTGACATGCAGCTGGAATCTGATAGCACCCTAAATGTGTTCTATCAGGTTCAGATCAGGTGAATTTCTTGGTAAAGCTACCAATGTGAATTCACTACTATGCTCCTCACACCACTGTAGTACAAATCTGACCTCATGACACACAGTTATCCTGCTAGAAGATGCCATCACATTAGGGAAGACGTCAAAGATGAAGGACACAGGAGATCCACAATAATGCTAACGTAGTCCGAAGCTGTCAAAGTGCCTTTGATCACTGCCGCAGGTCTCACAGAAACATGTTTCAAACAGCTATTCATCTGATGTCAGTGTATCTGGACACAAACATTGACCTGGTGTACAAGAAACCTGATTCACCTGACCAGGCGATACATTTCCATTGATCCAACTCAAATCCTAATAATCCCATTCCAACAACAATCATAACTGACGTCACTGAGTAACCATGGGAACACATAGGGGTAATTACTGTGGACCCCCATATTCAGCACTGTAGGTTGAACGGTGTGGTTTGAAACACTTGTGGCCTCGCTAGGATTGTAATCTGTCATTAGATCTGCCACTGATCAGGGCAACACAGGCTTTGTAAAGTGAGCAGCCCTCCAACATCCACTTTCTGTGATGTGGTGTAGATGTCCAGTACTTTGTTTTGTACTCATGGTTTCACCATCCTTCAACCACATCCCACAGATACAACTATAGCAAGCAAACAGCAGACCATCATCTCCATTGCAGATATGCTCATTCTCAGGTGCAGGGCGAGAACAGTCAGCGCTTAGTCGAAGTTTGTACGTCAGTGGATTTCCCCATGTGCAATCCCTTTCACCATTAAAACAATTACCCACACATCTCTGCTTCACTCTTATACTTTCCGTACCACACCATACTGTTGTATCCACAGAGAAAAAAAGGACAAATCTTGCAAAGAAAAAGTAAGTCAGGTTCAATGCAGTAGCAGCATGGTGCCACATGTCACTTGACAATGAGTAAACAGCTGGTACCAGGATGGTGGCAACCACAGGATGGGATGGGAACACAGCAGCAGTACATTGTATCCTTGCCAAGTACACTCAGTTCACATCTAGATAAAAATAAGGGAACTGAAAGTTTCTGAAGTAACAGCAAGCATAGGGCTAGGTGAGGACAGGGAATGGTGTTCAGGGAAGGGAATCTATACATCGTGCGAAGCCAATAACAGGCTAGAAACACAGTATATGGACAGACTCCTCACCTCTACTCAGCCTATGGAAAGTTACTAAGGACGAGTACAAATTACAACCAATAAGAAGGCCACACACTTTCAGCATACATCCTGTCACAGACAGATTGGGATGAAGGTTAAAGACTGAACAAAACTAGGGAGCATGGTGATCTTTGAGAGAGTGCAAGAGAATTAGAGTCAGAGCTGCCAGAAACTCCAATACGGTCTAGAATTGAGGAACTCTGTTAGTCATAGAGTGGGTACAGTATGAGTTAAAAGTGATATTCAGTATAGATGGAATGGTGCCATCAAATCACTGTCTCTGTATAGTCTTGGTCTCTCTGTGGGTATGAAGCTCAACCAGTAAGAATAGCAGAAGAGAAGCCAATTTAGGAAATACACTAAGAACTGTAACACTTCTTGTTGAGATCATTTCAAGCTATGTTCCAGTCCTCGTGCTATTTTGCAAGGAGGAATAGTGTAGTCAAGACTTCCTCTCACATAGGCCAATTGGCTAATTCACTATTAGTAAGCCCCTGTCGCTCAATCTCTGAAAACACACACATATGGGACATGAGAGAAATAAAATTTTTCCCAATGCCTAAATGTGGAGTTATGCAGAAAGGGTTTGGGGAGGCATCCAGAGTGATTTTCTTTACGGTGATTGTTGAATGTAGTGTGAAGTTGCGAGTTGCAACTTGCAGCTGGATAGAAATCATGTCCCATAACAACAGTTTGAATGGGTCCCGTTTCAAGGTCCCAGTTGGCAGACGCCATCAGGAGCAGGAGTGGCACCCAGGGCACTGACAGGCAGTACAGTCTAGCAGAGCCACAGCTGACATGAAGCAGACAGCAGGCACAAGGGCGTGCCTGACAAGCTGGAAATCCAGATACAAGGCCTAAGGTACAGTCTTGACAGCAGCAGCAGCCACCGCCGCCACCACCACCGGTGTGAGCAACAATGTCAGCGTACTGCAGCCAACCAGTCCAGCAGCATCACAAGAAGTGGTACATACCAAAAGCCAATTGTAATAGTCATAACTGTAAGCTGTTAGCAGTAAGGCGTTAAAAGAAGAAGGAAAGATATCATGAGAAGGTGAAAGGAAATGGTTATCACTAAACAGAAAATTATACAAAGAGTTCGAAGAAGTTTGCACAAAGTATGGAGATATATTCTGTCTGCCAGGTGACTAATTGTCCCATATGTCCAAAATAATGCATTGAATACCAATAGTATTTTTGTATGCAGGAAAGGGAGTGAATGCTGGACCATTCAGAATACCCAAAGCACAGAAGGAGGTTTCAAAGGAACTGATAGACCAGGTGCTGCAAGATGACATAATTGTCAAAAATAAAAGTGGGTGGAATGCATCTTTATTGTTTGTTCCAAAGGAATGGGGACACTGTGGCGACTTGCAGTGGACCACAGACAGTTAAATAACATTATGGTGGGAGATGCATTTCCACTACCAAATATCGCTAATATGTTAGACCAACTAGGGCAAGCAAAGTACTTCTCGATGGTTGACCTTGCAAGCAGAAACCGTAAAATATTGACAGATGAGAACAACAGAGATACGATGATGTTCAACTGCAACTATCAACATTACAAGTACAGATGTATGCCATTGGGACTTAAGGGAGAACCCAGTTGTTTTCAGTAACTAATGAACACAACTTTCGCATGTTTGCTGAAGATCAAATGTTTTATTTATTTACATGATATAATATGTTATGGAAGATACTTACAGGAGCATAATGAGAAGCTCCATCTAGTTTTTGATAGGTTGCAGGAGCAACAGCTAAAGCTGCAACTGGCCAAGTTTGAGTTCTTACAAAAAAAAGTAATTATCTTGGGTCATAGTACTACGGACAAGGAGATTGCTCCGAATATGGTGAAAATGGAGGAGGTGAAGTTCTTTCCACAGCCAAGAACCACAAAAGAATTAAAAGGATTTTTAAGGGTTATATGGATACTATGGATTGCAAAGCTTAGTAAAATCCCAAAGCCACTCTACAAATTACCAAAGATGGGAATAGCATATGAGTGGGGTGAAAGATAAACCAACATTTTTGAGGAACTGAAGGAGAAACTAGTGAATCCATTATTACTTCGGTACCTAGATTTTGCAAAGCTGTTCTTAGTAACAATGGACACTAGGAATGTAACTCTAGGAGCAATTCTGTACCAAGGAAAGAAAGTAGGCAAAGATCTGAAAGCTGTTTGAATATAAAAGCAGTGAAACTGACTCACTAGTCACCAAAGTCGAGTTACATCGAAAGGCCTGCACTGGGCTACATGTCACACAAGGTTCATTTATTAGCAGCAAAAGTTTTAGTAATTATATTTTTCAGGTTGATTGATCTACTTTACTATCACTATGGGTTGTATTCTTTGCAAGATCCTGTCCGATTCTATGGGATTTAGGTTTTGAAGGTACGGTGGCAGCAGGAAAGGAACTACTTTCTTGCATTTTGTCAATGCAAAGAACAAGAGGTCAGTGCTCCTTAACAAATGCCAGATTTCAGCTTTCCTAGTCCATATGTAAGTGAAGTGAGTGAAAACTAAACTCTGCATTCACAACAATGAAACAATGCCTGGTACTGTTGTTTGACAATACTCTTTGCACACTGTCACTTTACAACATTTATACACATTGCAGTGTATATGAATCCACAGTTTACCTAGATAAATCACTGGCTGATGTGTCATTTTTAGTAATAAATTTAATTCAGTATGCTCATTTTGAAAGTATGTTCTCTTGTCTGATATAAGGACTCACAATACCTTTTAAAATCAAATACCTTAGATGGAACAGCTTTTCAGATTTTTTTTAGTCTGGAAGTCCAGTGTTGTGCAACAAAAGCTGCAGGTTTTTTTTTTTTTTTTTAAGAATGGTGGCATTTTCTTCTATTGTTCATAGTAGAGGGTGATCAGTCATTAATGCAACCACTTTCATAGCGTACCCATGGTGCGGTGACAGGAGGCCCACAGACAATATAGCACGGTTTGTCGTGTAACGAATTTCTCACATATAAAACAAACACTTAAAAATAAAAGTAAATTACTCACTTATATCAAGGAAGGAGACACCCGAACTGCCTTCTCTCATTATTCAAGCATTTTCGAGACCTGCTTAGGAAATTGCTCATTACACTCTGCAGTTCCCTCAGAGAAATGACAGCAATTCCTTGACATATGTTAGTTGTAAGTTCTTCTGAAGTGTGAAGATTCAATTTTTATGCTTTCTGTTTTAATGTGCCCCGCACCCCCAAGAAATAAAAACTGCACAGAGTTAAATCAGGAAAAGTGGGGGGGCACTTATGTTGCTAGCAATAACTATCTTGAAACACTTCTTGAATTTTCTGTAACGAGAAGTTCACTGTATCTGCCATCCCAGAATCTTGCTGAAAGGTCATGGAAGCACATTATCTCCCACCTAAGACAAAAATGGAAAAGCTGCAAAATATTTATCACATATCATTCACTGTTAATTGTTTCCTCAGAAAAAAGGACCTATTATTCTTTCACTGCTAATGGTACACCACACTCCCAGTTTTTGATCATTCAGGAATGCCTTGTGTATTATGTTAGGCTTTTCAGAACTCCAGTAACAGTTATTTTGTGAATTAATGTATCTACTTAGGTGGAACTATGATTTGTCCAAAAGGAAGTTAGATGAGGGTCGATTTTTCCGCCCGGCTGCCAGTGGGGAAAAAGAAATCCCCACCAGGCGGTTGCATTCAGGCTCAATCACAGAAATTGCAGTTTAATATGAATGACATCTTTCTCACCCTCACTGTAAGCTGAATTAGTTACTTTAACAGCAAGCTGTCAGGGCTCCACGTGAAGGTATTTTAACTTTTTGTGCTCTCACTGTAATGCGGTGTGCTATTTTTTAACTGGAGCATGACTATTTAGTAATGTGACTACATTGGTTCCCAGAACAACCAGGTTTCTCCTGCGTTTGTATTCTTCATTTTCCTCACTACCAAACAGGTGGATTTTTCATGCCATTTAAGTTATATCACCAAAAATGAACACCCCAAGTTTTATTAACATAAAATAGATATATCTAAAAATAATTTAGATCACAGGAAGACTTGCTCCTCACTTTAGGCAAAACACCGCTATTTAGTAATACACCTAACAGTACATTATTCAGAATTTAGTTCATGAGTAAATTAGAATAGTGGGCAATAATTTAAGCCACTGTGAATTTAGCCAACACGTTTCCTCAGCAAAGAGGCAACAGCTTACATTGTTCTGTTTACACAAATTTGCACATCTCTGCTGCTTCACTTTTTATTTGCATCCAAGTAAGTATGGATTTTTTCACTAATCTGTTAAGTATGGCAAACATGCTAGGAAAGTGACTTGGCTAACAATTCCCTTCAAGTCTAAACACAATGGACAACGTATATTTTGAAATGGTAGAGTGCTAATTTACAAATCTGCACAAGAATTACAGCTTACAGTGCTTTGCAGTATTACAGCTGCAGCTTTCCTACAACTTGCATCTAGTATTCAACCATGAAGAGAAGACTTACCAAGCATCATCTGCATATACCACAAACGTCACTAGTGAAAAAACATGTAAAGTCACACATGGAAGTCACTCTGAACACCTGAAAGAACTGAAGTCCATCAGATAAACACGCTGCAAGGAATAAAAGTGCTACAATTAAGTACAGTTCATTCGCAGATATGCTTACTTATCTTGTGGTTTGTACTGAACCCTCATACTACAAAGGCATCGCAAAAGTTTTTCAATAATGCATTTTCAATTTCTTAAGAGCAAATCTCCAGTGAATTTTGGAAAGTAGAAGAGTGGTACTGACAGAATTAAAGCTGTGAGTGTAAGATTACAGGGCATGGGATAGTTTTATTTCTGACCTCATAAACCTCCCATGAAAGCTAAAAAATATTACCATTGACATATGGTGTACGTTCTTGTGCAAATCTACCAGAGTTTTGTTGTTTAAGCAAGTTAAGCATACATGTTTTGACGTATCAGGTGTTCTGCCTACTGCAGGGAATCAGTTAATACAACAGTTGCCATTTTAGGAGAAAGATCATCAACAGATTGGCAGAGTAGCTGCACATTTCTCACTGCAGGGTATTTAGCGTTTTCCACAAGTATTCACAAATGAGAAATATATGTGCACCACTAATGTCAAGTTGGTGAATGTAGTGATGAAAATTCAGCTAAATTTAGTTGAGAAAAATAAGACCTGGTAATGATAGCATCAACATTTTAACATACCAGTGTTGAACGTACACTCCTGGAAATTGAAATAAGAACACCGTGAATTCATTGCCCCAGGATGGGGAAACTTTACTGACACATTCCTGGGGTCAGATACATCACATGATCACACTGACAGAACCACAGGCACATAGACACAGGCAACAGAGCATGCACAATGTCGGCACTAGTACAGTGTATATCCACCTTTCGCAGCAATGCAGGCTGCTATTCTCCCATGGAGACGATCGTAGAGATGCTGGATGTAGTCCTGTGGAACGGCTTGCCATGCCATTTCCACCTGGCGCCTCAGTTGGACCAGCGTTCGTGCTGGACGTGCAGACCGCGTGAGACGACGCTTCATCCAGTCCCAAACATGCTCAATGGGGGACAGATCCGGAGATCTTGCTGGCCAGGGTAGTTGATTTACACCTTCTAGAGCACGTTGGGTGGCACGGGATACATGCGGACGTGCATTGTCCTGTTGGAACAGCAAGTTCCCTTGCCGGTCTAGGAATGGTAGAACGATGGGTTCGATGACGGTTTGGATGTACCGTGCACTATTCAGTGTCCCCTCGACGATCACCAGTGGTGTACGGCCAGTGTAGGAGATCGCTCCCCACACCATGATGCCGGGTGTTCGCCCTGTGTGCCTCGGTCGTATGCAGTCCTGATTGTGGCGCTCACCTGCACGGCGCCAAACACGCATACGACCATCATTGGCACCAAGGCAGAAGCGACTCTCATCGCTGAAGACGACATGTCTCCATTCGTCCCTCCATTCACGCCTGTCGCGACACCACTGGAGGCGGGCTGCACGATGTTGGGGCGTGAGCAGAAGACGGCCTAACGGTGTGTGGGACCGTAGCCCAGCTTCATGGAGACGGTTGCGAATGGTCCTCGCCGATACCCCAGGAGCAACAGTGTCCCTAATTTGCTGGGAAGTGGCGGTGCGGTCCCCTATGGCACTGCGTAGGATCCTACGGTCTTGGCGTGCATCCGTGCGTCGCTGCGGTCCGGTCCCAGGTCGACGGGCACGTGCACCTTCCGCCGACCACTGGCGACAACATCGATGTACTGTGGAGACCTCACGCCCCACGTGTTGAGCAATTCGGCGGTACGTCCACCCGGCCTCCCGCATGCCCACTATATGCCCTCGCTCAAAGTCCGTCAACTGCACATACGGTTCACGTCCACGCTGTCGCGGCATGCTACCAGTGTTAAAGACTGCGATGGAGCTCCGTATGCCACGGCAAACTGGCTGACACTGACGGCGGCGGTGCTCAAATGCTGCGCAGCCAGCGCCATTCGACGGCCAACACCGCGGTTCCTGGTGTGTCCGCTGTGCCGTGCGTGTGATCATTGCTTGTACAGCCCTCTCGCAGTGTCCGGAGCAAGTATGGTGGGTCTGACACACCGGTGTCAATGTGTTCTTTTTTCCATTCCCAGGAGTGTATATCTGTTTTGAGATGTCATGACCAACCTGCTTGGACTCTTCTGTTAGTAAAGGTTGAGTTGGAACAGCTGCTTACATTGAGTGCATGGTCACACATTGATGTCATATCTGTAATGGAATTAGATTAATCATGGCCTTCATCCCAACAGAAAGAATAAGGGTAAAGTGGTTGGGCCAATAGCTGAAATTACCAGTATTTACAAGTGTCAGGGCAATACCTTTTTTCTGGGGAGGGCCGGGGGGTAGGGGGAGGGGAGAGGAGGTGGGCAGAAAGATACCAAATTTTGAGAAAGATTAGGGCAAACTGATCTTCAGTTTGAAAAATAAACTAATCAGTATAATTATAGCATCAAGTACTGTCTTATGGCCCTACTTTATCTTGTTCATATTAATGACCTCTCATCAGTACTGCCACCAGATGCCTAGTTTGTTTTGTTTGCAAACGATACTGACATTGCAAAAATAACTAATAAAGTATGGTTTTAGAAAGATTGGTTGATGAAGTTTCTGTGGACATTGATAAATGATTTCTAGCCAATTATTTGTCACTAAATTTTGTAGCAGCACACGATATAAACTTCAGAACTTGTAAAAGGTTGAATCCCTCTTAAATACGATGAGAAATAGATAAAAGAGGCTGGCAATGATAAATTCTTGGGATTATAACTTGATAAGAAATTCAACTGTGAGGAGCATACTACAGAAATGCTGCAGCACCTAAACAAATCTTTATTTGCAATGGAGATGATGTCAACACAGGTGATATAAAAATAAAACTGCTACCATAGTTCAATTACCAGTACCTTCATTCCACAATGTCATACAGGATAATTTTTTGGGCGACTCATCTAGCCATGCTACAGTTTTTATTGTCCAACAGAGTGGAATATGAATTATTTGTGGTGTGATCTCAAAAATCTCCTGCACAGGTCTGTTCATGGAACTTGGGACACTAACTACTGCTTCCCAATATATTTATTCCTTAATGGAATTTGTCATGACTAATACCTATTTTTTCAAACCAAAAGCTCAATTCAAGGAATCATTACTAGAAATCTTCACTATGATTTAAAGTAATTTTCTTTGGACCAGAAAGGTATCCATTATCCGGGGACACACATTTTCAATAACTTGCCAGCAGTCAAAACATTTTTCCCCACTAGTTAAAGTTCACTTTAAGAGGAGCTTAAAATATTTATTGGTAACCATCTCCTTATACTCCACTGATGAATTTCCAGGTAGAATTGAATGATGTATATATATTATTACAAATATCAAATAACTTGTTGCATCTAGTCTGAACTCTACAAATATTCAGTGCAGTAATGTGATAAATGTAAATAAGTGCATGACAAGTTTGTTATTACCTATTAAATCAAAATAAGTTTCACATTAATAAAGATAAAGCCCATTTTTTTATTGATAAGGGTGGGAGAGTTGGCTTAATGGTGTTACAAGAGCAGGGCCAAACACACATTAAGTGATGTAGGTAAACCGTTGGATGACGAATGGGGGATCGAAACACACGCTTTCCAGATCTGGATCCAGTGTCTCAAAACTGCCCAACTTCACTTGCTGAAACTTTTGAAGTTCATTTGACTCAATTCCACAACATATAGATACTGCTCTGGCCTCATTTTGTGACAGCTTCAACAAACATTTCATGCAGTTTAACATTTTATTGTTAGTTTATTTAAACGCTCTTTTTTGGATCAAAATGTGATGTATGGCATACATTTTAGCCAATTTATGCAAGAAGAGAGCAGAATGTAATGTTAACATTTATACCAGTAGAAACAGAGTGCTTGCTAAGATGAACAAGTACTGTACTGTGGAAGAAATCTGAAATAGTTTTATTGAGGAACCATCCTAGTAATGACCGAAAGTACTTTAGAGAAAAATGGAACTTCAATTATAAGTGCAGTTTCTTAACTTCTGCCCAATACTTTCATTGGGACAACAAGCATGTGTAAGTTGACAATTATCCAATGTTTGACTATAAATACATGAAGGTATCATTCAGACTCCATACAGCCCTCAACTTATACCACATACTTTCTGTTCTTTTGCTTGTGAACAGTTGTGGCTAGTGTTCTGAATAATCAGAAACATCTCTAATGTTTAGACAGTTTCGAACAGAGTAAAACTTGATCAATCAGAACGTGTATAATTCGGAAATAAGCCTGAACTGTAAAAGTAATTCAGTTCCAATGAATTCAGTACAATTTCATATGCAATATTTTTGTATAAAGCAGAATGTGCCTAACACAGAAGCAGAATGTAAATCTCAAGACTTTATTACTAATTCATTGCATAATGCAGAAAAGAACTTATACAGTCATACTGTATTACAGTATACATTAGTTATTCTCAATTTTACAAGGTTGGTACAGCCCTGACAACACTGTTAATTAGCACAAAATCAAGATAAAAGGTTCAGTGCAGCATGGTGCTGTGGGTGTGGACATCAAACCATGCCACTCCTGCAACAACGAAAAAGTTTAAACAGTTTCAGCACATCAATGGAAATGGCTCATTGGCGAGCACTCTGTTTGTTGGTGTTCCTAGTTTTCTGTTATTACTGAGGCAGGTGGGTCCCCAACAGAAAATTTTTCTACATCTACGAACACACTGCTGCAATCTGCACAGTGAATGAGTTGGATGTTGTCCCATTTACAATGGTTTCACATGGCAAAGTCAAGCATTCCTAGAAAATACACTATCTGCACTATTTTCAGCTAGTTTCAGTTGACTAGTAGCACTTTAAGAGATAAAATTATGTTGAACAAAAAGTATGAGTCGCTAACACTTAATGAAACGATAAGATATGGGATGAATAGATGAAAGGTAACAGGCGAACAAAAAAAAAAGGACTATGAAGATGAGAAATCAAGAAATTAACGAAATAGTGTGGGAATGGTTCAAAAGTGCACGGGCAAAATACTTACTTTGTCTGGACCTATGTTGCAGAGCGAGCTCTGAAAGTCACTTACTTGTTTGGAAATGCATTTTAAGGTATCCTCAGGATGGCTGGACAGTTTCAAACCTAGGCACATCATCATGTGGAATGAAGGATGTGCAGGAAATATAGCAACAGAACGGAAGACAATACTGTACAACCTAATTGTGAATTATGATGCAGAAGGCATGTTCAATGCCGATGAAATGAGACTGTTTTATTGTGCACTGTCTTCAAAATCTCTAGCAGTTTGAGATGAAAAGTCCACTGGTGGAATGATGCCCAAGAACTCTACGGCTGTGTGGAAACACATTAATTAGGTAAAATGTAGAAGATACTGGTGGAGATGTGGCAAAACAGCATTGTTTCAAAAACAAAGACATCAGTAACCTTTCAGTAACATGATGAAGCATTAAAATGGCATGGATGATGAGTAGTCTCGTGGAACAATGGCTGGGCTCTTTCAGTGCCAAAAGGAAAAAAAGAAATCACCAAGTTCTCCTATTCCTGCCACCTGAAAGTCTAGTCATCGAAAGAGAAACTGGCTTGGTTCCCATCAGGTTCTACTAGCCTTATACAACCTGTGTGCCAGAGGTTAGTTACACATTCAAGTCCGTTACTGGTGATTATTCATGCACTCTCTTATTCTTAGTGTTGATGAACCAGAAATTGTGTTTGCTCTTGCATGGTCAGTTTTCGTCCTGGATGGAGTAAATTGGATTGGCTTGACTGTTACTAAGTGCTTCAACAAAGCAGGCTTGGAGGTCAAAAATGAGACATTTCTGCAGTCATTGAAGCACAAGAAATATTGGCAGCCACAGCCGAATTTATTAAAATGCAAAACATTTCATTTAGTGCAGACAACTACATTCAAGGTGATGGCTTTCTGTCAACTCACTCCACTTTTACTTCAGCAACAGATATAATAGAAATCCACAACACAGAATAAGATCAGGAAGAAAAAAAGGATGTCATTACAAAAATTAATATGTCTGAAAAAGCTGTTGATCACACAAACCATGTTATGCAATTTCCAGCATACAAAAATTCTCCCAAGCTGTTGGAACTATTGTATTGCGCAAAAAACTGAGTAGAAAAAACAGGTTATAAGATTAACAGATTATAAGACACATTTTTTCTTCAAAAAATTGCCTCCAAAATTCAGGTGCATCTTATACTTGAAATTAATATAAAAATGTCTAGTGTTTGATTTAAAATTCCTGACCGTCTTAAAAATGGCCATATTTTCAATGCTGCAGGAAACCTATCTCTATCAGGCAACACTGGATTCAACTGAATTGAAATATGCTGAGATCAAACCTTTATTCAAGAAAGGATCGACAGAAGATATGGGGAATTACCGCCGATCTTCTCTAAAGTGTTTGAAAAGATTGCAGAAAAACAAATTAATAAATCTCGCACGCTCAAGGTCACGCGCTCTACTGTGGAGCGATCTATTGAGCACCCCGAGAGTTGCCCAGAGAGCATCCCAGGGTGCCCCAGAGAGCTACAACACCAAGAAGAATCGCTTCTCGGCTTTTGGCAAGATCAATGTGTAGTATTGTGGCCCTTAAAAGGGCCTTTTGTTGAGAACTGCTTCAATGGTTATACACTGTACAGTCGCCCACAATGCGACAATCTTCCAAAGAAGGCGACCCACTGGCCTTAACCCATAAATGAAGATTGGAATCAGAATTTATCTTAAGACGTCTACGACAAGTCAAAGACAAACTCCCATGTGGCATAATGTAGGAACCCTCACCAGAGATAATAATCTCTGATACAGGTATAGTACGGTAGGCCAAAATTTCACGGGTTTCAAAGGATTCCAAACCAGCTCTCCCTGCACTGTTACAGGCAACGAAAGCAACAGTTATCCATCCATTACCCAAACTCGAAGATGATGAAGTTTTCATTAGAGAAAAATTAAACCTCGCCCCACAAAACAATGTAGGTCCGTTTAAAAGAACAAATTGAGCAGTTTTACCTACTCCGCGTACTTCGTTCTTTTTTCCCTTCGAGGAAGATGCGGAAGCACCAAGAGTACCGTCCACATTTACAAGTGTTTTGTAGACAAGCAATCGTCGGCGACGTCTACGAACCATTGTAAGAAGCAGTGCCTCAGTGGCTATTCACTCACACAAGAGTGAATGCGCTGGCAGGACAGTGTGCTCCTTATATAGCATCAGTCCTGGCGCACGCAGCGGATGTGGACGTCTGGGCGCCCATTCATAAGCGCCTTATCACCTGCAGTTGCGCAATCGGCAACTTGATTTTAGCCCGCCGCAAGCCTAGTAATATTAGGGCCCAACACACTCCACAGCGCTCTCTCTCGCACACTCAAGGTCACGCGCTCTACTGTGGAGCCATCTATTTAGCACCCAGAGAGTTCCCCAGAGAGCATCCCAGAGTGCCCCAGAGAGCTACAACACCAAGAAGAATCGCTTCTCGGCTTTTGGCAAGATCTTTTAAACGGACCTACATTGTTTTGTGGGGTGAGGTTTAATTTTTCTCTAATGAAAACTTCAACTTCTTCGAGTTTGGGTAATGGATGGATAACTGTTGCTTTCGTTGCCTGTAACAGTGCAGGGAGAGCTGGTTTGGAATCCTTTGAAACCCGTGAAATTTTGGCCTATCGTACTATACCTGTATCAGAGATTATTATCTCTGGTGAGGGTTCCTACATTATGCCACATGGGAGTTTGTCTTTGACTTGTCGTAGACGTCTTAAGATAAATTCTGATTCCAATCTTCATTTATGGGTTAAGGCCAGTGGGTCGCCTTCTTTGGAAGATTGTCGCATTGTGGGCGACTGTACAGTGTATAACCATTGAAGCAGTTCTCAACAAAAGGCCCTTTTAAGGGCCACAATACTACACATTGATCTTGCCAAAAGCCGAGAAGCGATTCTTCTTGGTGTTGTAGCTCTCTGGGGCACTCTGGGATGCTCTCTGGGGAACTCTCTGGGTGCTCAATAGATGGCTCCACAGTAGAGCGCGTGACCTTGAGTGTGCGAGTTATATGCTGAGATCAAACCTTTATTCAAGAAAGGATCGACAGAAGATATGGGGAATTACCGCCGATCTTCTCTAAAGTGTTTGAAAAGATTGCAGAAAAACAAATTAATAAATCTCGCACGCTCAAGGTCACGCGCTCTACTGTGGAGCCATCTATTGAGCACCCAGAGAGCATGCCCTTTTAAGGGCCACGGGTTATCGTCGTCGCCGACGATTGCTTGTCTACAAAACACTTGTAAATGTGGACGGTACTCTTGGTGCTTCCGCATCTTCCTCGAAGGGAAAAAAGAACGAAGTACGCGGAGTAGCTAAAACTGCTCAATTTGTTCTTTTAAACGGACCTACTGGCCTTAACCCATAAATGAAGATTGGAATCAGAATTTATCTTAAGACGTCTACGACAAGTCAAAGACAAACTCCCATGTGGCATAATGTAGGAACCCTCACCAGAGATAATAATCTCTGATACAGGTATAGTACGGTAGGCCAAAATTTCACGGGTTTCAAAGGATTCCAAACCAGCTCTCCCTGCACTGTTACAGGCAACGAAAGCAACAGTTATCCATCCATTACCCAAACTCGAAGATGATGAAGTTTTCATTAGAGAAAAATTAAACCTCGCCCCACAAAACAATGTAGGTCCGTTTAAAAGAACAAATTGAGCAGTTTTACCTACTCCGCGTACTTCGTTCTTTTTTCCCTTCGAGGAAGATGCGGAAGCACCAAGAGTACCGTCCACATTTACAAGTGTTTTGTAGACAAGAAATCGTCGGCTTCTTATAATGGTTCGTAGACGTTGTTATCGTCGTCGCCGACGATTGCTTGTCTACAAAACACTTGTAAATGTGGACGGTACTCTTGGTTCTTCCGCATCTTCCTCGAAGGGAAAAAAGAACGAAGTACGCGGAGTAGGTAAAACTGCTCAATTTGTTCTTTTAAACGGACCTACATTGTTTTGTGGGGCTAGGTTTAAGTTTTCTCTAATGAAAACTTCAACTTCTTCGAGTTTGGGTAATGGATGGATAACTGTTGCTTTCGTTGCCTGTAACAGTGCAGGGAGAGCTGGTTTGGAATCCTTTGAAACCCGTGAAATTTTGGCCTATCGTACTATCCCTGTATCAGAGATTATTATCTCTGGTGAGGGTTCCTACATTATGCCACATGGGAGTTTGTCTTTGACTTGTCGTAGACGTCTTAAGATAAATTCTGATTCCAATCTTCATTTATGGGTTAAGGCCAGTGGGTCGCCTTCTTTGGAAGATTGTCGCATTGTGGGCGACTGTACAGTGTATAACCATTGAAGCAGTTCTCAACAAAAGGCCCTTTTAAGGGCCACAATACTACACATTGATCTTGCCAAAAGCCGAGAAGCGATTCTTCTTGGTGTTGTAGCTCTCTGGGGCACTCTGGGATGCTCTCTGGGGAACTCTCTGGGTGCTCAATAGATGGCTCCACAGTAGAGCGCGTGACCTTGAGTGTGCGAGTTATATGCTGAGATCAAACCTTTATTCAAGAAAGGATCGACAGAAGATATGGGGAATTACCGCCGATCTTCTCTAAAGTGTTTGAAAAGATTGCAGAAAAACAAATTAATAAATCTCGCACGCTCAAGGTCACGCGCTCTACTGTGGAGCCATCTATTGAGCACCCAGAGAGCATGCCCTTTTAAGGGCCACGGGTTATCGTCGTCGCCGACGATTGCTTGTCTACAAAACACTTGTAAATGTGGACGGTACTCTTGGTGCTTCCGCATCTTCCTCGAAGGGAAAAAAGAACGAAGTACGCGGAGTAGCTAAAACTGCTCAATTTGTTCTTTTAAACGGACCTACTGGCCTTAACCCATAAATGAAGATTGGAATCAGAATTTATCTTAAGACGTCTACGACAAGTCAAAGACAAACTCCCATGTGGCATAATGTAGGAACCCTCACCAGAGATAATAATCTCTGATACAGGTATAGTACGGTAGGCCAAAATTTCACGGGTTTCAAAGGATTCCAAACCAGCTCTCCCTGCACTGTTACAGGCAACGAAAGCAACAGTTATCCATCCATTACCCAAACTCGAAGATGATGAAGTTTTCATTAGAGAAAAATTAAACCTCGCCCCGCAAAACAATGTAAAATCAAGTTGCCAAGAGTACCGTCCACATTTACAAGTGTTTTGTAGACAAGCAATCGTCGGCGACGACGATAACAACGTCTACGAACCATTGTAAGAAGCAGTGCCTCAGTGGCTATTCACTCACACAAGAGTGAATGCGCTGGCAGGACAGTGTGCTCCTTATATAGCATCAGTCCTGGCGCACGCAGGGCTCCTCTCTCTCACACACTCCACAGCGCTCTCTCTCGCACACTCAAGGTCACGCGCTCTACTGTGGAGCCATCTATTGAGCACCCAGAGAGTTCCCCAGAGAGCATCCCAGAGTGCCCCAGAGAGCTACAACACCAAGAAGAATCGCTTCTCGGCTTTTGGCAAGATCAATGTGTAGTATTGTGGCCCTTAAAAGGGCCTTTTGTTGAGAACTGCTTCAATGGTTATACACTGTACAGTCGCCCACAATGCGACAATCTTCCAAAGAAGGCGACCCACTGGCCTTAACCCATAAATGAAGATTGGAATCAGAATTTATCTTAAGACGTCTACGACAAGTCAAAGACAAACTCCCATGTGGCATAATGTAGGAACCCTCACCAGAGATAATAATCTCTGATACAGGGATAGTACGATAGGCCAAAATTTCACGGGTTTCAAAGGATTCCAAACCAGCTCTCCCTGCACTGTTACAGGCAACGAAAGCAACAGTTATCCATCCATTAGCCAAACTCGAAGAAGTTGAAGTTTTCATTAGAGAAAAATTAAACCTAGCCCCACAAAACAATGTAGGTCCGTTTAAAAGAACAAATTCTCCACATTTACACTTGTAAATGTGGACGGTACTCTTGGTGCTTCCGCATCTTCCTCGAAGGGAAAAAAGAACGAAGTACGCGGAGTAGGTAAAACTGCTCAATTTGTTCTTTTAAACGGACCTACATTGTTTTGTGGGGCTAGGTTTAATTTTTCTCTAATGAAAACTTCATCATCTTCGAGTTTGGGTAATGGATGGATAACTGTTGCTTTCGTTGCCTGTAACAGTGCAGGGAGAGCTGGTTTGGAATCCTTTGAAACCCGTGAAATTTTGGCCTACCGTACTATACCTGTATCAGAGATTATTATCTCTGGTGAGGGTTCCTACATTATGCCACATGGGAGTTTGTCTTTGACTTGTCGTAGACGTCTTAAGATAAATTCTGATTCCAATCTTCATTTATGGGTTAAGGCCAGTGGGTCGCCTTCTTTGGAAGATTGTCGCATTGTGGGCGACTGTACAGTGTATAACCATTGAAGCAGTTCTCAACAAAATGAAAACTTCATCATCTTCGCCGACGATTGCTTGTCTACAAAACACTTGTAAATGTGGACGGTACTCTTGGTGCTTCCGCATCTTCTTCGAAGGGAAAAAAGAACGAAGTACGCGGAGTAGGTAAAACTGCTCAATTTGTTCTTTTAAACGGACCTACATTGTTTTGTGGGGCGAGGTTTAATTTTTCTCTAATGAAAACTTCATCATCTTCGAGTTTGGGTAATGGATGGATAACTGTTGCTTTCGTTGCCTGTAACAGTGCAGGGAGAGCTGGTTTGGAATCCTTTGAAACCCGTGAAATTTTGGCCTACCGTACTATACCTGTATCAGAGATTATTATTTTTAAAAACCAGTTCGGATTCCAACAGGGTAAAAGCACCGTGAATGCTATAAATGAGTTTATACAAAAAATATGCTCCATGTTAGATAAAGGTAGAAAGGTCACAGGAATATTCTGTGATCTAACTAAAGCTTTCGATTCCATGAACCATGCATTATTCCTCCACAAATTACAGATGTATGTAATCAGGGACACTGCTTTAAAATGGTTTAGCTCTTACCTGTCAGGTAGGAAACAAAGAGTAATTTTAACTTCAAATGGAACCAATTATTCATCAGACTGGAAAACAGTTCCCCAAGGAGTCCCACAAGGTTCGATATTGGGTCCCTATCTGTTTCTTTTTTACGTAAATAACCTACCCCTTGCTATTTATGTTCATTCAGTCTTATTTGCTGATGATACATCAGCTCTAATTGAAAATGAGGTATCTGAAAATATTCCAGAAAAAGCCAAAAATACTTTAGAAAAACTTGAATCTTGGTTCTATCAAAATGGACTAAAACTAAATGTAACTAAAACCAAAATGATGCAATTTGAAGCTAAATCAGTAGAAAGGACTGAAATAAAGATAACTTTCAATGACCAGTATATCACAGATCAAACCACATGAAGTTCTTAGGCCTAAATCTTGACAAAAATTTAAACTGGAAGGTACACATAGATTACTTAGCAAATAAACTGAACAACTTAGCATTTGCAATGTGTATTTTGTCAGGTGCCACAAACATGGATACCAGAAAGATAGTTTATCACTGCTACTTTGAGTCAGTTACTCCTCGTTATGGCATAATCTTCTGGGGAAATTCAGCAAATGTCACTAGGCTACTAATATTACAAAAGAAAGTGATCAGAAATATGTGTTGGGGAAAAAAGGGGGAATCCTGTCGACCACTGTTTAAAAATTTAAAAATACTACATGTCCCCTCACTTTACATATATGAGATGGTGGTGTTCCTATATAAAAATCAACATACACTAGCACTATCCGTTTTGACCACAACTACAGCACTCACCACAGAGAGAACTTCAAACTTCCAACACATCATTTAAAACTTTATGCCTAAATGCCAGAGTATATGGGTTTAAAAAATTTTTCAATAAAATAAAAGACAGTAATATATTTAAAATGGAGCTTGGTTCACTGAAAAGATTGCTCTTTGCTCTTTTGGCGGAAAAGTGTTACTATTCTGTCGATGAATTAATTGAGGACAGCTTCACAGTCTGCACACAGGTATTGTATTACATGTATTATTTGATGTACATGTGTAGCTGTAATTTAGAAATGTAAAATATAATGTAAACTTTTGTATTTCTCTTAATAAAGTGAAGAAAGTTTCTTTTGTAAACTTTGACAAGTCTCCTATACATCAAATCAAATGATTTGAAAATTGTACATAATGAGATGAATAAATGACATATCACGTATCACTGGCAGCAGCAGTGCACCGATGTGATGAACATGACTTGCAGGGATTCACAAGTTTGCTAACATTGTCTCCTTCCCGCTCTGCCACCACAAACCCAGAACGCTGTCCAGCCTACGATGCATCACTGCAGTCTATGGCGCCAATGAACTTGAATTGAAAGTGATTTGTGTTATTGGTAACAGTACAGAATTTTTGTTAGTAGCTAGTTTCATAATGGAAAAAAATAAAAGGCATTCATACGATGCAGGCTATAAATTGAAACATGTGCAAAAGAACATGGAAACAGAGATGCTGAGTAGCATTTCGGTCCTCCACTGACAGAAAAATCCATTTGTGATTGGTGGGCTAGTAAAGAAGAACTGAAAAAACTGAGGAAGACTAAATGGACAGACAGACAACTGATTGCAAAATGGCCGAAACTACATGATGACGTACTGAAATAGATTCAAGGACACTGTCAAAATAGCACTGGAATTAATACAAAAATGATTCAAATAATGCTCGTAAGCTAACGTTACAGTGGAGTTTAACAGACTTCAAGGGTGGAGTTGGATGGTGCTATAGGTTTATAAGTGTCACGCGAAATAAAACCAAAATCTCAGAAAATGCCACAAGTATGAAGAGAAAAATATTCTCTCTCCACCACTTTATTATTCAATATCAAAGGCAAACCAGCGAAGAACTAAGCCGAATAGCAAATATGGACGAAATTTATTTCAAGCAGTTATTTCATGAGCCCACGCAATAGTAAACCGTTGTGAAAACACACTTGACCTCTTAGCAACAAATAATACTGAGTTAATAACGAGTATCAAAACGGATACAGGGATTAGTAAACACAGGGTTGTCATAGCAAGCTTAAATAATGTAACCCCCAAATCCTCCAAAATAAAGGAAAAATATACCTATTCAAAAAAGCAGACAAAAATCCACTTGACACTTTGCTGAGATACAATCTCCACTCCTTCCGAAGTAATGATGTAAGTGTAGGTCAGATGTGGCTTGAATTCAGAGAAGTAGTATCAGCAGCAATTGAGGGATTTATACCAAATAAATTAATGGCAGAACTGGTCCTCCTTGATACACAAAACGGGTCAGAACACTGTTGCGGAAACAATGAAACAAACATGCCAAATTTAAACAGACGCAAAATCCCCAAGATTGGTGATCTACAGAAGCTCGAAATTTAGCGCGCACTTCAATGCAAGATGCTTATAATAGTTTCTACAACAAAATTTCATCTCGAAACCTGGCAGAAAACCCAGAGAGATTCTGGTCGTATGTGAAGTATGTTATCAACAAGAAACAATCAATGCCTTCTCTGTGCGATAATAATGGAGATACTATCGAAGACAGTGCTGCCAAAGCAGAGTTACTAAACACAGCCTTCCGAAATGCCTTCACAAAAGACGACTAAGTAAATATTCCAAAATCTGAACCAAGAACGGCTGCCAACATGAGTAACATAGAAGTAAAATCCTTGGAGTAGTGAAACAACCTAAATCACTTAATAAAAGCAAGCCTTCTGGTTCAGACTGTATACCAATTAGGTTCCTTTCAGAGTATGCTGATGCATTAGCTCCATACTTAACAATCATACACAACCATTCGCTCAATGAAATATCCGTACCCAAAGAATGGAAAGTTGCACAGGTCACACCAATATTCAAGAAAGGGAGTAGGAGTAATCTACTAAATTACAGGCTCAAGGGAGTAGGAGTAATCTACTAAATTACAGGCTCAAGGGAGTAGGAGTAATCTACTAAATTACAGGCTCAAGGGAGTAGGAGTAATCTACTAAATTACAGGCTCGTATCATTAATGTCGATATGCAGCAGGATTCTGGAACATATACTGTGTTCAAACATTAAGAATTACCTAGAAGAAAATGGTCTATTGACGCACAGTCAACATGGGTTTAGAAAACATCATTCTTGTGATTTATCCAAACGAAGTGTTGAGTGCTATTGACAAGGGATTTCAGCTCGATTCTGTATTTCTGGATCTCCAGAAGGCTTTTGACACTGTACCACACAAGGGGCTTATAGTGAAACTGAGTACTTATGGAATATTGTCTCAGTTATGTGACTGGAGTAATGACTTCCTGTCAGAGAGGTCACAGTTCAAAGTAATTGATGGAAAGTCATTGAGTAAAATAGAAGTTATTTCTAGTGTTCCTCAAGGTAGTGTTATATGCCCTTTGCTGTTCCTTATCTACATAAACGATTTGGGAGACAATCTGAGCAGCTGCCTAAGGTTGTTTGCAGATGACGTTGTCGTTTATCGACTAATAAAGTCATCAGAAGATCAGAAAACTGCAAAATGATTTAGAAGAGATATCTGTAGGGTGTGAATATTGGCAATTGACCCTAAATAACGAAAAGTGTGACATTATCCACATCAGTGTATAATGAATTCTACTCTGCTTTTGTAAATGATGAAAGTCTATGTGAATGCAGCTTGCCGCTAACTTGGTGTAATGTTTTGTCTGTACAGAAGTGTATCTGTCGCCTTTATCGCTCTTTCCCTCTCACACACAAATCGGTACAATAAAGTCAGGGCTTCGTGTTTTCTAGTTAGGCTGATCCGTGAAAAGACAGAGAAACAATTATGCTAATGGAGGATTCTCTCTCTCTCTCTCTCTCTCTCTCTCTCTCTCTCTCTCTCTCTCTCTCTCTCTCTCCGTCCTTCATCTGTATACAGTTTAAATATATTATTTACGTGAAATCAGCCCAGTAGAATCTCTGGTGGAGCCCTTCGTCTCAATATTCAGTGGCTGGCTTGCTAGAAAAGATCTTTACATTTGTTATTATTATTAAGCGCTGCATTCAGTTGGGAAAATCGATCGTTTGAACAATTCGTTCAGTTTACGACAGATCTAAAATTTCAGATGTGGACGAAGCCTTTTTGGACGATTTCAAAAAAACTCAGAGATTGCAGGCTCTCTTCGTCACAGCTGAAACTTCCCAATTAATTACAGGGCCCAGACAATCATCAATGGTTCAGACAGAGAACTCATTCGTCATTCACTCTAGAATAAAATGGTCACAAACCTTATTTCTGAGGAAAATTGTATATTGAATCCATTTCCGTACATGTTCCGTTTTCTGTTGGTTCCAAGTCTCATGTAATTTTCTTTTACAGGTTTTTCTTTCTCTTTATCTATCACGCTAGCGGCACAAACTTTCCTAGCTCGCTTTAGCGCGAAGAAGAGTAAATAAATCTCCTTTAGCAATCCGACAATCTTCCAACCGATACTTCCGAAGCTGTTCCTCTCTCTCTCTCTATAATAACCATGGAGCATACATTTCTTTACCTCTGTTGTTCCAAAGAATAAACGTACTAGAAAAATACCTTGGCGTCGACGAGCTGTCGGCGCATATATTACTAGAAAATCTGATCAGATACTTTTCAAACGTAAATACATGTGGATGATTTGGTTGACCATTATTAATTATTGCGTGGTAGAGGGTAATTTTCCGTGGGGAGATTACAAGTGGTAAAAGGAATCCGTTAAACTTCAGTTATACAATAAATCAGTCAAATATAAAGGCCGTAAATTCAACAAAATACCTAAGAATTACAATTATGAACAACTTAAATTTGAAGGAACACAAAGAAAATGTTGTGGGGGAGGGCTAACCAAAGACTGCATTTTATTGGCAGGACACTTAGAAAAATGGTTCAAATGGCTCTGAGCACTACGGGACTTATCATCTGAAAGTCATCAGTCCCCTAGAACTTAGAACTACTTAAACCTAACTAACCTAAGGACATCATACACACCCACGTCCGAGGCAGGATTCGAACCTGTGATCGCAGCAGTCACGCGGTTCTGGACTGAAGCGCCTAGAACTGCTCGGGCACCGCAGCCAGCGACACTTAGAAAATGTAACAGATCTACTAAGGAGTCTGCCAACACTACGCTTGGTCGTTGTCTTTTAGAATACTGCTCTGTGGTGTGGGTCCTAACCAGATAGGACTGACTGAGTACATCAAAAAAGTTCAAAGAAGGGCAGCATGTTTTGTATTATCGCGAAATATAGGAGAAAGTGTCACTGAAATGATACAGGATTTGGGATGGACATCATTAAAAGAAAGGCATTTTTCATTGCGATGGAATCTTCTCACAAAATTCCAATCACCAACTTTCTCCTCCAAATGCAAAAATATTTTGTTGAGACCGACTTACATACAGAGAAACGATCACCACAATAAAATAAGAGAATCCAGAGCTCGTACGGAAAGATACACGTGTTCGTTCTTTCCACGCACTATAGATTGGAATAATATAGAATTGTGAAGGTGGTTCGATGAACCCTCTGCCAGGCACTTGAATGTGATTTGCAGAGTATACATGTAGATGAAGATGTAGATGTAGATGTAAAACTCCTCTGACAATTGATGTGGCGAGTAACAGAACTGTTAACATGAAAGGCGCAAATACTGTAACTATAATCACAAGTGCACAGAAAAAAAAAAAGAACTATACTATTGTCCTTTCATGTTGTGCTGACAGTACTAAACTTAGTCCAATGATCATCTTCAAGTACAACACAATGCCAAAACCATCTGAAATACCACGGTGTTCGCGTACCCGACAAGAGTCGGATGGATGACGCTGGTATGAAATTATGGATTAACAGTGTGTGGAAGAGAAGAAAAAATGCTTTATTGAAAACAGAGCTTGCTGTTATTGTGGGAGGACTTACTTCAAAATTGCAACCTCTTGATGTCTCAATCTAGAGTGAGAGAAAACATTATTGTTAAATCTTTCAAGAAGTGCGGCATAAGTAACGCTCTTGATAGTAGTGAAGACCATCTTATGTACGAAGAGGACAATGATGATTTTTGACGAGGAGGAAGAGGAGGAGGAGGAGGAATAAAAACACAGAAATCCCATATTATTTATCAACCAATGTACGAGTCTAGTGTTTTATTCTACAATACACAGTGAATAAACATCTAATGTGCAGGAGTGAAGTTGAGTAAATGTGAGCACAATTACAAATTTTTGCTTTTGTCCATGATCTGTGCCAAATTTTATATAGCCTAGTGAGTTTTGTGTATTCTGGCAACTTACCCAATTTGGAAAGTTATTTTAGTCCCACACAATTCCATTCTAGCAAGTTTTATTGTACATAACCAGGGGAGAGCTCACTGTGTCTCCTGCACAGGTAGACAAGTTGGACGAAGTGCATATAACTTAAATAAGCACAGTTGGAGATAGGCAGCTAGCTAGCTAGATAGATACACAGTCAGAGACCAGAGAAGGGAAGGGAGATATGCATTAGTGTGAAGTTTGACAAAAATTTTGTGAAGAAGAAGCTCATCCCCATAGTTAAATGACATTTGCGTGTAACATGTAACTGAGAAATATTTAGATCCCACTGCGTGAAGAAGCAAAGTCAAAAATTATAGTAGCCTCAATTAAACAGTTAGCACAGTTCTCTAGAAATGTCAAAGACATTACATATTCACATTTCACAACTCAGTATTTCTCAGTAGCTCTCATTCAAGCAATTTACCAATTTCAAATGGAAGACATCAAAATTCTAAGTCTTATCTAATGGTCTCCAGTAAAATTTCTTCCCTTTTTTTAGAAAAAACGTTTGTCTCTTTAATTTACTTATACAACAGACTTCACTAGATGTACAATATTTAGATCTTACATGTAAAAATATTACACTTTGTCACAATTTAACACACACTTCACCATTTGTAGCTCATATGCGTATGCTGCAGACAGTAAAAATCTCATTTTACTGCAAGCTTATATTTCACATGTTATCTACAAAGAAATGGTGCACAAGTACCTGCAAGGAAACCAAGATAATTTATTAGTTATCCGTGGATAAATTATGAACAAGCAAAACACAATTTGTACAAATTCTTGAAACAATTTTTTTAAATTTATTTTCTCCTGCTTTTAATATATTTACAGTCTACCTCACAATCAAAATATTAGCATCAGTTGTTAGCACATTTGACAAATGTGCTTTATTGCAATAACGCAACAAAGAAAAGTAAAAAAGGTCTTGTTAGTGCTCACCCAAAAAAGGGAAACAGTGTGGTTTCATCATCCAACACAGTTGCAACCACTATTTTTATGTGGTACTCCTCCAAAGGAAAATTTTTGGTCCTGTAACTGTTTCAATACAGTTTTTTCCATTGCTTCAAGGAATTCTTCCAATGACGTTGTTTGTTTCTGAATATAGTACGAATGTGCTAAAAATGGAATTTTTCTGAGTGACCTTCCACTTAGACCTTCACTTTTCCTGGAGAAATGAATAAGCCAAAATGTCAATTATTCACAATTTACTGGAGTGCACATAAGATAGTTGAATTACAAAGAGACATGCCAGTTTCTAATATGAAATAATTTGTTTGTAATAGAATTTTACAGAGGTGTTTTTCATAGGATGTACTATTAACAAAATTCAGTTACGCTTTAATTTTCAAACCTGGCTATGTTAAGCAGGAACAAACTGTTTTTAGTGAGATTATTTTTTGTGCCTTCTGTAGATTCTGATGAGGACAACTGAAGCAACTTCAGGTTCATAAGGCTGTCATTGGATGTAATGATGCCAGTCTAAAACAAGAAGGCAATTAAAAAAAAGAACATGAATTTATGTAAAAAGCAGACAGATATACTTCAAATAAATTACCCTTTGAAGTTCTTCAATACAAGATAAAAATATTTTATATATTGCAAATGGTGAAGGCGGCCCAATGTACTGTTTTATGTCAGCACGGTCCACAAATGCTGTGTCTATTGCCCCAGTCACATTGGATGTTGCTAAAACTAATACATTGCGATACCTGTTGTGATTAAAAAAAGAGTACATGAAAAGGAATGTTAAGGAAGACCCATAAACATACACCTGATATCAATGAGTCAATTTACCTTTGTATCTGATCAATCTGTGTCAGAACGGCATTGACTACTCGAATAGAGTCAGAAGGCTCAGTACCTGCAAGAGCAGATTTCCTAGCATGTGTTAAGCTTTCCACCTCATCAATCAACACACAAACAAGGGCATTAGGATTTTCAATATATTCTTGAATCTTGGAGAACATCTTGGTCACCAGTTTACCACTCTGTAAAGGATCGCTAAATGTACAATATTGAACAGTTTCTTCTTTTTCTTAGTAAGCTAATAAAAACCAACAAATGTCCATGAATATACATAAAATCAATACCTCTGAAAACCACTTAGAAAATAAGCTGTGGCTGTTGATTTCAATAAATTCTCCATGTGTATATCGATGCCCCAGTCGAATGGCCAACTTTTGTGCAAGAGCTTTACACAATGAAGTTTTTCCTGTCCCAGGAGGGCCATGTAGTAAAACTACACGATTCCATTTAATTATGTTCATATCTACTCCACTGTCAGAGAACAGTAAAGTTGTTTCCACAAAATTCAGTAACTGTAACACAAAAATGGAAAACAACAACGCATAAATAATTTAACACTTTTCATAACAAGTTGATTTCCAATAAATGGATAACACGATTTACAGCTTCCTGGACATTATGGAATGTTTCCAGTTCCATAGTACACTTCAAGTACAGAAAATCATAAAAGTATTTTCTCCCTTCTTGCATGAAAATGAAGAGTGGAAAAGAAAAGAAAGGTCAGCTGCTCTAGGTGGATAAAAATACTGACTTTCCATTAAGCTGCATTTAGTGACGCAAAATAAGTACATGCAATTATATAATTCATCACAAAGCATCTTTGCTAGGATAAAAGAAGACCTGCACCCAAGCAAAGGCATGTGGACACGGACATGCAAAGCATATTAAGGTACAAAAAGGATTTTCATTTGGTTTACCTAAAACTGAGATTATGTGATTATTCCACTTCACAGTTCTGCAGGTTGCTACTCACAGGTGTTTGCATGACTTGATCATTCTAGCTGCTGTTTTATAGAATGTGAAGTTAAACTGGAATTTTACTCATTAAAAGCATGACAGTGATCCACACTGTGATTTGGCACAATGATCATTTGACACCAACAACATAGCTATAACTGCACCGAAGACTTTCGGTATCACTAGTTCAAATGTTCAAAGGTTATTAAGATACAGTAACATTGCCACATGTTCAAAAACTATTAATGAACAAACAAATACTTTCACACTCTCCTGCAATGTTTTCTCTCATGAAGCTGACACAATGCCAACAAGTTTCATCATCAAACGCGACTTCAAAAATTTTAACCCTTTTGTAAGAACATCAGATGTCTGTATCCTGGTTGGTGTTTAACACATTCTAATCTCGTTATCCTCAACTAGTCAATGAATACAATGATGATGAGGGATGACATAATCAACTGTAAGATTTCAGGAAACCAATGTTTAATAACTCATAGAAACTAAAACTGTCTTTGATCACAGATTTCTGTATTTAACTAAACTGACCGCATTAAAAAAAGAAACAGGCAATCAAAAACTGCTTTAGTTTCTATGAATATAATGATACTGTATGTCTGTGTGTTTAGATTTCTCACAAAATCTTGATTAGTTAATAAACTTGGGCACTTCACGTAATTTCAGTTAGGCACTAACGTTTAAACTATTGTAACTTCTTTCAAAAGCTAAGTGATCTGGAAGTAAAGCCTGTAGTCACATACTCAACTTCCATTGAAGAGAGAGCAACACATTAATCTGCCTTAATTTTCCACCTAAGCTGACCACCTAGACTTGAGAATAACGCCACGTGTTGACTATCTCATGTACTTGTCTTCAGTACAATTAGTGTCACTTGAAATTTCGATATTTGTATCTACTCTACCATCAGACTTATCTTCATCTGCAATTGTTAATATAACACATCTAAGTATTCATTTCAGCAATACATTCTGCATCAGTATCACTGAATACTGGAGTCTCTAAGCAACATTAACAACATGTAAGAAAACTCTCAATACAGTTCAGCAATAAATGGAATGCGGTGATTCACCAACTATCCACCCTGGTTCAAGCTAACAATTTTGCGTCCTTCATGTTATATTTCTATAAAATTCACTTCATCTATGCAAAATGATGTATCTGAATAAATTTGTCAAACTTCTTCATTATAATCTCATGTAGTAATAATCAAAATCAACAGCAGCAGCATCTACAGTAACCTGAAAACAATTAGCCAACTGTCAAATAAATTTACTATGTGAATCAGCACAGCCCATAAGAAGTCATCAATATGAAAAAGCAGTACTATGTTTACACTGTAAAACAAACAGAAACAGATCAGCACAGCTCTCCAACTAATTAAATTCACTGAGAAATTCAACGAAACATTTGTAACATCAGTTTGAAGCTTGCTTCAAACCATATTTTTTTCAGCAAGTTACATACATGTCCTGCACCATTAGAAAGCCCAATGGCCGATGGATGTACATTTCCTCCAAAATACTGGTGACAAATGCAGTATTTACATAAAACTGTTTCACACACCAATCATGCCGAATTGCAACATCCAAAAGAGCTCTCACCATCTCTCAGATCTTGCTACAGGACTATATACGTTTCAAAATGAACTATTCAAGATTATTGTTTACACCCTCCTGACACCAATCAAGCCTTGACAACCTACATCCATACTCTGCAAACCACTGAAGTGAATAGCATAAGGCGGTTCCCATTGCGCCAATTATTAGGACAGGAAGAATGATTGCTTAAATGTCTCTGTACACATTGTAAGTAGTTTAATCCTGTCTCAAGGTTCCTACACAAGTTATACAGAGGTGGTTGTATACCTTTCCAGATTCCTCAAATTTGGTTCTTGGTACTTTAAAAGTATGTTTTCACCAGTTAATCTGTGTCAATCTTCAAGTTCCTGCCAGTTCAGTTCAGTTTTCCCGAAATCTCTGTGGTGCTCTCCTACTGATCAAACACATTTGTGACTATTCAAGCTGCCATACTTGCTATACTCTTTGTTAGTCCTAATTGGTGTCAGTCACGCCTTGCAGTACTCCAGAATGATTCACATAAGTGTTTTTGTAAGCTATCTCCTTTGTAGACGGATTTTTTTCCCCCTACTATCTACCAATGAATCTGACACCTGCTTTACCTATAAAATGAGACTATATGAATATTCCATTTCATATCCTTACACATTGTCACACAAAGGTATTTGTATGAGTTAACTGACTGTGACTCATTGATACTGTTATTGCAAGACACTACTGTTTCTCGTTTTGTGAAGAGACAATTTTACATTTCTAAAAATTTACAGCATGTTGCCAATCATTGCTGCATTCTGAAATCTTATCAACTTGTGGCAATGTGTGAGCAGCTTTTTTTCAGGCAATACCTAATTATAATTAACTGCATCATCTGGGAAACTTCTGATGTTACTATTAATACTGTCTGTGAGATTATTAATATTCAACAAGAACAGCAAGGGTCCCAACACATTTCTCTGGAGCACACCAGAAGTTAAGATGGTTGGTTGGTATAAAAGGGGGAGAAAGGAACCAAGCTGTGAGGTTGTCGGTCCCTTGTTCGCAGTAGAACAATTACCCAAGAAAAAGAAGAAAACAAAGAAGAAGTATGCCACAGTAACAGGAGAAAGGAAGAACCAGAAGAACGCCAGAAGGACAACAAACATTACAATGGACAAAACAGGACAAGAAAGACGCAAGAAACAAGGAGAAGAGATTAATAACAAAAAAGCAGATTACCATGGCTGGCTGACTATGAGAATAAAAAAGGAGAAGCCAGCCACTCTGCACCACATTAAAATCTCCACCCTAAAAGTCCACAGAGGGACAAATGACATACACTAAAACTCAGATCAAATGATAAAACCCACCCTAACGAATAAAACGCAAAACTAAAGCTGCTGTTAAGGCATTGTCGCCCAACACTGATGGTAGGGTCCTGAGAAAGTTAGAAGTCCACTGCAAAGCAGCTAAAAGTGGGCAGCCCAGCAAGAGGTGGATGACTGTCATTTGGGAACCACAGCGACACTGAGCTGGGTCCCTGCAACAGAGGAGCTAACAATGTGTGAGCCACGCACCGTCAATGCGGAGCCAACAAAAGACAACTGAATTCCTGCGAGAAGATCACAGGGAAGACTTCCACACATTCGCAGTCTCCTTAATGACATGCAGTTTGTTGTGCATACTGTTATGCCACTCCGTCTCCCAAAGCGGTTTCAATGTAGCCTGTTTGGTCAGCGTGTCGGCAAGTTTGTTGCATGGGATTCTGACATGTCTTGGGGTCCACATACACACCACTGAACAACGGGACCATTCCACGGCATAGCCGGACTCCTGGATGGATGCTACCAAAGGATGGAGAGGGTAGCACTGGTCGATAGCTTGTAGGCTGCTCAAGGAGTCAGTACACTGGAGAAATGACTCGCCAGGGCATGAGCGGTTGTGCTCAAGAGCACGAGATATGGCCACCAACTCTGCAGCGAAAACACTGCAGCCATCTGGCATGGAGTGCTGTTCAATATGTCCTCCATGAACACACGCAAAGCATATGCGACCATCAGCCATTGAGCCGTTGGTGTAAACAACTTCAGAACACGGGAACATGTCAAGAATTGAGAGGAAGTGACAGCGGAGTTAACGGAGTCCTTAGGGCAATGCAAAAGGTCCAGACGAAGCTTCTGCCAAAGTGTACACCATGGAGGTGTACGGGAATGGACCTCAAGTAGAGATGGTAAAGGGACGGACTCCAGTTTGGACAGAAGGCGTTGCACGCGAACCGCAATCATGAGCCCTGACCTGGGCCACTGATGCAGAGATGAACTGTCACAGGTGAGAAAAGGAGACGGTAATTCAGATGCTCAGGAGAACTACAAACGTGTGCAACATAACTGGCAAGCAGTTGTGCACATTGGACCCTCAGTGGAAGGAATCCGGCCTCCACCAGGACACTGGTCACCGGACTCTTTCCAAAAGCTCCCGTCGCTTGGCGAATGCCACAGTGGTGCACTGGTTGAGTAAATGCACCGCTGAGGGTTCTGCCAAACTGTAAACCAGACTCCAATAGTCAAGGCGAGATTGAACAAGGGCTCTGTAGAGCTGCAGCAGCGTAGAGCGATCTTTACCTCAGTTAGTGGTGCTCAGGCAGTGGAGGGCATTGAGGTGCTGCCAGCACTTCCGCTTAAGCTGATGAAGGTAGGTAGCCAAGTCAATCGGGCATCAAAAACTAGTCCTAAGAATCGATATGTCTCCACTACAGTGAGTGGATCGTCATTAAGATAATGTCTGGCTCTGGATGAACGATGCGACACTGACAGAAATGCATGAAACACAACTTCGTGGCTGGAAATTGAAAGCCTGGACTAGAGCCCATGACTGCACCTTGTGAATGGTTCCCTGTGGGCACCGCTCAGCAACACCAGTACTGGAGGAGCAATACGAAATGCACATGTCATCTGCATACAGAGAAGGGGAGACCAACAGTCCTACAGCTGCTGCTAGGCCGTTAATGGCCACTAAAAATAGAGATACACTCAATACAGAACTCAGGCCCCAGAGACCCCACTCATACAATGTGGCATGGATATGATGGTGCCAGGTCGTGTCATATGCTTTAGGAAAGTCAAGAAAGATGGCAACTTGGTGTTGGCATCTGGAAAAGGCTGTTCAGATGGCAGAATCGAGGGGACAAGATTATCAGTGGTAGAGCGACCCTGGCAGAAGCCGCCCTCACATGGAGCCAGTAGAACACGTGACTCCAGGACCCATTTCAACTGCCGACACACCATACATTCCAGCATCTTACAGAGAATGTTGGTGAGGCTGATGAGCCGATAGCTACCCACATCAAGCGGATATTTACCAGGTTTTAGCACCGGAATGATGGTGCTCTCCTGCCATTGTGGTGGAAAGATGCCATCGCACCAGATCGGATGAATATGACGAGGAGATATCGATTGTAGGCAGAAGAGAGATGTTTAATCATCTGTGTGTGGATCTGATCCATCCCAGGAGCTGTGTCGGGGCAATGTGCAAGGGCACTGAGGAGCTTCCACACTGTAAATGGGGTTTTATAGGGTTCACTGTGGCGTGTAGTGAACGAAAGGACTTTCCTTTCCATCTGAAGTTTGAGGATACGAAACTCTGACGCAGAGGCTCGAGCATAGTGCTCAGCAAAGTGCTTGCTAATCATGTCCGCATCGGTAGAGAGCATGCTATTGATGTTGACGCCAGGGTCACCTGTCGATGTCTGGTACCCAAAAAGATGCCTGATCTTCATCCAGACTTGGGAGGGTGACGCATGGCACCCAATGGTCAACATGTACCTCTCCCAACACTCCTGTTTCCGTCATTTTATAAGCAGGTGAATGACGGCATGGAGCGCTTAAAGGCTATTAGGTGCCCTAGGGAAGGGTGCCGTTTATGCCGCCGTAGAGCTCTCCGACACTCCTTCAGTGCCTCAGTGACTTCCGGCGACCACCAAGGGACTATCTTTCGCTGGAGGCACCCTAGAGTACGAGGAATCCCGTTTTCCACATCAGAAGCGATCATTGTAGTGACCTGCTCAATCACAACATCGATGGCACCGTGTGAGGGAGATTCAACAGTGACAGAAGGGGTGAAGGCTTTCCAACCTGCCTTGTTTAAAACCCATCTGGGTAGGTGAACGAGGGCATGACACCAGGGGAGTGACAGGAAGATGGGGAAGTGGTCACTACCACACAGGTCGTCACGTGCTCTCCAGTGGATAGATGGGAGAAGTCCTAGGCTGCAAATTGATAAATCAAAGGCCAAGTAACATGAGTCACACTGAAATGTATTTAAAAGGAAGAGGTCGAGTTGAGACAGTAAATTTTCGACATCTCTGCCACGGTCAGTAAGCATGGTGCTACCCCACAAGGGGTTACGAGTGTTAAAATCTCCCGAAAGTAGAAAAAGGTTTAGGGAGTTGATCAGTCAGTGCAGCCAATATGTTCAGGGGTACCGCACCATCTGGAGGGAGATATACATTGCAGACAGTTATTTCCTGTATCATCCGTATCCAGACATCCACAGCTTCAAGAGGAGTCTGAAGGGCCACAGGTTCACTACATACTGAGTTCACGATATAAACGCAAACTCCACCTGACACTTTATTATATTCGCTATGGTTCTTGTAATATCCCCTGTAGCCGCGAAGGACAGGGGTTGGCATTGCCGGGAACCAGGTTTCCTGGAGGGCAATGCAGAAAGCAGGTGTAAAGTTTAACAGTTGCCATAGTTCAGCCAGGTGGTGGAAAAAACCTCCGCAATTCCACTGGAGGATAAAGTGATTGTGACACTGGGAAGGCATGAAACACTCAATGAGGCCTCAGGGTCACCTGCTGCCACCAACTAATTTCCTGAATAGGCTATGTCCATTGTGTCTGAGAGTCGGGCGAGATCTAGGTCCTCAGTGGATCCCAGAATCTTCACCTCATCCTCAGACAGAACTCACAGAACTGAAGGGGTTACACCTGTTCTCATAGCAGCAGCATAGGAGGTCATAGCCACTGGATGTAGGTGCCCAAATTTCCTCTTAGCCTCAGTCTAGGTCTTCATTCCATAATTTTCCTTTCTTGCTATAAAATCCTGCAGTCTGGTGAGAAAGGGGAATGATGCTCTCCACAACTGACATGGATGGGAGGTGGGGCACATGGAATATTGGGATGGGATGGACGTCCACAATCTGGAGGTACAGCAGGAAGACATGTGGCCGAACTTCCAGCACTCAAAGCACCGCATTGGGGGAGGGATATATGGCTTGACATCACAGTGGCAGACCATCACCTTGACCTTCTCGGGTAATGTGTCACCCTCTAAGACCAAGATGAGGGCACTGGTGGCAACCTTATTATTCCTCGGACCCCAATGGACGCGTCGGACGAAATGAACTCCTCGTCACAATAAGTTGGCGCGCAGCTTGTTGGCAGACTGCAAAAGAAGGTCCCTGTGGAATATAATACCCTGGACCATATTTAAGCTCTTATGAGAGATGATGGTAATGGAAACATCCCCCAATTGTCACAAGCGAGTAATGCCCATGACTGGACAGAGGATGCCGTTTTTATCAAGACTGACCCTGACCACATTTTGGACAAGCCCTCCACCTCCCCAAACTTGTCTTCTAAATGCTCTACAAAAAACTGAGACTTCGAGACAAAGGAGACCCGATCAGCTCCCAAACATATGAGGTACTGGGGTGAATAAGGTTCGCTGCCTTACTTAGCCTGGCATTACTCCCATGGTGTGGCCAGGGAGGGGAACAATTTAGGATCATACTTCCTTGCATTGTACTGAGACTTGGAACGCTTAGAGAGTGCTGGCATTTGCTCACCAGCAGGTGATGACATGGTATGCGTCATCTACCCTGATGGCACCCATTCTGACCAGTGGCACTCCCCACGGGCGAAACCCAGCCACAGCAAAGGCCACCTGGCAGTATGGCCATTGCAGGGAGTCCCGATGCCCCAGGATGACTGGTATCTATTCCTTGGCATACATGGGGAGTTAACGGCACAGGCATCAGCAGAACGATCCCTGCATAGTCAGTGGGCTACAATCAACAAGGTACATGACGGCCCCACCACAACGGACTGGCTACTGTGCTGGATATGAGGTGCAAAGAATTCCACGGTCATGGTCGGCGCAGAAAACGACACTGCATAGTGGGTGCAGGAAAACACACCCAGGAAGGTGTCCTCGCCCAAGGAAGATGAGTGGGACTGCAATGCCACGACAAAAAAGTGGGCTAAGGATCTCAATTGACGATGTACACGATGCCCCATGTAAGGCACACTTCCCCAATTGGCTCCATCTTCGGGAAAATTTTGAAAAATGGAGGTCAAACCCTCACATCACATAAAGGTCAAAAGGTGTGAGACTCCTTTTAGTCACCTCTTACAACAGGCAGGAATACCTCGGGTCTATTCTAAGCCCCGGGCCCGCAGGGGGGAGAACTTAAGAAGTTACTTCTGCAGCTGTAAATTCCACTCCATACAACATGCTAGTTTCTCTGGACCAAGAAATCCTCTAGTCACAAATTTCACATGATACCCCATACTATAATGCTTTCAATACAAAGCACAGGTACTGTGGTGTTTCATACCACTACAGAGTGGGTGATGTGAAACATTTGCACATGTTTATTATCAAATGACACACACACACACACACACACACACACACACACACAGGCTGTCAATGACAGGGAGTGATCTCCGGCCACTGTATCATGCTGATTGGCACACAATAGCCAATTTGGAGAAATGTGTCACAAATTGCAGAAGTGTGATCCACATTCTGAACAGCTCTTTACTTGCTACTTTGCCACACAACTTGTGTTGTTGAATTTGGTTATAATTTCTGGCATCTTGTTGCACCATTAATTTTTATTTCATGAGCTGCCCAGACGAGCAGAGTTTGTCATTTTTTTCTCCAAACAGGTATCTCCCCAGAGTGTTATATTCATTTAGTAGTTCGAGTTTTAGAGAACCTTTCTGTTCACTTCACTGTGATTTATATTAATCATTAGAAAAAATAAGTAACTGTTGTCTTAGATCTCAATGTCCCTCACTGTTATATTTTTTGATGGCTAGACAACCCACTACTAATTAATATAACCTCTTGTACACTTAATTTGTTGTTCTCAGTGCGACCGTGTTTTTGTTGAGTGCAGTGGCAAAACTCAGTGATCAATTATATTAAGAATTCAGAGAAAATGATGAGCATTGCACTCACTCATCTTGCATTATCAAAGATTTGGTTCATAATGAGCATCGCACTTGTGCTCCTCGAGTCAGATCTTGGATGCATCCAGATGCAGCTATCAAAGTTTGCATAAAATTGCACTGTTGTTGAAATCGTTTACAACCAGAAACCGAAACATCAAATGTAATGCCAGGCATGATGGAAAGAAGGCAGTTGCACCAGCCAAATAAGCCCATACAAGGGAGATCTACGAAAGCCCCAATATTATGCCAAACATCAAACCAGAAATTCTAAAAGCCCAAGGGCAGATGAAATTTTTGCAGGCAACTGGGCTGCCAGAACAACTGTGGAGAACAATACACTGGAAGGCAGCTGAATGGCTGTCACATTTCCTCAATAACATCACTGAAGAGAAGAAGACAGCAGCCAAATGGACATACAGCATTAATGGCCCAATTTGGAAACAAAAGGAGAAAACAGCTGAATGCTCAAACTATATTCTTGTACACCCACTAGACAATGATTTTCTTAGAGGTCATAATAGACAGTGGAGTACACATGGTTCTCACTGTTACCACCCATCAGTGTGGTTTTGTGAAAATCTGTGGAATCATCAATATTATCCATTCAGATCACTTGCTTATTGAGAATCAATGTTAGAAGTCTCCACCTAAAAAGGCTTTTTACCTAATTCCATATGCTCTCATGTAGTTTTTCCTCTGAGATGGTCTCTTCATTATAATACTGAACACAGTCACCAGAGATATTCAGAAACTAGCATCTTTGACACTGCTGTGTGCTAACAATATTGTTCCGACTGCTGAAGTCAGTAACAAACTTCAGTGGTAAGTACAAGTATGGAAGAACTGCCTTGAACAGTATGGAGCACACCTCAGTATAATGAACGGTGAACACCTGTTGACGAATGCAAATAATACTGACATCATCAAGATCAACAGCAAACATATCTGCTGAAGATGGCTCTCTGCTTGATCTTCAACTAACATAGCTCAAAAAATCACAGCCAGCAGCTCACTCATTCCTGAAACCACAAATCACATTAGCAATATGTGAGTTAAATTGTGGGCAATGATTGTTGCACTTTGTCCTAAGATTATCTCATACTGACTCAAGTTGAAAATATACTGATCTTCAATCCACCCAACTGACCTTTACGGAGCAGAATGTTGGACTTCAACAAAAGCAGCACGGCAACGACTTGCTGTAACAGAAATCAAAATGCTTCAGAATATACCTTGTCTGACACATCATGATTATGTAACCAGTAATAAAATTCAGAAGTGGTAAGGAGTGAAACTTATCACCGAGAACACGGTTGAAAAGCTGTGTATGGTGGTATGGACACATAATTTGAGAAGACCAACAAACAATCGCAAAATATGCGTTTTCACTGAAAGTCAATGGTGAGCAACTTATTGGTATACTGAGGCAATGTTGACTATTCACCCACCATGTAAACTTCAAGACAGTGGGTCTTCACTCTCATCAAGCACAAGTTTGTGCGCACTAAAGACACAGAGCCAAAAGGTAGAAGGCTGTGCGGAGAAAGTGTAACAGTATCTTTTCAACTGGGCAGCTCATGAAATCAATGTTAATGACACAACAAGACACCACAAATAATAACCAAATTATGCTACACAAGTTGCATTGCAAAACAGGCAAGTAAGCAGCTATATTGTTGGACAAACACTGAAGGAACAATTTCAATCTGAGCATGTATATACAAAAAACTTGCCTCAAATTGCAGATACATGTTCACTGCCCTGGTATGCTGTGAAACCCCCAAATCACAGAACTGTATCGTGCCTCTAGATAAACCAAAACATAATAGCACAGCCTTTTAATAAATTGGAGTATTGACCAATATTTTTTTTCTGGCAGCTATGGAAATGTTGCACCTGTATAAAGTGAATGCAGATGGCTAAAGAAGTCATCTGGGCTGACTTGAAACAATTGCATCTTTCAGCTGCTGCCAAACACACGTAACCACATAGCACTCCACTTCATCTTTAGCCTGTGCTGTTTTATTTTACGACCCTCAAATGATGTACTACAGTGGTGCGGCACAAGGTTTTCATTTTACTAAAAGTAGTCAAGTCTGTCAAATTTCTTCTCTCCTCTGAACAATTCGGGACCTCTTCATTATTTATCCAACTTACCCATTTACTCTTCAGCTTTCTTCTGCAGCATCACAGTTTGAAAGCTTCATTTCTCTTCTTGTTTGCAGTGTCAATGCGTAAGTTCCACTTCCGTTCAGCACCATGCTCCGAACCAACACTTAAATCTGTAAGTTATTTGCCATTAAAATATTTCTCTTTTCCACAAACATTTTTCTTACTATTGCCAGTCAACACTTAATAGTCTCTTTACTTCTGGCATTATCAGGTACTTTGTTGCTCAAATTGGAAAACTTATCTACGGTACTACTTCCAGCTCATTTCCTAAACCACTTCATTCAGTATGGCCTGAGTTAATTTGACTACATTCCACTAACTCACTCTTTTTTACTTTTACATTTACCTTATACTCTCTTTTCCACTCTGTTCAACTGATCTTTCATGTCCTTTGCCTTCTCTGACAGAATTAAAAAGCCAATGGCAAAAATTAAACTTCTGTCTCTTCCCCCTGAATTTTAATACCCTTCCAAAATTTCTCCTTAGTTTACTCTACACTTGCTCAACATATAGAATGAATAACACCAGTGATAGGGTGATTGTTTAAATGCCTCCATGCGCACTGGAATTAATGTAATGTGGTTCTCATGATATGTACAGGTGCGATAAGCAGGGGGCTATAGTATATTTCTAGAGACTATATTTAAAACCATTTTTTTGATCTTTTATAAGTATGCTTTCACAGAGTAGTGTAAGTTTATCTTCACAAGTCAATCATTTCAGTTTCTTCAACACCTCTATGTCACTCTCCCATGGATCAAACAAACTTGTGACTAATTTTGACACCTCTATATTCAAGACTGATATGCAATACCAGACTGGTGATCAACTGTTTACTTGTTTAAGCAACTGGCTAAATGACACCAGAACTTTAGTGATGAGCCTTACATGTTATGAGATAACTATATTTACTATATGTACATCAGATAAGGATTCTGAATAAAGCACATGTGCACGGAATTATAAGTTTTGCATGACAATTCATTGCAGTATCTACTTCCCTTGCACATTTGTTTCCTTTATTTTGGACACACATTCAAGATTACCTTTGTTAACATGCAAACGCAAAACTCAGTGGACAGAGTATGCTGGATAGCTTCATACAATTTACTGTAGCACTAGGTTCAGTACCACAGCTTATGAAAGACGTACCAATGGAATATTGTTCGTTATGACAGTTCTACAGCAATGACTGTAGCTCTTCAAATTCTAGGTTTCAGTGGAGGTTGTGCAAGTCACTTACTCCTCCCTAAGTGTGCCTGGACAAGCTCTTCCAATTCCGGGTTGACAATGGAGATTGTGCAAGAGATTTCAGCCTCCTTGAGTCTGCATGGATAACATAATTACTTCGAACATTGTGTTTGCCAGTGGAGAAACTGAAGATGAAGTACTGTGGTCCCTGAGACTGTACCAGCCATGTGCTCTTGCTACCATGCTGGTGCAACTGTGATAAGTGTGTGTGCAAAAAACAGTGATGCGTGTGACATTTTGCAATGATAATTTTCTGCCACTGCAAGATGTTGTCCTCACAGGTTTTCTCAAAAATACTGACCAGACAATTCTAAGCATTTTATGTTCCATATGGTGTGTGTATCCCACACACTTGAGCAATAGTCTAGGACAGATTACACAAGTGATTTGTAAGCGTAGAAGTGAAATGCTTTTTGGAAATCAAGAATTACTGCATCTACATGCAGAATGTCATATGAGAAAAGTGCAAGTTGGATAAAGATATATCTAGTTCTGGATCTACTGGTCAGTAGAGCACACACATCTGAAGTATTCAGGGTATCTATAGGTGAAAATCTGGGGGGAAATAAACATAATATGCAGTCTCTAAAACAAATAGAGCAAATCTTTTCATTTTACATCATTACAAATAAGTTATTTGAAGAAATACAGCAGCCAGTCACCTTTATATGCTGTATTTATGCTAAGACATGTTTCAGGTTTTCAACTTGAATGAGCATTATAAAGTTCTATCTTCATCATAATTGTATTTGTGTAGACAGTATTTTTGTATGCGACAACTTGTCTTTTATTTGTTATCTTTTAACTATTTGTTTTGGATCTGTGCATGTATCATGGACGTTTATGTACACTCAGGTCCTGATGCGACATAGCATTCGCTATGCAACAGACTTACACTTCTGTATGGTGCACCAGTACACCAGTGTATATAGAAGTATATACAAATTCAACACTTGTGATTTAATTCAGCCAGATTCCATTACTGTTTCTTTGCTTCTGTTGATATTCACTTTATACTGCTGATCAATACACTATACACTCAATTCAACTTATTTTCAAAGTACTTTGCCATGTCTGCCATTACACTGCCATTGGTAACTCAAATTTTTATTTTTTCTCACTCAACTCAAATTCCTTTTCCTGATTTCTTCTCAGTTACCTTTACACTATACAGAGATTGAGTAATATTGGGGACAGGTTACAATGCTGTCTCACTTCTTTCTTAGTCACTGCTTCCCTTTTGTGCACTTTGACTTTTGTAACTGCAATCTGGTTTCTCATCTTGTGCTCTGGTATTTTATCCCTGCCATGTTTACAATTTCAGAGAGTATATCTGAGTTAACAATGTCAAAAGTTTCTCGAAATCTATAAATGCTGTTTCACCGTTCTTCACTCTATCTCCTAAGGTAAGTCGTACAGCCAGTATTGACATGCGTATTCCTACACTCCTCATAAACCTGAACTATTATTCCTCACTGTTTGATTCTGTAGTTTTTCAATTCTTCTGCACATAATTCCTGTCAGAATCTGGAAACCATGACATATTAAACCGACAGTTCAGAAATAATCACACCAATTAGCACCCAATTTCTTTGGAACTGACAGTAATACATTCTTCCTGGAATCAGGATATTTCTCATGCCCCATACATCTTATGTACCAATAATCTGGACATGGTTTGTTCCCCCAAAGTTCTTAATAAATCAAAGGGTATGTTGTCTGCCCCACGTGCCTCGTTTCGACTTAGGTCTTTCAGCACTCTTTGCGAAGTGTTCTCACAGTATCTAATCATCCCTCTCATCTACTACTTCTCCCTTCTATAATATTGTCTTGAATCTTCTGGTTTAACCCCTCTATACATTCCTTCCCCCTCCCAATCTTTCCTTAGTACTGACGTACCACTTCAATTCTTGATGCTCACGTAGGTCCTCCTCCTCCTACTTCCAAGGTTTCTGTAACATTTCTACAGATGGCATGTGTGTTTCCCTAATCATACATACTTCAACAGTTTTCCATTTCTCTAACCATTCCTGCTATGCTATATTGCACTTCATGTCCCCTTAATTTTTTTAGACATCTGTTTCTATTTTTGCCTCCTTTTGCTGCATTTTTGTTTTCTTCTTTTGTCAGTTAACTTTAGTAGCTCATATGTTTCTCATAATTTCTGTTGTGCCTTGTCTCTTTGCCTAATTGAATCGCTCCATGCAGAAAGGGCTTCAGTCATGAAATTGTGAAAATGAGATTATGATGGAAATTGTATCTTTATGGCTGTTCCCATCGTTCTAAGCAAAAATGTATTCCGTCCAGTGCTTGGAAATACACAAACTGAAGCTTCTTGTTTTGAGTTATATGCAGAAAGGAATTCAGTCCAGGGCTGAAGCCCTCCTTGCTAAGCAACTGCATTTCAGCCAAAAAGTTTGACACTTCACAAGGAAATGTTATATTCAATGTGCAGAGCATGTTGGCTAACCTGCACAACTTATTCAGTGGAGGGAAACAGCTGAAAGCGTACGTTGTTAACCAACACATTCGTTTGTTGACAATATTTCCAGTTTTATTTCAGAAAGTGATGGAAGGTGCCACTGTATCACGACAAGAAGTAAGAAGACAAGAGGAATATTTCAAAAACACAAAGCTAAAAGGCCAAGAATATATTAACTAAAAAAGACAATGCATACCAGTTACAATTACAGGATGTGACTGCAGGTAATTTTTAATTATACTGGATGTTAGTGACAGTTTTTTGAACACTGTAACTAGTGTTTGGGTAAACTTTATTATGGATCGTCCATGGCGCTGCTCTTGTTCACTGCGCACAGTTTGGTATCGCCTCTACTAGTTTGGCAGTCAATTGAGAATATGTTTCTATACAGGATTCTTTTATGTTTTCAGGTGCAAGAGGTTCAAGTGCTTTCAAGACATCAGTGCAGATGAAAAGGAATCTATTTTAGTACGGCTTCATAACTTGCCTTCTAAGGATGAACAAGATGTTTATATTCAGTCAATTATAGGCATACATAACGTCCAGCGATGTCGACCTAGAAAAGACAATTCAATTCGACAAGTCAATAAAGTATTTACTTACCCACAATTTCATGGTAACATCAAAAGGAAGGTACATTACAAAGCATTTCTGGATCTTCTAGCTTTAAGTGATAAGAGAGTGAAATCACTGAGATAGCTGCCTATATCAGATCAGAGTTCACATGACAAAAGAGAAAAAACTCCAAGTGTAAACGCTTTGTCAGCCGAAGTCAGACAACTCATGAGAGAACACATTAATAGCTACCCAGTAAGAGAAAGCCACTACAGTGGGAGAACAACTAAGTATTTAGATGCAAGACTCAATATTAAGTTGATATATAAAATGTTCAAGGAGAAACATACTGATGTTAAATGTAGCTACCAGACATTTGCTTTATTTTTCAATGAAAACTACTCCCTGTCATTTGGACACCCTCAGGTCGATGCATGCTGCTTGTGTGGAGAATTAAAAGTTAAGATTCTAAATCCCCATATTAATGATGCGGCAAAACGGTGTGCAGTTGTTGAGTTGATGGTGCACAAGAGCCAGGCTAAAAATTTCTATAATAAACTTGAATCGGAAACTGAAATGAAAGATAAACACCATGTATTATCTCTGGCAATAGATTTTATGCAGAACATTCAGTTACCAGTGATCTCTGTCCAGGAAACTTTTTACATGCGCCAGCTGACTACTAATGTGTTTTGCATTCATGATATCGAGAAAAATAAGCTAAAATATACATTTATCATGAGGGAATTGCGAGGAAAGGATGTAATGAGGTAGGTTCTTTCTTGTATAATTACCTGCAGGACATTCCTGCTGAAATTACAGAGCTACATTTGTATTCCCATAACTGTGCAGGGCAGAACAAGAACCATACTTTAGTAAGGCTGCTTCTATTTTCAACAGACACTGGCCAATTTAAACAAATTGAGCAATTCTTTCCAGTCAGGGGTCATTCTTTTCTGCCCTGTGACAGGGATTTTGCTGCAATCAAATGCACCCCTAGAAGGCATGATCGACTATATTGTGTACATGAAATAATCAAAATGATCATAGAAAGTAGCAAATCTGTGAAATTTGAAGTATGTGAAGTGAAAACAGAGAATATCTTGGATTTCAAGAACTGGTGGCCAACTCTTTATAAAAGAAACTGCATACCAGAAGAAACTATACCGAAGTCAGTACCATGACACCAGAAAGTAAATTTCAGAATCAGTACACTGATGCACTTTTCATACAGTAGCCAACTCTGTGGATCTATAACAACATCCCAGTGTATTGATGGTATCATGAAACATACATTCCATCTGTCTCAACCTGGCCATATGACACATTCTACTTTTCCACCCAACTGTGCATATCCCATGCGGAAAGTTCCAATAAAAGCAGCAGAAATAAAGGACATTACCAGATTACTACCTTATATACCGAATGAGTATGAAGAATACTACCACGAACTGACACATTGGCCCACAAGTGACGTTGATAACAGTGAAGTGCAAGATGACTAAAGAAACTCAAAATGATGTACTCAATTGTTTTTCTTCTCAGTTATTTTCTTAATAAATATTGATTGAAAACCAGTTGTTTTGCTTTATCTAGTGCTCATGATCCTTTCACATTCCTAAACTATAAGCATATCCTAAAAGTAATAAAGGAATCATCATATTTTCCTCAAGAAACTACAAAAAGCGCGAAAATCTGTTTTGGTTTTCCTAAATTAAAACACTTTAAATGCCTGTAAACTTTGTAAGGACCTTGATACACGGTCGATAAACAGCACATATTTTTTCTCTTCGCTTTGATCACATAGTCTAGTATCTAGATTGTTGTTTTTAGTTTTCTCGAAACTAGGTATAATGGACTGAGACCTCTTCTGCATGGAGCGATTCAACTGTACTTCTGCTGCCATCAACTAGGCCAGTTTTCAAAGCTACCCTGACTTATCCTATTGTATTCATTCACCATTTCAGTCAGTAGTTCCCTTAGTATCTCATCGAAAGTCTCGGCAACCTCTTGTTCTTTCTATTTATCCACATTTCATTTCCTTAGTTTGCTACCTTTCTACCTTTTTTTCCAGTTGTAATCTGCCTTTCATAATAAAATACCAGCAGAGTCCAAATCTGCTCCTGGAAATGTTTTGCAGTTTAAAAACTGATTTCAATATGACCTTACCATTATACAAACTTTCTATTCCAGTCCTTGATTACAATTAATTTTTCATCTTCCTTAATATAATGAATAGTTTATTTTATCTCATCACACATTTCACTCCTGTACCTGAAGAGGTTGTAGGCATCAATACACGTACTATTGTGGTGGGTTGTGGCTTTGTACCTATCTTCGCTACATCTACATCCATACTCCGCAAGCCACCTGACGGCGTGTGGCAGGGGGTACCTTGAGTAGCTCTATCGGTTCTCCCTTCTATTCCAGTCTCGTATTGTTCGTGGAAAGAAAGATTGTTGGTATGCCTCTGTGTGGGCTCTAATCTCTCTGATTTTATCCTCATGGTCTCTTCGTGAGATATACGTAGGAGGGAGCAATATACTGCTTGACTCCTCGGTGAAGGTATGTTCTCGAAACCTCAACAAAAGCCCGTACCGAGCTACTGAGCATCTCTCCTGCAGGGTCCTCCACTGGAGTTTATCTATCATCTCCGTAATGCTTTCACGATTACTAAATGAGGGTCGATAGAAGTGTCCGATCCCACACGTCGGCTTTGACCCGTGACGTAAGGGTGTTGTCGCGTGTGACATCATGACGGCGCGGAGTTTGGTTGGTGAGTGTGGCGTGTTTGTATATGTCGTCGTGTTGTGGTGTGTTGTGCTCTCTGGTGGTATGTTCAGGGTTTTTGTTTGTGCAGTGTAATGGGCTCAGTTTGCTTTTGCTCATTATCCAGAACTGTTCGAGTGTCGGCTGTGTTTGTAGTGTAATTCATCTCAGTGAGTTAATGATTTTGTGTGAAGGTTAATTTAGTGTTGTTCGCAGTACATCGTGTGGTAATTTTAGTAAAATTAATCAGTTGTTGTTTTTGTTCAGGAATGGATATGACAGATAAAATTAACAGTGCACAGGTCAAGGGAAGTGTTCGATCCCAATGTGTAGCTGTGTATGTTGATATTGGTATCAGGAGATGTTTTTGAGCTATGTAGGCCAAGGGAAGTGTTTGATCCTAATTTATGGGATCGGGAGCTGCTATTGAGCTATGTAGGCCAAGGGATGTGTCCGATTCCAGATGATATTGTGTTTAGTGGTATTTTGGGAGTTTTGTGATGTCTGTTTTCTTTCGTTGTTTTGTGTGGTTTTGTATGGAAGTGGGTGTCTAAATTTGTTTATATTTAGTTTGCCCCCACCTAAAAACACCCCATTTCCCGCGCTTGTCCCGTTCGTGTCATTAGGCTTTTTGTGGAAACTGTGTGTGTTTGTTTTTCGATGTATTTTCGTCCTCGAGTCATTCCACGTCAAATCAACACACTTTAAATAAAAATTTTACCTCACCCTCTTAGATTTTGCTGAAAGTTGGTATACTTATAGTGAGTGCTGAAACTAAGAAAATACCAAACTTCAATTTTTTACCTCAAACCATTCCTGAAATATGGTCATGTAAACTTTTCAAAAACTGGCCAAAAATGTGTGAACGGACTTTTTTTTTTTTTAAATTGCCCTAGGAGCTGCCCTAATTGAGCTAGACAACTGGGAAGGGTGTCATTTTGCAGCATTTTTCATGCTCTTTCCAGTGATAGACAATAAAACATAGCTTCTAATTAAAAACCTTTTTCAAAATGGTAATTAATATTTTGATTTAATTTTTTTACAAAAAGTACATAATTGAAAATTTTCAAAATATTTACATAACTACTTCATACTGTTGTAAATCACGTGGCAAAATATAAATGTGGGATGATGATGGGTTCATTGTTAAAAAAAAATTATTCTGGACTCTTGTTTTTCACTAACGGCCCTAGTTTGACCAAACTGACCTTTAAGGTAGTATGTCAGTAGAGGACCGTATACATAGGGCTTGATGTCTGTACAATAATTCAGAGACTGGAGCCATTGTTGAGATGATGTAGTCTGCATTGTTACCTTCTAAGGCTTTGTGTGCCTATAGCATTATTGTGCACTGTGGTTTTAGTGCAAATCAATTGTTACCTCTGTGTTGACCAGTCTGTATCTATTATACTTAATAGTTCATTTTCAAGTAAATCTATACATTGATGGACAGTTTATAAGTGGTTTTTGTATAAATATGGAACCAAGTAAAAAGTGCAGTGCTGTAAGAGTGCAGCAGTGTTGTAATCCATTGAAGAAGTCAAATCATTTTATAAGTCAAATCATTTTATTAGAGACGGAAAAAAAACTGAGAAATGTCACAACATGGATGCCCAAATTATTTCCTCAAATACCAAGTGGTGCCAAGATTTGTGATAAATGTAGGAAAGATGTAACCAAATTGAAAAATACACCAGAGCCCATCAGTGATGAAAGTGTTGAAAAAGAATCTTCTGGATCAGAGATAATCATCCGAGACCAAGACCCTGACTTCACTCCAACTTCAGTAGCTGTTAAAACATTTAACACAACACTTCAAGAACTAGGCGAGTCCCCAACTGACAAGAGAAAACTAACAACTAGGCATTACGCCAAATCAAAAGTGAAGAAAATCTCATCAATGACACGCAAACTTTTTGTTGCTCCTGAAACCTCTTCGTCAGATACTGATACTGATGAATCCGTTCTTGAAAATCTTAAAAAAACTTTAAAAATTCTACAAGTAGATCAAAAACAACTAATGATTCTTACAAGTTCACCTGAAAAGTGGAGTGTCAGGAAAATAATGAGGGAATTTAATGCTCCTAATTTCATTGTTCGGCAGTCCAAAAAAATTTTGAAAGAGAAAGGATTCATGGAAGGTCCAAACCCAAAACCAGGGAAGTGTTTACCAACAGAAACTGTCAAAACTGTACATTCATTTTACGAAAATGATGAAGTTAGCAGGGCAATGCCAGGTATTAAAAATTGTGTGACAATTACAGAAACAAGTAGAAATAAAACAAAAATATCAAAAAGACTAGTTTGGTGTAACCTTAAAGAAGCTTACAAGCATTTTAAAGACAAGTTTCCTAACATAAAAATAGGTTTCTCTAAATTTGCCGAGTTGAGACCAAAACATTGTGTATTAGCTGGCCGGAGTGGCACACGCACCGTCTGCGTATGCACAACTCACCAAAACATAAAATTAATGATAGAAAATGCCAAACTAAATACAGTAACAAACAGCAGCTTAAACAGTTATAAGCAGTGCATTGCAAAAATGCTTTTCACCCCATCATCAGTTGATTGCAACCTGGGAAACTGTGAATACTGCCCAGGAGAAACTGTCATGCGTAAAATTTTAAAAGACTCTTCTCATGAAAACTTAATTGAACAAGTTCAGTTCCGACAGTGGATGTCAGTTGACCAATGTAATCTGGAAATTGTTCAGAAAACTTCTGAAGAATTCATAGATTTATTTTGTAGTAAGATGTCGACTTTGATTCGGCATGACTTCATTGCCAAGCAACAACGAACATTCCCTAACTCCACAAGAGAAAACCTTATGGAATCTGAATTTGTTGTCATATGTGATTTTTCAGAAAATTATAGTATAGTTCTACAGGATGAAGCTCAGAGTTTCCACTGGACAACAGATTACCATTCATCCTTTTGTTATATATTACAAACAGGAAGACAAAATTGAGCATATGAGCTTTGTCATTGTTTCTGATTGCCTGGAGCACAATACAACTGCAGTTTACACCTTTCAAAAGAAGCTAATTTCATATCTAACAAATAAATTTCAAAAGATTCCAAAAAAGATATACTATTATTCTGACAGTTCTGCCGCTCAATATAAAAATAAGAAAAACTTGCTGAACCTTTGCCTTCATGAGGAAGACTTCAACGTAAAAGCTGAGTGGCACTTTTCAGCCACAGCACATGGGAAAGGGCCTTGTGATGGAATAGGAGGTTCATCAGTGAAGAGACTGGTAGCTCGTGCAAGTTTGCAAAGGCCATACCAAAATCAGATCCAAACCGCACGAGATCAGTTTGAGTGGGCAGTAGATAATATCACAAATGTTGATTTTGCATATTCCACTCAAGAAGACTACGCTGCTTCAGAAATATTCTTAAAAAGCCGACTTGAAGAGGCATTGACAATCAAAGGAACACAGCAATTTCACACTTTCATTCCCAACGCTACATCAAAATTAATAGTCAAATACTTCTCAGGTGATATGCTGAGTTGGGAGAGGAAAGTAACTACATCACCAGACAAACTGAAGTTACAAGATGTATCAGGCTATGTCACCACTGTATATGGCAGAAACTGGTGGCTTGGGTACATTTTAGAAAAAAACGAAGAACTTGATGAAGTGAAAATAACTTTTCTTCATCCATGCGGACCAGCTAAGTCATTCTCTTATCCTGCACATGCAGATGTCCTGTGGTTGCCAGTTGTGGATATTCTCACAAAAGTGAATCCATTTACTCCGACAGGGAGAACATACATTCTTAATGAAAGTGATGTAAACCAAACCCAGTCAGCTTTATTAAAATGTAATACGTGAAGTTCCAAGACAATTTATTGGTAAACTGCTTTCAACTCAAAACTTAATTTTTGTCTTAGGTTAGTGTTAATGTATATTTTATAGAAAGTTGTTTCAAAATTATTGTTAGTACCTATTGTGTTAAATTTAGCTATGTACAGATACCTGTAACTCAAAAACAAGCATTACGTGTTTAATTTGTTTAGTAGTTCTATTTCAAACATCATGGACCAGAACTATTATGTAAATACTTGTACTTATTCATACTTTATTTTAATTTGTAGATAAATGCTCAATTCTTTGTTTTTGTTATATCGGTTAATACACTGTTAGTGAAGTTGTATGAAATTAAAATAAGCAATCAACTTAATTATAAAATATGCTGATTAGTTTTGGTTTAATAAGGTGATGTTTTGATAGTTCTAATACTTTTTTTTAATCACCTTTCAGTATATTTTAAAGAAATTCCTGTTTGTTAAAGGTCAGTTTGGTCAAACTGGGGCTAGGGCTAGGGTGAGAAACAAGAGTCCGGAATAATTTTTTTTTAACAATGAACCCGGATCATCATCCCACATTAATATTTTGCCATGTGATTTACAACAGTATGAAGTAGTTATGTAAATATTTTGAAAATTTTCAATTATGTACTTTTTGTAAAAAAAATTAAATCAAAATATTAATTACCATTTTAAAAAAGTTATTAATTAGAAGCTATGTTTTTTTGTCGTATGACAATTTAAAAAAAGTCCATTCACACATTTTTGGCTGGTTTTGAAAAGTTTACATAGCCATATTTCAGGAATGGTTTGAGATAAAAAATTGAAATTTGGTATTTTTCTTAGTCTCAGTGCCCACTGTAAGTATACTAACTTTCAGCAAAATCTAAGAGGGTGAGGTAAAATAGGTGTGTTGATTTGACATGGAATGACTCCCTCATAATGTGTACGTACTGACTTCATATGCGCCATATTGGAATCGTGGTTTATGGTCGTTTCCGACATGGTTGTGACGTCATGGGTCAAACCAGACGGGCGGGATCGGATGCTTCCGTATTTCCCTAAATGATCCTGTAACGAAGCGCGCTGCTCTCCATTGGATCTTCTCTATCTCTTCTATCAACCCTATCTGGTACGGATCCCACACGGATGAGCAGTATTCAAGCAGTGGGCGAAGGAGTGTACTGTAACCTACTTCCTTTGTTTTCAGATTGCATTTCCTTAGGATTCTTCCAATGAATCTCAGTCTGGCAACTGCTTTACCGACGATCAACTTTATATGATCATTCCATTTTAAATCACTCCTAATGCGTACTCCCAGATAATTTATGGAATTAACTGCTTCCAGTTGCTGACCTGCTATATTGTAGCTAAATGATAAGGGATCTCTCTTTCTACGTATCCGCAAGCACATTACACTTGTCTACATTGAGATTCAATTGCCATTCCCTGCACCATGCGTCAATTCGCTGCAGATCCTCCTGCATTTCAGTACAATTTACCATTTTTACAACCTCTCGATATACCACAGCATCATCCGCAAAAAGCCTCAGTGAACTTCCGATGTTATCCACAAGGTCATTTATGTATATTGTGAATAGCAACGGTCCTACGACACTCCCTTGCAGCAGACCTGAAATCACTCTTACTTCGGAAGACTTCTCTCCAATGAGAATGACATGCTGCGTTCTGTTATCTACGAACTCTTCAATCCAATCACACAATTGGTCTGATAGTCCACATGCTCTTACTTTGTTCAGTAAAGACATTTACCAAGCTGTTCTTAATATTTCGCATTCATTCGGCTCTTGTTATTCATTAACATGCTTATTATTGTCCACATTACGCTTATTCAATTTTGTGCTGATAAATTTACGTTGTTCTGACCAGACGTACTGTTCTTGCCACTTCTTCATACTGTTATTTTTGTTTTCATTATCTCTAATTTGTCTCACAAATTAAGGAATCCAATATTACATATTCAGATCTTAGAATTTCAGATTTGGTTCTTCTGGTAACAGTATCCTCCTGAGTTCTCTCTAGCCAGAGACCCAAATGGAGGGCTATTTTACCTCTGGAATCATTTATCCAAGAAGATGCCTTTAACATTAACACAGATAAGTCAATCAAAATTTATGGGACAACCCATCTGTTTTAACCCATGACATACCTGTGTTGTGTCATTTTATGGTGGTGCATTGTACCTCAAATGGATCATCTTTGCAGAAGGTGTGTAGGAGTATGCAGTGGCACCCTCTCGAGTGTAGGATGCTTATGTTTCTAAATTGTCTGTGAGTGGTGTGAATGATGTATTGGACTTCTTGAATAGTGTTTGTTAGAATATTGGAAGAGTCTGTGGCAGTTTGTTAGTAAGTTATTTTCATGACGGCAGTTATGGGGAACAGACTTATTTTTGGGTTTGGAAGTATTAGCACAGTATGTTGTTTATCATAGGAAATTTAATTTTATATCTTAGTTTTTGTTAGTTATGGATGTGACAATGTTATCGATGAGTAGGTCCCTACAAAAAATGCCGACCATGACTAAATTCCTAGTTATTCATTTTAATTGCAGAGCATGTGTCGTGTTCCGGAGAAGGTATGAGACTAATCAAGATTGCTGTATCTCAGACCAGGGACTGTGGCACTGTCAGTTGGAAAAAAATATGATGTTCTATCCAGAGATGTATCTTGTTTGAGACCTTTAAAGAGACTGTGCTGATGACATTATTTTTGCTATCACTAGATTGCTGAATTTGTGTGTCAGCTGAATTTGGTTTATAAGTATGTTTCTTATGATTTTTTTTATTGTACTGTATATGAGAGTTCATGTGTGTTTCTTGTGTACAGAAATTGGTGTTAATGATATTTACAACATTTTGGGTAGTGTTGCTAAATGTTGGTAATCATTTTGGATTGTGATTAGCAGATATCATGGAGTCTGTTTTACCTACATTGGTGAGGTTAGATTCTCAGTGTTAGTTATGTGGGAAAGTTTTAGTTATGTAGTACTCCAGACTTTGTTTTAGGTATATAGGTCAAGTGAAATATTACGTACTGGATTTGTCAAGTTGTATGTAGTTTAGTGTGTGCCGTAGATTTTGCTTCAGCAAGATAGGTCAAGTGAAATATCCAGTAGTGGAGTTACAATTATGTGTGTGTTCAACATATAGTCAAGTGAACCTTCCAAAACTTTCTCTCTCTCTCTCTCTGCTCTGGTATGTCCATTTAGTTTGTCCTACCCAAAAACCCCTAATTCCCATGGCTGTCCCATTAGTTTCATATTGTTTCTACAGTTAAATATTTTTAATATTATCTGCTTTTGTACAGGTGTGTAATGAGCAATGTCATGGGTGCCATATTGTAGGCCTATAAGGTTGAAATAGGCCCACCATCTTGATGGCATCATGGGTGAAAGCCAATGTATGTACTGCAAACTTCGGTTTTGCGAAACTTAGAACACACTTAGCGGTCCCCAGCAAATATAACGGATGCAGTGACCCCTTGCTGTCAGTCATGTCACTATACCCACAAAGCATGGTCATGTTGACTTATGTTGTATGGCCAGATCAGCTGTCATATGGACTGTAGCACCTGTTAGTAGAGCTGGTTGTCTTCAGAAACTATGTTTTAATTGAGCCTCTCCACTGTTACCCCTGTCGTGTGATTGCATCTATGGTGCAGCAACCTGTATCATGGAGGCAGGCAGGCAAGTCACCTCAACCTGGTAGGACCCATGGATAATAGGGAAAATACTCAACACATAATTGTTTATTTACTTACATTTTCCGCTGTAAAAAATCTGAACCATCAAAAATGCAACTGTGCACTACAGTACTTAATTACAAAAAATTGTTCTGTATCTTTTCCCCTGAAACTCATCCATGTATATCCCACCCAAGGATTTTTTTTAAAAAAGGGGGGGGGGGTCAGTGTAAATTCTAACATGTAAAAAGAGAGCAGTGAAATAGGCTACTAAATCGAAATATGAAAGAGGTTGCAAATTATTAAAATAGCAACTTCTCACTACTTACATTTTCTTTGATTGCAGAATCATAAACAAGACTTTCCCATAATCCTGCAAATTCAGTTGTAGGAAGAATACAATGAAGGGCAAATGGCACTTCTTTATCTCCCTCACCGTCCATGGTTTCCAGCTGAGAGCCATATGGATCAAGAGTATAGACATGGTAACAGAGGTCAACATCATTTGCTTCTAGACACTGAAAGTAAACTAAACATTACCATGAATCAATTTACTCCACATATTCCAAATAAAATATCCATCTTTCATACAGATATTAGCAACAGTTCCTTTACATGCAATGTAAAAAGCACCTTATATTTCATATGCAACTGGAAAAGTTGGGAAACAGTTACCTGTGGGGCTTCATCATTTATTTCACATATCTTTACCGTCTGTACATGTTCACAAAGGAAAGGATCATCGAAACTGTTTATAATGGATCCCTGTATCAGTTTGCAAGTTTTTGCAAACTTAGAAACAAATTCTATTACCACATCTCTTGGTGCATTACTGTAATAAAACAAGTTATTAGTTTTAAAAGAAATACTGTGAAATTTGGATCTAGAAACTCAATTACAGCATAGGTGCCACATAAGGCTTTTATTTCATGACAATATACCAATCCACCTACCAGACACTGGTTAGAAGTTGCAGTTACAAAACATCTAGTTCAATCGAAAATGTCCCTAACATGAAGCAAATTCATCTGTAGTGAGAAAGCTATTCATAGTTTTGCTGAAGAAATGTAATACTAAGTTCTACTATAATGTGAACAGCTAAAGCGCATTCAGGATCATTGTAGCCTGAGTACATTTGCCAACATCATTCGGCTTAAAGACAATCTTGACGTAACTTACAAAAAACATTGCTGCCTTTCAAATACAACACAGTGCGGGTATTCATCACAGCCATAATCTTAAATCACAAGAGAAATCACAGAGAATCATATATTGTATTTATATGTCAAAGTCTTCGGATAAGAATCTATCCAATTAGAATGGCCAGGTTGATAATAACCACAGTCATTTTAGTTTCTTTAACAAACCACACTCTAAGGAATTAATTTCTATTTCTGCACTTTCATTTTGAAACCCACATACCACTAAACGCCTGTTGTTTTTCTTTGGGACAAATGTGACAGCTGACAATGTTAATGTCTCTACATTAAGTAACTCACTAGATAATGTTTTTGACTCTCCTTAAGTCTAAGACATCCAACTGCCTTTTGCGTTATAAACTTTATTACAGTACACTTTCGAAATCCTTTTCATCACATTGCTACGAAATAAACGATTAAGTGAAATCTGCCCTACACGAACTGTTTGCACTGCAGAAACCTACTGTAAATAGCTTTCTAAGTGTGCTGCAGATCATGCAACTGCACTTCTGTGATAGTTTCATATATTCCCTTGCAGAATATTTTCGGAAATTACCGCAATAATGCATATATATTAATGCACTTTTCAAAAACACGGCTGATCCCAGTAAGACGTGTGTAGTAATTCGAGCCAACATAATTCTTCACAGTTTGTCTATTAGGCATATAAAATAAAAAATAACATAAATTTACCTCTCCAAGCGTTGGTTTATTTCAATATGTACGATCCGTTTCATATCTCAAATAAATATCATTCACTTTCGTGAACCACTACAAAGTTCAAACACAAACACACAAATCACAATTCAAAACTTGCCACCACAACATCGACTGATTCCGTACAGGTTGTCCAACGTAACAATGTCAGAGTTTGTCCAAAGAGGCCTCCACTAAAACACACTTCCGTCACGTTCGATTCATATTGGACGTCAACGAAACGGAAGGGAAGAAACGTCAACGTCAAGTAACACAAAAACGCCAACCTCAACATAGCAACACTTCGCTCAGTTCGATGATTAATGGTGATAGTGAGTTATGCTATACCATCCATGATACAAAAAAGACAGAATATGGTATTAAAATATGTGTGTAAGATGGTTGCGAGTATAGACTTACTGATAAACGGCTGCATAAATAATGCCGATTTCTTGTGTCTAAATTTCCTATGTAAAGTGGGGTGGAAAAGTGGTAAAATGCATAAATACGTGCTCTTTTAAGCGTAAGTGGGCGTACTTATAATGGATAAAAGCTCTGACACAGTGAACTCAGTTTGTGACAGTGGCAATAATTATTGTAATCCATGTGATCCTGTAACAGGTAAATATAGTACCAGTCTTAAACAGCGCATTTCAAAAGTGTGTTCAGCGATATAATACGAGCAAACGATCGAAACAGCGATAGATAGCTTCATAAAATCTGGAGCAATGAACTTTTAAGAGAAAAATAACAGGTTTATTAGGTCAAAAGAGTTCGTCGTGTGAAACACTCTTCTTATGCCCCTAACCCAAAACTTTGAGTACATTCATAAGAGCATCAGGAAGGGGCAAGGGATAATTAGTGTTCACAGATATTAGTGACTAATAAAGAAAGAAATCTTAACTGCAGACATTAAACGTGATCGAAGAGACAGAAATAATCGGATATTCAGAAACTATGGATATGAAAATGTTAAAGTGAAAGTAAGTCCAATAACGAAACCAGATTCACGCATGTGGGGGTGTAACTGTTAGATCCGAATGACGCTTAGCACAATGAAGGTGGACAAGCTGTGATAAGATTTCTAAAATGTACCCTAATGAGAAACTCAGAAATGAACTTGTTTTTAGTAAGCAACCCACGAAAATATGAGGCACTGAGCTCCATAAGGGCCTAAAGCACACAATCATCGATTTTCATTTTGTAGTGCATATGTATGCTCCTGACATATGTTGATCTTATGGCGAACCAGCTTTATCTGTATCTGTAGCTCCACACTGTATATGAGAGCATTCATGAAAAGCTGTCTCATCAATTTCTCCATTATATATTTCCATGTGGGCCTAAGGCATAGTTTTGTTGCTTTGGACTGCTCCATTGTTATCTAAAAATGACAATATAATTTAATGTTTATATCATGTACGCAGTAGTGGTACTTCATATTTCGAGGTGAACTTCAAGCCACAGAATGCTCTTAATGAAAATAATGATAACTATTACCACGAATTTTTGGAACAGGTCACAACTCTATGTGTGGTTCAATTATCTGTTCTTTCAATCCTGATTTTAGTTTCATATTACATAATTACAAATTTTACAACTATTGTCACTATCTTACAAATATAAATTTTGTAAATTAACATCAATAATAAGTATAATCTTAAATATTAATTATGATTTCATAACATAAAATGGGTAAATTAATTTTTTCTTAGGAATTATGGGCTGTTGAGACTTGGTTAAAAAAGGTCGACCTATGAGGCTGGAGTTCTGTCTATAAATTTGATACTCACAAACATCAGTTTTTCTCAAAACTTTGTTTCTGTGCTTAGGGCTCTTATGGTTCTCATTGCCTCAAATGGTATAGTGAAAAAGTCATGTATCAACACAGAGGTAATTACAATTAATAGGAGATTCAAGAAAGTATGCAGTAGCATGGCAAATGAAAGAATTATACAAGTAACATTATCACTGTGGGATCATTTTACAAAGCATGGGCTTCATAGGAATGGGAAAGGAAAAAGGTATATGTGTATTGGAATCGTTGACTTCAGAATAAGATTCAAAGTGTATTTTATTGTTCTTTGAACTGCAGACACATCGTTTGTATGAGTATGTGATGTCTGTTATTTCAGACATGTCTGAAAAAAGAGAGATCACACAGTCGTATAATTGAGTCGCCTCAGTAGGCTGTAAATACACCATCTTCAGTTCGAATGCACAATCATGTTCATCCTCCTCTGGGAATATAAAAGTAGCAAGCACGGGGAACATGGATGGGGACTGCAGATAGGTGGCACTATATGGGAATGTAGGTTGGGCAAGGCACATACCGAGATAGTATTGCAATAAACAATGTGTCTGGGTGACAGTGGTTAACCCAACTGCCTGGTAAGCAGAAGATAGCGTGTTCAGATCCCAGTGCGGCACACATTTCATTTTACTATAGCCAATCCTGCACTAAGTCCCAGTGCACCTGACATCATGAGTTGCTTCCCTTTCCTTTCCTTTCTCCCCTCCTCCACCTTCAATTTACATTACATCTTATCATTGTTACATTTACTCTTTGTCTTTATTTTTTGAGAGTTAATTGTTTATTCACATTTTTGTCAAAGTGCGTTTTTCTAACTGTGTGAAATAAAGCAGTCAAACCGAGTATTACTGACTCATTAGATCAATACTATTAAATAACGGAGCATTACTACAATTAGGTGAGCTCTGGAATACTGAAGAGCACAGAGACTACAGGAGACATGAAAAGCCAAACAGTGAGTTCATGTCAAAACGAATGTCAGAAGGGTTCTGACAACAATGCAGCTGTTACAGCTGCAAGGAGATCTGCAAAAGCAAGTAGACGATCTTCAGTCTCAAACTGGGACACGAGAGGACATGAAATTATCTCCTCAAACGACAAAATGGGCGACCTATTTGCTCGACGAGCCTAACACAGTTTCTAACCCACAAATAAAAGTGCACATTCCTAAGTTACTGCAGGACAAACTAAAGTTGTGGTTCGCAATAATTGACTTAGCATTTCTGCAAAACAGTGTTACCAGTGACCACTTGTGATTTGCTGGGACAGTCAAGAGTTTATATGCCTGTGCAGTAGCTATGATCTTATATTGAAGTCACCCTCAGTCCAAGAATATTTACATTTGAGAAATTCGCTGGTCAGCAGAATGTGCAAATTATTACATCGACACATGTAGCAGATAATAAATAGTGAGCATATTGGCGACAGAACACAACTGGAGAAGTGGCCTTATATAACATTACGCTGTGTCACATATAGTTGACATAGCTACCACTACCGGCAAAAATATCCATGGCGGAGCTTGAGAGAAGTGACATCAATTCCATACTTGCATTAGCAGACAAAGAGTACACAATACTAGATCAAGCAAGCACTTCGGTAGTAACGCAAATAGCCAATGGAAGGCAGGTGCTATTGGGGAGCAGCAGCGAATAAACATTAGTGAACCGCTTAGAAGCTTACAATATCAAGTAGATGAGCTACAGAAACAATTATCAGTGCTGACAACTGAGAAGTGGACCCACGCCAGATGAAACGAAGAAGAAAGGCGTTCATCAGTCCAGAAGAAGCAAGAAGCACATGGCAAGAAGCAAATGGCACAGTGTGCTGATATCACTGGCAGATTGGTGATCAGGTCACAAGATACTCATCTCCCTGTGGAAACCTAAATGGCCTCACATGCTGGTAATAGGTACAACAATACGCAGAATTCTGCAAGAGTGCCAAGTTAAAAATAAAAGAAATGACACAAGTCAAGTGATATCAAACTCTCAAGGAAAGTTAATCAAGCCACACTGTTCAAGACTTCCTAAGAATTAAAGATGGCCCTATCAAGCAACCAAAGAACCAAGCATGCTTGCTTACATTATTGCACTGGTTGTATATAAGGGACAAAAAAGAAATCGTTGGTATGATCAACTTGGGTTTGAAGTAAGCACACTGCCACTTGGCCAGGATGGGAACACAATGGTAGCCATGCCTACCCAAATTGAGGTAGCCACCAATTCACAGATTTTTTTAACCCCTGGATATCTCATTTTGGCTGTCCACCTCACCTCACTATGTGTCAATAACAGCAGCTCAAGTCGACACAGTTCCTTGATATGTCTAAGTTTTGTGGTTTCCAACACCTTCATACAACCAGCTACCACCTGGTAGGCAACGTGATGGTAGAGTTCTGGCATACAACATTAAAAGCTTCACATTAGGACGCCCATGTTCCCACTGGTTTTACTGGGCCTCTGAACAGTGTGTCATTGAGACATTGGTGCATCAACAGCAGAAATGATTTATGGAGAAACATTATGCCTATGATTGGAGTTTTTTTCCAATACATCAGCTACCTGCGGAGGTAGAATTACCCTGTTTTCTGCAGCAAATCAAAGTCCAGATAGCCGAAATACGATGTTCATCAGATGCTTTTGCACACAAAGATATTAAGTGGTGCTCTCACATAATATTAAGAACTGATACAGTGTGCCCACCGTTGCAATCATCATAATCTGGACCGTTCAGAGTTTTAAAGTGTGAAGAGGATACAGTGCAGATAATTTGTAATGACCGGCTACTGATGGAGTCATTTGAACAAATGAAATTGCATCACTGAACACCCCTGTAAAACATCAAGAAAGGATGAACTCTGTGTTAGTGAATTCGAGTCAAACTGGTGAAAGGGCTGGCCATACGACCACAGTGTCATCCTCACCACAACACACAAGCCTGCAAGAAACACTGGCCAATGCCTGCAGTCTGCATGAGAGCAGTCCAACAAGTAGGTTACCAGGAGTACATATATGTTCTGAGAGTTCCAGTCTACCATCAGCGGGGTATGTGGGAATCATTGACTTAGATTTAAGATTCAAAGAGTATTTTATTGTTCTTTGGACTGCATACACATCTTATTGTTGTTATGTCTAATCTTTTCCATTATGGTCTGACAATTTCTTGTTTACCCACATTCTTGTCAAATTGTGTTTTCCTGACTGTGTGAAATAAAGTAGCTAAACAAAATGTCACTGATTCATTGGGTCAGTATTACTATATAATTGAGTATTGTTACATGTGTGAAGATATCCTAAAAATATTCGGTGAAAACACCATTAAAAAGTCCCAAGTCATAGAGCTGCCAGCATACCATCCTCAGCACTAATTTCATTACCAGGAAGTGACACGAATTTAAGGAAAACTCAGCAATCAGCCTCAGTGCACCAGTAGTTGTAGAGAATTTACAATGTAGAAAATGACCAGAAGGTTAAAACAAACAAGAATAGAAAAAACAAGATAATCCAGATCAGCAGACAAGGAAACTGAAACTACTGCTCTGTAGATAACTGCATCTTCAGTGGAAAGAAATGTAATGTCATTGATGGAAGAGGACATAACAGTAGGTAAACCAGCAGCACAGTTAACAGCATAGAGGGACCTACTCCTAAAGTGCAGTTGGACTTAAGGAAGGAAGTGGACACATCAGAAACTAAGGACAAATCCACAAAAGCAAATGAACACCAGTAGCAGGACAACCAGACACAAAAGAAACTTCAGATGCAGATGAAAATGGAGGAATAAGTGCAGGAGAGAGAATTTATTTAATTTATGAAAAAATGAATGAGATGTTACATTTTAAACTTCATGTTTAGAAAAAACTCAAATTTTATAGTTAATTATATAAATTTTTACCATGGTTTTTAATATATTTGGAAAATTCTAGAATGTCATACACCTGTAAGAATGGTCTGTATGCTGTGCAAAATTCATCAAATAATCTCTCTTACTTATGAAGAAATGATGAAATTTCGCATGTAAAAAAAAATATTTTGTTATGTTTTTGATCTTCCACTGCTATGAGTGTGAACTTTAAATTCTTTCTGGTCATACTGACAAAGTTTTATGAATTTATTTCTAATAGTATAGACAGTGGAAATTAAAATGTCCTGTGGTGCCTCTCCTGCTCCAAGTCGGCCTGTTTGACATCCTGCCCCCTTTAACTTGTTATGTGTATGTAACTGAGAAAACCCATATCATGGTCAATAGTTGATAAATGAATACGAATATGAATTAAAGAAGTAGCAACATTATAGCTGATCAACGGCCATAGTAAATTAATAAAGTGAATTCTTGATGAAGGTTGTATGATAAATTTTCCACACTGCAAAGAAGTCAAAGAATAAAAAAAGTGTCATCCACACAACTCAGAACACAACATTAAAGGATGATTCACACTAGAGTCAACATAACAACTCATCAGGCGATTTCACACTAGTGTTTGCACTAGATTTAACATCAGCAAGACATTAGTTCATTTAGCCTAGTAGTGAATTTATGAGACACCACTGGTAATACAAAAGTCAGAATCTAGTATCAGGATCAAGAATCAAGCTGTGATAAAGATTACTAAGGCAAGTGAATGTGACTTCTGGGACTTCTGCATAGCAACTGTCTGTACACAGTGATATTCATTGTCTAGAAGGTCTCCTCCAAGTGCATGAGGTGTAGATGGCTTATAATTATCTGGTATCTTCTGGAAGACATCTCGCCACTATTTGGTTTCTAACAGTGGAAATGGTACATGTGATGCATACATGCTGTCTCAGTAATCCCTACAACTCAACCTTCATAATTCCACATTATACTCACTTTCTTTCCAGTAATTATCCCATTGTAGGGGATCAGTTTTTTTTCAGAATTATTATTTTTTAACTTTGTGGTTGGATGCCCTTCCTCTAACCACAATGGTCAAATAATTACGGTAAGAGAGTTATGTTTGTCATCTGTCTGTGATCATATAAATTCTATCCTGTTTGTAATTGTGTATGAACTGTTTGTAAGTCATATTTTCTGAGACAAGGGTTTTGGTTTATACTGGAAAACTGCCTAAAAACTGTACTCAGCCTGGATATTGTAAAAGAATAAGTTCATTAATCCACCCTGCAGATTCAGCTCAGGTCTAGTTCACCCTCTGTATCACAAACTACTGCACTGGGCGCTTAGGCAGTAACAAGCCTGCACCCTTCAGTATGTTAACAATCGACTGTCACACAAATGTACCTAACTTTTGGATAAGGTACCAAGTGCAAATAATATGGACTGACAGAATGCCAACATGTGTATTACTGATCATTGTAACGATGAAAACAACATTGCACAAATAATGACCAGAAGGTAAACTGTGTATTGATTTCCATTAATATTGATTAGTTTACCGAATTTGCTACTAATTATGAAACTGGCATTTAGTGAAACTGTAATTGTTAAATGAAATATCATGGGCATCATTCCTTTGAAGGATAATAGTTATGAACTGACTGAAATTAAACTTAAGTGACAATTAATGAAACATATGTGGGTGACAATGGTCATTAGACAGATGGAAACGCAATTGGATTTACTGATTATCATTACATCGAACACTAGAATCTTCTGAAAGCAAAACTGACTTACTAACTACAGTACATGATGCAGTAATGATTGAGAAATGGGAACTTACAGTTATGTTGCTATCACTATATTTTCCTAACCAATTCTTTCTAATGATCAAAATTCATTACCAAGAAATACAATTGTTAACCACAAAATACATTGCAATTAGCTGCAATGAGACAAGCCAACATAGATAAACAAAGTTCCTGACTTGCGAGTAAAATCAATAAGTGGGTAAGATTAAATACTAGTAACACTTTCGACTCAGAGTACAGACTTTTATTACAGTTTGCCAGAATTAATGCTTTTGTTATTTAATAAACTTCATTCTCAACAAATAATGAATCTAGTCAAAATATAAAACTGATGTAATACTTTCAGTCAACTAGTAAAATTGACCTTTTCACTAGAAGAGCAAAATTTTGTTTTTTGTTTCAGGCAAATTCAAGAATTTTACATAAAAGCCTCTTTCTCTTTTAATATTGTGCCAATCAGTTATTATAGTGACAGGGAAAGGATAAATGATTCTACAACACTCATTAGCACCTGAAATGTTGTAGTTCTATTTTGAAATGGAGCTACTGTTGGCGAAACTTAATACTTTTGTGGCAACAAGTATTTAAGCAAAGACTGTTTTTCCAGTTATGGGCCAATTTTAATATAGTTTGCCCTGCAGTACTCTTCTTTTCTTAACCCTCCAGAAATATCTCCTCGAATAATCATTGTACTGCAGCCTCCACAACTTCCTGCCTATTGCATCCACAATCCGCTGCTCTAAATTTTTCCACCACATCATCTACATACACTTATTTGTGTGTGTTCTCATAGTCACTTTGCATCTGACCACTTTCATTGTTAGCTTCTCACATTTAACTTGCTATCTCATGTACCACTGAAGCTAATACTATTCACACTATATATCTGGATACAGTACAATTTAAGGACCCTGACGTTTCCACTCTGCCTACTTACATCATTCACAAAAAAAGATGATCAACAGTTTGGAAGAGAGTTGTTTCACATTATAGTTCAACTGAAAGTATATACATTAACGAGAACAGAATTCTATAGAAAAATGCGAAAAGAAGTACTGTGTTGAGTGTGGATTATTGTTTCATTGATCTGTACTGATGAGAGCAAACTCACTGAAATGTTTAGATCATGAAAAACAGTTACCTGACTGTGTAATGTGTCATTTTTACCTGTAATAAATCTAATAACACACACATATCATTGCTTAACATTGCAAAGACAGAAAACGAACATATCACATGTTAAATTCATAACTGAAATAAGGTTATTTCAGAAAGTGTGTAACATTCTATCACATAATTGCACACCTATAATGATGTGCTATTAATGAAATCTTATTTTGAGTTATAGTAGTTGTATGTTTATTAACATGAACTGGCATATACATAAATCATAACTTCAAAATATCTAAATATTACTGTCACAAAAATTACATGTGTAGTGTTTTCTTAATTACACTGTGGGGATATATTCATCTTAGCAAATATGTAATATTATTTACCATTTTTAATTAGCATCTTAAATTTTCATTAGTTGATTAGTTCATAAATCAGAAGTTATTAGTGTATGTCATAGCAACATTAAGTACATATTTATCCAGTCATAAAGTTTAGTATCCAGAAGTGTACAAAGAAAAGTATTTTTGTCCTCTGCAAAGAATTAGTCAGTCTTCTATCATGTATCTTCTAGTAATATAATTTACACATTTATACATAATATTTGTAACAGTTATACTTTTCTGTGAGAGAAAGTAAGTAGTTCAGTACTCTCTTATGCCCTTCCTCCACTTTTTCAACATTTCTGGATGAATAATAGCCGAGTCCCTTTTAACATTTTTCTCAGCCACTTCGTTCACTTAGTGGGACCATTCACCACTTTGTTTTTGTCCTTTAAACTACCATTATTTTGTATAACCTGCAGCTTGTATAAAAAGTCTTACCTTATCTGAATTTATACTTCACATACATCACCAATTCCTTAAATTTATCAATTCTCATCCCTAATTTCCATAAAATTGAACTTATTTTGACAAAATACGACGACAATTAGGAAACATCTTGGCTTTGTATCTTCCATTGGTTGCATTACAACAAGGAAGTGTTTGTCTTTTGACTAAAATCTTTTCATGGACCATCTTGTTAGAAAACATCATACAGCGAATTTATTCCCACATACTCATGAACATATTTTAAATATTTCGGTCACAGATACATAACACTACCTCTTACAAAAGTAACTTATTTCTATTCCAGTACTGTTTCTGGTCTGTAATATTATGTGCACTCAATATCTGCCTGAAAATTGGCACAGTAGACAGAAAGCATTAGTGTGAGGAACACCGACAATCCTGAAAGGCCCATTATAAATTATCACACTCGATTTTGACGTGTTTTAACAAGTACCACATCTCTTACTTTGAACTTTGCTGGTTTTGGATCCTTTATGATTTCTTTTAAATCTTATTTCTGGATGTTTGTGTACTTTTCCCCTCAAGAATTGGTTCTCCTGGAAAATGGCTAGCTCTAGTCACCTTGGAAAGTCAGCTAATTTTTCCACTACACTTTTCAGTTTGGCATAGAATATAGTTTCACTCAGTGTGATCCTTGTGCTTCTATGTCATAAAGAATTAGATGTGACTGTTGTGGAAATATGTTCGAAAGTATCTACCTAGTTTATACAAGTAACGTTTAGCAGGATTGCTCGAAGAGTGGTAAGCTAAGGTGTGTGATTTCTACCTCGTTCCTTTCCTCCCGTCGATCCAGACTTTGGAAGTAAATTGAGATTGTTATCAGGTAATATTGAATCTGGTATCCTAATTTTAATTAAGCACGACATTGTGTCCCTGTTAAAATCTTTTGTTTTTTCAAAAAAACAGACAATAGCTATGGCTTTCTTATTGGAAATAGTATAACTCCTCTTCTACTTACAAAGAGCTGTACGTTCTTTCTCCCTTCTCCATCATCTTGGAAAATGTGAACAGTTATACCATACCTGCATTAAGCACTTCCCAACATGTATAGTAAAGACAAATCATAGTGATGCAGAGATTGATCTTTCATGAGCTCTTCCTTTTGACTTTCTACTCAAAAACACTATTCTACTCTAGTAAATGATAATTTCACATCATTAAAAGCTTAGATTTGCATGAATTTGTGACGGAAATTGCATAGTCCTAGATATACTTCCAACTGTTTTCTTTTTTTTTTGTGGAGGACAGGTTCTGAGTTCTTCTATATTTTGTGGGACCTTAATTATTCGTGATATTGTTACAATGTGACCTAAAATTGCAATTATCCTTTTATAAATTTGCATTTCTTCATCAGTAATGTCATTCCACCAATTCTCAATGCATGAAAAACTTTTTTCATTAATTCACAATGTACTTCACACTAAGAACTGCTATCAATAAATCATTGACATAGATCATACTTCTAATACTCAGTCCTATCCCAGCATGATATCAAGAGTTCAGATGGATACTGATGCTAATGTGTTCGCCCCAAACGGGACAACTTTATCCTGATAACAAGCCCCTGTGAAGAGGAAAGCTGTAAAAATTCTCAGTTCTGGTTCCAAAGGTATTTATTTGCCAGTAAGTGCTAGTTAAATCTAAATTTGTCATTGACTGCACATTCTGAAATTTTTGCTACATCTCATATAAACATTCTGGATAATGTCTCTCATTTAACAACTTTGTTCAGAGTATGTTCATCTACCAAAATTCTAATTCCACCATGGCTTTTATCTACAACTATCAGTGGATTATTGTCCTGACTATTACATGTTTGATAATTTCCTACTTTCACATATGAAAGGAAGGATGAAAGATTAAGGTTTAATTTCCTGTCAACATTAAATTTGTTAGAGACAGAAGGCATGTTCAGAATGTTTCAAGTATGGGGAAGAAAATTGGTCATGCCCTTTCAAAGAAACCATCCCAGCATTTGCCTGGAGTGATTCAGGAAAACCATGGAAAAGCTACATCAGGATGGGCAAATGTGGGTTTGAGGTCACATCTTACCTAGTGTGAGTCCAGCATCTTAACCAGTGCACCATCATACAGCCAATGTCTTTTCGCTCCACTTTTTTATTTAGAGCTATTTGATATAGATGCACATAAAAGATTCATGTGATGCAGTCTTTATTTTATACATATGACTAATCCTAGTTTGTCTGAAAATACTTCTTTATTTTGAATCAAAATGCTGTATAAATCCTCTCATTGTTCTAATGATACATCTGAAACTTGGTGTACTATGTCTTCAAATTCGTTCTAAGGACAGAAATCGCATTCAGATTTTGAACATGGTAGCACTCTGCTATACCATCACATGTAGGCACATTAAACAGTCTCAGTTTTGTGTGGTTGCTGTCATCTACTTCATTAACTTCATCAAAATTTACTTCATCTTTTTCATGTCTTACTCAAGTTACCATTCTTCTATTACAATCAATGACAGTTTTGTGTTTCAACATCCAGTCCATTCCTACATTGATTTCTATACTCAAATGAACTACTGCTAAAAATTCATGCTCAAATGCAAATGTCTGATTGAGGAATATATGAAAATTTGTTTCTTAATAGGTTTACTACAAACTCTTGTATCACCTATGAGCTTCATGCCAACAACAGGTGTTTCAAATTCATTCAGTTCTGTTTCAACGATTTCATAAAACAACAAAGATGGAAAACTAATTTGATTCTGGCTTGCAGTGGTGTGGCCTGTCACCTGCATACAAATGTTTCGACTACCTTTATGCACTTTATTCTGCAGCTCACGCCTTCCCTGAAGAGATGAGTTATGTATATTGGCTACAAAAGCTACAATTAAAAAATTTAGCTACACTAAATATGCCAACAGCGTGCAAAGTGTGTCAGGTTCTAAGTCTAACTAAGATACCACAAAAGTAAAAATCTTTGCATGAAAACTGATATATACAGGGTGATTGTAATTAAAGGTAAGCTTTCAAAACCATTGGCCAGAAAGACGTCAAATTGCAACGGAATATTATCAGAGAAAGGGAAAACGTATGGCAGAAGCAAAAAACGTGTGAAAATTGATCAATAGATGCCACTGTATATGTCAGAATACGTAAATGAAGACACCTGTCATGCGCCCAACCCACTAAAGTTGGTATAAACACGCCAGGTAGATGACTTTTCCTACTTTCGCGTCTGCGACATTCGCCACGACTGTCTCAATGCAAGATTACGCTCTGCTTGTTAAGCTGAATTACAAGAATGATGACTGTGCGCACATCACTCTGCAGACGTTCTGGACACTGAAAGGTTTGAAGAAGGGTGTTGGTCTGCCGTGAGTCTGGAGAAAATGATTCGGAAATTCGAAAAAATGGGTTCTTTTAGTGTGCAACCTGGTAGAGGGAGGAAAGGAATTGATTCGACATCAGTGGAAGCAGTGGCCACAACAATGCAGGTGCAGAAAAGTGACTGTGCGCAATCGTGTAAAGCATGGAGAATTGACCGAACATTGGACATACCCATGAGCATGGTGTGTAAAATCCTATGAAACATCCTTTTCTGCTATCCATTCAAAATGACCCATAAGCACGAGTTGCTTCCTGTTGACCTACCAGTAAGAGAGACCTTTGCTTTAGAATTTCTTGTCTTCATGGAAGTAGACAATGACTGGCCATGGAAGATTTTGTGGACAAACGAAGCCCACTTCCATGTGACAGGATATGTAAATACACAGAGTTGTCGAATAAGGGCAACAGAAATTCCACACACAAATTAATCAATGCCACTTCATCCTGAAAAGGTCACTGTGTGGTGCAGGTTTATGGCATCACTTATCATGGGGCCATATTTTTTCAAAGAGACAGGTTCTTCTGGTCCTGTTACCTGTACCTGCTAGTGGAAAGTGTTATGAGTTTCTTTTGTGCAACCACGTCATTCCAGCACTCCAACAGTGTGGATGTATGAATGGGATCATTTTTATGCAAGATTGCGCACCTCCACACACTGCAAATCCAGTTAAGCTTCCCTACAGCCTGGCCATCCTTATCACCTGATCTTAATCCATATGCCTTCTGGCTGTGGGGCTATCTGAAAGATTTTGTGTTCAGTGTTCTGATTCCAAATTTAGCTGCATTGAAGGCATGCGTTGCGCCACACATTCCGAATGTGATCCTGGAAATATTTCTATCAGTTGTGGCACATGCTGTTTTTCGATTTCAGCTTGTTGCAGAAAACGGTGGACAGCACTGTAATCTAGTTTTTGTGCTATTAACCTGATATCATTATCAAAGTTGAATCTTCTTGCCCTATATCACAATTTCCACCTGTCTGCACATTTTCTTTAACTTCATTATGTATGAGACTGATGCAAGATGCCTCATGGTACTAAACCCCCATAAATGTTTCTCAGTCTAGCCACAAGCACATAGGAAGTGGTATAGGTGACACAGAGTATAACTGATCGTTGCTTCCCAATCGAGACTTAGTTTAGTTTAGTTAAGTCTTTCCCGGATCAACTTAGAGAATCGACGCTTAGAACTCTTCTCTACGTATTCTGCGAAGTTTTCTCATCATGCAGTCCCATGAAGCATTTCTTCTCGTGCTACTGGATATGTTGGGAGACCCCAACAGCCAACCTGTGCAGCTACAAGTGAAAAGGTGGAGGGGAACTAACCTACTTTAAATAAATTGTGGGATGCCATTATGTTACATTTATTGACAAACACCATTAAACAGTTAACAATCGCACTGTTAAGCACAAAGAACTTCAAAATTGCATAAAACTGAGAGAATGTCCTGCATATACATCACACCTGTATTGCATCCTAGCACTGACAGCTAACCTGAGGTGTAACAGAAACCTTTACTGCACTTCATATAACTTTGGAGCTATTTGAACTTCGTCAGCAGAATATTAATTTTCATTTGTTTCCTTACATAAATACAGTACTTCACTACACAGTAATACTGTAGTAGCAAATCTCTAATGACATTTAGGCTTCTCCAAGCATTTAACATGCTCAAGGTGGCTTTGATAAAGAAAGTGTTAGTTTCATTCCGAATTGTTGGTGAGTCCCTGACGTTTATGATCTTCAAGTTAGATTCAGTCTCACTGCTTACTCATAGCTCATCTCGTCACTGGTGTCTGCAGTGCCATCAGCGCCATATGGAGAAGCCAGCATACTGCCTATGTCCGCAGCATGGGAACGCCTTCTCATGCATTGCTACAGCATTCAACATGCTGCTTAAGAAAGCTAATTACTCCTGTTAACTACAGCATTCCAATACAATATTAGAGTTAGCAAATAAAATGTTGTGCAAGATAAGAGGAACATCAGATATCCCCTTCTCTAATTTATTTTCATAATTGGTTTTTAAGCAAAATTCCAAATTCAGAAATAAGTAGGGTCATGGTATTATAGTATCTAGCAGCTGCCTTTACTTTTGCCATTTTTCCCTATGCAGTAAGCATACAAATTTCCCACACATCAATAACAGAAGCCTGTTGGCTGCTGATTTAACTTTAGTAATTAAGAAATGGATTGCCATTACGGACTTTCCCGAACACAGATTCTTAATTAACTGATTTCCTTAGATTGTTACTACAAAACAAACAAATTTTACAAAATTACAGAAATACATAACATGTGTACTATCTTTACCCTAGGATTATGAGAAGATTCAGACCATACCTGCCATGCTCTCGTAATATTAATATTCATTGCCATTTTTATTTTAAAAAACAAGAAATACAATGGGGTTAATACAGAACATGCAATGTTTTAACTCAGTCCTATGAGACTTAAAAAACTCTTTCAGCTTAAATATTCTGCAGCCTAGATACCATCTGAGTCCAGTCCAAATGAGCACACTTTAGTACCCTATCATTACACAAACATAAAATATGAATTATGGTACCTTTAAATGTGACTCATTACTGTTCATGGCACATAAATACACTTTACATAGGATATGTACTTTTATTTTCATTTTATTGTGGTTCACTGTCATCCACGACAACTCTTTCATGAAGCACTTATGACTCTATGGTCTTTAACTTAGAACACACTCCATGGAGAATTTTCCTTTTAAACCACTCTTCACTCATTCGTTGAATGCAGTGATCCTTGGTGCTGTGGGTCCATCGTGACTGTGTTGGCCATCATTATCACATAGCCTCCAACCATGTCTTTTTTCTTACTGACTGGGGCTCTAATTTTTGACATGAGCTCCGATCATTTAGTCACAACAGTTTCAACTTTTTCTGTGATGCCAGGCATTAGAATTACATGCAACAACATAAATATAGCTTACACAAAATTAAAAAAAAATATTTGTATTTTCTGTAATACTTTTGGATTATTATTAACATTTCTTGCACAAGAGGCTTATCAATATTATTAAAATTCCTGAATAATTAGTTACAGAATTTATTTTTCTTATATTCACAGTAATAGTAGGTGACAAACCTGGCTTTGTCTGGGTATTTACGAGCTTTGGAACCTAAATAGTGGCAATTATTTATTCACAACCGATACAAAAGAGTTACATGTTTGCATCTGTAACTGTCCTTCAAAGCAGTCACAAGCTGTGTTTTAGAACCCGTTTCCAGCGATGTGAAAGGCGTAGTATACCGTTAGCAGAGTCTGCTCTGTTGATAGTGCGAATGGAGCGGTCTACTGCTTGTTGAATCTCTGGAACAGTTCTGAAGCGAATGCCACGAAATGGTTTCTTCATCTTCGGAATCAAATCAAAGCCACAAGGACTTAAGTCCAGGGAGCACGGTGAATGGTACAGTATTTCCCAGTCCCAGCTATCGAACGGAGCAGCCACAGCTTGCGCTGTATGTGCCCGCGCATTGTCGTGCAAAATTATGGGTGAGTTTCACAGAAAGTTTCGCCGCTTCTTTCGCAAAACTGGTCGCAGGTGATGCTCCAAAAACGAACAGTAATACGACTTAAGACCTTGTGACTTTGAATTGATTCCGAAGATGAAGGAACCACTTCGTGGCATTCGCTTCAGAACTGTTCCAGAGATCCGACATTCAGTAGACCGCTCCATTCGCACCATCAACAGAACAGGCTCTGCTAACGGTATACTACGCCTTCCACATCGCTGGCAACGGGTTCTACACAACGCTGGTGACTGCTTTGAAGGACAGTAACAGGGGCAAACATGTAACTCTTTTGCATCGGTTGTGAATAAATAGTTGCCACTATTTAAGTTCCAGCCCTCGTATTTATTTCAATATCTTATTAGTCCACCCCTTCTTCCTTCTTCTCTCAGCCCATTTTTTCCTTTCCCCCTCTCTCTCCATCACCCCTTGTCCCCTCTCTCTGTCCATCTACTCTTTCCTTCTCTTTAACCACATATTCTTGTCTCACTATATACTCATGCCCTCTCTCTTTATCTGCCTCTCCTCCACTGGGTCTCTATCCATACCCCCTGTCCCTGTTCTTCACATCCACCTCTCTCCCTCTCTCCATACATCTCCATGATACCCTCTCTTTGTCCACCTCTTGCATCCTTCACTATGTGTCCATCTCCTCCTGCCCCACTCTCTGTCAGTATGCTCCTCCTCCCCCTAATTCCATCTCCTCCCCCTCTCTCTATTAGTCTCCTCCTCCCATCTCTCTGTCTATCTCTTTCTCTTCCATTTTTCTGTCCATTTCTCCTCCTCCCCTGTTTGTTCATCGCCTTCTCTCCTACCTCTTCCTCCCCCAGTCTCTATCCATTTCCTCCTCTTTCCTTTCTCTATCACCTCCTCTCGCCTCTCTCTATCCATTTACCTCATCTCTATCTCTGTCCAGCTTCTTCTCCTTGTATTTGTGCACATCTCAACGTTATCACATTCACCCCAATAGAAGGCTGGTAGTTCTTACCCTATAGTATTTCTTTCCAGATTGTAACTAATATATGTGCCAGATTTGACTGAAATAGTTCCAAAGGATGACCTTTTAACCTGTGACTTTGCTCGCTCACTCACATGTCAAATATATTTCAAACATATTTAACACATTTTAGGGGCACTTTTACAGATATTTCACCGGTATGGTCAGTGGTTTTGGCCCTGCAGTTTCATTTTGACGCAGTTCAACGTTTATGACGCGGTATATCCTGAACTATGCGCTATAAAATTATATAATTTTGCAGGCGCATCCAGTGGTATATGTACCTACTTTCTGCGAAATGTGTTGTGAATAGAGTTAGTGATAAAGAAGTAATAAATTAAAGCTCCATGCATGATGTGGCAGTTTCTCACGCATCTCAGTGTTAATGACGTTGTAGCTCCTAAACTGTTTGTCGTGTAATGATATATCCATCTCGGTACATTCAGCGATATATGTAGATAATGTTGCGAAACGTGTTTCGAATAAAGGTAGTAGCAAAGAAGTAATAAATTAAAATGTCATGAATTGCGGGGCAGTATTCTCTCGCATCACAGTATTTGACTTCATATTTCGTGAACAATGTCTTGCACAATAATACACTCCTGGAAATGAAAAAAAGAACACATTGACACCGGTGTGTCAGACCCACCATACTTGCTCCGGACACTGCGAGAGGGCTGTACAAGCAATGATCACATGCACGGCACAGCGGACACACCAGGAACCGCGGTGTTGGCCGTCGAATGGCGCTAGCTGCGCAGCATTTGTGCACCGCCGCCGTCAGTGTCAGCCAGTTTGCCGTGGCATACGGATCTCCATCGCAGTCTTTAACACTGGTAGCATGCCGCGACAGCGTGGACGCGAACCGTATGTGCAGTTGACGGACTTTGAGCGAGGGCGTTAGTGGGCATGCGGGAGGCCGGGAGGACGTACCGCCGAATTGCTCAACACGTGGGCCGTGAGGTCTCCACAGTACATCGATGTTGTCGCCAGTGGTCGGCGGAAGGTGCACGTGCCCGTCGACCTGGGACCGGACCGCAGCGACGCACGGATGCACGCCAAGACCGTAGGTTCCTACGCAGTGCCGTAGGGGACCGCACCGCCACTTCCCAGCAAATTAGGGACACTGTTGCTCCTGGGGTAGCGGCGAGGACCATTCGCAACCGTCTCCATGAAGCTGGGCTACGGTCCCGCACACCGTTAGGCCGTCTTCCGCTCACGCCCCAACATAGTGCAGCCCGCCTCCAGTGGTGTCGCGACAGGCGTGAATGGAGGGACGAATGGAGACGTGTCGTCTTCAGCGATGAGAGTCGCTTCTGCCTTGGTGCCAATGATGGTCGTATGCGTGTTTGGCGCCGTGCAGGTGAGCGCCACAATCAGGACTGCATACGACCGAGGCACACAGGGCCAACACCCGGCATCATGGTGTGGGGAGCAATCTCCTACACTGGCAGAACACCACTGGTGATCGACGAGGGGACACTGAATAGTGCACGGTACATCCAAACCGTCATCGAACCCATCGTTCTACCATTCCTAGACCGGCAAGGGAACTTGCTATTCCAACAGGACAATGCACGTCCGCATGTATCCCGTGCCACCCAACGTGCTCTAGAAGGTGTAAGTCAACTACCCTGGCCAGCAAGATCTCCGGATCTGTCCCCCATTGAGCATGTTTGGGACTGGATGAAGCGTCGTCTCACGCGGTCTGCACGTCCAGCACGAACGCTGGTCCAACTGAGGCGCCAGGTGGAAATGGCATGGCAAGCCGTTCCACAGGACTACATCCAGCATCTCTACGATCGTCTCCATGGGAGAATAGCAGCCTGCATTGATGCGAAAGGTGGTTATACACTGTACTAGTGCCGACATTGTGCATGCTCTGTTGCCTGTGTCTATGTTCCTGTGGTTCTGTCAGTGTGATCATGTGATGTATCTGACCCCAGGAATGTGTCAATAAAGTTTCCCCTTCCTGGGACAATGAATTCACGGTGTTCTTATTTCAATTTCCAGGAGTGTATGTTTTTGAAGATACCGTTAGCGGCAAATTTGAATACTGTCTGCGATGGGTGTTGTGAATAGAATTAGTAACAACGAAGTAATAAATTTAAACGTCTTGCATGATGCCGTAGTTTTTCACGCATTCAGTGTTTATGACGTCGTATTTCCTGAACTACGTGTCGTACAGTGATGTAATTGTTCTGGTACACTCTGTGGTATATAAGATTATTTATTGTCTGCAAAATGTTGGTCACGAATATAGTCAGTCGTAAAGAAGTAATAAATTGAAATATCATGCTTCATGTGGCAGCTTTACTGTTTGAACAGCGACGATGTAGCACGCGACAAACTTTTTCCTTTCATCACTTTGTGAGGGTCGCGAGCGATAAAAAGTTTGTTGAAGATTTGGAATTATTTGAAAAGTTTGTTACAAGTCTCTAAGTGCTCTCAAATACTGGATAACTAAAGCATGGGTATTCTCGCGCCGTGGGCTTACTGCTTTTTCACCCCCACCACCACCGCTTTGATGGTTAGGTGGTTCTTACCCCCGCCTCCCTCCCAAGTCATTCTTTCCAGACAGCAAATGACATATGTATCCCAAGTTTGGCCGAAATCGCTCCAGTAGTTTAGGAGGAGATTTGGTACTTACATACGCACATACATAAGTACATTCATTTTTATGATTTTTATAACTTGTATGAATTTGTTGGTAAATTCTCTCACAACGAGAACTCATCGCATGATAGCGTTAATATTTACACCAGTGTTTACAAACACCTATTGTGACGTCACTACACTTATATCGTTGCGAACTCAATGCCTGCCCATGCACTGACAGATGGCTGGCACATTGCTCTGCACAAAAGCCATTAGCATTGAGTTCCAATTTGGTCTGTTGCCCTTTAAATTGCTTGGTCGTGGCAATATTATGCTCTCTTCATTCTTCCTGATGTGCCCATTAAGCACTACTCTTAACAAATGCTAAACAGAAGAGACATTCTTTACAGTTACCTTCTTGTTAACATGTTCCTTCACATTTTTTTATTTATATTTCGTTACTTGACAATACACACTCAAATCTACTTAAAATACTGTGTCTTAGCAATTCTTTACTTGTCCGCAAAAGAGGTGCTTCTTACAGCACATGGTATTCGTATTATCATATCCATATAGCCTTCCCTTATCTACCGCGATATATTTAAATATTTGGTACATTATACACGCCGTTAACTGATTCGTACATACTCTGTGACACTTCTAACGCATTTGGATGAGGTACTCTGCTCACGACACACTGTTCTTTGAAAATGTTGTAAAAACTCTCTATCTCGTCATTAGTATTGAATGCTTTCGAGACATCTTGCATTAAACGTCCTTTGTTTGAAAACACTCTCCTGTACTTCAAAACCAAAGTCTTAAACTCTTCTCTTACACCTTTGTTTATTATTTTATTTTCCTTTACTTTAACTCTTATTTCGTTGTTTGATACGTCCATTTCAGTGAAGTTCTGACTATTCTTTTCTCTCTGTGAGGTAATTACATTTTTACTGGGTTTACTCTGAAAAAAAAATTCACTCATAATTTCATGTAGCATCGGTTTTGTGCTCTATAACAAGAACTAAGAATAATATTTGCAATCTTTGCCTTATTCTTTGCACCATTTATCTCCTCAATTATATACTATCTTTCTCAAAACCTGTTAACTCAGCATGGTCTGCCATCAGATCCTTTTTTTGTAACAAAACTGATAGATAGATCAGGTACCATCATGACAATAACTCTCAACATTATCTCTTGATTTCTCATGTCTGATAATACTAGTTTCTTTATTGCTTCATTGTTACCTACAACGGCATCTTCGACCTAAAACTTCTGCACTGGTGAAACTGGTACTCTCTCTCCATTTATTAACTGTTCATGAAGTCATTCTGCAATAGAGTACGACGTGCTACTTGTGTTAATGATCGTTACTGTTTCAGCATCAATAACTTTAACACTTAGAATAATCTGATAATTCTCACTATTCTCTGCCCTTATTTCTTCCCTCCTATCCAGGTTGTCTGTCATGATCATTACATCATCTTTTATCGTGACATTTTGATCTCCCATCAAGCTCTTCAACTGCCACAACCATAATACAGTCTATTATCCTGAGAACAGTATTTTTCACTCATGTGTTCTCTGGCACAATAATTGTTTTGCCGACTTTCCTGAAAATGTGAACTACTTCGTTTTCAAATAGTTCCTTTTCTTGGAAAACAGCTACTGTAGCTCCCATTTTCGATTTTGGGAACGTTGTTTGCATTGTGTGTGTATGTGTGTATTGTGTATTGAAGCGGGGACCTAGAAACAACGGAGAGGCTTCGTCCCACCATGGCCACGAAGTCAAATTTTCCGCTATACGAGCTTATTACGTCCCGTGACCCGCACTTATCATACTCGGAAAGTCATAGTATTAGAACTTGGCGTTGCTTTGCGCAAGCCACACATTACAACCACTTTTAATTCACACTTCTCTTCTGCACAATTTTAACTTTCCAAGAAGTTGCGACACTGTTCATATTCCTTATCTGTAGCACGGTTATTACAAAAAAAATGTATTTCTTATCCTCGACATAGTTTATAAATTTTTCTTTTGGTGCCATGAATGCCAACTCGTCTCTTTCAATAAATTATCCCCAGAAGGGAAGCCATACTCCAAGATTAATTCAGGGTACAAAACCTCCACAAACGCTGCCATGAGTCTGTAGGAAGTGACATGGACGACATAAAGTACAACTGATCATCCCTTCCCATTCGACACTGCAAAAGTTAGTCTTTTCCCGAAGCAACTTAGTGAATTGATGCTAATAACTCCTCTCTGCTTGTTCTGTGATGTTTTCTTGTCAAGTAGTGCCTTGAAACAGTTCTTGTAGTGCTATTGGTTCGTTGGGAGATGCAGTCAGTCTGTGACTGTAATTGGAAATACAGGTAGCTGAACTACTTTAAGTAAATTCTGGGATAACATTGCGGCACATTTATTGACAAGCACCATAAAACAATTAACAATCACACTGTTAAACTGAAGTAACTTCAAAAACACCCTTCGGGCCCAGGGGTTAGAATAGGCCCAAGGTATTCCTACCTGTCGTAAGAGGAGACTAAAAGGAGTCTCACACTTTTCGGCCCTTATGTGATGGTTCACTGTAGTGCTTGACCTCAATTTTCACAATTTTCCTGAAGAGCGAGCCAATTGGTGAAGAGTGCCTTACATGATGCATCGTGTCCATCGTGCATTGAGATCTTTAGCCCACTTTCTCGTCGTGGCACTGTAGTCCCACTCAGCCTCCATCTCTTGAGGGACGACACCTTCCAAGGTGCGTTTTCCTCCACCCACTATACAGTGTCGTTTCCTGCGCCGACGATCACCTTGAAACACAGGGATTGATCTGCTGATGCCTGCCCTGTTAACTCCCCACGTATGCCAAGGAGTATATGCCCATCATCTTGGGGCATCAGAACTCCCAGCAATGGCAATCCTGCCAGGTGGCCGTTGCTGTGGCTGGGTGGCGTCCATGGGGAAGGGCCCTGGTCGGAGTGGGCGGCACCAGGGCGGATGACGCAATGAAATGTAGTCCATCATCTCTTGCTCGTGATGAAACACTGGCAGTGTCTAAGCGTTCACGAGCTCAATTCAGTGCACAGAAGTACGACATCAAATCATTCCCCTCCCTGGCCACACTATGGGAAGAAAGTCAGGCTAAGGATGGCAGCAGATCTTATTCGCCCCAGTACCTTGTATGTTAGAGAGCTGATTGGGAATCTTTCATGACGATGAAGCCTCAGTTGTTTGTTGAGCATTTAGAGGACAAGTTTTGGGAGGTGGAGGAACTGTCCAAAATGAGATCTGGGTCAGTCTTGATCAAAACAGCATCGTCTGCTCAGTCAGAGATGTTACTCGCTTGTGACAAGCTTGGGGATGTTTCTGTAACCATCACGCCCCATAAGAGCTTAAATATGATCCAGGGTATCATATTTCACAGGGACCTTCTTTGGCAGTCTGACGACGAGCTGCGCGCCAATTTAGAGCGGCGAGGTGTACATTTCGTCCGGCGTGTCCAGCAGGGTCCGAGAGATAATCAAGTTGACACTGGTGCCTTCATCTTGGCCTTCGAGGGTGATACATTGCCCGAGTAGGTCAAGGTGATGGTCTACCACTGTGATGAAAAGCCCTATATCCATCCCCTGATGTGGCGCTTTAAGTGACGGAAGTTCGGTCATATGTCTTCCCACTGTACTTCCAGCATCACATGTCGAGATTGTGGATGCCCATCACATCCCTATACTCCATGCGCCCCACCTCCTATCTGTGTCAACTGCAGAGAGCGCCATTCGCCTTGCTCGCCAGACTGCAGGATTCTCCAGAAAGAAAGGAAAATCATGGAGTACAAGACCCTGGACTGACCTACAATGAGGCTAAGAGAAAATTTGAACAACTGCACCCTGTATGTATGACATCGTCTTATCCCACTGCTACAACAGTTCTGGCACCATCAGCTCCGCCAACCCCAGTCACCTCTCAGAGCCAGAAGACTAAACCTGCCCACTTGATGGTGGGGGGCACTTCCATCCCTGTTGCTCCAACACTACCTACTTTGGGAGCAACACCCCTCCCCCCCAACCATCAAAGACATCCCTCCCCACTTCTAAGCCAGAGAAGTACTTCTTCGGCTTCTCTCTCTAGGAAGGGTTCCCTTGAGTCACTCCCTTCCCAGGTTTCTGCTAGTGGGAAAGATGACACCCACCAGTGGCTGAAGAGCTCAAAAGCAGCTGGTCTTACGGCTTCACACTCATCCTCAGTCCTGGAGACTGAGCCAGTGAAGTCCTCCCAGCCAGGGAAACTCACGGAACACGTAGAGAAATCCAAAAAGAAGACCCCTAAGACCAAGGAAATTGCAGTGGCATCTACACCACCGCTACCTACAAGCTCTGCATCTGAGGACGGGGTGGAGACTCTGGCGCCCGCTGAGGACCTAGATCTCGCCAGACCATCAGACACAATGGATATAGACTGCTCAGGCAAAAAGTCGGTGGCAGCAGGTGTTCCTGACGACACAGGAAATAACTGTCTGCAACATATAACTTCCTCCAGATGGTGCAGTACCCCTGAATGTATCAGTTGCACTGATTGATCAACTCCCTAAACGTTTTCTACTTTTGGGAGATTTTAACAACCATAAGCCCTTGTGGGGTGGCACTGTGATTGCTGGCTAAGGCAGAGATGTCGAAACTTTACTGTCCCAGTTCGAACTCTCCCTCTTAAAAACTGGGGGCACCACACGTTTCAGTGTGGCTCATGGTAGTTACTCGGCCATTGATTTACCGATCTGCAGCCCAGGACTTCTCCCATCTATCCACTGGAGAGCACATGACGACATGTGTGGTAGTGGCCACTTGCCTATCTTCCTGTCACTGCTCCAGCGCCAGGCACATGGACGCCTGCCCAGATGGGCTTGAAACAAGGCGGACTGCGAAATTTTCATCTCTGCTGTCACTGCTGAATCTCCTCCACTTGGTAACATCCATGTGATGGTTGAGCAGGTGATTACAACAATTGTTTCTGCGGCAGAAAACGCGATCCCTCGCTCTTTAGGGTACCCTGGCTTAGGGCAGTCCCTTGGTGGTCGCCAGAAGTTGCTGAAGCAGTTAAGAAGCGTTGGCGAGCTCTACAGTGGCATAAGCGGCACCCTTCCCTGGAGCACCTTATAACCTTGAAATGGCTCTGTGCCCTTGTTCGCGAACTTATCAAACGATGGAAGCAGGAGTGTTGGGAGAGATGTGTTCGACCATTGGGCACTATACGCCACTTTCCCAAGTCTGGACAAAGATCAAACGTATTTTCGGGTACCGGACCCCAACAGGTGATCCCAGTGCTACCATAAATGGCGTATTGTCTACCGACGCAAACGCGATTGCCAAGCACTTTGCTGAGCACTTTGCTCGAGCCTCTGCATCGGAGAATTGCCCCCCCCCCCCCCCCCCCCCAGGCCTTTCACCCTCTCCAACGGCGGTTGAAAGGGAAAGTCCTCTCAATCACTACACGCCACATTGAATCGTATAACGCCCCATTTACAGTGTGGAAGTTCCTCAGTGTCCTTGCAAATTGCCCTGACACAGCTCCTGGGCCTGATCGGTTCCACAGCCAGATGATTAAACGTCTCTCATCTGACTACAAGCGACATATCCTCGTCATCTCCAACCAGATCTCGTGCGGTGGCGTCTTTTCATCGCAATGACGGCAGAGTACCATCATTCCGGTGCTCAAATCCATTAAAAACCCGCTTGATGTGGGTAGCTATCGGCCCATCAGCCTCACCAGCATTCTTTGTAAGTTGTTAGAATGTATCGTAAGTCGGTGGTTGTGCTGGGTCCTGGAGTCACGTGGCCTACTGGCTCCATGTCAGGGCGGCTTCCGCCAGGGTCGTTGTACCACTGATAATCTTGTGTTCCTCGAGTATGCCATCTGAACAGCCTTTTCCAGATGCCAACATCTGGTTGCTGTCTCTTTTGGCTTATGTAAAGCAAACGACATGACCTACTGACATCATATCCTTGCCACATTGTATGAGTGGGGTCTCCGGGGCCCGCTCCTGATTTTTATCCAAAACATCCTGTCGCCCCATGCTTTCCGTGTCCAATTTGGTGCCGCCCATAGTTCCATCCATATCAAGGAGAATGGAGTCCCACAGGGCTTGGTATTGAGTGTCTCTATTTTTGGTGGCCATTAACAGTCTAGCAGCAGCTGTCGGTCCGTAGCAGTCGCGCGGTTCTGGACTGAAGCGCCTAGAACCGCTCGGCCACACCGGCCGGCCTAGAGTGGATGTTTTAATGTGTCGCAGAGTGGCTAGCTTTACCTTTTTTTTCGTCGTCGGCCAGCCACAGTCATTTGCTCTCTTGCTTTTACCACTTCTATCTGCTTCTTGCTTCTGTCTGTGGTAGCGTTTGTTGTCCTTCTATAGTTCTTCTGGATCTTCCTTTCACTTGTTATAGTGCTGTACATCTCCTTTCTTTTCATCTTTCCCTTGTGTAACTATTTTATTGGGAACATGGGACTGATGACCTTGCAGTTTGGTCCATCCCCCCCCCCCCCCCGCCCCCCAGCCCCCCGTTGTAAACCAACCAACTCCCCACTCTTCCCTGCTCACCCCTCCTATTTTATTCTTTTTGTGGTTTCGGGCAGCCATCTGCCCGCTTTCGGCCCTTGATTGGTTTAGCGGATGGGCTCAGCCTCGCTTCTCTTTGCCATGATCTCCATCTCCCCTCCTTGTCCTCTTCCCCACGTTCTCTACACCACCCATGCCATTCCCTTCGTTACTTCCGCAGTCACGAACACTGATGGACCTCTTCAGAGTCAAAAAGCCTCCGTCACTCCAATAGTGTTCTGTTGTCTGTTCTGAACACTCTTACAATAGTTTCAGGATGCCATTGCTTTTTAGTCACTGGCTCTAAATCCGCTGCTCGTTTCGGATATGCCTTCATGTCTTCTGTTGGCACCGAAGACCATCTCTTGTCTGCCATGCTTGTGGTATTTATTGCAGAACTGATGGTGATCTATCGGGCCCTCTGTTTTATTAAATGGTCCTCCCTCATCCAAATTTTGTTATGTATGGACTCAATAAGTGGCCTTCATCCTATTGCTCGGTGTTATTCCTGCCATCCCTTTATCTCTGCCATCCACAACCCTTCTCGCTGATCATAGTGACGCTGATTGTTTGGTCTACTTCCTTTGGGTTCATGGCCATGTAGGTATCCCAGGTAATGAACTTGCTGGTCATCTGACTGAGGTGACAGCCGCCCAACCCCAGTTCTCCAGTGAGAATCTACCTTCCTCTGCCATCTTCACATTGGGCATACTAGGCTGACCCAAGGACTTTTACTCTGCAATGAGCGGCCCTCCCCCCTTTGTAATTGTGGGACTCCACTCATCGTAAACCATATTTTGCTGGACAGTCCCCGCCTTTTGGCCATTTTCACTAAATATTCCCTCCCACCTTTGTCTTGGTTGTTAGTGGATGACCCTCGCATAGTTCCGTCTGTCCTCGGTTTTCTTTGCGAAAGTGGTCTGTACTCTCAGATATAAGTTGTTGAATTTTCCTCCGGAATTTGAGTCCCTCAGTTAGTGTAGGCGTTGGTTGTGGAGGCCTTGACGTCTCCTCTACGCTGGTAAGGCTCTCCTGCCTCCTTCCCCACATTCTGTCAGATCTGTTGGGCTGCTTTGTTTCCCTGTTTGCTGTGTCTTCTCCCTCTGGTGTTGTTCCCGTTGAATCGAGATAATGATGTTGTGAGGAATTTGAGTCCCTTAGTTAGCGTAGGCGTTGGTTGTGGAGGCCTTGACGTCGCCTCTACGCTGGTAAGACTCTCCTGCCTCTTTCCCCACATTCTGTCAGATCTGTTGGGCTGCTTTGTTTCCCTGTTTCCTGTGTCTTCTTCCTCTGGTGTTGTTCCCGTTGAATCGAGATAATGATGTTGTGAGGGTGTCAGGATGGTTTGGTGGCAGTGCTAGAGCTCCACCGTGCAAAGTGTTTCTCTGGCACCATCTTTACACATATTTCTCTCTATAACAAACTACTATCAATTAAGTACATTATGTCTCAGGTTGTTAATTATCCCCCCCCCCCATTTCCACCCACTCCCACCATTTTCTTTCCTCTTCCTGGTGTCAGGACGTCCCTTTCCCTTCACTGGACTGTTCATGTCGTTCCCCCCCTGGTTTCTGCCATCCCATATCACGGGAACTATGACCTCGCTTTTTGGTCCCTTCTGCTAAATCAACCAATCAATCAATTTTTTCCTATTGTGCTAACCTGTCGTATACTGTACCCGACCGAGTTCCATTTGAACTTCCTAACTTCTACCAATTTGTTATTTTTATCAGCTTGCTCTACTACTATCATATTCTGTAATATCACTGACAAATGTGCACCAAATTGGCAGGCCAGACTCTTTTTGTTTCAACAACACATGAATTTTTCTTCAATATCACAGCCAATTTTTTTCTGGTGCAAAGGGTTTATTGGCTCTGCACTGATCTTTACACATATTTTTTTCTACGACAAACTACTAGCAATTGAGTAGATTATGTCTCTGGTTGTTAATTATCCTGCTATTGTTGATGGGGCTGCTCACTGCTGTCCTTTCCAGTCCTCCTCGCTACTGTTGCTGCTCCGTTTCCCAAGCAGTTAGCCGGCCGCGGTGGCCGAGCGGTTCTGGGCGCTTCAGTCCGGAACCGCGCGACTGCTACGGTCGCAGGTTCGAATCCTGCCTCTGGCATGGATGTGTGTGATGTCCTTAGGTTAGTTAGGTTTAAGTAGTTCTAATTTATAGGGGACTGATGACCTCAGATGTTAAGTCCCATGGTGCTCAGAGCCATTTGAACCATTTGAACCAAACAGTTATCGTCATGAAACTGCCTATTACAATTGCCCCTTCTAGAGGAAGACCCACTTCCTCCACGGCTAATTCTGTCTACTCTTGTATAGTGCCACAAATTGGTGTACTTAGTGTGATTGAGAAAATTAAGATATCGCTTGCCTAATACAATGATGTGCAGAAGTGGCTCAAGACGACTGAACAAATTAGACAGTGCCACATACCAATGTAGCGAGAGTCGTTGTCCTGTTACCAAGGCCGTCACTTCGTGTCATAAAGCAGGATGCGGCAAAGTACGGACACAGCAGAAAGACTGAGCAGCCACTGTGCTGGTGGCACGAGTAACTCATGTTGGTGCCACAATCCGGTTATGACCTGAGTGGAAGAAACCAGTGCTGTAATAAAACAACCACAGGCCAGGTCTGTAAAAATATTTCTCATTTTCAATTAGAGATATGCCTGCTGGCATCCAGCTATGAAGAGGGACCTATGACAGTACACAGTTTTCACATCTACTGATTGAGAGCCATGAGTCTTTCACTCGTGGACTTACATGCTGCTAACCACAGCACTGAGCTTATGTAGAACCTGATGCCATGGACTCTGCAAAGTGGTCCTCCTGGTGGCCACTAGTTCATGACTGTGAGTAAATCTGAAGTGATATCAGGTGTTCCCCCGTGAAGCGTCCTGAGATCTCTGCTGTTCCTGATCTATATAAATGACCTGGGTGACAATCTGAGCAGTTCTCTTAGGTTGTTCCCAGATGATGCTGTAATTTACCGTCTAGTAAGGTCATCCGAAGACCAGTATCAGCTGCAAAGCGATTTAGAAAAGATGGTAGTATGGTGTGGCAGGTGGCAGTTGACGCTAAGTAACGAAAAGTGTGAGGTGATCCACATGAGTTCCAAAAGAAATCCTTTGGAATTCGATTACTCGATAAATAGTGCAATTCTCAAGGCTGTCAATTCAACTAAGTACCTGGGTGTTAAAATTACGAACAACTTCAGTTGGAAAGGCCACATAGATAATATTATGGGGAAGGCGAGCCAAAGGTTGCGTTTCATTGGCAGGACACTTAGAAGATGCAACAAGTCCACTAACGAGACAGCTTACACTACACTCGTTCGTCCTCTGTTAGAATATTGCTGCGCGGTGTGGGATCCTTACCAGGTGGGATTGACGGAGGACATCGAAAGGATGCAAAAAAGGGCAGCTCGTTTTGTATTATCTCGTAATAGGGGAGAGAGTGTGGCAGATATGAAACGCGAGTTGGGATGGAAGTCATTAAAGCAAAGACGTTTTTCGTCGCGGCGAGATCTATTTACGAAATTTCAGTCACCAACTTTCTCTTCCGAATGCGAAAATATTTTGTTGAGCCCTACCTACATAGGTAGGAATGTTCATCAAAATAAAATAAGAGAAATCAGAGCTCGAACAGAAAGGTTTAGGTGTTCGTTTTTCCCGCGCGCTGTTCGGGAGTGGAATGGCAGGGAGATAGTATGATTGTGGTTCGATGAACCCTCTGCCAAGCACTTAAATTTGAATTGCAGAGTAATCATGTAGATGTAGATGGATCTGCAGCCATTCGTCCTCTACCACTTATGTGGCAAACTACCTGCATGGGCATTGGGCAGCCTCCACTGCTGACTGATGCTTCTTCTGTGTGCAGACTACATCTAGATAATGCACGCTCCGGCCGCCTACTTCTGAGACTGCTAGTGACCACTGCCACCTCTGAGACGTCAGTGGCCTTGTGGTGTCACTGGTGCTGACGTCACTGCTTCCCTAGATGCCACCTGCCTGTGACGTCTGGTCAGCATTTACTTCAGTAGGGATGTGTTACCGACGCCCTGCGAGTGTCGGCAGTCTGGAGTGAAATCACACTTACTCTGTGTAATGAATAATAAATATGAATTCTCAATACTGTTTCAATGACGCCTCGCCTGATCTCTAGAAGGTACCTTCTCACCATACCACCGCTCCTTCATGCTTTGTGGTGGTGGTTCGATGGCATCCTGACCTCGACCGGAGTGGCCGTGCGGTTCTAGGGTCTACAGTCTGGAACCGAGCGACCGCTACGGTCGCAGGTTCGAATCCTGCCTCGGGCATGGATGTGTGCGATGTCCTTAGGTTAGTTAGGTTTACTTAGTTCTAAGTTCTAGGCGACTGATGACCTCAGAAGTTAACTCGCATAGTGCTCAGAACCATTTGAACCATTTTTGAACTATGGGACTTAGCTTCTAAGGTCATCAGTCCCCTAGAACGTAGAACTACGTAAACCTATCTAACCTAAGGACATCACACACACCAATGCCCGAGGCAGGATTCGAACCTGCGACCGTAGCGGTCGCACGGTTCCAGACTGTAGCGCCTAGAACCGCTCGAGCCACTCCGGCCGGCTGCCCGTCACCCCTACCTACCATAATGGCCGGGCAACTTGGTCTTCACTCTGGCAAATCTCATGGCATACTCGATATTTCTATGGTTATTGTTGTTATGGGTGGAACTGTTTTCACTGCTATAATTATATCAACTCCTGTTGCTTCGATACCACATGTCGAGTTCGCGTACTTGTCTCAAAAATGTGGTTCTATCGCATTCTGCTAAGCTGATGTAACCTCGAACATTCCAAAGTAATTTTTAGAGCAGCACGTCTAACACATTTTCTTTTATTACCAGCCCATTTAGTTAAACTTCTCTGCCAATACATGGCTGGTACGGAGGCGCAGTCAGAAATTCCTGATATATTTCGCTCTGTTTCTTGTGTGACCAGGGTTCGGCTTCATATCCACTAGAAAAGCCTTCTAAGGTTCCGCAACTGCACAATTCCGAGCGTCTCCGCCACTTGTTTTCTGCAATGAACTTGGCTTTCTTTTCAGGGGGTTCTTGAGAAATCAATTGCCTACACGCGTCCATCAGTGTAACCGGATGGATCTTTCCTTTCAGGTGAAAGTTTTGACCTCTATTCTCGCTTGATTATGGCATGCCCCTCCTTATGTGAAAGTACCTACCACTCTTTTAATACTTTCTATGCTTTCAATATATCCGTTAATTTTTGGTGTTATATACATCAAACTTTCTACCTCTTCTTTCAGTTCTATGATCTTTTGGTTTACGTTGTATTCCAAGCTTTTGGTATTACTGTGAATATCTGTATTAATCTTGTTACTGTAGTGGGCCTCCCCCCATGAACCAAGGACCTTGCCGTTGGTGGAGAGGCTTGCGTGCCTCAACGATACAGATAGCCGTACCGTAGGTGCAACCACAATGGAGGGGTATCTGTTGAGAGGCCAGACAAACGTGTGGTTCCTGAAGAGGGGCAGCAGCCTTTTCAGTAGTTGCAGGGGCAAGAGTCTGGATTATTGACTGATCTGGTCTTGTAACACTAACCAAAACGGCCTTGCTGTTGTGATACTGCGAACGGCTGAAAGCAAGGGGAAACTACAGCTGTCATTTTTCCCGAGGGCATGCAGCTTTACTGTATGATTAAATGATGATGGCGTCCTCTTGGGTAAAATATTCCGGAGGTAAAATAGTCCCCCATTCGGATCTCCGGGCGGGGACTACTCAAGAGGACGTCGTTATCAGGAGAAAGGAAACTGGCGTTCTACGGATCGGAGCATGGAATGTCAGATCCCTTAATCAGGCAGGTAGGTTAGAAAATTTAAAAAGGGAAATGGATGGGTTAAAGTTAGATATAGTGGGAATTAGTGAAGTCCGGTGGCAGGAGGAGCGAGACTTTTGTTTAAGTGAATACAGGGTTATAAATACAATCAAATAGGGGTAATGCAGGAGTACCTTTAATAATGAATAGGAAAATAGGAGTGCGGGTAAGCTACTACAAACAGTACAGTGAACGCATTATTGTGGCCAAGATAGACACGAAGCCCACGCCTACTACAGTAGGACAAGTTTATATGCCAACTAGCTCTGCAGATGATGAAGAAATTGATGGAATTTATGATGAGATAAAAGAAATTATTCAGGTAGTGAAGGGAGACGAAAATTTAATAGTCATTGGTGACTGGAATTCGACAGTAGGAAAAGGAAGAGAAGGAAACGTAGTAGGTGAATATGGATTGGGGCTAAGAAATGAAAGCCACCTGGTAGAATTTTGCACAGAGCATAACTTAATCATAGCTAACAATTGGTTCAAGAATCATGAAAGAAGGTTGTATACATGGAAGATGCCTGGAGATACTGGAACGTTTAAGATAGATTATATAATGGTAAGACAGAGATTTAGGAACTAGGTTTTAAATTGTAAAAGATTTCCAGGGGCAGATGTGGACTCTGACCACAATCTATTGGTTATGAACTGTAGATTAAAACTGAAGAAACTGCAAAAACGTGGGAATTTAAGGAGATGGGACCTGAATAAACTGAAAGGACCAGAGGTTGTACAGAGTTTCAGGAAGAGCATAAGGGAACAATTGACAGGAATGGGGGAAAGAAATACAGTAGAAGAAGAATGGGTAGCTTTGAGAGATGAAATAGTGAAGGCAGCAGAGGATCAAGTAGGTAAAAAGACGAGGGCTAGTAGAAATCCATGGGTAACAGAAGTTATACTGAATTTAATTCATGAAAGGAAAAAAAATACAAAAATGCAGTAAACGAAGCAGGCAAAAAGGAGTACAAACGTCTCAAAAATGAGATCGACAGGAAGTGCAAAATGGCTAAGCAGGGCTGGCTAGAGGACAAATGTAAGGATGTAGAGGCTTATCTCACGAGGGGTAAGATAGACACTGCCTACAGGAAAATTAAAGAGATCTTTGGAGAAAAGAGAACCACTTGTATGAATATCAAGAGCTCATATGGAAACCCAGTTCTAAGCAAAGAAGGGAAAGCAGAAAGCTGGAAGGAGTATATAGAGGGTCTATACAAGGGCGATGTTCTTGAGGACAATATTGTGGAAATGGAAGAGGTGTAGATGAAGATGAAATGGGAGATACGATATTGCGTGAAGAGTTTGACAGAGCGCTGAAAGACCTGAGTCGAAACAAGGCCCCAGGAGTAGACAACATTCCATTAGAACTACTGATAGCCTCGGGAGAGCCAGTCCTGACAAAACTCTATCATCTAGTGAGCAAGATGTATGAGACAAGCGAAATTCCCTCAGACTTAAAGAAGAATATAATAATTCCAGTTCCAAAGAAAGCAGGTGTTGACAGATGTGAAAATTACCGAACTATCAGTTTAATAAGTCACAGCTGCAAAATACTAACGCGAATCCTTTACAGACGAATGGATAAACTAGTAGAAGCCGACCTCGCGGAAGATCAGTTTGGATTCCGTAGAAATATTGGAACACGTGAGGCAATACTGACTCTACGACTTATCTTAGAAGCTAGATTAAGGAAAGGCAAACCTACGTTTCTAGCATTTGTAGACTTAGAGAAAGCTTTTGAAAATGTTGACTGGAATACTCTTTTTCAAATTCTGAAGGTGGCAGGGGTAAATTCCAGGGAGCGAAAGGCTATTTACAATTTGTACAGCAACCAGATGGCAGTTATAAGAGTCGAGGGACATGAAAGGGAAGCAGTGGTTGGGAAGGGAGTGAGACAGGGTTGTAGCCTCTCCCCGATGTTATTAAATCTGTATATTGAGCAAGCAGTAAAGGAAACAAAAGAAAAGTTTGAAGTAGGTATTAAAATCCAAGAAGAAGAAATAAAAACTTTGAGGTTCGCCGATGACATTGTAATTCTGTCAGAGACAGCGAAGGACTTGGAAGACCAGTTGAACGGAATGGACAGTGTCTTGAAAGGAGGGTATAAGGTGAACATCAACAAAAGCAAAACGAGGGTAATGGAATGTAGTCGAATTAAGTCGGGTGATGCTGAGGGAATTAGATTAGGAAATGTGACACTTAAAGTAGTAAAGGAGTTTTGCTATTTGGGGAGCAAAATAACTGATAATGGCCGAAGCAGAGAGGATATACAATGTAGACTGGCAATGGCAAGGAAAGCGTTTCTGAAGAAGAGAATTTGTTAACATCGAGTATAGGTTTAAGTGTCAGGAAGTCGTTTCTGAAAGTATTTGTATGGAGTGTAGCCATGTATGGAAGTGAAACATGGACGATAAACAGTTTAGACAAGAAGAGAATAGAAGCTTTCGAAATGTGGTGCTACAGAAGAATGCTTAAGATTAGATGGGTAGATCACATAACTAATGAGGAGGTATTAAATAGAATTGGGGAGAAGAGGAGTTTGTGGCACAACTTGACTAGAAGAAGGGATCGGTTGGTAGGACATGTTCTGAGGCATCAAGGGATCACCAATTTAGTACTGGAGGGCATCGTGGAGGGTAAAAATCGTAGAGGGAGACCAAGAGATGAATACACTAAGCAGATTCAGAAGGATGTAGGCTGCAGTAGATACTGGGAGATGAAGAAGCTTGCACAGGAAAGAGTAGCATGGAGAGCTGCATCAATCCAGTCTCAGGACTGAAGACCACAACAACAACAACAACAACAACTGTAGTGGGCAGGTTGTTATGAAGTGTTGTCTCGAAATACTGTAAAAACGTTTCTACGTTCTGAATTTGCACTGTCTGTCGGTTCAGAACGTGTACAAATTGATTCAGTTCAGAACGAATCTCATTGTATTATTTTCTTGCCTTTCGTTAACTGTTGATTTCGGAAACTAATTTTTCCTCAGGGTAACGACAAACAGTATATAAAACATTCGCATACAACTCCAGTTTGTCGTTTGTCTCTTTAATCTTGCTGTTCATTGACTTACTTTGCTATGTAGCTCACTGTTCACTGGATCGTTCAAAGAATCTATTGTATTTTTTAATTCACTAATATTGATTGGTTCAGAGAATATGTTTTACTATTTCGCTTAGTGGTCATTGATTTGTTTAAAAATCTATTTAACTGGTCGCTGATTTCAACAAATCTGTTTCATTATTCAGTGTACTGGCGATTGGTTTGTCCAAAACATCTACTTAATCAAGAAATTTATTGTTCGTTCTACTTCCCACGTCTCGCATCTGTTTGGTTAGAACATTTGCAGTTCACTGTTCACTGTTTGTAACATCTTCATTATTGTGACCAATGGCATTCTAGACCCGATCCTAATGCTGTTTTTGTTTCCCCCTCGTCTGTGTAATCTGTGACTCGCTCTCCCGAATCTTCCAGGTCGGATTCTGGGGGCTCTTGTTTTGTCGTCACGTAGCTTATGTTATCCATAACTGCAGACTATTTGTCCCACAGTTACTATCTTGCTATTTGCTGAAAATTTTTGAGCTTATTGTGTACCTTTAGGTTGAATGGCCCGTCACTACTTTCAAGTTTGACGTTCTTTGTTATTGTTTGAAAAATAACAAATTCGCTAACTAAAACTGAATTTTAAACTGCGATGCTCCAATACTCTACACGATGTCTTGTCGACCGACTGGCGCCACGTACAATCCGCCAGCACTCTTTGCTATGTTAGCAATCGACCGTGATTTAAATGTGCCTAATTTTTGTGTAAGATATCAATTCCGATGAATGTGAATCGACAGAATGCTGGCAAGTGATCGTTATAATGATAAAGAAATACGAACGGTGTTCAGTAAGTAATGCAACACATTTTTTTCTGAAAGCTGGTTGGTCTTTTTCAGGATTCCAATACACCACGTTATTCCCGATTATTTGGCTAAAAAACACTATTTTTCAACATAATCTCCGTTCAGTGCGACGACGTTATGCCAGGTTACTGGGAGGACCCGTATGACCGCATGGTACCTCTCTACAGGTCAACGTCGGAGCCAAAGTCTTGCTGCATCATCCACGTACTGCTTTCCGCAGAGTGCGTCCTTCATTGGGCCAGACAGATGGAAGTCGGAAGGTGCGAGAACCTGAATATACGTTGGATGATGAAGAATTGTCAACTAAGTTTTATGAGGCCTTGCGACGTCATGGAGAAGGAGGAGTTCATTTGCATTTGTGTGGCCACGAACACGTTGAAGTCGTTTCTTCAGTTTCCTGAGGGTAGAACAATACACTTCAGAGTTGGTCGTCGCTTCATGAGGGAGGACATCAAACTGAATAAACCCTTCAGAAACCTAGAAGATCGTCCCCATGATTCTATCGGATGACGCTGCGGTTTTGAACTCTTTCTTCGGAGGATAGGTGGTGTGGCGTCACTTCATTGGAGTGCCGCATTGTTTCCGATTCGAAGTGACGACCCATGTTTCATCGCCTGAGACGAAGTTCGACAAAGAATTGTCACGACCAGCCTCATAATGTGCAATGAATTCCGCACAGAAAACCCTTCGTTGCTCTTTATGGTCTTCTGTTCCGCTCGGAGGAACTCAGCGGGCACACACCTTTGAGTTGAAATGGCTCTGAGCACTATGGGACTTAACATCTGTGGTCACCAGTCCCTACTTAAACCTAACTAACCTAAGGACATCACAAACATCCATGCCTGAGGCAGGACTCGAACCTGCGACCGTAGTGGTCGCGCGGTTCCAGACTGAAGCGCCTAGAACTGCTCGGCCACTGCAGCCGGACACCTTTGGGTATCCCAACTGGTGGACAGTTAGCACCACCAACAGAGACTTTGTTATGCAGCGAGGTGTTTATTTGTGAACCGTCGATCACCTCGAATGAGTGTCTGCGCATTCCAACATTGCAAGAGTCTCAGCTGTATGCTACCGACCGGCAAGCGGGAGATCGGACAGGTCTATGTGACCTTATTGCAATGGTGACAGACACCTGGGCCAACGACTCCTGCAGCTTCTATTCACTGCCAGGTCTCCATGGACATTCTGCAAGCCTCTATGAATAACTGCGATGCTCTGGTTTTCCACCAACAGAAACTCAGTGGCAACCCTCTGCTTGGAACGCACCTCCGTTACAGACGCCATTTCGAAGGCTTACGTATAGCATCGCCACTATATGAAACTATACGGGCTGAAGCGGGAATATTCCACAATCACTCGCAACAAATTCTGCGTTTTTCAACCTGAATTGCCCGTGAGAAAAAAGAGTTGCATTACTTATTGAATGCCCCCTTGTATATTGCAGTAATACATATCGGAAAACAAATTGTAATTTTATGAAGACGGTATCTGTTCTTACGGACATGTCCAAAAGAACAGACACCATCGGTGACCATGCAGCTCTCTAGAATGAAATGATAATTAAATCAATACCTAAAGATGTCTACAGGCGTTGGTATATATATCATCGGGGACAATGAAAATGTGTGCTCCGACCAGGACTCGAACCTGGGATCTCCTGCTTACACGGCAGATGCTCTATCCATCTTTTTTTTCTTTAATTCGGTTCGTTGTTGACCATTGTGTGAGGTGGTTGCGGACGTCACATGACATCCGTTCAAGTTCGTTTATTGATTCTTCCACTCAGTTTTTTTATTACAGAGGCCCACCAGCTCTCTGACCGAACACGCTGAGCTAGCCATCTGAGCCACCAAGGGCACACAAGACAGTGCGACTGCAGGGATTTATCCCCTGCACGCTCCCCGTGAGACACACATTCCCAACTTAATGAAGATGGTATCTGTTCTTACGGACATGTCACACAGTTAAGACTAACCGCCTATTGACCTCCTTCTTCCTTGCGGATGCACCCGCATTGCCCGAACTGTTACGGGACTCGGTAAGATTGTCTGCCGAGAGTAAAGAGTGTAGTGGGCAGGGGCACTACGAATGTAGTGTGTGGACATTAAATTGGGAATGTAGGTCTCACCGGGAGCGTGCAAGGGATACAGCCCTGCAGTCGCACTGTTGTCTTTGCCTACGGTGGCTCAGATGGATAGAGTGTCTGCCATGTAATCAGGAGATCCTGGGATCGAGTCCCGGTGGGGGCACACATTTTTAACTGTCCCCGTTGATGTATATCAACGCCTGTCGACAGCTTAAGGTATTGATTTAATTATCATTTTAAATTGCAATTATGTTGACTAATTTTGATTAGTTTGCCGAATTCATTATCTGTATGACTCTGAAATTAAGTGAAACTGTAGCTGTTACACGAAATATTACGGTTGCCAGTCCATCTAACGGCGACAGTCACGAATCTGATTGTGATGGGTTAACGTGAATTATTGAATTGTACGTGGGCGACAAGTCACTACACATGTCGGAGCTCAATTGAATCTGAAAGTGATAAGATTTTAGACATTTGATTACCACTGCACCATACACTTCAGAATCATATAAAACCAAAACCGATTTACCAGTTGCAGCACGTGATGCAGTAGTGACTAAGAAACGTGACCCTATAACAATGTTGATTGTCACTATATTTAGCTAACCAGTTCTTTCTGATGATAGAAATTCATTACCGGGAAATATAACAGTTAATCACAAAAGGCGTGACAATTATGCACAACTGGATGAGTCAATACGGAAAATACAAAAGCCTTGAGAGACATAGGAAATCATAAAAACATATAAATGAATAACACTTCTGAATCAGGGTATAAATTTTTCCTACAGTTTGTCGTAATTAATGCTTTAGTTACAAACGAATTTTCTTCTCAAAAAGTCAGTGTATATAGTTAAACCATAAAGCTGAAGTAATAATCAACTAGTAAGACTAATCTGTTCATTGGGAGGGAAAAATTTAAGTTTATATTATCTGGCATATTTAGCAGTTTTCAATGGGAGTCTCTTTCTATTTTAATAATAATGTGACACCGGTTATTATAGTGCTAGGGAAAGCATCGTACTACTGACAATGACATGATAAAATCATTAACACAGGATAAGGATCCAAATTTTATACACATTCTGTATTGTGCGATAAAACGATTATGCGACAGTTGTAAATCTTATACATTTCAAAGTTTCAGAAATGCTACAGTCTTACTCTGAGATGGAGCTACTGTTGGCGCTATGTAATGTTTTTTGCAGCAACGATTGTCCATGCAAAGGCTTTTCTTCCAGTTACAAGCAAATTTTAATGAATTTTGCTGCACAGTGTTTTTGTTTTCTTAACTCTCTTGAAAACCCTCCTTGAGTAAACATAAACAGTCTCATGCCCACCACGCCGTCTACACGCGCTTAATTCAACGCACTCTCGTTTTCCTTTCTCGTCTGACCTCTTTCACTGTTGACTTCCCACATCTAATTCGCTCTCACACGTTCTACAGGTGCTAATACCATGGAGAGGATATCTTTGGATACTACACGGTGCGAAGACCATGACATTGCCAGCTTGTCTACTTACATCATTTGCAAAACTGTTTTCAATATCCAGAATGAAGTTTCATTCTGCAGAGGAGTGTGTTCTGATATGAAACTTCCTGATAGAGCGGGGATGAATCCCGGACTAATGCCTTTCGCAGGCAAGTGTTCTACTGAGCTATCCAGTCGCGACTCACGACCCGTCTTCACAACTTTTTTCTTTTGCTTTCAATAGTCTGTAAAAAAAAGATATTTAACAGTATTACAATAAATTAACGTTGACAAGAAAACATTGAAAATATTTATGTTTATAATACAAGGATAACACTGAAAAATGCAAACAGAAGTGCTATGCAAAGTGTTGATTACTGAATTGTAGAGTTACAAGATGTACGAGAAATCATCGGCAGCTTTTTATCAATCTTACAAAAACGTAGGAAATACAGGAAATGCACTCGAGCTTCTCGACTCAGAGACGTTTACCTTACAGTGCACAGACGTCCAGTTCTCCTAACTAAAGCAACAAAACACATTGAGCAAGATGACTCAGTGGCAACACACTCGTTTAGCATTCGGGAGAACGGCAGTTCAAATCAAGTACTCTTCCGACTATTCAATTTTACGTTATCCACGCTTTCCTTAAGTCACTTAAGGGAAATACTGATGACTTATCCTTTGGAAAGGACAAGGCCAATTTATTTACAGATCCTTATTCAATCCGAGACTGTGCTCTGGCTGTAATGAGCTTGTCGTTCAGGGATCGTTAGATAATAACCATACTTTTTTTTAAACTTCTCAGTCTAACCTTTGATTAAAAGTTGACTTGGGCCTCTATCTACCAACTATCGAATCAGATATCTTAAAAGTGGTACGCACTTCGGATCAAGTGGTTCACTTCACCTTGTAACAAGATTGGTGGGTAGCTGAGTGCTAACTGTGCACAAACAATGTGCTTAACATTGTTTATTCGGCCTTGAGTGCCAGATCATCTGAAATTCAATGAATTTTAATGGATTTTTCTTAACGGAATTTTAAATAGTGAACTACAGATCAGTGATACACTTTGTTAAATATATTAATTGTCTCTCACAGGATACAGGACATTAAAGATTACAGGACGTGAGAGGACGCGCTGGCGTGCACTTCATAGAAAAATTTAAAGAACTTAGTAGCAGCGTTATTACTATCTATTTCACAGATGGAGCTTAGTCCTGAGGTTGCATTTACGTGTAAGGCGCATCAAAACGCTAACCCTATGTTTTCATGCCAGTAAAGATTAGTAACGTACCAATTATTTGTCATCAATGGGGCGAGTGGACCAAGGGAGCGCAACATGGACACGTAAGAACTCACACACGAAGTTTCGAAAGCAAAATTCAGCATTTTCCGTCACTAACTGAACTATGAAAGTCAGCTCATGATCCCCCTGCGGGTCCAGGGGTTAGAGTAGGCCCGGGGTATTCCTGCCTGTCGTAAGAGGAAACTAAAATGAGGCTAACACTTTTCGGCCCTGTGAGTTCAGGTACCATTTTATGGTTTGATCTGCCACTTACTAAATTCTACAGAAGTGCGGGCTATATGAGAAAGTACGCCTTACGGGGTGCATGAGTCGTCATAGTGCCGTTAGATTCGATCTCCTGACCTTATTGTCATGGCTTTGCATCTCCACCTGCAATTCAACTATTTAGGAGAGGACACTTTCCAGCGTATGTCATCTTCTTCCGTTGTCTCCTGTCCTCTTTCGCCCCCGTGACAATATAGGATTTCTCTGCGCCCAATATCCAGCATGGTAGCCAGTCGGTTGTGCTGGAGCCGTCGTGTACCCATTTCGTGGGTAGCCCCCTGACAACACATGGATCGCACTGCTGATGCCTGAGCTGTAAACTCCCCATGTATGCTAAGGAGTAGATGCCTGTATTCCTGGGGCATCAGGACTTCCGGCAACGGCCATCATGCCTGGTGCTCTTTGCTGTGGCTGGGTGGCAGCCGTAGTGAGTGCCCCTGATCAAAGTGGGTGGCATCAGGGCGGATGGCCCGCAATGAAGCGGACTAAGTCATCTCTTGCTGGTGACCGTACGGCGCCAGCAGTCTCTAAGAACGGCAAGATCGAGTACAATGCTGACAGATATGACCCTAAATCGTTTCCCTCCCTCGCTACACCATGGGAGGAACGCAGGGCTACAGAAAGATGAGCCCATATTCGCCTCGGTATTAATTCTATAGCAGAATGGATGGAGACTCCTTTCTACCTATGAGGCCTCAGTTTTTTGTTGGACATCTTCAGGATGAGTTTGGGGAAGTGATAGCGTTGTTCAAGATGAGAAGCAGTGCAGTCTTGATTCAGACAGCATACCCAGCTCAATCCTGGGCGTTTCTTGCTTGTGACCGGCTGGGTGATATTATTGTCTCAGTAACTCCCCATAAACGCCTCAACATGGTCCAGGGGATTATTTTCCATCGCGACCTCCTCTTGCAGTCTGACGACGTGCTCCACGCCCATCTAGAATGGCGGGGTGTTCATTTCATCCAGCGCGTTTACAGGGGACCAAAAGACAATAGTGGTGCTACTGGTACCTTGATCTTGGCCTTTGAGGGTGATTCATTGCCTGAAAAGGTCAAGGTGATGGTTTACCGTTGTGACGTTAAACCATACGTCCATCCCCCCTATGCAGTGCTGTAAGTGCTGGAAATTCGGGCACATGTCTTCCTGCTGCACTACCAACGCCACATGTCCAGACTGCAGACGGCCACTGCAAACAGATACTCCATGTGTGCCTCCTGCCACTTGCATCAACTGCGGAGAGCAGCACTCCCCCTGCGCGCCAGACTGCACAGCACTCAAAAAGCAACGGAAAATCATGTAGTACAAGGCCCTGGATCAGTTGACTTACCAAGAGGCTAAACGTAAATTTGAACGATTACATCCTGTTCAGTTGACGTCCACATATGCTGCAGCCACATTACCATCGCCATCACACGTACCATTCGTACCACATTTTTTGCCATGAACAATGGGCCCTCCAGGCCTCCAGAATAAATCGCCCCCCTTGGTGTAAGAGGAAGATCTCCTCCCACTGCTCCCAAAGCACCTACTTTTGGAGCAAAGCGCCCCCAAACGCAGGGGATATCGGTCCCCTCCCCCTCTCCCCCCAGCTGGGCTGGGGAAGTAACAGCCTCCTCCAGCCCCTCTCATGAAGAAGGGTTCCCTTGGGACCCTTTCTCCCAAGGTCTCCACTAATGCCACAGCAGACACCCGCCAGCGGCTAAAGGAGCCAAAAGCTGCTGGATGATGAGCTTCACAGTCTTCCTCCATGTCTGAAGGTTCTTCAGAGAAGTCCTCCCAGCGAGCCCCTAAAGAGAAGGGAGAGGGCAAGCAAACAAAGAAGTCTGCTAAGAAAAAGGACCCTCTGGTGGCCCCACACCACCACTCTCTACCAATTGTGCATCTGTGGATGTCAGGTGGTTTGTGTCTGTCCTGAACTCAGTATGCAGTGAACCTGTGCCCCCTTCAAACCCCTCGTGAAGCAGCGGCTGTCAGGATTAGGACGACGCAGGAAATAACTGTCTGCAATGTATATCTTCTCCTGAGGACCTGGATCTCACTGATGTTTCATTCACAACAGGAATGGATACAAATACACAATCGGTGGCAGCAGGTGACCCTAAAGCGTAACCTGCCTCCTCGCATGCTTCATGCCTTCCCAGCCTCACTATATCGTCATCCACCAGTGGAATTGCTGCGGTTTTTTCCACTACCTGCTGAGCTATGGTAACTGCTAAGCTTAACTCCTGCTTTCTGCATTGCCCTCCAGGAAACATGGTTCCCGGCAGTGCAGACCCCTGCCCTTCATGGCCATAGGGGATGTTACAAGAACCATAGCGACTATAATAGAGTGTCAGGTGGAGTTTGTGTCTGTCCTGAACTCAGTATGCAGTGAACCTGTGCCCCCTTCAAACCACTCCTGAAGCAGTGGCTGTCAGGATAAGGGCGAGGCAGGAAATAACTGTCTGCAATGTATATCTTCCTCCATATGGTACAGTACTCCTGAACGCATTGGCTACACTGATTCATCAACTTCTTAAACATTTCCTTCTTTTGGGAGATTTTAGCGCCCATAGCCCCTTGTGGGGTGGAACTGTGCTTACTGGCTGAGGTAGAGATGTCGAAACTTTCCTGTCTCAACTCGACCTCTGCCTCTTAAATACTGGAGCCCCCACACATTTCATTGTGGCTCATGGCACTTACTCGGCGATTGATTTATCCCTCAGCAGCCCAGGACTTCTCCCATCTGTCCACTGGAAAGCCCATGATGACTTTTGTGTCATGAATATGGTTTTAAAATCAACACACCTCCCTTTCCCATGTCTTTCAAAGCAGACGACTTGTACCGTAAACTAAGTTGACATTTACCTTTCTCCAATATTTCTATATCAGCACAAAGACATTCAAATTTTGAGCTCCACAATACTTTGTTCTTTAAATGCAATAACTGCATTTGCCAGTGTCAGGGAGAAAAAATTAGTTCTGTTATAGAAGTATTAAGAAGTCTTTTTCTTTTTAACAAATGTTAACATCGCTTTCCTGTTCGTGAATTTTTGAAACCCATTGAGAGAAACTTCCCTCATTTTTAAAAGTGTTGTTTTTAAATAGGAAATGTCAATATCAGATTACTTTGTTGGCAATGTTTCAAAGGGCTTTGGAAAATGAATCAAAGTTGCTCTTTCAAAATAGTGAACAAGATTCGTCTTCTATAACTTCTAACATGGAAAACATTGTTTCATTTTTCCTGTAGTTTACGATTAAACTCATTTAGATGAGACATAACGTCTACCATGAAACAAATTTTTTTGATTCACTGATCATTCGTTAATTCTGGATAGTGAACACTCCTCTCAAAGAGAAAAGTTTTAATTTCTGTTAATAAGGAAGTGAAGAGCTTCAAAATGTTCTCTCTATAACCAATGATCTGAGAACTCATTCTCATATTAAACTAAAAATTCTTTAAATTGGCGATAATAAAGATCTTTAGGTATAATGTAGTTGATAATCTTAACAAAGAATTGCATAATGTAGCACATTTCCCCTGGAAATATCTGCTACAAAGCGTGTCTTGATGAATGATGCGATGGTTACTGTCTCCTGGATAATTTTTTCTTTCAAAATAGCAATAAATCCATTCCTTACGCCAGCCTTTCTGTCCTCCACATCTGTTGAAAGTGAAACAACTTTATCGAGTGAAAAATGTTTCACAGTGCACTCTATTACAGATTTCATCACATCCTCCTCACTTTTTTTACCTTTGAGTGGCAAGTTCTTTTTTAGGACATGTGGATGAAATAAACTGTACAATAGGTGAAATTTGCATTGGATCATTTATGTCACAGGTGTCATCAACTGCTATCGATAGAGCCGAATTCAACTTAAAAAATTCGACTTTTTGGTTGGTTTTATTCTAAGACTTTTTTACTGTTTCATCTTTCATTGCTTTAGCAGACAATGGTAACTAAATTTCTTTAGAATATCTTCTTTGTTCTTGGAATACCAAAATAGCTTTTGGGATGCACTTATAAAAAAATTTTTACTTTATCCTTCCCCCTCTTATATCAATGTAAGACGGTTGACTTGGTGCCGCTGCGGGATGTTCACACTGTTTGCCAACGTTAGCTATGTAATATTATCATGCGCCGTAACAATAAGTAGCTGTTGCGAATATAGTGTTGATCCGTCTGTGGTGTCGTGCCTAGTGACTGTTAATATTATTTTAAAAAATGAACTACTGACTGGCCATCAACTTTTATGTTGAGGCTTATCTCAGCAGCTATCAGCCAATTGTAAGCTTCGGCTCCCATCATCATCATCTGCTCAGGGACCAAGTTACAGCGTGCCGTCAGAATAAAGGGTGATTCAAAAAGAAAGAACAGACTTCAGTTGTTTGTTACCAGCAATGTAAGTTAGAAACACATTGCGTCTGTCACTGGATAGAGGAAGGTTCTAAGCTTTATGTTCGCACAGACATTAAACCATACAGTCAACGTGAACACAATATGTGGTTCTTGAAAGATCGAAACGGTAGTACATCCATTTCGTTACACAAACAGATGAACACGTCCCTGTTTACTGAATCGATACCTTCAACCATGGATACTAGAAAACACAGTAGGGGTCACGTGCAGGTGGGCAGTGAGCTGTGATTTCACAGTGAACCGTCCCGCCACGCTGCTTGCACTGAAGCTTAAAGGAACACGGCGCACACATGCTTAACTCATACATAGGTATGAATGTAACAGATTTTCCATGTTTTAGTGTATTATCATTTATATTGTTTTTATTGTTAAGCTATCTATTAGACTATCTTTTTCTATGGTCGGTGAAATATTAATGTGAAGCCTCAAAACTACGTCTTTCTCAAATTTTGTGAATTACTTTGTGTTTTTAAAACACTAAGTCTTAACTCAGTAAAACCTGGTGGAAAGCTAACTGCTTGAGTCTTCTTTTCTACAGTAACTTCACTACAAAGACGATATTTCAGTATGTCTCTGACAAAACATAACGCTCTATAAGACGGGCAATGTAAAGTCGCAGCCTTCGCAGTATCTTCAGATGACCAATTAGTACAGCGTCTTTTCACAACCACTTGTTGCTGACAGTTAGTAAAAGAGCCCTGAATCATTTTTTGAACGCATTTTAATTTCATGTAACTCAGCGCTACATCGAGAGAGACGATCTGTAAATCAGCTTTATTCTGGTCTTTTATTTCTGTCTCCACAGTTTCTAATTATTGGCATAAGCACGCATTGTAGCATTTACAGCAGTGTTTGTTTCCACGGTTAATGTTCTGTCTGGTAGTAATTTCTTCATTAGTTGGTAATAATATTTACATGTAAAACTTGTTTACGATAGTTTCGATTCTGTGCCCGAATATTTCTCTCATTATCAGGCACATTACAACGCCCTAATTCGGCACCGGAAGATGGTAGCTTCAGAGGTTGAACAGAATCAGTTTTCAACTTTCGTTTCGAAGGAATATTCAACAATTCATTTTTCAAATCCTTTCATGATCCAAATCAGTAAAATGTATTGAGAAAATACAGGAATTTTCAACTGAAAACGAATATGCACCTTTACAAGCACTTATCAGTTTTCGTTTCGTCTGATTACTTTTAGGAAATACATGAAACTTCATTTCCAACCTACTTATTTGCCTGCTTGGTTAGTACAACTGGCGATCTCACAGCAAGCCATTATTTTTCACTTCGAAACTTACTATAAAAATCCATCTATACGCTGATAATTAAGGGGTAACTCTGAACTCAATCACTAGACACTAAAAAAATTGACGCTACCGTAAAAAACTTTGTTTATCTTCGTAAATGCAATTACGACACAATACGTTATGGCAATTGCAGGCAACTGAGCGTTTATTGGGTTCACTTTGACATCAGTGGCGCTGCTTGCTTCTGCGCATTAGGATATTTAAAAAAAATCGGGAATCTGTTACATTAATACGTAAAGAACTACCTTTATCGGCCCTCCAAACATCGAAAAATAGTAGCAATATATCGAAGAAAAAACATATTGCCGGTTTTGGAGATGAATATTTATGTATTAAGTTATTCATTAGATATTCTGTACAACAACCAACTAAAAGTCTGCCTATCCCCCTTAGAGGAAGAACTGAAAGAAAAACACCTAATATAAAAGTATATAATTGGACTTTGCGCAGATGAAAAGCTTTTAGCTTGTATTAAAATATTTTCTTGGTCGAGATTGCCTTGCAATATTTCATTCCAGTTAACCTCTCACACCTTATTTTTTTTAATTTCTCATTGGCTACATGTCAAAATAAACCTTTTTCACGCTAATATAGGAACATTCAAAATATTTTACATAGTGCAGTCGTTGCAAGAAGAAACTTTTGAGGGCCCCATCAAGTATCCTCATGTCCGGAATCTGGCAGCTAAGTTCACTTTTCGCCATAGGGACACCAGGTTTCAGAAACACATTTACCACTGGTAACTGTGTTATTCCAGACACTTCTTTTTTGCATTCTTAGTGTGTCAAAATGTAATTGTTTTACATTGCTAACATAACCCTCATCGTTTGTACATAACAGGATATTGTGTAAGCAAAGCACAGAAGCTCAAATGGCTCTGAGCACTATGGGACTTAACTACTCAGGTCCACAGAAGCAATACTGCAATTACACTGATGTAATTTGAATTGTATGTAATACATTTCTGTTGCAGAACATTCGAAATGTTGTTAACTGACTAGATTGCAGATGCAAGTGAATCATTTTTTAATATTCTTGTTAAAATAAAAATATAGCTCCACACTTTATTTGTTAAGCTCCCACTAATCCTGTCATAAATACCACTGTAAGACAAATTGTAAGCCTACTCTGATATCTGTCTATGGCAGTGATTAGATTAACAAGGAAGTAGGAATATAAATGCAAATGTAAGATTATTGGAATAATTTTTTATTAAAAAACTGTTCTTACGCTTTCCAGTTATTCTCAGGAATTCTTAAAACATTCTTTGTGTAGTGTATTCAGCTGTTTAGTTGCTCCTGTTATTTGGAACTTTGAGATTGTGTCAAAGCACATGCTCAGAAACAACTAATGTTTCTGAAGGAACCAAATGTGTTAAAGCTACTGGTGACAGCACAGAGATAAAATTCTTGTTTTGTGTCCAGAATTTAAGGGCATTAGAAAATCTTCAAATGTTAGGCTGATCTAAATATTGTTTCAGTTCTGCTGGCATACTACCAAAATTCTTGCTAGGCACTTCATTTGACTTACTTTTAAGAGCATTTGCTCATATCTATATCAAACGGATGATCTGGCTTCTTCCATCCCAAAGGAAGCAGCTCCTATGGCAGGTAATTCATTTCTTTTCCTTTTATGTTCCAATGTAATTTCATTGGTTGGATCCGAAATTGCCTCAGAAAAAGCTGACGTGGCACTGAAGCCTTTTAAAATGTGGATTCATTACAGTGGCTCTGGCTAAAAATATGTTGTGTTCCAAAGCAACCAATTGGTTGTTTATGCCTCTTAATAAGTCATATTGCACAGATATTCCGGCTGCTATAGACGGTGTACTTTGTTCAGCTTCATGCCTCACTAAATTGGTAAGAGGTATAACCAGACTGGCTGTTACGTATTTTTCTCCACTTAGTTCTTCTATCGCCATTTTAAATGGAGAAAGAAGCGCATCTAAGTCATTAGGCCAGTTAATTGTGAAGCTACCACCATGTCTGGCACATTATGATTGCTTCATCTTGCTAATGCTTTTTGGCAGTTGAAGATGGTTATAAAAACCTTTTGTATCATGCCCAGGCATGAATTCCACTGACTGACTACTGCTTGAATAAGCGTTAGTACTTGGCCTCCTTCTTTAGCTTCTCATTCTTGCTCTGATCTAAGGTCATTGGAAGTGCCGACACAGTGCTTAAAATGTCTGACAATTGTTTTAATTTGGTCAAATTCAATGTTTTCAGAACACCATCAGTTATCAAATTAATGATATGAGTAATACAGGAAATTCTTTTACTTTTCCCCAAAATTAGCTTTACAGCAGCTACCATGTTGCTATCATTGTGAGTGGAAACATTTACGACTTTTTCTTTATCAATGGAGAACTGTTCTGTGATTTTTTCAAAACTCTCTTTGATATAATCTCCTGTGTGTTCCTGAAAAACAATAATTCATAACGTAGTTAACATTATATTACCAACTTATTAGATAGAATGACAAAAATATTCAGAAATAGCTGTCATGTTGTGAGTAGTAAGGCAACAGCTGCTCGAACTTGCATCAATGACATTCACGTAGTGGACAGTCATAATTAAAAAACTTCTGGTGGAATGTATCACTGTAAAAATATCACTGCTTAGGGCAAGGGAACTTACTTCTGACAAGTCACTTGATAACAATGCTTTTTCAGCAATCTATTTATCTTCCTCTAATTCATTTACCTAACAACCATCAGTTGTTTGAAATTAGCCATGAATTTCAAAAGTATACAATAACCAACGATTTTTTAAAATAAAAATAGAGATTTAAAGGATTCACCTTGAATCTTAATGGTACTTTATTTTGATAACATACTGCTTGAATAATTTTTTTTATACTTACCTTACCAACACAAGACAAAGAGTAAATTGTCCTTAATAATCATATACATTAAAGATTAAGTAATCGTAATATTCCACACTGCTCCATCTGAAATTTAAGGAGATACTGTAATAAGACAAGAGAAACATTTACAAAATGTAACTTAGTGACTGCAAATAAATCCTGAGTCACACATAGCTTGTGAAACATAGTTTACTGATGTGCATTGTGCACAACTGACGAAGCAATAAGGGAAGAGTGGGCCTGAATTGTTGCATGTACAACTTTCTTTGTTCTACATTGCCATATGTGGCATTTGTCTTTGTTGTAAATGACATTTCTCCCATTCTGTAGTTGATGTAGCATAACTCACTATTTAACTTATGATTACAAAGACAGATTACTGCATTTGTCTTTCTTTTATTTCCAGTTCAACCTATGCCAGATATTGTACCACGCCAGTGACTGGAAACATTACTTAATAAGTATTTATATGCAGAAAACAGTACTATCTGAAACTACCTGAAAAATTTAATTTTATTACAATTTCTGACAAAATAACATTTATTACGCAATTTCGCATTTTCAGCCTTAATTCACATTTATATTTGCGTTCATCTCGAATTTTTCATTTCCCTGAGTAGAAGGCAAGATAACTCTTGAAAACAGACATATCCAATCAGTACAGTAGAATAAGCAGTGTAAATGTTGAAACCTTGTTTGTTTTTGCAGTGTAAAAGAAATTTTTACTGGTCTTTCAACTTCAGAAATTAGACAGAGATAATTAATAATATTTTAGAAGTGAATCTAATCCCATTGAACATAGAAACTATGTTTTCAAAGAAATTAAAAAAATATTTTCCTCTTGTGCTACAGCTCTTTAATTTTTCGAAAAGTGTTGGTAATGTAGAAATGCCCTAAAACTGTGGAAAACTGAGTACCTCAAATGAAAACAAATAAAACTGTTGGAAACTATTTTATTTTAAATTAAATGTAAACTGCACAAAAGTTTTTAAACATAATTTTAGTAGAGAAGTGTTTCATAAACAAAGTTCACTTGCAAAAGTCTCATATGTAAACGTCAGCTTCACTTCCTATAGACAACGAATGACTTCACTCATGACACACTACATACTTAATCGGCAATTCTCCCTGAACATCTTTGGAAATAAATTATTACAAGTAATTTATTGAATGTGGCTACTGTGCCATGTTATGTATGCTTCCACTTTATCTGCACACTGACCATTTCAAATTTCGGTAAATTACATTATGAAACTATTCATTCAAATTTCATAGACGACTGTCAAAATATTCCATGTTCCTCACTTTATAAGCTACCTAATGTAAACAAAGATAACTGCTAGATAGGTAGGCAAATTCAATAGCAAAAACATTTCTCGAAAAAGGTTTAAAATATGTGCGAACGTAAACTGAATCACAGCCACGGGTTTGTTGCTCAACTGACTGCTAACCATCTACCATGATAAACAGGAACTACTTTATCAATTTCTCGCTAACTCTACAGGCAGGTACTAGACGGTTCCACATTACCCACACGCTTCCACATTTACACCCCCCTCTTCTACATTGAATTTCCCAAGTTGTATGTGAGTTATCATAATGCACAAATTATTTAGAAGTAACAGTTGAACACAGTCACAAAACACAACAGAAAACGTAAGTATGATTTGTGATACTTCAATAGAAACGCTGTTTAATGTATCTTCTTCATCGTTAATCCGGAAATGAACCATATTAATAGTGTTAGTGCATTAATATACAAACGCCAACGAAAGCGAAAACTTGCAATTATTACCTTATCAGTTAAAGCTCCATGTTCATCGCAAGATTTGGTGTTGTTGGTATTTGGACTGAATAAATTGAGATCTTCACCAGGACAATACTACCAGGGCCACTACTGCTAGCTTTGGTATCAGTTTTGTTTGATCTTTGTAGTTGCAAGTACGCATAGTGGTGTTTGTTCTTGAAATGTGCCTCTGGATTTGTTGTGTTTCCGCCAGTTTTACCTTTCTTTACACACAAATTACAAGAAACGCTTATCATATCCAGCTTCCTAACAAACTTCCACACAACAGACCAGTGCACTGCAGACAACATGATAGATAGATGGACATCCAGCGATCACAGGCCCTGCAGACCACGCACTGCTTCCACAAACTGCTTCCATTCCTTCCTGTTTTGCGCCCGGTTCCTCTAGGTGTCTTCAATTCCCAGGGCTGCTAGGTCCTTCTGCAGATCGTCCATCCAGAGCTGCCTTAGTCGTCCAGTGGGGCGTTTGGTGTTTGGTTTCCCCGCTAGTGCCATCTTCGCCTGTCTTCCATCTGGCATTCGAGCTACATGGCCCACCCATTGTACTCTTTTGCTCTTTATCTTCTGTAAGGTGGTTGGTTGTCGAATCAGAAGGCAGATTTCCTCATTTTTCCTCCTCCTCCATTCTCCATTATCTAAAACTGGTCCCCATATCTACCTCATTACTCTTCTTTCAAATACTAATAGTTTTTCCCTTTCTCGCTTAGTCATGCTCCATGTTGCTGAACTGTACGTCAGAGCTGTGCATATCAGCGTGTTGCAGATTTTCCTCTTAGTGTTCACTGAGAGATTTAGAGCCGAGCGTCTCTCTGAGGGAATGCATGTATTTCATTCCCACTGCTATTCTTTCCTTGATGTCCATTTTTATGTTGTTGTCCCTGGTAAACCAAGGTCCCAAGTACTTGAACTGGTGTACTCTCTTGAACCTCTTGTCATCTTCTTAATAGCATGACCTCTGTTTTGTCTCGATTCACTTTGAGCCCTACCTTCTCTGCATAATTGTGCATTTTTTGGTACACAAGATTACACTTCACAAACAAAATTACACGGAAGGAAAAGGACGCACCTTCACTTTTGGTGATATCCAATTTGTTAACAGTGGCAACTAACTGAATATAAGTGGCGCAATAAAAGGTGCCCGATAGGTCCATCGTTCGGTTTCGTCATATATTGGATTTGTTCACAACACTTGACGTTGACTTTACTGTTTCTTCATTGTCACCTAGCAGTTGTAGTGCCATAATTGTGTGGTGAAGCTAAATGTGGCAGTTTCTGTTTATAGTGCCAAGCTCTGATTACGTCAGCATTTCCCTTCACACGTATTTGCACACCGCATAGACCAGTCTCGGCATTTAGATTTTTTTTCATCATTTCCAGCAAATCTTTTTTGAAGAATGCCGATGATAAGAAACAGCACACTAGTTGCATCTAAAATTCACACCACCAACCCTCCCTGCCCCCCCCCCCTCCCTCAATTGGACATCTTTTGTGCCACCTATACTTGCTTCACACAGTCGAAGAGAAAGACTGGTCACGATGAAAGCTCAAAAAGTAGTTAGACTCCTTCACACAGTGAAAGTAGAATAACTATCTACTACAATTTCAAAAGAACTTTTTTAAACACTTGCCGAAAATTGCGAAAAAATAATATAAAATATCGGCACTCGAAATTGCCATTTTGATATCAATATAAAGGCTAAAAATATCGGCGATACGTGTCGGTATTTTGAGAGATTGCAGGGCACTCTCACTTTTGATGCAGCGCTTAATGTTCTTAGGGAAGATGATCTTTATGACTTGGTTGCTATATCTGATACGATCTGACTTCATTCATACGATGAAATGGTTGACAGTAAGTAACGCTCTTGCTTGTGTGCTCTAGTGAAGGAATAGCGATAAAGTTTACCTGCATTCAAAGGAAGAGGTTGCCGAGTTACCTGACTGAAGTAAAAGCATACGGAGACTGAGGGCCGAGGAGAGCACTTTGTCAGCGGAACCTGGGTGAAAACGTTTGCAGACTCCCAAGTCCCTTGGTCTCATTGTGCAGACACATCAGGTGGCGCCAGTCAGTCGGCGGCCGCGTCCAGGTAGGGTTGTGTTGTTTGGGGAAAGAGACCAAACAGCTAGGTCATCAGTCTCATCGGATTAGGGAAGGAAGTCGGCCGTGCTCTTTCAGAGGAACCATCCCAGCATTTGCCTGAAGCGATTTAGGGAAATCACGGAAAACCTAAATCAGGATGGCCGGACGCGGGATTGAACCGTCGTCCTCCCGAATGCGCGTCCAGGTAGGTTGACGAGTGCCGAGGATTCGCTGCACCTGTGAGGTGAGCTTTGTATGAACTGATGACCGGAAATAAAGCAGAGGATGGACCCTTGTTAGGTAGGAAGCCGATGAGACTGCTGTGAGCTTCTGCGGTTTTCCGTGGGACAGGGCAGTGGCACCCAGGCGTTCAGATTCTGCTACAAAACAGATTTGTGAAGGCACGAATCTTTTAGCGAGTTTATGGCCGTTCTTTGGAAAATTCGAAATGGATGCAACAGGAGAGAGAGCGATCTTTTTATGGAGGGATGAAATTGCATCCAAGTCATACTTTTAGCAAAGACACGGCATAAGAGCATGGGAAAGAGGCGACAAAGCTGAATCTTTTTCCTTTTCTCCCAATTAATTTTTAAAGTCGCTAGTTGCTCAAATCTGTGTATGGAGAGCAGGGGGCAGTCTCCCAGCTTCGAATTCCAAGCTCCAGTTCGTGATTGGCTCGTGCTAAAATGGGTGTAGTCTAATCATGTAAATGTCCTATGCTACGGAGCTGACGAGGAAAGCTGAGAGAAAGAGAACTCTCTCTTGTACTGGCGGTTTGCTAGTAGTGAGCGGCAGGTCTCAACCCAGACGGTGGGACTCGTGTCCTTTGCTAGTGTGCCACTTAGAGCCTGTGCCAGTCACCATCTGAACCATCAGAGGTACTGCTTCTTGCATCACACACACACAGCGAGTTTTGCGTGGGTGTACTTATTTGTTTTGAGTCTGCCGTCTAAACATTTGACACATTCTGTTACACATAGTCGTGGGATGGAGATTGGTTGGTTGTTTTGGGGGAGGAGACCAGACAGTGATGTCACCGGTCTCATCGGATTAGGGAGGTATGGAGAAGGAAGTCGGCCGTGCCCTTTCAAAGGAACCATCCCAGCATTTGCCTCGAGCGATTTAGGGAAATCACGGAAAACCGAACTGAGGATGGCCGGACGCGGGATTGAACCGCCCTCCTCCCGAATGCGAGTCCAGTGTGTTAATCACTGCGCCACCTCGCTCGGTCGTGGGATGGAGACAAATTGGTTTGGCAGACCAACAAACGGGTCCACCTGCACACTGGAATCCACTGCGGTTTCACAGGCTCATAGGGGATATCTGCATTCCGAATCAGTCGAACGCAAGACCGCGTATTTGCATATTTTCCGCGCAGGCGCCGTTAATAACAGATTGTCGCTGTCCGTGAGTCCAGTCGGCGATCGCGTCGTGGTGTGCCGCCCTGACATGCAGAAGGGTTAAGTATTTGCTGCTACGGCGTAGGGCTCCAATATATGCTTCTCAGCGCCCTGTTCTTTGGAACCGTATTTTTCTTTATGGAACAGTAGAGTATAGATCTTTTACAGTAGTGTAGTTTTTGGGGCATACGACAGATTCACAATTACGAAGTTAGATAAAGCCATTAGTTCTGGTTACTGAGGTGTGTTGATCCCAGCTGATCACTTTGTTCACCATAGACCCTATAATACTGAAAGCATTTATCAAATAAAAATGTTTGTGAGGCGTTTCTTTCGGCATTTTCTTTTTGTTTGCCATGTGATGTTAAGAACGAATAAATCTATTATTATTTAGACCACAATTCCTCCTAGCGTTCTGATTAACATTACCTTTGCCATTTTATTAAAGTCTTGATTGTAAATGAAAGACCAGAAGCTTGCAGTTTCTTGGATGAAGTATCGATATATCGGTACGTTGATATTTTATCAACAGCCCACTTTGTATGCAGCTAATGTCCCTACAGTGTATGCTAGTATCTATGAGTTCTCAACGGTGGGACAAAGTGGGACAAAGACTTTCTTTGTTGTTTCCCCGCAAAAAAAAAAAGAACAAGACGTGATCTCTGGTGACCTGGGAGGGCAAGAACAATGAAAAATCTTGTTCTCAACGTCCTCCAATCCAGCGTTGTCGGATGGTGGTGTTACGATACCGCCGCTTCCGAAGGTAAAAGTCAAGTGTTGCACTGCGATGCACAAAAAAGAAATCATTGGAATCTTCGAGAATTTGAGGAAACAACTAATTTTGCAGTAAGTTCAGGTATGACATTTTTGCCGGAGTTTCCTCTGGAAAAACGAAAGCTCCACACACTTTGTAAACAGAAACGTCACAAAACACTCCCATTTTCGGCAAATGTCTTTCATGTTCGACGAGGACGCCAGGATTTTGTAACCCCTAGATACTTACGTTATGGCAGTTTGCTGGATTTCATGAAAAGATGAGTCGTTCGGAAAAGTGTCCTGAGCCATATCCTAAAACTAAACTCCTGCCGAACAGGTACCGACCGGCCGCCGTGTCATCGTCAGGGCATAGACGTCACTAGATGTGGATATGAGGGGCATGTGGTCAGGACACCGCTCTCCCGGCCGCATGTCAGTTTCCGAGACCGGAGCCGCTACTTCTCAATCAAGTAGCTACTCAGTTTGCCTCACAAGGGCTAAGTGCACCCCACTTGCCAACAGCGCTCGGCAGACGGGATGGTAACCCATCCAAGTGCTAGCCCAGCTCGACAGCCTAAACCTCGGTGATCTGACGGGATCCGGTGTCACCACTGCGGCAAGACCGTTGGCTGAGACATATCCTGGAGAACTGAAGTTCGTACCTTTTGTTTTGGACGCCGGGTAACTGCAACTTGTGAGGAATTATATTCTGCTGTCGATTGAGAACACGCCACACCATTGTCTGAGAAAGATGAAGTTCCTGGGCTGCCCATCTTATAGACTTCCGAGGGCTCCGTGTGAACGCATCTCGGATACGCTCCATATTTTCATCACACATGCGTGGCTGACCAGTACTCTTCCCTTTGCATATACTACCGACTTTCAAATATTTTATATGCCAGTCAAAAATCTACTTGTGCAGAGGCGACTTGTTACTGAATCGAACGCGAAATGCACGTTGCACTTGAAAAACTGACTGACTTCGAGCCCAACACACAAACTGATTTCTCTTGTGGTGTAGTCGCCACGTTGGTACAAACAAACAACACCGTAGTTGTGTCGAAACTTTGAACCTTCCTCTATCCAGTGACATGCGCAATGTGGTTCAATCTTTTATAGTATGTCTGTAATAAACAACTAAAATGTCTTCTTTCTTTTTGAATCACTCACTATGTTCGCCATCTGTATATAAATTTCCTCTCTTATTATTCTCTTGGAAGATCAGATCCATTAGTTAAACACCGAACTTGATTGTTCTGAATTTCCTCAAATACGTTCTTCCATACATCACCGACAGGATAGTGAGGACTAAATGACAGGCGTTTAGCTGTAAAATTTGATTTCTTATTGTGAACCTATTTTGCCTGACAAATATGTTTGGGAGAGGGGGCCAGGTCATTTAAATTGTGAATAAACGAGAAGATCTCTGTCAGCTCAGCTTTAAATACACGGTGTTCGTCTTCCGTTTTTCTTTGCTTCTTCTTTATAACAATGGCAAGCAGGGCTCATGAAACTTCCTGGCAGATTAAAACTGTGTGCCAGACCGAGACTCGAACTCAGGACCTTTACCTTCCCGGGCAAGTGCTCTACCACTTGAGCTACCCAAGAACGACACACGGCCCGTCCTCACAGCTTTAAATCCGCCAGTACCTCGTCTCCTACCTTCCAAACTTTACAGAAGCTCTCCTGCGAACCTGGCAGAACTAGCACTCCTGAAAGAAAGGATATAGCGGAGACATGGCTTACTCACAGCCTGGGGGATGTTTCCAGAATGAGATTTTCTCTCTGCAGCGGAGTGTGCGCTGATATGAAACTTCCTGGCAGATTAAAACTGTGTGCCCGACCGAGACTCGGTCTCGGGACCTTTGCCTTTCGCGGGCAAGTGCTCTACCATCTGAGCTACCGAAGCACGACTCACGCCCGGTACTCACAGCTTTACTTCTGCCAGTATCTCGTCTCCCACATTCCAAACTTCACAGAAGCTCACTTGCGAACCTTGCAGAACTAGCACTCCTGGAAGAAGGGATATTCGCAGGAGAGCTTCTGTGAAGTTTGGAAGGTAGGAGACGAGGAACTGGCGGAATTAAAGCTGTGAGGACGGGGCGTGAATCGTGCTTGGGTAGCTCAGTTGGTAGAGCACTAGCGCGAAAGGCAAAGGTCCCGAATTGGAGTCTCCGTCCAGCACACAGTTTTAATCTGCCAGGAAGTTTCATATCAGCGCGCACTCCGCTGCAGAGTGAAAACTTTATTCTAGAGGGCCCATGAAAGTGTTTCAATAAAGGCATCAACACAAAATACTTACAATTCTGAAACTGATGAGAAAAGTACCTGGAGGATTTGCAGGTTGGTTGAAAAAATACACTTAGCTTTATCCTTCTAGCAGGTACTTTTGCAGGCAATTCCTTCCCCTCAGTGTATCCTTTTTCGACTTATCCGCTCTCTCATCTGCCGACTAACACTGAACACTGCACAGTGAGACTGCTGAGTCACTGCCTCACTCAGCTCGTGCTTGAATCGAGCCAACTTCCCCCGAGAGTACACGTCGACTGAAAGATAGCGGTCCACAACTGCGCAGAACGACAGAGAGTGGGGGCGAAAAGTGCCGCTTGTGAGGTGACCTTGGAGGGAAGGCAAAAAACTTCGGACAGAGACAAGTGGAGATGCAAAACCGCAGGGCTTAACTACGGTTCTGGTCTTTCCTGCGGGGACACGCGCTCGATTGTAACACATTGTATAACATGATGCAAAGATAGGACTCCACGATACGCGTTGACAAGTTATCTTTCTGGAAACGTTACGTGAGCGCTCGCACGTGATATTTTTGTAGAAGAGCCACACTCGAAAGGCCAGAGAGCCGCAAGTGGCTCGCGAGTAGCCGTTTGCCGTCCTCTTCACCAGGAGATTCATATTACCGCTGATGTTTTTTATCGGCGGTTATCAAAATCGTTTTTCGCTGATTTCAACGTAGATCAGTCAGTTGCTACTTGCGTTCTGAATTCACATGCAGCTAATTTTGTTCGATATGGTTACTGCCTCTATCGCCACCTACATCTTCAGCTGCGACAGTTGCCAGTAAAAGTAAGTAGTCTATTTCTCTGCAGGCGGATCAGAGGTTTGCGCGAATATTTGTTTTCTGGGGTGTAATCAGTTATGTGCCTCACAAATGTTCCGAAGATGTTCCAACAAAAATGAGGTTATTATACCTCATCACTCCAAAAAGTTTTCGAGACTGGATTAATAAAAAACAGGGAAACGTTGAGAGTGTGCTTTTAATGCTTAGGTGTTCTACATAGCGTCCGCCCACTAGAGTACAGCTCACAGATCGTTCATGCAACCATTTGAACTGTCAAGAACGCCCTTACTTGGAATATTGTGCAACTCCCCCTTCACAGTGGCTTGAAGGTCAGTTATGTCGTCAAAGCGTTGACTCTTACGCGTGAATTTCTGCACTTTGTCGTTTTGTGGTACGTTCGTATTGATAGCACAAACTCTCGTCACCCGTGACTTTTTTTTCAGAAAAGAACTGACCGCGTTTTGCGTTTCAAGCAAATCGTGGTAGGCGTGGAGGTAACATCGAATAGAACAGAAGTGATATCTGGCGTTCCGCAAGGTAGTGTCATAGCCCCTCTGCTGTTCCTGATTTACATAAATGATCTAGGCGATAATCTGAGCAGCCACCTTAGATTGTTTGCAGATGACGCTGTAATTTACCGTCTAGTAAAATCATCAGACGATCAATTCCAATTACAAAATGATCTAGCGAGAATTTCTGTATGGTGCGAAAAGTGGAAATTGGCACTTAACAAAGAAAAGTGAGAGGTCATCCACACAGGTACTAAAAGAAATCCGATAAATTTTGGGTATGCGATAAATCGCACAAATCTAAGGGCTGTCATTTCCACTAAATACCTAGGAATTACAATTACGAGCAACTTAAATTGGAAAGACCACACAGATAATATTGTGGGGAAGGCGAAACAAAGACTGCGTGCGCTTTGTTGGCAGAACACTTAGAAGATGCGACAAACCCACTAAAGAGACAGCCTACATTACACTTGTCCGTCCTCTGCTGGAATGTTGCTGCGCGGTGTGGGATCCTTACCAGGTAATATTGACGGAGGACATCGAAAAAGAGCAAAGAAGGGCAGCTCGTTTCGTGTTATCGCGCAATAGGGGTGAGAGTGTCACTGATATGATATGCGAGTTGAGGTGGCAGTCACTGAAACAAAGGCGGTTTTCTTTGCGGCAAGATCTATTTACGAAATTTCAATCACCAACTTTCTCTTCCGAAGGCGAAAATAATTTGTTGACACCCACCTACGTAGGGAGAAACGGTAATCATAATAAAATAAGAGAAATCAGAGCTCGAATGGAAAGATTTAGGTCTTCCTTTTTTCCCACGAGCCATTCTAAAGTGGAATTGGAGAGAAGTAGTATGAAAATGGTTCGATGAACCCTCCGCCAGGCACGTAAATGTGATTAGCAGGGTAACCATGTAGATGAAGCTGTATTGTTTTTGTTCGAGGTCTATGTGTGCGGGACAAACTTTGAACACACTTCTTCAAAACATTGTGGAGAACGTCTTGAACATTTGATTCAGAGATGTTCAGTTCGTTAGTCCATTGCGATAAGTGAAACAACAACGCTAACACACTATAGTCGTACGTCCACTTATTAACACTGCCGGCGCACTAATGACTGGTCGAAAGCACATCTGTCATTTATAGTAATCAGTACACACTACCACCGCAGTTATTACTCAGACGTCTCATATACGCCAGGACTAATGTCAGCCTCAGAACTTCATCATTTGTGCTAGGAAAGTATTTATAGGGTGACCGGCAGTGTGCTTTCTGCTGGAGTACCTTCGACCAGTACTTCGACGAGTACCTCGTTCCCAGAACCGATCGCGGTCCTCTGGTTTGGAGCCGAGTAGAAGGCTTAAACCAGAGGCTCAGACGATTCTGCGGAGATCTGGGGTGCAAATTTCTCGACCTCCGCTATCGGGTGGAGAAATGTAGGGTCCCCCTGAAAAGGCCAGGCGTACACTACACGCCGGAAGCGGCTACACGGGTAGCGGAGTACGTGTGGAGTGCACATGTGGGTTTTTTAGGTTAGAGAATTCCCTCCCTAGGCCCGACAAGACGCCTCCTGAGACACGGCAAGGTAGGAGTAGGCAAAATGCAACAGGGAATAACAATATTAATGTGCTAATAGTAAACTGCAGGAGCGTCTATAGAAAGGTCCCAGAACTGCTCTCATTAATAAACGGTCACAATGCCCACATAGTACTAGGGACAGAAAGTTGGCTGAAACCAGGTGTAACCATTAATGAAATTATAAACTCAGATTGGAATGTATACCGCAGAGACAGGCTGGACAGTGAAGGGGGAGGCGTGTTTATAGCGATAAGAAATGCAATAGTATCGAAGGAAATTGACGGAGATTCGAAATGTGAAATAATTTGGGTGAAGGTCACGGTTGAAGCAGGCTCAGACATGGTAATTGGATGTCTCTATAGGCCCCCTGGCTCAGCAGCTGTTGTGGCTGAGCACTTGAAGGATCATTTGGAAAATATTTCGAGTAGATTTCCCCACCATGTTATAGTTCTGGGTGGAGATTTTAATTTGCTGGATATAGACTGGGAGACTCAAACGTTCATAACGGGTGGTAGGGACAAAGAAACCGGTGAAATTTTTTTAAGTGCTTTATCTGAAAACTACCTTGAGCAGTTAAACAGAGAACCGACTCGTGGCGATAACATATTAGCCCTTCTGGTGACAAACAGACCCGAACTATTTGAAACAGTTAACGCGGAACAGGGAATCAGCGGTCATAAAGCGGTTATTGCATCGATGATTTCAGCCGTAAACAGAAATACTAAAAAAGGTAGGAAGAATTTTCTGTTTAGCAAAAGCGACAAAAAGCAGATTACAGAGTACCTGACGGCTCAACACAAAAGTTTTGTCTCAAGTACAGATAGTGTTGAGGATCAGTGGACAAAGTTCAAAACCATCGTACAATATGCGTTAGATGAGTATGTACCAAGCAAGATCGTAAGAGATGCAAAAGAGCCACCGTGGTACAAAAACCGAGTTAGAAAACTACTGCGGAAGCAAAGGGAACTTCACAGCAAACATAAACATAGCCAAAGCCTTGCAGACAAACAAAAATTACGCGAAGCGAAATGTAGTGTGAGGAGGGCTATGCGAGAGGCGTTCAATGAATTCGAAAGTAAAGTTCTATGTACTGACTTGGCAGAAAATCCTAAGAAATTTTGGTCTTATGTCAAAGCGGTAGGTGGATCAAAACAAAATGTCCAGACACTATATGACCAAAATGGTACTGAAACAGAGGATGACAGACTAAAGGCCGAAATACTAAATGTCTTTTTCCAAAGCTGTTTCACAGAGGAAGTCTGCACTGTAGTTCCTTCTCTAGATTGTCGCACAGATGACAAAATGGTAGATATCGAAATAGACGACAGAGGGATAGAGAAAGAATTAAAATCGCTCAAAAGAGGAAAGGCCGCTGGACCTGATGTGATACCAGTTCGATTTTACACAGAGTACGCGAAGGAACTTGCCCCCCTTCTTGCAGCGGTGTACCGTAGGTCTCTAGAAGAGCATAGCGTTCCAAAGGATTGGAAAAGGGCACAGGTCATCCCCATTTTCAAGAAGGGACGTCGAACAGATGAGCAGAACTATAGACCTATATCTCTAACGTCGATCAGTTGTAGAATTTTGGAACACTTATTATGTTTGAGTATAATGACTTTTCTGGAGACTAGAAATCTACTCTGTAGGAATCAGCATTGGTTTCGAAAACGACGGGCGTGTGAAACCCAGCTCGCACTATTCGTCCACGAGACTCAGAGGGCCATACACACGGGTACCCAGGTAGATGCCGTGTTTCTTGACTTCCGGAAGGCGTTCGATACAGTTCCCCACAGTCGTTTAATGAACAAAGTAAGAGCATATGGACTATCAGACCAATTGTGTGATTGGATTGAAGAGTTCCTAGATAACAGAACGCAGCATGTCATTCTCAATGGAGAGAAGTCTTCCGAAGTAAGAGTGATTTCAGGCGTGCCGCAGGCGAGTATCATAGGACCGTTGCTATTCACAGTATACATAAATGACCTTGTGGGTGACATCGGAAGTTCACTGAGGCTTTTTGCAGATGATGCTGTGGTGTATCGAGAGGTTGTAACAATGGAAAATTGTACTGAAATGCAGGAGGATCTGCAGCGAATTGACGCATGGTGCAGGGAATGGCAATTGAATCTCAATGTAGACAAGTGTAATGTGCTGCGAATACATAGAAAGATAGATCCCTTATCATTTAGCTACAAAATAGCAGGTCAGCAACTGGAAGCAGTTAATTCCATACATTATCTGGGAGTATGCATTAGGAGTGATTTAAAATGGAATGCTCATATAAAGTTGATCGTTGGTAAAGCAGATGCCAGACAGATTCATTGGAAGAATCCGAAAACAAAGGAAGTAGGTTACAGTACGCTTGTTCGCCCACTGCTTGAATACTGCTGGGCAGTGTGGGTTCCGTACCAGATAGGGTTGGTAGAAGAGATAGAGAAGGTCCAACGGAGAGCAGCGCGCTTCGTTACAGGATCATTTAGTAATCGCGAAAGCGTTACGGAGATGACAGATAAACTCCATTGGAACACTCTGCAGGAGAGACCCTCAGTAGCTCGGTACGGGCTTTTGTTAAAGTTTCGAGAACATACCTTCACCGAAGAGTCAAGCAGTGTATTGCTCCGTCCTACGTATATCTCGCGAAGAGACCATGAGGATAAAATCAGAGAGATTAGAGACCATGAGGATAATATCAGAGAGATTAGAGCCCACACAGAAGCATACCGACAATCCTTCTTTCCACGAACAATACGAGACTGGAACAAAAGGGAGAACCGATAGAGGTTCTCAAGGTACCCTCCGCCACACACCGTCAGGTGGCTTGCGGAGTATGGATGTAGATGTAGATGCAGATGTAGACATGGAGCGTAACACACTGAGGTGACAAAATTTAAGGCATAGCTCCTAATATCGTGTCGGACCTCCTTTTGCCCCGCATACAACAAGTCGTTGGAAGTCTCTTACACCAACATTGAACCATGCTGCCTCTATAGCTGTCCATTACTGAGAAAGTGGAGTAGGATTTTGTGCACGAAGTGACCTCTCTATTATCTCTGGAAATTTGTGGTAAGTTCCTATGGGACCAAGATGCTGAGTTCATCGAGCCCTAGGCTTACGCTCTATTTAATCTAACTTAAACTAACTTATGCTAAGGACAACACACACAGCCATGCCCGAGGGATGACTCGAGCCTCCGAGGGGGGCTGCCGCGCGAACCGTGGCAAGACGCATTAGACCGCGAGGCCTCTATTATGTCCCATAAATGTTCGATGGGATTAATTCGGGCGATGTGGGTGTCCAAATCATTCACTCGAATCGTCCAGAATGTTCTTCAAACCAAAAGCGAACAATTGCGGTCCGGTGACATGGCGCATTATCGTCCATAAAAATTCCATCATTGTTTGGGAACATGAAGTTCATGAATGGCTGCATGTGGTCTCCAGGTTGTTGAGTTGGACCAGAGGATCCAGTCAGTTCCGTGGAAATACATGCCACCAGCTTGCAGAGTGCATTGTTGACAACTTTGGTCCATGGCTTAGTGGGGTCTCCGCCACACTCGATCCTTATCATCAGCTCTTACCAACAGAAACCGATACTCATCTGACCAAGTCACAGTTTTCCAATCGTTTGGGTCCACCCTGTATGGTCACGATCCCAGGAGAGGCGCTGTAGGCGATATCGTGCTGTCAGCAAAGGGACTCGCGTCGGCCGTCTGCTGCCATAGTCCATTGACGCCATATTTCGCAGCACAGTCGTAACGGATACATTTGTCGTATGTCCCACATTGATTTCTGGGGTTATTTCATGCGGTGTTGCTTGTCTGTTAGCACTGACACACCTATGCACAAGCAGGTGTTCTCGGTCGCTATGTGAAGGCCGTCAGCCATTTCGTTGTCCGTGGAGTCAGGTAACGCCGAAATTGGGTGTCGTCGGCACACTCTTGACACTGTGGATCTCGGAATATATCATTCCGTAACGATTTTCAAAATGGAATGTCCCAATCGTCTAGCTCCAACTACCATTCCGCTCTGAAGGTCTGTTAACTCGCGGCGTGCAGCCATAGCCATGTCGGAAAGCTTTTCACGTGAATCACTTGAGTACAAATGACAGCTCCACCAATGCACTGCCTTTTTACACTTCTTGTAAGCGATACTACCGCCACCCGTGTATGTTCACATCGCTATCCCGTGACTTTTGTCACCTCAGTGTAATTGTTTCAGTTTGTTTCTTACACAGACAGCTGTTGAAGTCGGCGCCCTTGGACATAACAGCGGCCGATAGGTCACGAGAAATACTTTCAGCAGTATCATCTCGTGAGCTGTATGTACGTGGATAATGGATGCAGGTTAGTGAATTGGACTACGAATTGGTTGTTTGGTTGTATGTTACGTATGTCATAATCATCATCAGCTATATGGCCTAAAATGCTGGATAAGCTTCTTAATATACAATACGGCGATTCAACAGCTACATACATAGTCGGCAAGCCACTTTACAGTGCATGGTGAAGGGTAGCCCATACCATTACCAGTCGTGTTCTTTCCTGTTCCACTGGCAAATAGATCGAGGGCGAAACGACTATTTCGCCTCAGCACAAGCCTAATTTCTCATATCTTATCTTCATGGCCTTTACTCGAAGCCTGTGTTGGTGGCAGTTACAATCATTCTGTTGATAGCTTCAGATGGCGATGCTCTAAATTTTCTCAACAGTGTTCCTCGAAAGGAACGTGGCCTTCCCTCCAGGGATTCCCATTTGAGTTCCCAAAACATCCCCGTAATACTTTAATGTTGTTCAGACCTGATCTGACCTGGTACGAATCTCAAAAACTCTAGCAGTAGTCGAGAATAGGTCGCACTAGCGTCTTATATGCTGTCTTCCTTACCTTTCCAAAATTCTTCCAATAAACCGAAGTCGACCACTCGCTTTCCCTACCGCAACCCTCACATTTTTCGTTCCATTTCATATAGTTTTGCAACGTTGTGCCCGGATATTTAAAATATGTAACTTTGCCAAGCAGGACACTACTAATACTGCATCCCAACATTATGGGTTTATTTTCCTACTTATCCGCATTAACTTATTTTTCTACATTGATAGCTAGCTGCCATTCATTACACCAACTAGACATTTTGTTTAAATCATCTAGCGTCCTGCTACACTCACTCAACTTCGACACCTTCACACAAACCACTGCATAATCAGCAGACAACCGCAGATTGCTGCCTATCTTGTCCACCAAATCAAACTACCTCCTAGCCGAAAAAACTTCCATGTGCACTCCACATGTCCTCTGCTACCTATGTATCTGATTCCTTTGTGTAGTGAACCCCTGACTTTTCAAGTAGAGCCCTACATATCCCCACCTGATAACACAGGTATAAAAATCTGCAGTCGACACTGTCACGGAATCGACGACACCTTTGGTTGAGACCCTCCACTTAGCTCCAAAACAAAGGGTCCCGATCAACCGTGGGAGCAATGCTGCAAATTGCGAGCTCTGCTTACACCCCAAACACGAGGCCAGAAACCTTTGTGTGTATGTACTGAGGATGGCCTCAGGATCTATGCAACAGGCGTCGGTGTCGACATGAGCCACAGCTTGCAGAAGAATGCAACCTGCACGCTCTATACCTGCAGGTAGGACTACCTCAACATCTCGGATGAGGCCGCCCAGCAGACGTACCTAGCGCACTTTGGATTTCTTTCCACCCCTAAACGCTGTCTTCTTAGGAAGCTCCATAATGCACCTAACGTTGGAGTTCCTGATAATTAGCCACCTCCTCCCCATGTGTGCTTGCTCGGACTTTGCTGAAGAAACGGCTATCTGCTCATTCACAGGGCGATCAGCCTCCATGTTAGTCCTCCACCACGTGTGATGTGGAGTATAATACGCCACTCACCCTGCTGTGAGGGCGGATCTACTGTATGGCATAAACTAGGAGATATCTTGGCAAGACAGCCTGTGGGTGAAACGAGGGAGACCTGAGGTATCCATGCAATGCACCAGATTCTCCACCACCGCTACACCCCAGGGTAGTAATTGAAGGAAGCTGACTATAGCCAAATATGCAATTCAGCTGTTTGCAAACTGCGGCCACCTCCTTCTGAATATGCACACATCTTATCCCTGCTAGCAAGACTAACTGAAGAAGTAAACTCTAAAAGCAGACAGAAACCTAGAAATGCAACTTGCTACCCTTCTGATGTGTCACCAATGGACGCTGATGCCTTAGTGAGCAGTGGAGCTGGCTGTTCAGAAAAAGTGGTAACTACCCTACAGACTTCCTGAAATTACACTTACAGTTAAAAACACGAGATTAAACCTCTTAAACAGAAAAACTTGGACGCAGTTTAAGAAATACGCTACTAGTGAAACACAGATAAAGCTCAATACGCTCCGTAGGTGTGGACGGGCAAGTCCCCTGTGGTGGTCAGATGGTGCAGACCGAAATCTTGACGACGAGTATGACTGCCCTCACAATCTCACGCAGTCCAAAATTGGGCCACTGTCACACCCGAATACCCCAGAAATTTGGATATTGCGCGATTCGACCAACCGATCAAATAGAGACCAAGAATGAGGCCCTTTCCAGACTCTGCCAGGTACTGATAAAACTGTCTCATTCAACATCTGATGATGTCCAAGCCCCTTACATATCCTACCAGGACTGGTAACTGCACTAAATACAAACAACATTAATGCGTTCTTGTGGCCATTCTACCTGTCACAGGGAATTACCACACTGATCATTTACATACCTGACGTGAATTGTACGTATATGTACGAAGTTATATTGACATCAGACCCTGTCTTTTGGGTGCTTCACATATTTTGTTAGGCAGTATATGTTAACTTGGTGCAGTATTTCCGGAGTGAAATTTCCCAAAATTGGAATTGTGTGCCTTTGTATATTCTTCATAACGTGCAACACCAAACACACAGCTAGGGTCGTTGGTGAAACCACCATAAAATAGCTCTGAGCACTATGGGGCTTAACATCTTAGGTCATCAGTCCCCTAGAACTTAGAACTACTTAAACCTAACTAACCTAAGGACATCACACACATCCATGCCCGAGGCAGGATTCGATCCTGCGACCGTAGCAGTCCCGCGGTTCCGGACTGCAGCGCCTAGAACCGCACGGCCACCGCGGCCGGTGAAACCCCCATAGTTTTACTCATTGTTTACAGCGTATTCTTCCTTTTGTAACAGAAAAGATCACTATTATGTAAGCTCATTTACTGAGGGGCAGAGAAACTAAGTGTAAACTTGGAAGTAAGCACTATGTATCCTCTTTGTCACCTGGAGTTCTTGTCACGAAGTATCGCTGCCATTATCAGCGCAAAATCGTGCGCAACGATGCTTACGCGTAAAAAAAAAACATGTTTCAAAAACCTTTCGAGATTTATTCTTGACATCAAAATATAAATAAAATGTCGTGTGACTAGGCCCTCGCGTTGGGTAGACCGTTCGCCGGGTGCAAGTCTTTCGATTTGACGCCACTTCGGCGACTTGCTTGTCGATGGGGATGAAATGATGATGATTAGGGCAACACAACACCCAGTCCCTTAGCGGAGAAAATCTCCGACCCAGCCGAGTATCGAACTCGGGCCCTTAGGATTGACATTCTGTCACGCTGACCACTCAGCTACCAGCGGCGGACATCAAAACACTACAAAACGTTCAAAAACATGGGTCCAGAAACCCTTGAATTTGGTATTCATGGCACAAAAATGATACTTTTTCCAAATACTTTTACGTTTACGTAAATTCCTCGAACTGACTATCATCTTCCATGCATCCCCTGAACCTGAATTCCGTACTTTGACGTGCATTCCGGCAAACATGGTGTGTTCTGTATTTGCTCAAATCACTTTGCTTATGGGCCCTCAGAACATCGATATTGGGTGTGTCCGTTGAATACACCGAGGATTTTAAATGTCTCGAAAGGAAAAAATCAGTTGGATTCAAATCTGGTGACCGAGCAGCCAATCGAATGGATCTACTTCGACCAATCCACTCATTCGGAAACTGGATGTCGAGATATTGCCGAACTACCCATGTAAAGTGAGGTGGAACACCATCATACATAAACTACCTCCGTTGGATGATGCCTATAGGTACATCATCAAGTAACTGAAGCAACTCATGTCTGAGAAACTGCAGATACCTTTGTTCAGTAAGATGTTACGGAAAAAAGTAGGTGCCAATGAGATGATTGTGAATGATTTCGCTCCACACATTGAGGTTAAACCTTCGTTGATGTCTGTCTCGTCGCAGCTCGTGGGGGTTTTCATAACCCCAGACTTGGTTTTTAAGTTAATTCAAGATCCCACCAAGTGAAAAATCAGCCTCTTCAGTGAATAAGTTACATGCTAAGGACAGCATAAATACATCACACTGCCCTAACATGCGTTGATGGAAAGTTATTCATGGTTGAAAGTTTATCTCATTTAATCTGTTGAAGGTGATACAGAAGATTTTCATATTGAATGTTCCAGATCGTCATGCGATAAAGCGCTCCATTCTCAGCGTTATTGTACTAATTCGTGGAGTTTTATCCACAGTACGAAGAATCCGTTCTTCAAGCTCAGGCATTCATGCATGACATTGACTCCAACCATCTGCAGCTCTCTTCTCAAATGAGATTTGATGGAGCTGAAAATTGACTCCAGTAGCGGCAGAGTTGCAGCAGGTGGGAGGCTATTGCCCCTCAATAATATCAGAGGTTGTCGGTGCTCTACGTGCTGAGGTGAGCACTTGCTGACTCGGACGATGTCTTGTGACAGCAGTGACAGTATGTGTGCAGGACGCCGCTACTGGCAGTCTGACTGACTCGTGGTCGCTGCGTATCACACCAGGACAGACAATGCTTAAACTGTAACATCCAGCATGGGCGATGTCGGAGGAGTATGCCCACAATGGGCAGTGATCGGCGGCAGTGAATGCCCTCGGAAACTGGTGTATAGCAACAGAGAGATCGGGCAGCCCCTATACCATGCTCGTACATGCTCAGGCTAAAATATGTGATTCATGTGGGAGGTGGTCACCAGCAGAAGACAGTTACCCAGTAGGTGACCTAGTGGTGCAAAGATGCAAAGTTGTTCGCATAAGGTTCCCAATTCAGGCAGTCACCTGCTGCTAGTGGAGACAAAGCTCCTAGAAGGCGGCTGGATGCTTCATCTGGAACTGCAGTGGTCTTCATGGAGTTAACAGCTGATGAAGACAGTGGCGCTCAGCATACATCGCCCAAAACTGTGTACAAAGAACGTCAGCGAGCATCTGAGAACATCTAAGAATGACGGTTTGATTTGAGAGGTGTTTATAAATGTTTGCTGGGCAGCACTTCTCCAATGGCAGCACCCCCACCCCAAAAGAGACAACAGACTGTAGCAGCTCGGTGTCACCATAGGGTGGCGATGACTGCTTTTCTTCAGTTTTTCGGCCTTAGCCAGCTTCTGCAGGAGTCAGCCACAGAAGTAGTATTGCCCAACTGCACGCTGCAGATCTGATGATTAGCTTCTTCCACTTTGTTAGCTTTTTGAAGGACTCTTTCGTTCTAAATACACCTTCTTGCGAAAGGATGCCAGTAGTTAGGCTACCACTCACTTCCCTCTGCGTTACATCATTTTGTTGTGTTTCGCAGGAGAGGTTCATCGCAACTGGCGGAGCTTGGGTGTAACGCTTCTTTCTCCTTGAAGAAATCCACTCTCTGGATTGGTACCCGTCTATGTCTCTGTACAACGAATATCTTAACAAACAGTTTACAAGCCGAAATAAAAAAATTGCAAGATTTTTCCTCTTCCACCTACTCTAGTTCTTAGCATAAAGCACATGTTTCATTGGCTGTTCTTTAATTCTAAACGTTATTTTCTATGCCTAGTCTCGCGAACTTCTCTCGTTTTCACACATAGGCATCAGTCTATTGAATTGTCACTTAAAAAACTAATAAAATAAACCACCTAAACTCTTTCTTCTCAGCAAATTCCTTCAACAAATTATGTAATATGAAATGGGTCCACTCCATTTCTCGTGTTTGGCAACTCTACTCGTTCAGCAGTGGTGTCTCAACACACTGGTTTGGCTTCTCATCCAGAAGCTTGTCTTTGAAACGAATATTTGCCGTCGGCCGGAGTGGCCGGGCGGTTCTAGGCGCTTCAGCCTGAAGCTGCGCGACCGCTACGGTCGCAGGTTCGACTCCTGCCTCGGGCATGGATGTGTGTGATGTCCTTAGGTTAGTTAGGTTTAAGTAGTTCTAAGTTCTACGGGACTGATGACCTCAGATTTTAAGTCCCATAGTGCTCAGAGCCATTTTTTGAACATTCGCCTTTCATTTCCTTAGAAAACACATCCTTATTTCTTTCGTTCACGCAAAACCTACATATGGCTTCACCACGCACACTACATATTGCTCGGTAGTTCCATTTGTTCCCTTTGCTTTAACGCTGATTGCAGATTGTCTGCGTTTTGTAGTGCCATAATTTCTTGCACCTTTTCTCATCAAAACCAACTTTGTGTCCTTCGGCAATTTATTGTGTGAACTGAATGTTAACGGTTTCGTTCGCAGTATAGTTGGCCATAAAAGCTTGCAATAGAATATCATTTGCAGCGGTCGCCTTTGGCTGAAACAATGTCTCCCCAATTTCGATAGGGCACTGCCGAGGAACAGTTACACGACGTTTTTTCTTAGCATCAGCAGCACAGTGCAAGTATCACCAACTTATCAACCTCATGACCCTTAGCTACACATTCCTGAAAGGATTCAGTCTTGTCGACTATCATTAGTCATACAAGCATTTCTCCTCTTTCTTCTATGCCTCCATTTCCCCTTCCAAGAAGGCGGCGCTATCACAGGTGGAGATGAATTTGCGTCCTTCGGAAATAAATGCGTCCTTATTACTTCGTCATCCACAACATAACTAAAGCCATAAATAGCTTCCAGGGCATTCTTCGCAGTATCAACAATAAGATTACCGTCTGCATTTACACCCTGAACGACACAAAAATCAATGGCACATGTACCCCTGGTCTAGTCTCCATGGCCTGCGAACAGCACTCACTATCACCCAGAGGAGTACATGCTACTACAACTACAGCAAAGTCATAAACTCATCCATGTTGGTAGACGCATTTCATTTAGTACAGTGTACATGGCTTCCTCAGGAACTACAGCTAACTCAAACTGTGCATGTTCGCAAGACTTTGGAGGTGATAATTCTACAATAGTCTCCCTAAATTTACAACACGTCTCCCTGGTGGGCAGGCATGTGGACACCTCTAACGAACTTCTGTCGCTCAGTATCTCTAAGACACAGAAGCGATGGTTCTGTGTCTTCAGTGACACTGCTGTGAAAATTATATGCAGTGGATTTGAACATGAATGACTAAAATGTAGCCCTATGTAGCGAAACTGAAACCGACAAATTGTATTTTTTTTATACTCTAAGACTGCTCGTATTATTTGCCACATAAGTAAGTCAAGGTGTCAGCCGGTGTGGCCGAACGGTTCTAGGCGCTTTAGTCTGGAACCGCGCGACCGCTACGGTCGCAGGTTCGAATCCTGCCTCGGGCATAGATGTGTGTGATGTCCTTAGGTTAGTAAGGTTTAAGTAGTTCTAAGTTCCAGGGGACTGATGACCTCAGATGTTAAGTCCCATGCTCAGAGCTATTTGATCCATTTTTAAGTCAAGGTGATCGAGGGATCTTGTCCATTTGAATTATAGACAGAATTCATTATCGCGACAGCTTTAGTCATCAAAACATTTAAATGGAACATAAATATTATATTCTTCCTCGTGTTCGTAAAATAAGGTGTCCTGACACACGCCTGTGAAAGTTTTTACGGTGGGTGGTGACTTGACTTTACAAACACGCGATCTGACTGTGATTAATTCGAATTACAGTGATTTTGAACTGAACCCTGGAAAAAAATACCACAGTGCGTTTAGATGAGAAAACTGCTGCTGCAGTGGCCGGCAGTAAAGTAAGAGAAATTCTCTCTGAAGATTCCTAGCGACATTGGTACGAAATGCTCACCATACACATGAAGAAAACTCGAGAGGCAGAGGCCAGTGCGCCTCGGTGTCTGGTCGGATGTCGGACGTCCGTCTGATCCTTTCGTTCTGGTCCACCTTCGTGCCCAGACAGGAAGTCCAAATCCACCTTGGTCCACGACGGAAATTCAACTGCAACCCTCCGCGGTTTATGGTCGAATCCCTGCTCCCCACACTATACGTAACTCCGCAGAAAGCTCCATGTGAAGTTTACACCAAAAAACTAGAACCACCAACTGAGAACTCGGGAAACACTAACATGCCAATGGTCGCATCAAAATGTTCAAATGTGTGTGAAATCGTATGGGACTTAACTGCTAAGATCATCAGTCCCTAAGCTTACACACTACTTAACCTAAACAAACACACACACCCATGCCCGAGGGAGGTCTCGAACCTCCGTCGGGAGCAAGCGCACAGTCCATGACTGCAGCGCCTTAGACCACTTTTTTTTCTTTTCTTTTTAGATCTCATTTTGCTCTATATTGTTCGTTGAATTTGTTCGTGGCGGACGTCCGATGACACCCGTTGAGGTTCTTTGTTGATCCGTTCACTCAGTTTTTTATTACAGAGGGTAGCTAACCCTCTGACCGAGCACGCTGAGCTACCGTGCCTGCGACCGCTCGGCTAATCCCGCGCTGCTGGACGCATCACTTTGTGTACTGTACGGTATCCCTCCATAAGAGTGGAAAAAACTGTTCTTCCAATCCCAGCACATCTCGAGGCATGGAACAGGCGTCCACTGTGACGATTTATGACATCATTGATCGAGTTCCAATCAACACAATGTTATTCGGCATGCATGGGAAACCGCACGGTCCAGTGAATCTAAGTAACATAAAAAGAGAGCCACAGCGTTCTTGGCCACTCTGTCCAGCCTACAGCAGTGTCCCTACAGATTGTTCTTTCCGGCCTGGCTGATATCGATCTTACAGAAAGCTTCCCAGGCAACATTATGAGGGCTACTGGTGAAACCACCGAATGTGCTTTACCTCAGCCAAGAACATTTACCGCTCCCTCCTAATGCCACTCAGTGAAGTTATGAAAACTGTTCTTTTTTTCTCTGACTTCAGGGACAATACGCCATGGCCGTGCTGGGCTCTCTGCCACCTGTGGCCAATGTCCCCCTCCCCGCTGTGGCTCAGGCCAAGACCTATGCGACTGCTTCCGCTGTGCTAAAGCACTAGCCTGGGTTCTTCTCACCTTCTCTGTACCTATAGCCTGCCACATTCTCCGAGTTATCACTATGAAGTCTCAAAACAAATGCCTGTCTCCTCCACCTCAGATAACTTCATGCATCTAGCTACTACTGAATTCAGCATTACAACCACTATCAACCCTCTGTAATTGTCTAACCACAGAGCACGTGATTTTCACTTCGACTGAGTAAATGAAGTGTAAGAAAGGCAGGTCAAAAGGACCTGCCATTTTCCAACTTCTGCAACGTCAGTACTTTTCATATCAGTTAAACTTACACTATTAACGTCTTTCCTCTCAGTTCCGCTTTCGCGCAATTACTACGCTTATTAAATCTCTTAAATCTCCCGTGAGGGTTAATATTCCTTGTTGCTGAATAAACATACTGGTCGTTTTTAACCCACCAATCGTCCCATTCCTACCCCCTCTTCTCCACCTTCTCTGAAGTAACTGATTCACGCCAATCTCGGCTCCTTTCCTTCTCAACTTTCACTTTCTGTCCTATATCTGCCTCGTTTACTCCAACAGGCTGTATTTGGAACACACATTCTGATTACTTGCTTGCAACTGAGCTACTCAGGCTGCTAAAATTTGCGTTGTTTCGACCAGGGTAGCCCCTGTGATATTGTAAACGACATGGTTGATCCTCTTTTAGTCACACAAAAAGCAACAAATGATAATAGAACAAAACAGAATGATGACGAGGAAATATAAATATACTGATAACGTAACACGTCTTATTATAACACAATCTTCATTCCCGAATGGCTACTTTACAGGCTTAAATACAGGATCGCAGCCTTGGCCGCGGCATATGCAGCTTCGCTCCCAGGGATACCGACATGGCCAGGAACCCACATAAAGGTAACCGGAGAACCGTCGTCCGCCAGCTTCTGAAGAGAGCGTTGGATCCGGTGCACGAAAGGGTGAACCGGATACGGATCACTGAGGCTCTGGATGGCGCTCAGGGAATCAGAGAAGATGACATAAGCAGAATGTCGGTGGCGGCGGATGTAAAGAACAGCCTGGTAGAGGGCAAATAGCTCAGCTGTGAAGACCGAACAATGGCCATGGAGTTGGCCAAGGTGCCTACTATCTTCATTAATAGTCATTGATGTAAGTCCACAGATAGGTGGACATGGCTAGCGATAGCATAAGCAGGTCGCCACAGCAGCATCAGTTGTCAGTAGCCTGACAACAAAAAATCGCCATGTCAGGCCCGTGGCCTCGAAGCAGCACGGAATGCAGCGAAGACGACTGCACACTAGACAGCACCGGTGCCTTTGGCAGCTGTTCTATTGGCGGTACTTTGCGTACGACACGCCAGGGCAAGGCAGTGCACCGACATGAACGGCAATGATGCATGTGGCCAATGTGGGCGATGATCAGCGATGGTGAGGGCCGTCAGGTACTCGTGTACAGCAACAGAGACCGGGCAGCCCCTCGCCCAGACTCGAGCTTGCGACCCACCAGGGAGGGATTGTCAGCAGACGATTGTCACCTTGCAGCTGAGCCAATGGTTCCCGGCGTATGGTTAGCAGATCGGGCGAATTCATGCTGCTACTGGAGGCAGAGTCTTTGGAAGCTGACTGGATGGTTCATATGGCGCTACAGTGGCCTTTTTTTCAAAGTGAACAGCTTATGAAGATCGTGGTATTCAGCATCACAAACACACAACTATACAGTCCTGTATGGAGAACATCAGATTGCATCTGAGAGCATTTGAGAATGAGGGTTTGATCCGGGGGAGGGGTCTGCTAAACGGTATGTCACCCGCAGCAGCACCCCTTCCCAGAAGAGACAAAAGGCTGTAGCAGACGAGTGTCGCGATAACTTCATACGTCCACCTTATCTTGTTTGGCCACCTTCTGAAGGGGCTTAGCCAGAGCTGTGGTATTGCCAAACTTTACCATTCAGAGGTGCTGGCTAGCCTCTTTCACTTCGTGAGCTCCTTGAACAAGCGCTTTTGCGCTCTGAATTCACCTTGTGAAACCCCGTCAGGGCTTGTGGCTGACGCTCACTCTTCTCTGTATGACGTCGTTTTGCTGAGCATGGCACGAACAGTTCATTGCACCTTATGGAGTCATAGTGCAACAGACTGTCTCTTGCAAGTGTTGACGCAGTCGTCAAACGTTCTTGCACAGTGCAACTGCCTTCCAGAGTACCGTTTGGCATAAATTTGACGTACTGGATCCACATACCCATCTGCTAGGCCGTACATGTGAATAATAGCCTTCATTACAGACTCTGAATATATCATTGTGATGCGTTGACATAAAAAAAAAAAATGAAAAACGAAATTCAGACGAAGAAAAAAAATGTCATGACCAACTGTTCAAATGGTTCAAATGGCTCTGAGCACTATGGGACTTAACATCTGAGGTCATCAGTCCCCTAGAACTTAGAACTACTTAAACCTAACTAACCTAAGGACATCACACGCATCTATGCCCGAGGCAGGATTCGAACCTGCGACCGTAGCGGTCGCGCGGTTCCAGACTGAAGCGCCTAGAACCACTCGGCCACAACGGCCGGCTAACCAACTGTGCACACGAAAGTGAGAAAAAGTACACATCTGAGATTCTGCATAAGCAGGAGTCACTACAGAATGTTACCATCGTACTTCCCTAAGGGAAGATTTTGTAAGGTTTTGATGTCAAGAATAAATGTCAAAAGTTCCTGACACGTATTCCGTACACTGCATAATGTTATCTGTATTTAATAACACGAGTAAATTTAGGATGAACTGTGCAATTCGCAACCACAATGCTACAAGCAAAAATAATTTCTGTACAGACAGTGCGTCACCATCTAGGGGTTCAGAATACAATTTCATACTGTGTTGCAGAAGTCTGTAACAGGTTGCTGGCAGGCATCAGATGGAAAACTGAAAATCACGCAGATATCCCAAAACAGTCAAAGATTACCTCATGAACCATTCCGACAACTATTCAGCATAATATTTGGACTTAGGGATGTAAATTTCACTTTAATGTTTGTATCAGACAGGTATTGACTTAGCCAGCATGTAGACAGCTGATAGTGGTCTGCGTAAATTTGAGTAAATGGTTTGAATTAATACGTAAAAACAACATGTAAGTATCCTTTACAGACATTTTCCACTCACAGAAAGTCTAGGATTTTTAAGGACATTATCATTGGGAGCGCGATGTGTGAGGTGAGTGAGCAGTGTATCGTTGAGAAACGGAGCGGGAGGTGTTGGTGCGTGTGTCGTTTAAGAAAACAAAAGTACGTTTATAGCTTGCACTTTCGCTTCTGATCAGTACTGCCAGACCAAGTCAGGAACAACGGAAAGATATGTGAAACGATGCTAAAGTGTCAGTCTTTTTCTTTGGTGTATACCGTATCCACGAACTACGTGTTTGCTGACAGTTACGGTACTGCCAGACCAAGTCAGGAACAACGGAAAGATATGTGAAACGATGCTAAAGTGTCAGTCTTTTTCTTTGGTGTATACCGTATCCACGAACTACGTGTTTGCTGACAGTTACGGTTTCACGCCAATGGTCGGGGAGTTCCAGGTAGACCGAGCGCGCTTTCGAGACTTCAAAGTGAGTCATTCAGTTGCTAGTGGTTACGGGCTACGGTTAGGCTGCGGCCAAGAAACTCGATAAGGAATGAATGTCGAAGATTAGATACCCATATCTCTATCGTAGACCTCTGCGATCTGAAATGTCCGATAAGCAAAGACGTCACGGCTGTTATAAGTTTCGGCAGGGGTGGCCGAGCGGTTCTAGGCGTTACAGTCTGGAACCGCGCGACCGCTACGGTCGCAGGCTCGAATCCTGCCTCGGGCATGGATGTGTGTGATGTCCTTAGGTTAGTTAGGTTTAAGTAGTTCTAAGTTCTAGGGGACTGATGACCTCAGAAGTTAAGTCCCATAGTGCTCAGAGCCATTTTTTCGTTAAAAGTTTCTAGACCTGCAACATTATCGATTTTAGGTCCACGTACTAAAGCAACGGTGACCCAGCCATTACCGTGTTGATCGGCGTCATTGTTGCTAAAGTTCAAAACTCCACCACAGAAAACTGATGGACCATGTAAGACGACTTGTGCGCCTACATAGTTCTCGGTATTAATAGCAATATTGTCTATTGCTTTATAGACTGTAGGACGGGTACGCCTTCTCCTCCTATAGTAACGTGGTTATTAATACCGAGAACTATGTAGGCGCACAAGTCAACTTGCATGGTCCATCAGTTTTCTGTGGTGGAGTTTGGAACTTTACCCTTGCCAATAATGACGCCAATCAACACGGCAATGGCTGTGTCACCGTTGCTTCAGTACGTGGACCTAAAGTCGATAAAGCTGCAGGTCTAGAAACTTAACAGCCGTAACGTCATTGCTTATCGGACATTTCAGATGTTCCTGGTCGAATATTTCTGGGAAGTAATTTTGTGAAGCAAAGTGTGTGGAATGGAGTGTTTTCAGCAATTTCAAGATTACTGAGTGATACGTGTATGGCAGCCATTAGTAGCACACGGCAAACTAATTTCATATGCGACAGTACATGAAAGTTGAATATCGGGAGAAGCCTTGAATAATTCCGGGTGAAGTAATTAAATAACTAGAAAGAGCTAACAGAAACTCGTAACGTGTAGGCTTTCATGGCCGGCATCTTCACGGATTAAAACTTCCTGGCTAAGAGGCTGTGGTCGAACAGTAGAAATTGTTCCTTCTGACATTTCCTTGCCAACTGCGGGCAACATCTCCCGAGGGGAGCCAACAGTAGTCATTGGCCCACCTCGTGAGATGTTGCCCGCAGTTGGCAAGGAAATGTCAGGAGGAACAATTTCTACTGTTCGACCACAGCCTCTTAGCCAGGAAGTTTTATTTAATGATTAACAGAAACTGACCTACGTGGCTACGTAGGATGTTGGAATGAGAAAGTCCGCAGCTCGTGGTCGTGCGGTAGCATTCTCGCTTCCCATGCCCGGGTTCCCGGGTTCGATTCCCGGCGGGGTCAGGGATTTTCTCTGCCTCGTGATGACTGGGTGTTGTGTGATGTCCTTAGGTTAGTTAGGTTTAAGTGGTTCTAAGTTCTAGGGGACTGATGACCATAGATGTTAAGTTCCATAGTGCTCAGAGCCATTTGAACCATTTTTGGAATGAGAAAGATTAAACAGAGCCCATAATTTTGCAACAAGAATAGACAATTTAATTTGAGTGACTTATTATTTAGTAACATATATTAGGTCCATTGTTTCCGGTCCATAAAAATGCAGTGTGGGCTGTGGTTTACGCACAGGGTTCAGTTTCATCTAATGAACCCCTTTCACTTGTCCGAATGGCGTAAAACTTGAGTGAATAATTTAGTTATTCAAAGAAATAAGTGGGCGGTGGGAGTGTGTTACAGTACCCAAGGTGTAAAATGGCAAACACCATTTTCAGTTTGTGTGTGACGTGACACAGAGCCCACAGGTAAGAGCATTTCTACATCTACACCATCCAAAGTGCATGACAGAGAGTACGTCGAATTCTACCAGTTATTAGGGCTATTCCTCGTTCCATTCAAATATGTAGCACGCGAAGACAAAAAATGGTTCAAATGGCTCTGAGCACTATGGGACTTAACTTCTGAGGTCATCAGTCCCCTAGAATTTAGAACCTAACTAACCTAAGGACATCACACACATCCATGCCCGAGGCAGGATTCGAACCTACGACCGTCGCGGTCGCGCGGTTCCAGACTGTAGCGCCTAGAACCGCTCGGACACTTCGTCCAGCGCGCGAAGACAGATTGTTTAAGTGCCTCTGTGTGCACCGTAACTAATGTAATCTTGTACTCAACATCCCTGCGGGAGCAATACGTAGGGGTTGTATCCACATCTATAAGGAACAGTCAAATGAAAACGAGACAGATGGAAAAAGTAAACGAACTGTTTATTATTTCAAAAGTTAGTGTATTTATCTCACCGTGACAATACGGTCAATGTCTTTATGGAAGAAGGTTTGCTGTTGCTTAAGAAACCATGATTGCAACTAGACGTGTACCTGTTCGTCCGAAGCAAATCGACGGGCACAAATGTCTTTTTTTCAGGGCTCCAAATGTATGGAAATCACATACGGAAAGATCGAGTCAGGATGATTTGTAAGGGCTTTGTAACGAAACTTGGGCAGCGTAGTTCAAACACCCATAAATGTTCATGGACAGTATCATTCTGTTGCAGGATAATGCCCGCCCATCCCCAGGGCTGTTTCAAGTTAGCTGCAGCAGTTTCTCTAGTAAGCTCTTACACGCCCTCCGTACAGTCCAGAACTCTACCATGCGATTTCCATATGTTTGGAGTCCTGGCCCTCGATTTGCTTCGAACAAAGTTGTACGTGCCTTGGTACAATCGTGGTTCCGTTGGCAACGGCAAACGTTTCCCCGTGAAAGAAATGAGTCTTCTCTCATAGTGCGTAAATGTATTGATGGTTATAGCGACTACTTTCGAAATAATAAACGGTTTACTTCCCCCCCCCCCCTCCCCCCGCATCTGTGTCATTTTCATTTGACTGTCCGTTATACGTCTACTATTCTGCAATTCACATTTACGAACCTGGCAGAGTTTTCATCGAACCACGTTCGGAGTTTTTCTCTGCAAGATAGGAGGAAGGACAGCATCGATCGTACATTATTAATCTGTTTAATGCAGATTAATTTCTGCTACTGTGTAGCTATCTTCAGTGCAGTTACATCCAAGTTATAACGATCCATCGTAAAAAAATTGCACATGGTATCACATTGCCATTACAGGTAACAAACGCTTAAACTCCATTCTCGAACAGCGTGCAGCAAAATCCAGCGCTTAAGTCTTATTTTATTAAGATGATCATTTCTCCCTATGTAGGTGAGTTCAAACAAAATATTTTCGTAAGCAGAGGAGTAAATTGGTGATTAAATTTTCGCGAAGTATCTCACTGTAACGAAAAATCCCTTTTTATTAACGATTGCCACTCCAACTCACGTATCATATCCGGCTCACTGTCTCCCCAATTTAGCGATGATACAAAACGAGTTTCCCCTTAAACTTTTTCTGTGTCCTCCATAAATCGTATCTGGTAGGGATACCATACGAGACAGCAATACTCCCGAAGAGGGCGGACAAGGGTAGTGTACGCAGTCGTTTCTACTAATCTGTAGCATCTTGTCAATGTTCGCCCCAAAAAAAACGTATCTTTGGTTCAGCTTCCCCCGTTACGTTATCTATGTATTCATTCCAGTTTAAGTTGTTCGTATTTGTAATCGCCAGGTATTTAGTTGAACTGACAGCCTTTAGATTTGTATCCTAGAGTTGTCATTTAAAGTCAGTTCTTGAAACTTTTTTTTCACTTTATTTTACAGGTCCGTCTTGATCACACAAATTTTTACACTTCACTATAGCCGGTTTCGGCTACTGCCATCTGTTACAACCAGAAACAGTGTGTAACCAACTACACTCCTGGAAATGGAAAAAAGAACACATTGACACCGGTGTGTCAGACCCACCATACTTGCTCCGGACACTGCGAGAGGGCTGTACAAGCAATGATCACACGCACGGCACAGCGGACACACCAGGAACCGCGGTGTTGGCCGTCGAATGGCGCTAGCTGCGCAGCATTTGTGCACCGCCGCCGTCAGTGTCAGCCAGTTTGCCGTGGCATACGGAGCTCCATCGCAGTCTTTAACACTGGTAGCATGCCGCGACAGCGTGGACGTGAACCGTATGTGCAGTTGACGGACTTTGAGCGAGGGCGTATAGTGGGCATGCGGGAGGCCGGGTGGACGTACCGCCGAATTGCTCAACACGTGGGGCGTGAGGTCTCCACAGTACATCGATGTTGTCGCCAGTGGTCGGCGGAAGGTGCACGTGCCCGTCGACCTGGGACCGGACCGCAGCGACGCACGGATGCACGCCAAGACCGTAGGATCTTACGCAGTTCCGTAGGGGACCGCACCGCCACTTCCCAGCAAATTAGGGACACTGTTGCTCCTGGGGTATCGGCGAGGACCATTCGCAACCGTCTCCATGAAGCTGGGCTACGGTCCCGCACACCTTTAGGCCGTCTTCCGCTCACGCCCCAACATCGTGCAGCCCGCCTCCAGTGGTGTCGCGACAGGCGTGAATGGAGGGACGAGTGGAGACGTGTCGTCTTCAGCGATGAGAGTCGCTTCTGCCTTGGTGCCAATGATGGTCGTATGCGTGTTTGGCGCCGTGCAGGTGAGCGCCACAATCAGGACTGCATACGACCGAGGCACACAGGGCCAACACCCGGCATCATGGTGTGGGGAGCGATCTCCTACACTGGCCGTACACCACTGGTGATCGTCGAGGGGACACTGAATAGTGCACGGTACATCCAAACCGTCATCGAACCCATCGTTCTACCATTCCTAGACCGGCAAGGGAACTTGCTGTTCCAACAGGACAATGCACGTCCGCATGTATCCCGTGCCACCCAACGTGCTCTAGAAGGTGTAAGTCAACTACCCTGGCCAGCAAGATCTCCGGATCTGTCCCCCATTGAGCATGTTTGGGACTGGATGAAGCGTCGTCTCACGCGGTCTGCACGTCCAGCACGAACGCTGGTCCAACTGAGGCGCCAGGTGGAAATGGCATGGCAAGCCGTTCCACAGGACTACATCCAGCATCTCTACGATCGTCTCCATGGGAGAATAGCAGCCTGCATTGCTGCGAAAGGTGGATATACACTGTACTAGTGCCGACATTGTGCATGCTCTGTTGCCTGTGTCTATGTGCCTGTGGTTCTGTCAGTGTGATCATGTGATGTATCTGACCCCAGGAATGTGTCAATAAAGTTTCCCCTTCCTGGGACAATGAATTCATGGTGTTCTTATTTCAATTTCCAGGAGTGTATGTTCAATTTGCTGACGCTAAGTCTATACAAATCCTGGTGCTACATAAGAAAGATAAAAAATGTTTACATCATTAACAGCCATGTATACCAATCATACATACCATAAAATATTCTGATGTAGTATCAGCGTCAGGCTAAAATGTAGGTACATAGTAAGTGCTGATGATGATCAGAATGCATCTGGTATTTATACAGGGAAACTGAGGCCAGCAGAGTGCACTTTAGCTGGGGTACATGATTAACCAGTATCGCAATTGTAATGGTTAAAAAGCGGTATGCGTAGTCATCAATTACAATTACTTCCCATGGCAAAATAAGCGTCTGACAATATGGAAATGCCGTGTGGCTAGTGCCTCCCGTCGTGTAGACCGTCCGCCTGGTGCAAGTCTTTCGAGTTGACGCCACGTCGGCGATTTGCGTGTCGATGGGGATGAAACGGTGATGATTAGGACAACACAACACACAGTCCCTGAACGGAGAAAAATCTCCGACCCAGCCGGGAATCGAACCCGGGCCGTTAGGTATGACATTCCGTTGCGCTGACCACTTTTTTTTTCATTTTGTTCGTTGTTGATAATTGTTTTTGGACGTTGCGGGCGTCACAAGAAATCCGTTAAAGTTCGTTTGTTGATCTTCCACTCAGTTTTTTTATTACAGAGGCCAACCAGCTCTCTGGCCGAACACGCTGAGCTACCGTGTCAGCGGTTAAGAGGTTTGAAGACCACTCAGCTTCCAGGGGGGGGGGGGGGGGCGTCTGACAATAAAATATGTACTGACATACTTAAAATCCACATAAAAACTGCAAATGCTAATGATGTGAAGCTCCTAGCCTGGCAAGGCAAAACATACTATTGTATAAAAGCCAGTATAAAAAGAATAAGATTAAAGACATCTATAAAATAAAATCTTCCATCCTGACAGATCAGCCACCATAAACGTAATTGTGAGGCAATTAATGAAGCAGTGACTGTTAATTAAAAGTTTAAAAAAGTCGATAATACATCCGGAGTGTGGTATGAATGGCGGCGCGTCGTGGCTTCTCTGTATGGCGTCCTTGTTTTCCTGCGGCGGAACGTGCGGAGGAAGGCCCAGTCTCCTCGTGGCTGGCGGCCGACCCACACCACCGTGCGCCATTCCGCTGGGACGCCCGACGCTGTTCAATCTAGTAGGTCTCTGAATATATCAGAATAAGCATTTAGCTTAAACTCATTCTGTTCATTCAGCAGTAATTCCGGTTGACGTTTTCTGTGCCCATAAATCTCCATCTCTTCGAGTACGGTCAGTAACTGTCCCTTTGGCGCCCTATGCAACACTTTCATATTATTCTCTGTTCTCTAACGAATGTTTTTCTCTGTCTAAATGCGCTCTTGTTTTGGTTACGCTATGTACTTTAAAACGAGTCTTGAAATTCCTTCTAGGCGCGCAGTCCGGAACCGCGCGACTGCTACGGTCGCAGGTTCGAATCCTGCCTCGGGCATGGATGTTTGTGCTGCCCTTAGGTTAGTTAGGTTTAAGTAGTTCTAAGTTCTAGGTGACTGATGACCACAGATGTTAAGTCCCATAGTGCTCAGAGCCATTTGAAATTCCTTCCTGTCTCAGCGATATAAAACATGTCACAGTCTTGGCAGTTGATTTTATAAACAACAGATTCCAAATATTTATTTCTGTTGTTGCCAGCTGTTGTAGCCTACAACCAACTGTACCTTTCGTTTGAAATCCAATTTTTATTTTCTTTGTTTTGAAAGCCTGCACAATTCTGTCGGAAAATGCACCTTTGCGCGACATAGCAACAAAAAAAAAAAAAAAAGGGGGTCAAATGGCTGTGAGCATTATGGGACTTAGCTTCTGAGGTCATCAGTCCCCTAGAACTTAAACTACTTAAACCTACTTAAACCTAATTAACCTAAGGACATCACACACAGCCATGGCCGAGGCAGGATTTGAACCTGCGACCGTAGCGGTCGCGCGGTTCCAGACTGCAGCGCCTAGAACCGCTCGGTCACCCCGGTCGGCCATAGCAACAAACTTCTTGCCCATTGGTTCCGTTGTCTCCTTGTCGCATATTTATTTTAGTTTGTAATAAAGCTTCATTACATCAAGATTCTTATATCCGTTTGCCTTGGCCACTTGTCTGATCACACTTAATTCTTCAACCTCGTCATTAGGTGTGAGAGGCAGTTTTAGCATCCTGTTGATCGTTGCTCTGAAGTATGCCCATTTATGCTTCTTGGGGTGACAGGATTTCGCATTTATAATCGTGTCAGTGGCCATCGTCTTCCTAAATATGCTAATCTTATGCCTTCCATCCCTTTTAGTTAACCTAAGATCGAAGAAACTGATACTTCTTCCTTCTTCCTGTTCCACTGTGAATTTAATTTTTTCGTGCATCCTACCCATTCTTTCTGCTACCTCGCATATTTCACTCTCGTCACCTTTGTACAGTAGTATAATATCGTCTACGTAACGTCTGTAACAGTTTTTTCACAGACGTCAGGATTTTGTTCAAAAAACGTATTTTCTACCTAAATTACAAAAATCGCAGCTAAAGTTCCAGACAGACTGTCGCCCATTGCGAGTCCGTCCTTCCGATAAAAAAATTTTTTTTGTCGTTAAACTTGAAATAATTAAATGACAACACAAGTTCTAAAATTTCCAAAAGTTCTATTTCGCCCTGACTAATCTTCTTATACGTTAGCAAGTTCTTCCTTATCTCCAACGTATCGTTTACTGGGACGTTGGTATACATGTTAACGATGTCAAAAGCCAATGTAGCTCCATCTGGGATTGGTACATCCTTAATCTCATTCGCAAATTCCTAACTATTCTTGACATTGAATTATTTTTTATAAGTACATGTTGCTCTTAGTTTCTTGTTGCATTCCCGGTTCAATTTCTAATTGGGACACGACATTTTATTATTAATGGCCCGAATCGGTTCCTCCCTCTTGTGTAATTAAATCTGCGATCGAAGTACAGGAATGGACGGATTCATCATTTTTAATCTTAGTTTGCCTTTTTCATCTGGAAACAAAAAGATACTGTTCTCAATTGTTTTCCTTATATCTGACTGAAATTTGTTCACAGGATTTCTCGCAACTTCAACAATGTTACTCGTATTATCTGCAAGAAATCATTTTGGTTTTTTGGATGTAATCGCAATCATAAATCACGACAACCGAATTTCCTTTGTCAGCCCTCGTAACTAAAGCCCTCGTTATGTGGAGCTGTGTGGGTTTTATTTGTATCTAGTGTGTTCGGTCTGGCCGTTTAAGCCGTCTGGTTGGCTTCGTAAGTTCAGCTGGCAATGCCAGTCAGGTTCAATTTTTGATTTAGGCTTTTTAGTGCTTCTAAATGTTTCGCACTTTTACGGTCGTAACGATCTACTTTGCATATACAGGGTGTTTCAAAAATGACCGGTATATTTGAAACGGCAATAAAAACTAAACGAGCAGCGATAGAAATACACCGTTTGTTGCAGTATGCTTGGGACAACAGTAAAATTTCAGGCGGACAAACTTTCGAAATTACAGTAGTTACAATTTTCAACAACAGATGGCGCTGCAAGTGATGTGAAAGATATAGAAGACAACGCAGTCTGTGGGTGCGCCATTCTATACGTCGTCTTTCTGCTGTAAGCGTGTGCTGTTCACAAAGTGCAAGTGTGCTGTAGACAACATGGTTTATTCCTTAGAACAGAGGATTTTTCTGGTGTTGGAATTCCACCACCTAGAACATAGTGTTGTTGCAACAAGACGAAGTTTTCAACGGAGGTTTAATGTAACCAAAGGACCGAAAAGCGGTACAATAAAGGATCTGTTTGAAAAATTTCAACGGACTGGGAACGTGACGGATGAACGTGCTGGAAAGGTAGGGCGACCGCGTACGGCAACCACAGAGGGCAATGCGCAGCTGGTGCAGCAGGTGATCCAACAGCGGCCTCGGGTTTCCGTTCGCAGTGTTGCAGCTGCGGTCCAAATGACGCCAACGTCCACGTATCGTCTCATGCGCCAGAGTTTACACCTCTATCCATACAAAATTCAAACGCGGCAACCCCTCGGCGCCGCTACCATTGCTGCACGAGAGACATTCGCTAACGATATAGTGCACAGGATTGATGACGGCGATATGCATGTGGGCAGCATTTGATTTACTGACTAAGCTTATTTTTACCTGGACGGCTTCGTCAATAAACAGAACTGGCGCATATGGGGAACCGAAAAGCCCCATGTTGCAGTCCCATCGTCCCTGCATCCTCAAAAAGTACTGGTCTGGGCCGCCATTTCTTCCAAAGGAATCATTGGCCCATTTTTCAGATCCGAAACGATTACTGCATCACGCTATTTGGACATTCTTCGTGAATTTGTGGCGGTACAAACTGCCTTAGACGACACTGCGAACACCTCGTGGTTTATGCAAGATGGTGCCCGGCCACATCGCACGGCCGACGTCTTTAATTTCCTGAATGAATATTTCGATGATCGTGTGATTGCTTTGGGCTATCCGAAACATACAGGAGGCGGCGTGGATTGGCCTCCCTATTCGCCAGACATGAACCCCTGTGACTTCTTTCTGTGGGGACACTTGAAAGACCAGGTGTACCGCCAGAATCCAGAAACAATTGAACAGCTGAAGCAGTACATCTCATCTGCATGTGAAGCCATTCCGCCAGACACGTTGTCAAAGGTTTCGGGTAATTTCATTCAGAGACTACGCCATATTATTGCTACGGATGGTGGATATGTGGAAAATATCGTACTATAGTTTCCCAGACCGCAGCGCCATCTGTTGTTGAAAATTGTAACTACTGTAATTTCGAAAGTTTGTCTGCTTGAAAATGTAATGTTGTCCCAAGCATATTGCAACAAACGGTGTATTTCTATCGCTGCTCGTTTATTTTTTATTGCCGTTTCAAATATACCGGTCATTTTTGAAACACCCTGTACATTTGTTAGATTTTACTGCTATGTCCATTTGATTAAATTTATTGAGTTTAGCCACGTCACGAGCAGCTTTTATCTCCGCAATAGTATTTTTAATTACGCCTGGCCTCAATTTCGGAGTAATACTAAAATGTAAACCCTTATTCAGAATATCCATTTCATTATCCGTCATTTTTATGTTCGTGAGATTAACTACCCTGTCCGCAAATTTTTTTGCCTTCCCGCTTTTTGTCTATTCCTGTATAATTCTTCGCCTGTAAATTGGAGGTTTCCTTCCTATGTCTCATTGCGATCTTTTTCTATTCATTGTCCATTGCATTATTAATACCTTTGAAAACACATGAGAATTGTAGTCCTAATGGTGAGAGCACCGCGCCTAAACTTTTTTGTGGTCAAGACGTACCAGTAAAATAAAGTGTTAAAGATATGATCACCGAGTCATTTTCAGACTTCGTCTTCAATTGATAAATCTTGAAACTTTGTTAGTAGGCTTCTCGGGATAGTTTCCGTCTATCGTCAAGAGCCTGCCAGTTTATTTTTGTCAGCACCTCTGTTATACTCTCCCACTGGTCAAACAAACTGGTACGTCCAATATCCCTTCTTAGTCATGTTTTATACAGATCTCACACTTGAGAAATATCACACAAATGCCATGCTCACCCAACGCTTTACCTTGTTCATGTGATGCGTAATCAAGGAGAAAACTGGTACTACATCTCCATCTCGACATCTCAGCAGAATACTGGGAGAACTCAGCATCCCCCCCTTTCTTCTGTTGAAGGTTGTCCAGCTTCCTGATATTTTTGGTACACCTTCTTCCCGTAGTCTTTTGACTTGACTATTCAGACTTTCCAAGGGATCTGATGACATCATGAGGTGTTGGGTACTCTGCCGGGTATCAGCGTCGTTCTTGCACGATATTTCGCCAACGTGAGTCGTTGTCTTCATCAGATGCTGCTGATGGTGCCTGTCACGTAAAGAGAATAGTAGTGCCCCTCCATGCCTACAGTAGCTTAGTCATCATCACAAGAAGTTCTGTCACCTCTGTAAGTGGTTAGTAATCAAATACAGGCTTCACAGGATGCTGGTCTGTGCCGCACGGGGTAGCCGCTCGGTCTTGGGTGTCTTGTCACCGTTCGCGTGGCTCCTCCCGTCGTGTGTGTGTGTGTGTGTGTGTGTGTGTGTGTGTGTGTGTGTGTGTGTGTGTGTGTGTGTGTTGTCTTTAGCGTAAGTTAGGTTAAGTAGCGTGTAAGCTTAGTGACCGATGACCTCCGCAGTTTAGTACCCATAAGATCTTACCACAAATATCCAAATTTTTTTTGCGGGTCTGTGATGTTGACCGTACGTCTGGGCAAGATCACCCACTAATACGGTCCCATCTAGGAGAAAGTTTACCGGAAGCGACTGACGACTAGCGATTTTAAGGGCAGAGGGGAAAAAAGTACCATGGCAAGTGTCATGGGGAAGAAGCTAGTAGCGGCACTTCATACTTGGGTCTTGGCACTTCATACTTGGGTCTTAGGATACGTTAATGGAAAGGTATTACCGTTGTAGCTGGTCTCCGATGATATCTCCTCGTCCAGCTGCAGTGTCAGCGTTCTTATAACATACCGTGCCGTCATATGAGTGGTCTGTTTGATTATAAAATTGGCCACTCGTTACGTGGAGTTGTGTGGGGTTTATTTGTATCTAGTGTGTTCGGTCTGGCCGTTTAAGCCGTCTGGTTGGCTTTATAAGTTCAGCTGGCAATGCCAGTCAAGTTTGCTGCAAAACATGGGTTCACAATATAGTGCTGTTCGTGTGCTCAGTTTAAGCCTTCTTTAAATGGTTAATTTTCCCTACGGAAAAGTGTTTTTGAACGGTTATGCTTCCACCTATGGCTCTGATAGTAGTTCCCGGATTCAGGATGAAGGGGTTGTTAGTGTCTAGAGTACCTGTACATTTATGCGGTGAGTTTCTTAAACACCTCCGGAAGAGTACCGAGGCGGTAGTCATTATGTAAGTCCCCAGTACATGTGTATCGTCGAGCATTGCTTATGAATCGTAGCTCTTTTTTCTGTGTGACATGCAGATGGCGCAGACATGTTGGAGCTGCGTATCCTGAGACTATATAACACTACTGTATGCTACTGCTATACCATAACCTTAAAGTAGGAGGCAGGTCGTGAAATAAAACTACCTAGTTAAAACAATTGTGGTATAAAGCAACAGAGCAGTGTTACCGTCTGAGTGGAATTTTGTTAAGCTGACTGTGTTGTACCTAACGGGGATGGCTTATCGGAAATAAGTCGAATTACGTAAATATTCGAACAGTAACAATCTATTTTTGCCTAGCTATACTGTTTAAAGAATAAGGGAAACGGTCGCCAGCCTAATTAGGCAAGAGAAAGATTAACGTTCTCGTTTAAGAAAGTAGGTACGAGTAACTTTAACGTGCAAACACAACCTATACTTGGCCACACGCGAGTGCAATGAACTCCGACACATACATATGTTAACGGTAAGATTGAAGCTAACAGCTAGATCAGCACAAACTATTTGCAAAAATATAACAGATACCGAAACGCACTATTACTTTCAGGGCTTGTTCAAACTGAATGGTCTTTGTAACATTACTATTAACATTCACTGAAGGATCATTAATTGGACATAGGTTCAGTATTATTGTTCAAACATTTTCCTAGCTGGCATGAAATTATAAATGTAGTTCACTGCAAAATTATGAACTGGTCACAGGTTAAGTATCTCTCAACTAAATACTATTCTGTTTAGAATGAATGTTAAATGGAATTCACTAACAGGTTACTTCTCACTGTCTTTTGAATAAAGAAATTATTGTTTTCATAAATAATGGTAAAGGATAACCTGTGGATTTTATTACACTATTAGTATGCACTTTCAATACCCAAAAGAAACAAGTGCTTAGCAAGCATGTGTATATAGCTTTCCATAAATGCAGTTCACGACTTTTACTACAGTGAGACACAATGTTGACAAATTTACAAGAAACTGACTCACCTTTTAAAATTTACTACAGGCAGCACTATGATCATTAACTAAGCAACACTTTATAAACCTCAGTTTTAAGAGCTTTTAATCTCTAAAAGAAACTGAAAATTGTCTTTATTACCACAATCTTCTACTTTCAAGTAAATGATTAAGTAGGAGAATTTCAAACTCCACAAAACTTTAGACTGTTTCCATCCCTAGGAGGCTTTCACACGACTACATTTACTACCTCCCCAATTTCACTAAACTCTCAGTAAATCTGAACACTCCGTTCTTAGCAAGGATCAAACAACATTAATTAATGTTCTGAGGCTTTAATTTTTTCCACAAACTGGGACACTCTGTAATAATAGTTTAAATGGAGAGGAACCTGAAAAGTGTTGTGATAGGGACAAAATCAAGGTAGGTACATAAATTCAGTTATAAATTACCTTATATTTGAGCACACTAACACATCCAATAAGCTGATTCTTCACTGTACATCATTACAGTATTCCATTACAGTGATTGCGCAATGTGGTGGCAACTGCATGTTGGTAGGTGGATTTGCAGGCAGAATTGCTGGACTCTGTCCCTTCTTGGTGGCGATGATGGATACCAATTCCAGAATCATTCCAGCTATTTATCCATCCATCCGAGGCATTGGAAAGCGGCAGAAAAAGCCTCTCTCGGAACCAGCACAATATGCAACTTTTACATGGCAGTTCACAGTTTGGTAGCTCTTCCATGACTGACTCAATTCCACCTTTCCTACTTAGGCCAACCACAATTTGCGCGCGCTACACAGTTCCGTTCCCGAGGGGAACCACAACTACTTTTACATACAGAATAACTAAGAACCCTAAGTGAGGATCAGCAGTATACATAACAGCAACCAAACACATGAAATAAAACAGAAGATTTGCACATATTAACATTTCTACAAGAAATCATTCACACGGAAATTACAATTATGTACAGTAAGTTTTGTTCCCACCAAATGAGACAAAGAATTTAAATGACAGATATAACACATTGCATAGAATCAAGCCACGACATCAAAGTTTTAAACAAAGAAAAGAGTATACAATTTTGTGTTATCTATTCAATTTACAGAGGCTCAACGATGTAACATTAAACCAAAGTAAAAGGCAAAATAAATCCGTACAGCATTATAGCCATGGTGTTACAACTAGAGTTGCGTATGTCATCAGGTATTTAATAAGTGTCTATATATGGACATCGACATCCTCCTGTTTACTGTTCTTTCTCCGTTAAGCCTTGGGTATGGTTTTTTGAGCCTCGTGTGTACTTTTTTAGCAACGTATTGTATGTGGTCGCCACTGTGTATGTTTCCAATCCATCCAAACACTGAGGTATCTTTCTCCCGGAAACGTATGGGGCATGTGTGTAGAGTTCTTCAGTGTAGTCTCTTCAGTGCTGGTGTTTACGAAGTTGTTTCGGTGTGCGTGTGACCAGAACTGCCTCGCATCTGTTTACCTTCATGTTTGAAGGTTTCCAATCTTGCGCCAGAATAATACTGTCATTTGCGTATATGGCAACCACAGTGTTCTGTGTTGTTGGGATGTCATTAACGTAGATGTTAAGTAAGAGGGGCCCCAGGATGCTGCCTTGGCGTACTCCGGCTTGAATACCATGTCGTATTGATTGTTTGTCCTGAATGTCAACGTTGAAACTCCTGTTCTTGAGATATGAGTGTATGAGGCGTACGAGACCATCGGGAAAACCAGCGCAGCTGATTCTGACGATGAGGCCGTTGTCAGAAACGGTCGAAGGCTTTTTTTATGTCTAGGAACACCGCCCCCGTTGCTTCGCTTATGTTGTATCCGTCTGCTGTGTGTTCACCTATGCGGAATTGTTGTGTTGTCGAGTGTTGATTCCTGAAGACAGCCTCAGTGCCTAGTGAATCGTTTCAATATTACCTTTGCAACAATTTTACTGAGCGAGATCAGCGTATTGACAGATAGGTAATTTTGTGGAGAGAGTGATCTTTTCCTGGCTTCCTGAACATCAGCACCGTGGCCGTCTTCCAGAAGATAGGGAAGTGTTGGTGTCGTAGGATGGCATTCGCATCATGTGTTACGTATTCTACGGCTTTTTCCGTGAACTTCAGGACACGGTTTTGAATGCCATCATGACCAGTAGCTTTCGTAGATGAGTTGTGCTTAATAGCCCGTGTGACTTCATGTGTGGTAGCATGCCTGGCACCTGCTCTGTTGCAAGTGTAAATTCATAGGTCTGAGGGAGTCACATGCGGTGTGACAGACGCTGCTACTGTTCTGGCCATTAGTTCTGCCTTCTCCCCGGAGTAAACAGGTCCGTCTAGTCCTTGTAGAGTAGGTGAACTGTGTCGCTCCCTCGTGAAGTGCCGAGCTAGTATCCACATTCTTGGTCGTCTGGTATCCAGCTCAAAAATTTTTGGTCCCATTGTACGTTTTTCGATGTCTGTATTTTTGCCTGCATGATACCCTGCAGAACGGAATGGGTCCAGTATTTATACCTACGCTCTGCCCCCTCCAAGGCAACGTTCCAGACGTTCCATCTGCGAGCAGCTCCCACTTCTTTCGTTCCCTCTTTGGCTCAAAGAGCGGGATTGTGGGCTGGCTTTCCGTTTCCGGTCCGTTGTGTTTCCAGGAATTCTCTTTGCAGTCCGCTGCAGCTAGAACCCACTCCGGCGTTCCATCTTCTGTCTGGTGCGCCTGGTCCTATGCCTGGGGTTCGTTTCACATGACCACATGCTCAGTTCTTCTTTACGTAGAGTCCTGCTGCTGCCCCCTTTGCGTTTTCAGCAGTGCAGAATCCAGGCTCTCCTTGATTAGTACCCAGCGTCACGACTGATGAGGTTTTACTTCAATTTTGTTTGTATAGTCTCTTTTATAATACTGTCCCAGTGTCTGATAGTTAGGGCCAGAACCCTCGGTTAACCATAGTTCATGCAACGATTCAGTTCGACAGTTCTCGGCAATAGCGGATTTAATTGCCTGTCTTAGTCATGTGTACTTCTGATGTTCGTTGCATCTGATGTCCACTGTCCTATTTGTTGTAGTGTACTACATGCTACACTGGCTTAGATTATTACAAATTCCTGTTTTTCGTAGTCCCAAGTCCCATTTCGCAGTAACCTTCTTATTTTGGTAGGTGGACGGAACACACACTTGATACTGTACTTCATGATAATACTGCTGATTTTGCCAGAAATCGATCCTTCATAGGGCAGGTACGCCACAAAATTTGCTTCATCTTGCTGTTCTTCTAGGCTATGTGGTGGAGTGGATGGTTCAAGGGACTTCTGAACCTGTTACGCTATCTACCCTTTCCTGCAGAACACTGATCGTAGATGCTCTATTTCTACTGATTAACTGTCAGGGTCTGACATGGTATACGTCGTGTGGACCAATGTCTTGGGAACTCTGTTATTCTGCACTGTATGGTGACATCTGCTGACTTGCAGGTACAAAGCAGTGAGTGTAGATTTATGATAAATACTGTGGCCAAACCAGCCATTATAGCAAATATGTTAAAAAGCACGCATGGGTTGCTGTCCGAAGTAGGATTGGGATAGGGTTCGGAAGTCGTCCGAAGGTGGATCCATCTTTGTGAATCTGAAGTAGTGCCCAACATTATTTACAGGATATTGTTCGGAGTGGATCCACTGGCAGAGCACTGTGATTGGTGCCTGTAGACAGTACCTGTAACAAAGCCGTAACTTTGGTCATTGAACCTCACATGCCGAGTAATTTAAATAGTCCGCAGCTCCTTTGCCAGTGTAGCTTATGAAACTCTTTTCTTTCACAGGTTGCCTGTAAACGAGGAGATAAAGGAGACAAGACACCTACTCTCGCCTGATCTACCACGAAGTAGTCAACGTGAAATCGACATGGCATTCCTCTTGAAACGACTGTCGAACAGGCAAATACTGGTGCACATCCTCGCGACGTTGTTTGGAATTGGTACGTGGTTGCCGGTAAATGGAATGTACGTCCAGTTGCCGTTACTAGTCCAGACGCAGCCAGAAGGATGGAACCTGCCCTCGTACATTACTATCATCGTACAAATTGCAAACATTGGGCCCATCCTGTACGGACTGTCGCAGAAATTTCTCCCAGGGAAGCTGAGAGACAGCTTCATCATTTACGGCGTATTAATAATGGGCGCTATTGCGCTCTTGCTGATGGCACTGTTATACAGGGAGACGACGTACTTTGGCGCTGAAGAACATAGCACATATTTGTTCGTACTGACGTTTTTCTGTGCTCTAGTTGGCTGCACCAGCCTTGTGCTCTTCATGCCCTTCATGAGGAACTACAAAGAAACGTATCTTATATCCTACTTTGTCGGAGAGGGCCTCAGCGGTTTTTTACCAAGCGTACTAGCCCTTATACAAGGTGTAGGGGGTAACCCAAGCTGTGTGAATCAAACTGTCGTAAATGCTAGTAATCCTGACGACTCCTACACAATTCTTGTGTCGGACACACCGTCACCAAATTTCTCAACCACTGTTTTCATCGTAATTATGTTCGTAATAATTATCATCAGCACTGTCTCTTTCGCACTTTTGAACAATCTGGAAATCTGCAAAGCTGAGAGAGTTAAATCACAAATGGTGCAATATACGAAAAAAGGAGGTGTAGTCAAAACCGCAGAGGACAACGCTCCAGAAGAATCTAGCGAGCAGTCGGATGTGGAAGGCACGCTGCCACTTTCCCGCTGTACTTACATTTATCTGATGGTGCTAGTCTCCACAGCGGCAGCGTTTGGATACGGTGTGCTCCCCAGCATCCAGTCATACTCCTGCCTACCATACGGTAATGTCGCCTATCACTTGGTGGTGACTTTGTCTGCCATGGCAAAACCACTGGCATGTTTCATACAGTTCTTCCATCCAAGGACGTCAGTGAAAGCTTTATCCGGGATCTCAGTGATGAGCGGCATTTTTGCTGTCTACATCATTGTCTTAGCACTCATGAGTCCGACACCACCTCTGGTTGGCTACACGACTGGGCAGCTCCTCGTGGTAAGTATAAACTATCGACACACGCTGTCACTATTAACATAACTTTCCCTGTGTGGGGCCCAGCGATTTATTGTTGCAATGTGTAAAAAAAAGTTACCGGTGTCGCTATCTACATAAGAGGGGCATTCAATAAGTAATGCAACACACTTTTAAAAGGAGGTTGGTTTTATTCAGGACTCCAATACACCATATTATCCCCCACTCTTTTGGCTATAAAACCCTATGTTTCAACACAATCTCCATTCAGTGCGATGGTCTTACGCTCTTTACTGGGAGGGCATGTATGTTCACATGGTACCACTCTACTGGTCGATGTCGGAACCAACATCTTGCTGCATCAATAAACTCTCCATCATCCACAACAGCTTTCCCCCCAGGGGGCTCGCCACTCTTTGGCGGGTTCATGCTTGGCTACCATGGGCCCCACCCTTTGCAACACGTTTTCCCTTCTGTGTTGTATGTCTATCCTCTTGCTATTTTTTTCCTCTCCCTTGGGGAACATGTTAGGAGTATTATTGGAAATGTTCTGCATTCTGTCGCTTACCTGCGAACAGTCTCAACTTTCTTATTAGCTCCCTTTTCCATTCTTTGTTTTCCTTCTCCTCTGGTTCCTCCGCTTCAGCGTTTGAGGATCCTCTTTTTTCTTCTTCCTCCCTGTGCGCTCCTGAATACCGGCGCACACGTCTGATGCATAAAAGGTGACTGGGTAACGCGTAATTCCCAGCCCTGCGTCGACAGGTAGGGTTTGCATGTACCCCCTGGTACAGCCCAGGCCCAGGGAGCTGTAACCTTCCCAACTTGCCAATTGGTCTCTACGTCAGGTGTTCGGGAGATGTTAGCAATCACCTAAGGTGGGTGCGCCCCCTTGTGAAGTGGGCCGCCAGTTGGACGGAGCGAGCCATCAGAGACGCTGGCAATCGTGGGGGATTTCCTTGTGATGAGTCAATGATCCTCTCCATCGACGTCGACGAAACGTAAACTTAATGAGGCTTCTGATTCGAAGACCCTTCCCACTGCATCGCAGTTCTTTGTGGTATAATATACTGAAGATGGTCAGTCCTTTGCCACAGTCAATCCATTTATTATTCAGAAAGGTGTTGATGCCATTCCTGGCCCTGTGAAATCCTGCTCTCGTTTACAGAATGGCACTTTGCTTGTGGAGATGCTTTCTGATTCTCAAGCACAACCACTACTTGCTTCCTCGCTTCTCCACAGCTACCCTGTTCATGTCGAGGCACATAGAACTTTGAATTCTCCCCATGGTGTAATTTACACTGATTTGCTTGACGGTCTAACCAAGGCTGAAATACACTCTTACTTCTCTGATCAGGGTGTCATTGCTGTCCATCATGTAATTAAAAAGGTCGATTCGTCCTTGGTGTCCACCCACACTCTTTTTCCTCACCTTCGATAGGGTGTTGCTGCCGTCCACGCAGGCTATGAAATCATCACAGTCTGGCCATACATTCCGAATCCAATGCGAACCAGTGTCGTTGGTTCAATCGCACTAGAATTTCTTGTTCACACCCACCCAAATGCGTAACCTGTGGCAGGGATGCCTCCTCCTCTCTGCTGTATCAACAGCAATGGCGGCCACGCCGCCTCCTCCAGGAATTGTCCCGTGTATTTAGATGAGCGGGCTGTTCGAGAGATTCGGGTAAAGGTAAAGGTGCCTTACCCAGTAGCTCACAAGTTACTGGCCTGCCACCTATAGTTCAGTTCTTGTTACCTCTCGCTCCATGAAGAACATGGCCACACAGACATGCAACATCAAATTTGGATCTGAGGTTGTGAAGTCGCCCACTGTCAAGGTAGCATCGCTGTCCCCCTGTCCCGCTGTGAAACAGTCATACTCTCATCTAAAGGGGTGAAGGTACCTACTACGCAACCGGCAGGCAGGAAAGAACAGGAGTAGTACTCCTGAGAATACTTCCTCTGTCCCTCCAGCCTAACAACACCCAAGTCTTCCTCTAACTAGAAGGGCTCAGATGGTTCAAATGGCTCTGAGCACTACGTCACTTAACTTCTAAGGTCATCAGTCCCCTAGGACTTAGAACTACTTAAACCTAACTGACCTAAGGACATCACACATCCATGCCCGAGGCAGGATTCGAACCTGCGACCGTAGCGGTCGCGCGGTTCCAGACTGTAGCGCCTAGAACCGTTCGGCCACTCGGGCCGGCAACTAGAAGGGCTCGAAGAAGTCCTCTAAAGACAAATGGTCTTCTCCTTCACCAACTTGAAGACCCTGCTCAACAGCGTCGCCACGTGGTCACTTAGCCCAGCTGGCCTCTGTCTCGCCAGTGTGCGCCACCAACAGTTTTTCAGTGTTGGACTCCACAGACCGACCACACAAGCACGCCGATGCTTCTGTGACCCCACAGAGCAGGATCCTCCTGCTTATGTGCCCTGTAGTAGCGACTCTCTACTAGCTATCCCTCGTGGGCCACCGAGTTGACACCCCTACATCTCTTCCTCCTCATGACTGTCCTCTAATGGAACGTTCGTGGCTTTCGGTCCCACAAAGAGGATTTATGGCTGCTTCTAGCATCGCAGCATCCCCTTGTACTCTGCCTTCAGGAAACGAAATTTCGCCCTCAAGGCCGCTTTGAGTTTTCACATTACTTATCGATTCGTTTTGACGTTCCCCCTGAGGTCGGCATCTCATCTCACGGGGGCATCATGCTGCTCATACAGGATGACCTTCATAGTCAACTCATCTCCCTGGCTTCCTGTCTTCAAGCTGTTACCATTCGCCTTTTCCTTCCCCACCTGACTTTCTCCCTCTGTACCATTTATGTACCTCCATCAACAGGGCAGACTTACTTCAGCTTATTGGGCAGCTACCTCTCCCATTTTTGCTACTCGGTGACTTTAATGTGCATCATCCCCTTTGGGGTACTCCCATGGGGTACTCTTCTTGGCTGACCTTCTTACCCAACTCAACTTCTTCTGCCTTAACACTGGAGCATCCACTTTCCTTTCTGAATCCTCACACGCCTATTCCCATTTGGACGTATACCTTTGCACTGCCCAGCTTGCCCATCATCTTGAGTGGTCCATTCTTTCTGACGCCTACTCGAGCGACAAAGTTCCTGTGTGCTCACCATCTGCTGACTCCTACGCCATCCACATGCATCCCCAAATGGCAGCTTACCAACGCTGACTGGCAGCTTTACTCCTCAATGGCGACCTTCGCAGAATAAGACTTCCTCAGATTGATAACCAGGTGGACTATCTCATCAACGTTAGCCTTACTGCTGCAGAACGTTCCATTCCTCACACTTCCTCTTTACCACGTCGTCTCCCAGTCCCTTGGTGGACTGAGGCATGCCACGACGCAACTCCTACGTGGAGACGTGCTCTCCGTGTTTTTAACCGCCACCCTACGCTGGAAAACCGTATTAATTATAAACAGATGCGTGCAAAGTGTCGTAGAGTTCTCTGGGATAGCAAAAGAGCTAGTTGGATTTCCTTCACTAGTTCTTCTAACCGTTCCACACCTTCCTCTGTCGTGTGGGCCAACCTCTGACGGCTCTCTGCAACCAAGATCCATTCCCCCATTTCCAGCCTGACAGTAGGTGCTGATGTCATCGTGGGTCCCGTTGCTATCTCCAACACCTTGGGCTGCCATTTTGCGGAAGTTTGGAACTCTTCCCACTATCACCCTGCCTCCATCCACCGGAAACGAGTGGAGAAGGCTTGGGCGATACCCTTCTCTTCTACGAGTCGTGAGTGCTACAACGCTCCACCACAGGGCCAGACGCTATCCACATTCAGATGTTGCAGCACCTCTCTCTTGCAGGTAAGCACTTTCTGCTTAACACATATAACTGCATCTGGGCTGAGGGCACATTCCCTGGTCGCTGGCGTCAAGCTACCGTCATACCTATACCTAAGCCCGGTAAGGACAAAAACCTTCCTTCTAGCTACCATCCCATCTCTCTTACCAGCTGCGTTTGCAAGGTGATGGAACGTATGATTCATGCCTGGCTGCCCGGCTGGTGTGGTGGCTCGAGTCTTGCCATTTACTCTCGAATGCACAGTGTGGATTTCGAGCACGGTGTTCTGCAGTTGACCATCTCGTTACTTTGTCCACCCATGTCATGAATGGTTTTCTGCAGAAATCCCAGAGTGTGGCCGTGTTTTTCGATTTGGAGAAGGCCTACGACAGCTGCTGGAGAACTGTTATCCTCTGTACTCTTTACACGTGAGGCTTCTGTGGGCGCCTGCCGTGTTTTCTTCGGTCGTTTTTAAAACACCAAGTTTTCAAGGTGCGTGTGGGTTCTGCCTTGTCGGACACGTTTATTCAGGAAAATGGTGTGCCTCAGGGTTTCGTCCTGAGCTGCATCCTCTTTGCTATCGCCATTAACCCTATAATGGCCTGTCTCGTGCCGGGCATCTTCGGCTCCCTTTTTGTCGATGATTTTGCCATCTATTGCAGTTGTCCAAGGCCCTGTCTCACTGAGCGGCGTCTTCAGCGCTGTCTTCATCGTCTTCACTCCTGGAGCATCGCCAATGGCTTTCGCTTTTCCACTGACAAAACCGTCTGTATGAATTTCTGGCGGCATATATCTTGGGCCTGTTGCCCTTCCGTTCATTTACACTACGGAATTCCTGGGGCTCATACTCAATAAGAAACACTCTTGGTCCTCCCATGTCTCTTACCTGGCAGCCCACTGTATGCAGTCCCTCAATGTCCTGTGTGTCCTCAATTGTACTTCTAGGGGTGCCGATCGAACCACCCTCCTCCGTTTGTACCTCTGTCCTAAACTCTACTATGGGTGCTTTGATTATGCATCTGCACATCTATCCCTTTTATGCCTTCTGAACACTATCCATCACCATGGCATCCGTTTGGCCACAGGTGCCTTTTACACCAGCCTGGTTGAGAGTCTGTAAGTTGAAGCTGCTGAACTACCACTGTCCAACCACCATGACTTTCTCCTGAGCAGGTACGCATGCCGTTTGTCTGCCATGCCTAGCCACCCCTCCTATGCCTCATTCTTTGATGATTCCTTATATCGTCAGTATTGGGCTCATCCCTCTTCTGTTACCTCCTGGAGTCCACTTTCGCCACTTGCTACGGTGGCTTAACTTCACGTTACCTGCAACTATCCCAGTGGGTGTGAACCTTTCACCACCTTGGCTTCGTGAAGCCACCCATGTTGACCTTGGCCTTCATTCGCTTCCTAAGGACACTACTCCAGCCTCGGTCTGTCGCCTTAAGTTTCGCAACTTTCGCATTGAACTTAGCGATAGTACCTTCGTATACACTGATGGCTCTCGGACTGACAGTGGGACCGGCCGCTGTGGCCGGGCGGTTCTAGGCGCTTCAGTCTGGAACCCCGCGACTGCTATGGTCGCAGGTTCGAATCCTGCCTCGGGCATGGATGTGTGTGATGTCCTTAGTTTAGTTAGGTTTAAGTAGTTCTAAGTTCTAGGGGACTGATGACCTCAGATGTTAAGTCTCATAGTGCTCAGAGCCATTTGAACCATTTTAACCACTGACTGTGGGGTCGGGAGTGCCTTCATCATTGGCACCTGTGCCTTTCGATATCGGCTTCCGACACACTCCTCCGTACTTACAGCCGAGCTTTTTGCATTGTCTCAGGCCACGTAGTACATCTCGCGACACAGCCTTCCCAATTGTGTCCTCTGCTCAGACTCACTCAGCGCCCTCTAAAGTCTCTGTGCGCTGGACACTGCTCATCCCTTAGTGCAACAGGTCCAGGAAAACTGTCGCTTGCTCACTCTTGGTGGAGACGATGTCATGTTTCTGTGGGTCCCTGGTCATGTCGGTCTGCCAGGAAACTAGGCTACTGACGCTGCTACCAATGCTGCAGTCCTCGTACCCCAGTCCACGAGTACCTCCCTTCCCTTCGATGATCTCTGCATTGCCGTCTGTCAGGAGGTGGTGTCCCTTTGGCGTCGCCAATGGTCCTCCCTTTACGGGAATAAGCTTCGGCTTATTAAGCCTCTCCCGGCGCTTTGGACGAACTCCTCTCGGCTCTCCCGCCGGGAGGAGAGTATTTTAACTCGGCTGCGTATTGGGCACTGCCTTTGTAGTCATCGTCATTTGCTCAGTGGCGCTGCCCCAACTCTTTGTACGCATTGCGCCCAAATTTCAACCGCCACTTCCTGCTTCCTGCTGGAATGCCCTTTTCTTATCAGTTTATGTTCCAGTTTGGGTTTACCAGCTGATTTATCAGCCGTTTTAGCGAATGTCGCGCGGGCTGTCGACTCTGTTTTACTTTTTATCCGCCGAAGCTATATGGCAAAGCCCATTTAATTTTAGTTTTGGACCTCCATTTTTGTATGGTGTTTTTTAGCCCTTTTTCCACGTGCCTTTTTTTAGCTGTCTCCTATTCTGTCCATTGGGACTGACGCATAGTCGTTTCCCTCGTCTCTGTGTTTGTGTTCTAGAGTTTTGACTTGGGTGCGTATGACGCCTTTTTTTCTTTCTTGCGCCCTAAAACAAAACAAAAACGTGCAGCTTCCCGTGGAATGCATCCTTCATTGGGCCAAACAAATGGAAGTCGGATGGTGCGATTCCGGGCTGTAACGTGGGTGAGGAACAGTCCAATGAAGCTTTCTGAGATACTCACGGGTGAGTAGACATGTGTGAGGCCTTGCGTTGTCATGGAGAAGGAAGAGTTCGTTTGTGGAGGCGAACAAACTCACTTCGCTTCTTCAGTTTCCTGAGGGTAGTACAACACACTCTCAATTGATCGTTGCACTAGGAGGGAGGACATCAAACAGAATAATCTCTTCAGAGTCCCAGAAGACCGTCGCCACGGTTTTACTGAGAGGGTGCGGCTTTGAACTTTTTCTTCGGGGCAGAGGTGGTCTCGTGCCACTCCATGAATTGCCGCCTTTTTCCGCTTCGAACCGATGAGCCCATGTTTCATCGTCTGTGAATAATTTCGACAAAAAATTGTGACGATCAGCCTCGTAACGCGCAACCAATTCCGCGCAGATGGTCCTCCGTTGCTCTTTACGGTCTTCTATTAGGCGGCGAGGAATCCAGCGGGCGCACACCTTTGAGTACTCCAACTGGTGGACGAACGTGTTAACACTACCAACAGAGAGGCCAGCTGCGCAACGAGACGTTTTATTGTGATCCGTTGATCACTTCAAATGAGAGTGTGAAGAGTAAGTAAAACATAGCACGAAATTCTAAAGATTTTGCAGGGATAAGAATGCGTTGCGTAAACTTTGCGTATGGTTGATTTTAGCTCTCACAGTGCAGTAAATGAAATGTAGATAGGATATCGACGTCTTAGTTAAAATTTAGAGCAAAAAGATCTCACATTTCGTTCTCGTGTTATCCGAAGGACGGTCGCGCGCGAATTGCCCATTCATGTTCTTGGGAATCGCGAATCATGTGGTCGTACCAATCGTCATATCTCATAAATGATTCATTATACCGAAATGAGGTTTACTGCTAATGGTAGCACGCAACGAGGCACAAATGTTGCAATTAAATACTCGAAACGTTTTTCTTTACCGACCTTTGGAAGTACTTAGACCGCAGCAGTGAGAAGTAGATTATTCAGGACGCATTCCTGAAAATTGGAAAATCCCAAGTGGCTCGCGTGTACCCGTCCACAACACCTGGGTAACGGCGTGGCATGACGTGTATACACGTCCACAGCAGCGGAAGGCTTAAAGCTTATAGTATAAGTAGGAAACAATCATACAACGAAGAACGCGTTAGACAGAAAGGATGCAAGGAGCGGACACAACAATACTACTCACGTTCGTTTGAAAAGTATCGTTATGTTCGTTCACTCGGTGCCCTTCTGTAGTCGTCGCTCTATGTAGTGTTTATGTGATAAAAATGGGTCCCACATTATTACAATTATGTCTTAAACTATTATCTGCACAAAAAATCTCATTAGGAGTTCCAAAAGTAGTTTTTTGCTGTTAAAATTCTCATCGGTATGGACAGCAAAAAGTTTTAAAGTTTCCACCGTGTCAATTATTTTCTCACCATGTGTTAGAGTTATCACTGGTGTAGTAACTCATGATGTACAATACTAGATATGTTGTCTAAAACTGAGATATCTATTTTTTTCGCAAATTGGGAAATATTTTTTACAAGAGTAATAAAATGTTCCCTAGTATTATTGTTTTCTTCACAAAATTCGGCAAAACTATTCAAATTTTGTGCACTCAAGAACAATAGCGTACCTATAAAGAGTTCTCGAAATCGAGCGCTTAAACACGGCGCATTGGGCTACGCTACAGGTTAGTCTGTTACAAGAAGCTTTATTTGGAATTCGCATATGTTGGATTTGCTGACTCTCGATCAAATTGCCACCTTACAGTCTTACCTAGACATTTTGCAAGGTTACAGATCAGTCTGTTATCACAACCAAATCGTAAGATTTCAGCTGAACACCAGTTGTACCATACTCGTTTTAGTGATTCGTTCAGCAACGTAACGCGAAACAATCCGCTACATAAATAATGTCGCCGACTTTTCCGGAAAATGTCTCCAAACACCTGCATCTGCAGTCGCGATATATTAGGAAACTGATGTTTCTTTCGTTTGTGTTGAACACTCGCCGTGGATTTTATTGGCAAAAATTCTTCCAGTGCATCACATATAGTGCCCACATAAGACCGGGGCCGCTACGTGCACAGACGGCGTATGGCACGTCTGGAGAGGGTGGCGGTGGTGGTGGTGGTGGGGGCTACAGGCAGGCGCTGTCAGGGATATGCTGAGCGATGCAGGGGAAGTGTCGTTCTAAACTGAAACCTACGCTCACATTTTCTGTAAATATTAAATGGGGGCCCTCCACGCCCACATTTGCATGGTGGCCATTCAAAAAGACCGTCACCTCTGCTTTGGTTAGTATCTAAAAAGAATTTCGGCGAAAATGCACCGATTATTTTAACCTGGCTTTTTAGCCGTATGTGGCTTTCTGAGAAGCATCTTGAGTGGCCAATTTTGAGTGAAAACTACACATTTCTCTGGCTGCCACGTCAAAATTTGTTTCTTTTGTAAAACACAGCGGAATTTACACAGTCTCACTTCACTAATATGTTGTGCAGACGCAACTGAAAAAAAAATGAAAAATTGTTTTACTAACTTTATTAAGCGAGAAACTGAAGAAAATTAAGATCAGTAGCTTATGAAAAAGCACATTCTCGGTAAAAAAAAATCGTGTAATGTCTTAACTTATGTTGTTCCAAAACCCACAGCATTTCTCGTTTCACCAGCTATCGATTGCCCTTAAAAATTGCATTCTTTCATCGAAAAAGTCTGTAGTTAGTGGAATAACACGGCAGATAATGAAGTTTTGCCGCCAAAATCTGATTTCGGTATCTCAAATCGTTTGACATATGAGGAATGTAGTGGATTTTTCACTCTGGCTTTATCGCTGGCGCGGCGCGATCGCAAATGAGTGAGTGTCCTACGTCAGATCAATTTTCTCGAAATTGGTGACAGATAGACCTCCATCCAAGTCTAAAGAAAAGTTCAATATGTCAGCTAAAATTCATGCGCTGCAACATATTATGTAACATGCACCAAACGCAAAATCTTAGTGACCTCTGTTTTTCATTACAATTTTTTTCGAATTTCGCGCAGTGTCTTACTTCCACGCAAATCTCGCAATAACTATGACCGTTAACGAAACGATGGGCACGCTATCATGAGTCTGACATACAAAGGAAGCCAAAATGATTTTTTTATCTAATAGTTTTTGTAAGATCGTTTGAGAAAGATTGATGGATGTGTGGCTCGGTTCTGTCATCGCTAACCGGCCGAAAGATTTCAGACGCTGTTGGGTCTTCCATTCAGAACAAACGAATGAACTGGACCAGTGCTTTGGACGAAAGCTGGTCACTGCGCATCGTCCACCGTACGTATCCTGCACGGGGATATGTCTGGTGAAGAAAGAAGAAACTGTTCTCACTTCAATACCGTTTCCTGACACTACAGGTACCTACATTTGCTTGATTACAGGTCATATCATGGATAATCTTCACGGGGGCAATTACGTACGTCAAGCTCGCGATAGCGTCCATCTTCCGGACGGAAGGAGGCCGCAGTCTGTTCTGGTGCGGCGCCATGTTGCAGCTCGGCGCTGCCACAGCCTCTGTGACCACTTTCTTGCTTGTGAACTACGCTGACATCTTCCACTCGTACACGTCATGCTGAGCTGCAGAATAGACAGAGTACTGCCCAGTATGCGTTAGTGCTCTGAAACAGCAAAGAATGTCTGAAGCTACAGATAATTATCCGTAAGATATGCACCCTGATATTTAAGATAAATATTATTTGGGCTGCTATAAGACGTCGCAACATTACTGGATAAAATTCATAGACGAAAGAAAACGAGCAAGACACAGATCATACTGTGAATTAAAATGATGAGGACGTGAAATGCTGTTCCATGCCCTGTCTCTTAGATGCTGTAAGCTCCACATCAGAAGGCGTGCAGTTTTTATGAGTAACTAGACTCGAGGGAATACAGACATGCAACAACCTGACAGAGGATGCACCCAGTCTAAAAACAATTCAGTGCTTCGTGGCTGATTACCTCTGGGAAAACATCGAGTCATCTGTTTCAATAGTATAAGTAAATTTTATTTGTTGTATGTTCCGTGGCTCATCTTTACAACGTATTACAATAATGAACAGCTAATCAGTTTATAGAGTATTTAACATAATTTGCATCTAAATATGACTGGCTACTAAACATTTGCAGAAGGGCTTGTGTAACACTGAAAAATTTAACTAAAAAGAATTGAGTATGTACTTACTTTACTCTAAATGCAAGCTGTGAAATACAAATTAAATAGGAAGAGGAGTAAACAAGAAACATTTTGTGTTTCATTTTAAATTTAGTTTTGCTATCCGTCTGACTTTTTATATCACTCAGAAAGTTGTAGAGGCACTCGCTTTCTCCTGAATTAAAGTCGGTTGTGTTGACAAGTACTGATGTGTAATTAAAATATTTATTTACACAAATTTTTGTCTAATGTATGATTTTATGTGAACACCGAAAAATTTCTTCTTTAAATATGAAAGAGTAAAATTTAATTAGCATTAATGAATGAAAGAATGCAAATTACATCAACAAACTGATCTCTCTCTCTCTCTCTCTCTCTCTCTCTCTCTCTCTCTCTCTCTCTCTGTGATTTGCAGCAACATGATCTCAGTTGTCTGATATGATCTGAAATGTACTGATATGTATAGGTACAGCACTTAGGATTTCTTGCATTTTATCAATTTCATCATTGTTTTTCTACCTTATGATATTCAGAATAAATTCCATTGTTTTAATTAACTAATTAACAAAGAGACAAATATGCAGATAACCAGTGAATTTTCTTGCATAAAGTCTTTCCAATTTCTTCTGTTATTGTAGGTGAAATGCGATTGCTTGTGAAACTAGTGTAATTTGACAAAAATGATTTTTTTTTTGTATAGTAAGTAATTAAATGGAAGGTTGCCTCTATGAACGTGCAATGTAACTGGAATTAATACTGAACCTTGTGAAAGTCCATTTGGATTTCTTCAGAGTCAGTAAAACAATCCTGACCCTATTTGGTGAATTACATGATACAAATTTCCACATCCTTTTTATAATGTACAGCATGAGTTATTTGTCTTTTCCTAAAATCTCAGTCACTATGGTGCACATAGTTGTATACCTTGGATAGATTATGAGAAATAATTGCATGTGCTGTTTACTAATTTAATGCTTATAAAAAATTAGTCGTGAGTGTGTAAATGGAGTTGTCAGTTGAACAACCCTTGTAGATTCCAAATTATGATGTACTATTTATATCACCTCATGCCAAGTAGGAGAATGCTCTGGAGTACATAAGATTATTTTAAAAAATAAAATAACATTCATAAATGAAATATAGTAGCTATTTATATATGTCAAAAAGTGTATCATTGCAGCATATTTTAATATTTTTACAAACATACACTGAATGAAGCATTAAATAAAGAATATTTACAGTTTTCTTATTTTGAACATGATATATGAGTGAGATTTGTAGATAACTACATGTCATGGACTTACTACCTATCTTTTTCAGCCACCTACCTTTATCAACCAAACTGTTTGGCATCATGTCCAGTAAATTTGATAAACGATATAACAAATTATGCTACCTATGAATTATCACTTCTAGTGGATCTATTGAAGAGTGTCTGGCGCTACACCATTTAAACCTTCCACCCCCCACCCCCTATCGGTCTCTGCTTGAGTTTATTGTCCATAACTCATTACTGACTGTACCTGTATGGCTACCTCAAATAACAGAATAAAATACTGTCACAAGATTAATGTTATTGATTCCTCTAAGAACGTATGTGCATGCATTAAGCAAAATAGATATGCTCTGGATTCAAGGGTAATGACTGGATCCTACTTACAGGGTTGGGCAGTAATGTTGACACTCTATCGATACGAGAACTGAAAGGTGACTGTGGTCAGGAACACACACTGTGTTGTTTGGTCTGGTCATGCAAATAATTTATATGTACAGGAATTGCAGTGGAAACAGCTCTCTTAATGACCTTCAATATACGAGTTAGGATCAGAACAACTTACTAAAACCCGTTGTGTGTGGGTCAAATCAAAGACATAACAGCGCCAGCATTTTGTTACTCGTGGAATCTACCTGCATCCTTCTATGGGCGCTGTTGCGTCAACAGTGTCCTGAGTAGCCAACCGACAGGCCGTCAGAAGCAGAGGCTCGTCCTTCGTGAAGACGGCTGTATCATCTCTCCTACGTAAGTGTCCGTTTATAAGTGAGTTCTTGCTCCTCCACGAAAGCCGTTGGCCTTCCTTCGGCCGTTGGCTTCAGAGCTTCTAACGCACTGGCTCCTGCCAGGCTGCTAACCCAACTGGTGTCGTAGGTACACTCCTTCACAGAAACTACAGAATACTTTGCACCAGGCCTGACTAACATTACCTCTGTCTTCCTCGCGAAGTTGGAGCACAATGGCTTTGCCCTTGCTCTCAATTTCTGTCGCAAGAAATTGTCATTGTGCTGCCCCCCCCCCCCCCCCGCTCTCGCTCGCTCGCTCTCTCTCTCGCTCGCTCTCTCTCTCTCGCTCGCTCGCTCTCTCGCTCGCTCGCTCGCTCTCTCTCTCTCTCTCTCTCTCTCTCTCTCTTTCTTTCTCCCCCCCCCTCTCTCTCTCTCTCTCTCTCTCTCTCTCTCTCTCTCTCTCTCTCTCTCTCTCTCTCTCCCCCTCTCTCTCCCCCTCTCTCTCTCCCTCCCCCCTCCCTCTCCCTCCCTCCATTCACCCACTGTTCCCATACCACCTAGATCGCTGTAGTCAATGATAGTTTTAAAACGTATATCGTTAAACGCCTAACATTGCCTCAGTATCACAAACGCAGTTTTGTGGTGACAAATCAAAATATTCCTATCATAATAGGTGAGATAACACTGCTGTTTTCTGCTGTTTTATGCACTACTTTATTGATAATTATGACGTCAGATCTGTCTAATCATAATAGAAGAAAACGAGTTTTTCGTGGCATACACGTTTCACTTTTATTATTTGCAAGATATCTTCATTCACCTGGAATAAATACACATTTGTGCTCAAACTATCCTACTTTAGATTACGAACATTTTATAGTGAGGTTATAAGCAGTTCTGGTACCCTCTGCTTATCTATGATGTAGTGACAGCATAAACTTCTACACAAAAATTTCGTAAATTTTTGTCTACTTTTTCTTGATTTACAGCTGTTCTTCTTCTGATATCCCAAATTTCGTGTTCATAGCACTAGGAAATGAACATTCGTTTACTTGATGTTATATATGGATGATGTTGCCAACTGTTGATCGTGATTACCAACTACTGAATGTTTGTTCGTGATATCAGTGATCTATCGCCGTGTGTGTGTGTGTGTGTGTGTGTGTGTGTGTGTGTGTGTGTGTGCTTTAATATCGTATGTACTGTTTTTACATATACGTGTAGATTCCAGGTCACGAAAGATACCTTCCAAATAATAAATACGAAACGCCTTAAACAAGAAAATATTTGTTTCATTGAGTTGTGATTAGACGCACATAAAGTAATAATTATCTGTATAATATTCCCTTCCCTCTCCCCCATGAACGATGGACCTTGCCGTCGACGGAGGGGTATCTGCTGAGAGTTCAGACAAACGTGTGGTTCGAGGAAAGCGGCAGCAGCCTTTCCAGTAGCTGCAGGAGCAACAGTCTGGATGATTGACTTATCTGGCCTTGTAAAACCTACCAAAACGGCCTTGCTGTGCTGGTATTGCGAACGGCTGAAAGCAAGGACAAACCAGCCATAATTTCTCCCAAAGAAATGCAGCTCTACTATTTGGTTAAATGATGATGGCGTCCTTTTGGGCAAAAAATTCCAGAGGTAAAATAGTCCCCCATTCGGACCTCTGGGCGGGGACTTCTCAGGAGAATGTCGTCATCAGGAGAAACAAAACTGGCATTCTACAGATAGGAGCGTGGAACATTGGATCTCTTAATCAGACAGGTAGGTTAGAAAATTTAAAAACGAAAATGGATAGGTTGAAGTTAGATGTAATGGTAATTAGTGAAGTTGGGTGGCAAGAGGAACAATACCTGGCCACGGGAATACAGAGTTATAAATACACAGTCAGAATCAAATGATTCAAATGGCTCTGAGCACTATGGGACTTAACATCTGAGGTCATCAGTCCCCTAGAACTTAGAACTACTTAAACCTAACCAACCTAAGGACATCACACATATCCATGCCCGAGGCAGGATTCGAACCTGCGACCGTAGCAGCAGCGCGGTTCCAGACTGAAGCGCCTAGAATCGCTCGGCCACACCGGCCGGCAAATACAAAGTCAAATAGAGGTAATGGAGGAGTAGGTTTAATAATGAATACGAGAAATGGAATGTGGTTAAGCTACTATGAACAACATTCTGAATGGATTATCGTACCCAAGATAAAAACGAAGCCACGCCTACCACAGTAGTACAAGTTTACCTGCCAACTAGCTCCGGAGATTTACCTGCCAACTAGATCCGCAGATCATGAAGAGATTGAAGAAATTTATGATGAGATAAAATAAATTATTCAGATACTTAACGAGACGAAAATTTAATTGTGATGGGGGGGATAGGAATTCGATTCTAGAGAACGGAATAGAATGAAAAATAGTAGGTGAATATGGACTGGGGGAAGGGAAAGAAAGAGGAAGCCGCCGGGCAGAGTTTCTCATAGAGCATAATGTAATCATCACTGACACCTGGTTTAAGAACTATAAAAGAAGATTGTATACGTGGAAGAGACTTGGAGACACCGGAAGGTTTCAAATTGATTACATAATGGTAAGACAGAGATTTCGTAACCAGATTGTAATTTTAAGACATTTACTCGAGCAGACGTGAACTATGTCCCAATTTATTGGTTATGAACTGTAGATTAGAACTGAAGAAATTGGAAACAGTTAGGAAATTACGGAGATGGGACCTGGATAAGTTGAAAGAACGAGAGGTGGTTGTGAGCTACCAGAGGGAACACCAGGCAACTGTTGATTATAACACGGAAGAGGAACATAGTAGAAGACGAATGGGGAGCTTTAAGAGATGAAATAGTGAAGGCAACAAAGGATCAATTAGGTAAAAAGACATGGCCTAGTACGAATCCTTGGATAACACAAGAGATATTGAATTTAAATGACGAAAGGAGAAAATTTAAAAATGCAGCAAATGAAGCAGGCTAAAGGGAAAATAAACGTCTAAAAAAATGAGATTGACAGGAAGCGCAAAAATTTCTAAGCCGGAATGGCTAGAGGAAAAATGTACTTAGAAGCGTATTTCACTAGGGGAAAGGTAAATACCACCTGCAGCAAAATTAATGGGGCATTTGGGGAAAAGAGAAGCGGGTGTACAAATATCAAGAGCTTAAATCGTAAAGCTGTCCTAAGAAAAGAAGGAAAAGCTGAAAGGTGGAAGGAGTGTATAGAGGGTTTATACAAGGGAGATGAACTAGAAAACAATATTATAGAAATATGAGTGACGAAGTAGATGAAGATGAGATGGGAGATATGATGCTGTGAGGAGGATCTTACAAAGCTCTGAAAGGTCTAAGTGGAAACAAGGCCCTGGGAGTTGACGACATAGGTTTGACAGAGCCAGCCATGACAAAACTCTTCCATCTGGGTGTAGATGTCTGAGGCGGTTAGATACCCTCAGACTTAAGAAGAGTGTAATAATTGCAATTCCGAAGAAAACAGTTCTGACAGGTGTGAAAATTATTGAATTATCAGTTTAATAAATAATGGTTGCAAGGTACTAACACGAATGCTTTACAGCAAGGTCCAAAAAATGGTAGAAGCAGACCACAGGGAAGATCAGTTTGGATTCTGGAGAAATGTATGAACACGCCAGGCAAAACTGATCCTACGAATTGTCTTAGAAGATAGGATAAGGAAAGGCAAACCTACATGTATTGCATTTGTAGACTTAGAGAAAGTCTTTGACGATTTTGACTGAAATACTCTCTTTGAAACCCTGAAGACAGCAGGGGTAAAATTCAGGGAGTGAAAGGCTATTTAATACTTGTTCAGAAACCAGACGGCAGTTCTAAGAGTTGGGGTCATGAAAGTAAACTAGTGATTAAGAAAGGAGTGAGACAAGGGTGTAGCCTATCCCAGATTTTATTCAATCTGTTCAGTGAACAGATGGTAAAGGAAACCATAGAAAAATTTGGAGTAGGAATTAAAGTTCAGGGAGAAGAAATAAAAACCTTAATGTTTGCCGACGACATTGTAAGTCTGCAGAGACAGCAAAGTACTTGAAAGAGCAGCTGAACGGAATGGACAGTGCTTTGAAAAGAGAATATAAGATGAACATCGACAAAAGCAAAACAAAGGTAATGGAATGTAGTCAAATTAAATCAGATGATGCTAAGGGAATCAGACTAGGAAACAAGATACTTATAGTAGTAGATGAGTTACGCTGTTTGGAGAGAAAAATAACTGATGATGGCCAGAGTAGAGATAATATAAAATGTAGACTGGCAATGGCAAGAAAAGCATTTCCCAAAAAGAGAAATTTGTTAACATAGAATGTAGATTTAATTGTTAGGTTGTCTTTTCTGAAGGTATTTGGAGTGTAATTATGTATGAAAGTGAAACATGGACAATAAACAGTTTAAATAAAAATAGAATAGAAGAATTCGAAATGTGGTGCTACAGAAGAATGCTGAAGATTAGATTGGTCGATCACATAACTAATGAGGGAGTACTAAACAGAACTAGGGAGACAAGAAATTTGTGGCACAACCTGACCAAAAGAACGGATGGATTGATGTTGTTGTTGTCTTCAGTCCTGAGACTGGCTTGATGCAGCTCTCCATGCTACTCTATCCTGTGCAAGCTTCTTCATCTCCCAGTACCTACTGCAACCTACATCCTTCGTAATCTGCTTAGTGTATTCATCTCTTGGTCTCCCTCTACGATTTTTACCCTCCACACTACCCTCCAATGCTAAATTTGTGATCCCTTGATGCCTCAGAACATGTCCTACCAACTGGTCCCTTCTTCTTGTCAAGTTGTGCCACAAACTCCTCTCCTCCCCAATTCTATTCAATACCTCCTCATTAGTTCTACCCATCTAATCTTCAGCATTATTCTGTAGCACCACATTTAAAAAGCTTCTATTCTCTTCTTGTCCAAACTAATTATCGTCCACGTTTCACTTCAATACATGGCTACACTCCATACAAATACTTTCAGAAACGACTTCCTGACACTTAAATCAATACTCGATGTTAACAAATTTCTCTGCTTCAGAAACGCTTTCATTGACATTGCCAGTCTACATTTTATATCCTCTCTACTTCGACCATGATCAGTAATTTTGCTCCTTTACTACTTTAAGTGTCTCATTTCCTAATATAATTCCCTCAGCATCACCCGACTTAATTCGACTACATTCCATTATCCTCGTTTTGATTTTGTTGATGTTCATCTTATATCCTCCTTTTAAGACACTGTCCATTCCGTTCAACTGCTCTCCCAAGTCCTTTGCTGCCTCTGACAGAATTACAATGTCATCGGCGAACCTCAAAGTTTTTATTTCTTCTCCATGGATTTTAATACCTACTCCAAATTTTTCTTTTGTTTCCTTTACTGCATGCTCAATATACAGATTGAACAACATCGGGGAGAGGCTACAAGCCTGTCTCACTCCCTTCCCAACCGCTGCTTCCCTTTCATGCCCCTCGACTCTTATAACTGCCATCTGGTTTCTGTACAAATTGTAAATAGCCTTTCTCTCCCTGTATTTTACCCCTGCCATCTTTAGAATTTGAAAGAGAGTATTCAAGTCAACATTGTCGAAAGCTTTCTCTAAGTCTACAAATGCTAGAAACGTAGGTTTGCTTTTTCTTAATATATTTTCTAATATAAGTCGTAGGGTCAGTATTGCCTCACGTATTCCAACATTTCTACGGAATCCAAACTGATCTTCCCCGAGGTCGGCTTCTACCAGTTTTTCCATTCGTCTGTAAAGAATTCACGTTAGTATTTTGCAGCTGCGACTTATTAAACTGATAGTTCGGTAATTTTCACATCTGTCAACACCTGCTTTCTTTGGGATTGGAATTATTATATTTTGCTTGAAGTCTGAGGGTATTTCGCCTGTCTTATACATCTTGCTCAACAGATGGTAGAGTTTTGTCAGGACTGGCTCTCCCAAGGCCGTCAGTAGTTCCAATGGAATGTTGTCTACTCATGACTGGGTGTTGTGTGATGTCCTTAGGTTAGTTAGGTTTAAGTAGTTCTAAGTTCTAGGGGACTGATGTCCATAGATGTTAAGTCCCATAGTGCTCAGAGCCATTTGAACCATTTTGTTGTCTACTCCTGGGGCCTTGTTTTGGCTCAGGTCTTTCAGTGCTCTGTCAAACTCTTCAGGCAGTATCGTATCTTCCATTTCATCTTCATCTACATCCTCTTCAATATCCATAATATTGTCCGCAAGTACATCGCCCTTGTATAGACCCTCTATATACTCCTTCCACCTTTCTGCTTTCCCTTCTTTGCTTAGAACTGGGTTTCCATCTGAGCTCTTGATATTCATACAAGTGGCTCTCTTTTCTCCAAAGGTCTCTTTAATTTTCCTGTAGGCAGTATCTATCTTACCCCTAGTGAGATAAGCCTCTACATCCTTACATTTGTCCTCTAGCCATCCCTGCTTAGCCATTTTGCACTTCCTGTCGATCTCATTTTTGAGACGTTTGTATTCCTTTTTGCCTGCTTCATTTACTGCATTTTTATACTTTCTCCTTTCATCAATTAAATTCAATATTTCTTCTGTTACCCAAGGATTTCTACTAGCCCATGTCTTCTTACCTACTTGATGACTATTAAATTTTCGTCTCCCTTCACTACCTGAATAATTTCTTTTATGATGGATTGATAGAGAAAGAATAAATATAATGCAGTGGAACTCGTGGCTGCATGTAACGATAATTTTGTTGCTGGTATAAGTAAGACTACTAAAATTAAATTTGTTAAGAGGCAATTACAATGGGAACTCAGACGTGGAGTGATCAGTAGGTTAAGCAGTTTGTTGATTTCAAAACTTTTGAAATTATATTCTTGATTAAAAAATAGGCAGGCTAAGCAATTAAGATTGCAAACTTACTTTCTAAATGGACCTGTTTGTAAGAGAGGACAGAAAAACATGGAGAAAAGATTTCCAAAATCTCTGCAATGGAAACTTATTCACAGTCCTACTCATTTTGTGGAAGAAATTCTCAATTGAAAATATGGATAGTGTGCTACGAGTCACAATAAAGGTTATTTATTCGTCATACCACTGGTTTTGGGCTTGTGCTTATCCTCAGATGTTTATACGTTATGTACATGTTTATATTGCTGGAGATCAATAGAGATGGAGCATCGGTATTATAATTATCTCCAGCAATATAAACATGTACATGAATGTGTAAACACCTGAGGACGAGCACAAGTCCAGAACCGGTCGTGTGACGAATAAATTATCTTTTATTGTGGCTGGTTGCGGAAATTTTTCTACACTTTATAAAGGAAGAGTCACGTAGTTCAACAGCGTCCACCATGGATAAAATTCACTTAATATGGAAAGTGCTCTATGCTACAGACCAAAATTTGTTAAATGTAGAGAGAACAATAGGAAGCAGCACAGAAATAATTAAAACAATTACAATTTTAAAAGGAATCATGGCTATGGCGAGATGAAAGTAATGGGCGCGGTAATCAGAGTAAGGGACTGGAGAAACAGCTAGCAGGGAGAAAATAGAGACTATGCGGGAAGAAACGATAATTTAGAACAAAGAAGAGTTGATGTAAGGCAGGGCCCAAACAAGGCGTTCCATCAGGTTCAGGGCAGGAAGCTGAGAAACTAACTGGTGCTTCATTTAAGGCCCAAAAGGGGCCTAATGAGTATGTAATAAATACAGGGTTACAACAAGCTGAGTAAGATTACTATGTAAAGGAAATGAGATAATAGGTTTATGCAATGATCCTTTCAATTATTATTTCTTTATTATGTTGCATGTGTCTATAAATATTTGGGATTTTTCATTTTAATATGTAATTAGAATGGTTTATGTATGCTGTGTGATATGATTTGCACAGATGCAATAATTACAAGTGATGGTAGAGCTTTCATCTAGGTGAGGGTGATAGGATCTGGGGTATTACTGTGCAACAAGTGCATGGTTGTCACGAATAAATGAAGATTTGACGGAATTCGTTATCGATATGCATGCAGCCACATATGAAAGTTTGAGCTTGCTTAAAATTACATTTACTTGTCAGGTGTAATGGATGAGTTTTGGAAGATTTTATTCATGTGCATATATGGATGCACACGTGTGGAAAGCTTTACTTGTGCTACTAAGCAAGTTTGGTATGCAAAATGATACCTGGAAGTTAAATCCCGTGGAGGAGGACGTGAAGTGTAGTGGGATTTAATTGTGAAATAATTTATTGAGAGAAAAATGTACACCAATTTGTTCATTATTATTTATTTAGCATGTAAATGTAATGTTAAAATTCAGAATTAAGGCTATAAATGGATTTGGGATTATTTTGGTGGATATTTATTAAGTTAGGAAAGTCGGAATTAATTTCTTTAGTTCATTATTGTTAACTGGTGTCACAGTATCCTGTGAGATTCAAATAAGCATTTAATGGCTTTTAGTGAAGTGTGTTGGATGTCATGGGTACATCCTGCTGTTTGAGGCTTGTAAGAGGTACATAGCACAGCTGGCTGTACACAGAGGCGAGTAAGGAAGAGCTATAATTAAGAAACTGGTTGCATCTATCAGGTGTATTCCCTGAACAACATGCAGCAACTACAAGCGATAGTATTTATAGTAGAAATTGTGCATATCAGAGATAAGAACTGACATGGGCATAACTCTTTAATATGGTTTATCTATTCCAGAAAGGGATTCTTTTATTAAAGATGTGTATGTGTTACACAAGTTTTGACACAAATAAGTATTTCTGCAAAAAAAATTATGTTATTTAAACGAATATTTCTGGTGCAACTTCATGTTTACAACTAGCCAGGTAAGTACAACATGAAATGGGCATCTGTAACATTATGAGCGACTAGTTCTCAAAACCATTTGCGGGAGCATTAAATTCTTGACTGGGCTCTTGGTGTCCTGTTTGTGGCTTCCGTGTGCCTAGGCTTTATGGGTCAGGCTTGGTTCTGGGCACAGGCGTCTGGGCAGTGAGAAGCAGGAGCCACAGGAGGCATTTAGTGATTGCTGACAGATAGCAATAAGGCAGAGGTAGGGAAAATCCCAAGAGCGCCAGAAGACAACAGTTCTGCTCATGGAGTGAGTTGAGATGGTGGGTCTAGAAACTTAGAATATGGAAACAGAAACACAATATTTACTGACATTACGGAATTTTTATCCCCTGCGCTTTTCTCTTATACTATACTGATAATTCCTTAATGTCGGAGAATATGTTCTATCAGTTGATCTCTCCTTTTAGCCAACTTGAGCAACAAATTTCTTTTATCCCAATTCTCTTCAGTAATTCCTCATTAGTTACGCGATCCACCTGTCTAATCTTCTGTATTCTTCTGCAGCATCACATTTCAAAAGCTTTTATCCTCCTCATGTCTGCTGTTTATTGGTGACACTGCTATGGAAAAACTACATACATTTATGTATCGTGGTAGTGAGATAAGCTCCTTGTATGTTAAACCATGCTTGTAAACATATTATTTATAAAGTTTTTAACGTTTATAATTATTATTTTCTGTAAAATATATAACAATTTAAGCAGTCATGCAAAGTACAAGTGTTGTTGTTGTTGTTGTGGTCTTCAGTCCTGAGACTGGTTTGATGCAGCTCTCCATGCTACTCTATCCTGTGCAAGCTTTTTCATCTCCCAGTACCTACTGCAACCTACATCCTTCTGAATCTGCTTAGTGTATTCATCTCTTGGTCTCCCTCTACGATTTTTACCCTCCACGCTGCCCTCCAATACTAAATTGGTGATCCCTTGATGCCTCAAAGTACAAGTAAGATATATTATTTTAAAACTCTTGAGATGAGCAATACCAGCACATATTATAAAACCAGCATGAGATACGCATTCTGTGATCTAACTACCTCCTGTGTTTAGTTAACTATGATTTGTTATTATAATGTACGTAAAGTGAAGTTTTGACTAAAGTCAGGCTGCAGCAGAAATATCTGCACTGACAGATGCAGCAAGAAGCTCATAAAGTGATTCACTATAGTACAATTTAGATTTAAAAATTTTATTATGAGGTCACAAACAGAACATGACCATTTATACAGTATTTTAATATACGTGCATAATGTGAAATTTTGTGTAAAAAAGACAAAATGGTATTCATTTTATACTTATTTTGAGAAGTGGTCACGTGACGAAGTCTTTAAATAGGCATGCAGAGTAGAGCTGATGGCTTTTTGTCGAACTTTCTTCAATTTGATGACATCTTGTGTCCGGTTAGGTGGCCAGAGTACCGCTTGTGTTTCAGATTGTGTTAGTAATAAGAGAATACTTCCGTGATCACGAGTTACTTCGAATTTTTTTTGGCTGGGACTTAGAAATTTCAAGTCACTTTCAGTGACTGCTTCTTCACGGTCACTCGAACTTCTGTGCTATTTAACTGTTGGTAAGCCGCTAAGAACTTTTGTGCATTCACTTCGTAATGATTTTGATTTAACTGAGTGATGAACATCTTGTATATTAGACGCAATAATCTTAAAGATAACGAATTACATATTTAATTGTGTATGCTAATAGAATTTCGCACTCTGTAACTATTAACATTCTACTAATGGATCTTTGCAAATTAATGAGTGGCTTTATGTATTTATTCCACACATGCTACTCTTTGCAAACGCTCTTTTTTCAAAACTTAATTTAACTTCACTTTGATACTTTGAACATCGTACAGTTGGTTTATTAACAGTTCTTTACCAATTGGAGGGGGGGGGGGGGCATTGTTTGGCCTACAGCTCCCGTTGTGTTCAGTATTTTATTTAATACATGCATGACATTTATCATAATGATTATTGCTACAATTGATAATAAGAAGAGTTTTTCGTTTACATTCGTCGTGAATTATAGCGACTTTTGTAACTGAAGGTGTAGCAGCTCAACAATTACCACCTGCAGTCAACTGGTAAACAGTGTGGTGAATGGAAGCTAATATCTCTGTGGCATAGTGACAGAATCTACAGAAAGATGAAACCGACAGGTGACGAAATAAGAAAGTTGCTTGAGAATTCAGACAACGAATTTAGTGGGGAACTTTCAGAAAGTTCAAGTAGTGAAACTGAGCATGTGGTTGTGGAAATTCCAGATCAAGTAGTTTCTGACAGCAGCGAGTTGGATGAGAATGAACAGTGTAAGTATTGATTTTTATTACTTTTTGCAGATTTTTGGAGTATATTAGAATGTCTGTCTCGATAGATGAGTGTTTTGTGTGCTAGTTTTCGATTCTTCTTTCATCCTTTTATAGATATTCAAGCAACAAGAAGGCGACCCAAGCCGAAGGCACAAATTGATCACCTTGAAAAAGACATGGTGGCCGCATCAGGTATGATATGGAAGAGAGATCCTTACGTAAATCAAAGCAGGAGATCTGCTGCTAACGTAATGAGGATCTCAAAAGGAACTAAGCCAGGGGCAAAATCTGATACAACACGAAAAACTTTTCTCATGAACCTTGTTGATAAAATCTTGGATAACATTCTGATGTATACCAACCGAAATCTAAACAATCTTAGGGAGTCATCTGAAGATATTTTCGTGAAAAATTCGAAAGCATTTGAAAGAGAAGAAATTGTGTGAGCAATTGTAATTATTTTGAATGTGGAGTCCATAGACAGAACAAGGCCAGTTTACATTATTAAAGGAAACCCTCTGATGTAGCGAGCTTCATCGATTGGGCTCTTACTAAAGTGCCTGAGCTTTGATAATGCTCTAACTCGAGCAGCTAAAAAACAGACCGACAGATTTGCTCCTATCAGGGATATATGGAACATGACAGTAAATTTACTGAACTTTGTAATCCTAGGGAGTTTGTTACGTTGGGTGAAGAACTTGTGACCTTCCATGGGTGATGCCAATTCAGGCTATATGTTCCGACAAAAACAGAAAAATATGGGGTAGAAATGAACCTGTTATGTGACTAAATACAAAATACTGGTTCACTGCGAATTCCTATGCTGGGAAGCACAACAACGAGAAGAATCATTACAGTGGCCCTGAAATAGTTATAAAGTTGATTGAAATGTCTAACTTGAAACAATCAGGAAGAAATGTTATCATGGACAGAAAGTTCACTACCGTTTCACTAGCATCCAATCTTTTGAAAGAGAAAATAACTAGAGTTGGTACTACTCAAAGTGACAATCGCGATGTTCCTACAGAAGTTCGTCCTGTTTCTCTTAAAAAAAGTTACACCGGGAACAGTCCGGTTTGCCGTTAGTGAAGATGTCACTTCAGTCAGTTATGTGCCTAAGTAAGGAAAGGTTGTTACAGTACTGTCGATTCAACATCACGACATGAATGTGACTGAAGAGAAGCCAGACATCATCCTATTCTACAACTATACGAAGTCTGGAGTGGATACATTCGATAAGTGTGTAAGGCTGTACAGCTGCTGTCGAGCAATGTGTCTATGGCGATTGGCGGTGTTTTTCAACTTGATTGACATTGTAGCATATAATTCGTATGTTGTATTTCAAGATACACACAAGGAATGGGCAAAGAATTACCTCACGAAGAGTTTTTTAGGAAACCAGTACCTGAAAGATCTTGCTCGGGAACTTTGCGATCTCAACACGAAAAGACGCCCTCCAAATGCTGTAGGCGTACACTGAAAATACGCTACAGCGTTATCAACTTTTGGGTATGAGTGTAGTCAACATCGAGGTGCCGTGAGCAGAGGAAACATCATTAGAGAGCCGCGACGGAAAGTAACACGTGCAACTGTGGATAATCTGCAAAAGAAATGCCGCTGTTACTTAAGCGCCAGAGGCAAAGACCGTAAGTACATGAAGGCTTGCACTTCTTGCAAAAAGTGTATCTCCCCTGCACACACCAAGAAAGAAGTAGTAGTTCGTATTGTAAAGTGTTCTGAATGTGAATCTGAGTAAGCTTTGTAATTGTGAAATTAATATAATAAATGCAAAATCACTTTTATAATTTATTTAAACACTTTTCTAAGGAGTTCTTTTATAAAAACAAGTCCCAGAACCATTTCCCAGTAATAACAATTAATGTTTTTAACTTCTTGTCTGCCAAAGATATGGAAATACTTAAGTCTTATGGTTTATCCTAGATAGAGAAAATTTAATGGTAGTAGGGTCAGTCGCTGACCTCTCACATTAGCGTTGGCCAGTGCAACATAGAGCATTGGTATGCAGCTGTCAATCTCATATACCACCCCCCCCCCCCTTCCACACACACACAACCCCCACCGTTCGCCTACATTTGTGTCCTTATTAACATAAACTTTTGTTTAAAATTCTAAACAATCAACATCCTAGAAGATCATTTCATATGTTTTGCTGCGACCTGATAAAGTTCCGTCCGCCATCTTCGATTTTTTTAAAGTTTTATTCCTACATGCGGTCAGGCAGGAGAGCAGAGGTGCTGACAGAGTAAAACGCTAGACAATATTGTTGACGTTATGATAAAATAATTTTGGTAGACGATAGTTTGCGATAACTGTCAAAGGTCGAGCGAGTGCAACAGCTAACACAGTGTGACCAAGAGTGAAAGAATATTTGATAACTAAGGCACTTGTGCGCTACCGAGAAACTTGCACGTTGCAAATTTAACTGGCTCTAGCAACCCACGCTCGGGGCAGAGCAGGCTAGGAAAGCTGACAGGCCGAGTACATTGAAGCAAACTTACTCATCCCTCTCCAGTAGGTCTCCGTCAGAAGCTTAGCTGTAATGGTATAAATAATCGAGCTTAGGGGCTCAAAGCATTCAGTCTACATCTACATTTATACTCCCCAAGCCACCCAATGGTGTGCCACTGTCATTACCTCCCTTTCCTGTTCCAGTCGCGTATGGTTCGTGGGAAGAACGACTGCCGGAAAGCCTCCGTGCGCGCTCGAATCTCTCTAATTTTACATTCGTGATCTCCTCGGGAGGTATAAGTAGGGGGAAGCAATATATTCGATACCTCAGCCAGAAACGCACCCTCTCGAAACCTGGACAGCAAGCTACACCGCGATGCAGAGCGCCTCTCTTGCAGAGTCTGCCACTTGAGTTTGCTAAGCATCTCCGTGACGCTATCACGCTTACCAAATAACCCTGTGACGAAACGCGCCGTTCTTCTTTGGATCTTCTCTATCTCCTCGGTCAACCCGACCTGGTACGGACCCCACACTGATGAGCAGTAATCAAATATAGGTCGAACGAGTGTTTTGTAAGCCACCTCTTTTGTTAATGGACTACATTTTCTAAGGACTCTCCCAATGAATCTCAACCTGGCACCTGCCTTACCAACAATTAATTTTATATGATCATTCCACTTCAAATCGTTCCGTACGCATACTCCCAGAAATTTTACAGAAGTAACTGCCACCAGTGTTTGTTCCGCTGTCATATAATCATACAATAAAGGATCCTCCCTTCTTTCTATGTATTCGCAATACATTACATTTGTCTATGTTAAGGGTCAGTGCCTATCCGCTGCAGATCTTCCTGCATTTCGCTGCAATTTTCTAATGCTGCAACTTCTGTGTATACTACAGCATCACCCGCGAAAAGCCGCGTGGAACTTCCGACACTATCTACTAGGTCATTTATATATATTGTGATGCCATTCTCTATGCGTCTTAAACTGGAGAGGATGGTGTGTTTTTGAGTTTCAGAGTGACAAAGACTTCCCTTGTTGAGGAAATCGTTTGGCAACCTTCCTTTGATTAACTCGTCGAGATCGGGAACGAAGCACGCCAAACGTGAGACGTAGCGACTGCGGGACTTGGAGGCAGTTCCAGAAATGCAGGGAGCTGGAGGCCAGGCAGCCTCAGTCCTCTGAGCAACTTAGGCCAACAGACTGCAAGTTCTCTAATGTCCGGCCGGAGGAGGCTCGTCCTCGCGGCCTCCTAGCGACATAGACGACTTCGCCCACAGTGCTGCTCTACCCCAGGGGGTACCCAGCACATTGTTTCTCGGCATCAGGACATCTAGCGTCGGGTACACACATCCACGGGCGCGGCACGAGGACAACGAGTACGCGCGGTGGTGCGTAGCCCACAAGACTCTGGAAGACCTGGGTGCCCTGTGCTTATCTTTGCGGCTGGCGGCCCATGGGCGTTGCGGCAGCAGCCACCACGGCCCTGAACAAGAGGCATCACTGGGCGTGATTGGGGCGTCAGTGCATTCCGCTAACAGCTGTGTTTGCGCACAGTACGGCTCTGAGCCGGGCTGGAGTGCTGTATAAAGCTGCTTCAATAAACGACCCTGGCGGTAATCTGCACTCTCCCTCACCATATCCTTCACCCATCCTGATGCGTAGCAACCCGGAATAGACCACGTCGTAACAGCTGGTATCAGAGAGTGGTCGTTACACTTCACAACAGAGGTTGTGTTAGGAAGTGCTCGTCAAACGTCCAAACACAACAGTTTAGTGACAGAAATGATTGCTGGGTAACTCTTGACACCCAAACTCTATGGTTTGGTGTCGAGCAGTTAGACTGGGTACTTTAGGAAGTTACGTACGACCTGTGGTGCTTGACATATCTCCAGTTTGGCAGTAACGACTCAGCACAGTGGGATATAATGAGGCTCAGTTTGTATTTAATTCAGAATTTGTTCTCAGTTTTTAGATCTAACTCGTGCAGTACTAGAAAGTGTATGTTTAAGGTAGTACTAGAAAGAGTATGTTTAAGGTTAGGTCTGTGAAGCCTCGTGGACTTATTGTTTAAGACTTAGTGGTACACCCGATGATCTAGTACCAACAGGGCACGAACTGCCGTGCCCTAAGGCTGTAGCAGCCACATGCTTTTTGTGCAGTCGCGCCAGTCATTGGCTCGTGATTGCTCAGAGTACAATTGGTTGATCACATGGAGGAAATAGTCATTTATAAGGTTTTTTGTAGTGTATTGTAGGTTATTTGTGTTAATGATATTAATTTCAGTAAAGTACGTAAAATGGTAGAAACACGTGTTGCTGCTGTAACAGAAAAAGTGTGGGTATTAACAGAGAAGAATTTTCACCAAAAGCGCGAGCATGATAACCTCCTTCGTAGATTTGAGGCGTTGGAAGCGTTCAGGTTCAGTCACAGCCTGTGTCTGGGAAAAATAAAGCAGAGTCAGGGGTAGCTTATTCTTCTTTTGATCCAACAGTAGCCGTAATGAGTCAGTAGGAGTATTTTCGGATATGATTAGCAAAGTCAACGCTGACACCTATGTGCCTACCCAGAATGCGGGAGGCAATAAGGTGTCACTGCAAAAAAAAAAAAAAAAAAAAAAAAAAAAAAAAAAAAAAAAAAAAAAAAAAAAAACGGAGCGCTCGCACTGAGAATCTAAGTGATTTAACAGCAGATCCTGGTATTGCGGCGCTACTGGGGGAAGTACATTTTGCGACAAGGCAACGGATAGATCAGTGTGTATTTGCTTTGGTGTGGACGTAAGGGCCAAATGAAGAAACAGTGTAAGCAACCAGAGTGTTACTTTAGTGAGGCTTTTGTTTGTTTTGCTTAGAACAGTAGTTCGGTTGGACCGTCAGCGAGAGTGCACCGTGAGTTCCTGCTGCTAATAAGGCGAGTAGACCGCTTGTTTCTTACATGTTGTTACGAGCTCCAAACAGGAACGACTTCTTTTCAGTTACCTTTGTAGTTGCTAGTATATTTTTGTAATTTCTTGCGTGTTTGAGTGCTTACTAGGAGCAACATTTCATTTTATAAACAGTGTAGCATACAGTACCGTCGTTGCTATCGACCACTGTATCGACCCTTGTATCTTACAGGCTTTCTTTTGTTTTACGTAGAACAGCTCAGTGTCGCTTAGCCCATCAGTGAAGAGCACCGCGGGTTCCTGCTGCTAATAAGGCGAGTACACAGTTTGTTCATTACTTATCTTTAAGAGTTTCAAACACAAGCGAGTTCAGAAATGGATAGGCACTGTGATTTCCGTGTACCGATGCGAACAGAGTTGCTAACCCTTCGCTCACAGCTCCAGGCAGTGTTGGCTTCCGTCACACAGCTTGAGGTTGCTGCCAAGGGGCATCACTGAGGGGTGTTGGACGCGAGGCTGTGAGGGACGTCGAGCACAACCCAAGTGTCCCCCGATCGATCGACTGCTGTGGCCGCCCCGGGTACTGCCTTTACTGACGTGGACCCTTCACCCATGGTCGAGTGGAAGATCTTTCCAAAGTCTGGCAGGCAGCGAAAGACTTTCCATGGGGCCAATTGTAGGGCCTCCCCAGTTCGTTTGGCGGACAGGTTTCAGGAGTTATCTGTGGCTGATGAAGTCTCTGAGCCAGATGCAGTAGTCCACCCTGTTCCAGAGGAAGCGTCACAGAGGGTGGGTTTGCTGGAAGTTGGGAGCTCCAATGTTAGGCGCGTAGTGGGGCCCCTTAGGAACATTGTAAAGACGACAGACTCGACTGTGGTCCTTTGGCGCAGAGCCGACTGGAGGGTCTGAATCACAAGCTCAGGCGGTTCTGTGACCGTGTAGGCTGCAGATTCCTTGACTTGTGCCATCGGGTGGTGGGTTTCCGGGAGTCCACTCACACAGGAAGCGGCTACACGGGTAGCGGGGGCTGCGTGGAGGGGACTGGGCGGTTTTTTAGGTTAGAGGGTCTCAGGAATCAACAGAAAGGGCGTCCGTCTAAAGGGGCAGGTAATTGTACAAACAATCGGTATCGTAGTTGTAAATTGTCGTAGCTGTGTTGTGAAAGAACCAGAGCTCCAAACCCTAATAGAAAGCACTGAATATCAAATAGTTATAGGTACAGAAAGCTGGCTAAAGCCGGAAATAAGTTCAGCCAACATTTTTTCAAACGATCTAACAGTGTTCAGAAAGGACAGATTAAATACAGTTGGTGTTGGTATATTCATTTCTGTCAGAAGTATTTTGCCTTGTAGTGACTTTGAAGTAGATAGTTCCTGCGAAATAGTATGGGTAGGGATTATACTTGACAATCGGACTAAACTATTAATTGGATCGTTTTACCGACCCCCCCGACTCAGAAATATAGTTGCTGAACAGTTCAAACAAAACTTGAGTCTCATTTCAAATAAGTACCCCGCTCATACAATTATAGTCGGTTGTGACTTTAATCTACCCTCGATATGCTCAAAGATTATACTTTTAAAGTCAGCGGCAGGCATAAAACTTCATCCCAAAATTGCACTGAATGCTTTCTCAGAAAATTATTTTTAACAATTACTTCATGAGCTTACTCGAAGCCCAAATGGTTGCGAAAGCGTACTTGACCTCTTAGCAACAAATAATCCTGGACAAGTAGGGAGTATCATGACGAATACAGAGATTAGCGACCAAAAGGCGGTTGCTGCTGGGCTGAATACCGTAATACTTACAACCATCAAAAAGAAACACGAAGTACATCTATTTAAAAAAAGCTGATAAAAATGCTCTTAACGCCTTTTATGGGACAGTCTCCACTCCTTCCGATCTGATCATGTAATCGCAGAAAAGATGTGGAATGATTTCAAAGAGATAGTATCGACGACAATGGAGAGATATGTCCCACATAAATTATTAAGTGATGGTACTGATTCTCCATGGTACACAAAACGGGTCAGACAGCTGTTGCAGAAGCAATGACAAAGCATGCCAATTTTAAGAGAACGCATAATCCCGAAGATTGGTAAAGTTTTGCAGAAGTTCGATATATAGCGCGTGCTTCAGTGCGAGATGCTTTTAATAATTTATACAACGAAAGTCCGTCTCGGAATCTGGCAGAAAACCCAAAGAGATTCTGGTCATTTATAAAGCACACCAGTGGTAAGACGCAATCAATACCTTCACTGCGCGATAACAACAGTGAAGTCACTGATGACAGTGCCACCAAAGCACAGTTATTAAACATAGTTTTCCGAAACTCCTTCTCCAAAGAAGACGAAGCAAATATTCCCGAATTCCAATCAAGAACAACTGCTAAGATGAGAAACATAGAAGTAGATATCCTCGGCGTAGCAAAGCAGCTTAAATCACTTAATAAAGCAAGGCTTCCTGTCCAGATGGTATACCAGTCAGGATCCTTTCAGAATATGCACATGCAATAGCTCCATATTTAGCAATTATATACAACCGCTCGCTCACAGAAAGTTCCTTACCTAAAGACAGGAAATTTGCTCAAGTCACACCAATACCCAAAAAGGGAAATAGGAGTAATCAGCTGAATTACAGGCCCATATTACTAACGTCGATTTGCAGTAGGGTTTTGGAACATATACTGCATTCGAGCATTATGAAGTACCTCGAAGAAAACGATTTACTGACACATAGCACGGACTCATAAAATATCGTTCTTGCGGAACACAACTAACTCTTTATACTCATGAAACAATGAGTGATATCGACAGATGATGTCAAATTGACTCCATATTTTTAGATTTGCAGAAGGCTTTCGAGACCGTTCCTCACAAGCGTCTTCTAACCAAACTGTGTGCCTATGGAATATCGCCTCATTTGTGCGACTGGATTAGTGATTTCCTGTCAGAAAGCAATAGACGGAAAGTCATCGGGTAAAACAGAAGTAATATCCGGATTCCCCCAAGGAAATGTCATAGGCCCTCTATTGTTCCTGATCTACATTAACGGCATAGGGGACAACCTGAGCAGCCCTCTTAGATTATTTGCAGATTATGCTGTCATTTACCGTTTTGTAAAGTCATCAGATGATCCAAATGAACTGCAAAATGATTTAGATATCTGTGTGGTGCGAAAAGTGGCAATTGATTCTGAATAAAGAAAAGTGTGAAGTTAGTCACATGAGTACTAAAAGAAACCGCTAAATTTCTATTGCACTATAAGTCACACAAATCTGAAGGCTATAAATTCAACTAAATAATTAGGGATTACAATTACAAATAACCTAAATTTGAACCATCATATAGATAATGTTGTGGGTAGAGCAAACCGAAGACTGCCATTCATTGGCAGAACACTTAGAAAGCGCAATAGAGACTGCGTGCACTACACTTGTTCGCCATATTCTGGAGTATTACTGTGCGGTGTGGGATCCGTATCAGGTGGGACTAACGGATAACATTGAAAAAGTTCAAAGAAGGGCGGCTCGTTTTGTACTATTGCGAAGTAGGGGAAATAGTGCCACAAACATGATACGTGAATTGGAGTGACAGTCATTAAAACAAAGGCGTTTTTTGTTGCGACGGGGTATTTCATGAAATTTCGATCACCAGTTCTCTCCTCCGATTGCGAAAACATTCTGTTGGCATCCACCTACATAGGGAGAAATGATCATCATGATAAAATAAAAGAAATCAATGCTCGCACAGAAAAACTTAAATGCTCGTTTTTCCCTCGTCTCGTTCGAGAATGGAACGACAGAGAGACAGTTTGAAGGGGATTCATTGAACCTCCTGCCACCACTTAATTGTGAATGGCAGAGTAATGACGTAAATGTAGATGTAGAAGTGGGCCACTGAGCGTCTGATTGTCGGAACAGGAAGAACGGGAATCTCCGTCGGTAGGAGCAGCCATTAAACTCCAACGGGATTGCTTTGACTGTCGGAAATCAGTCACAATAGACCGCTAAATGCCCATGTTAGTGCACAGACGTAATTCTCCTTAGTGGGCATAGCGAATGGTATGGAAAAAAGGTCTTTTTATAGACTTGCGGCCGCAAATGTCCGTTATCAATCTGGATCTGGTGAGCAGAAGGAACTAGCGCCACCACGATGTAAGTTATGTAGGACTGACGATAGTAGTGTTGGACAGTTGAGTACGATGAACTCGAATTTCAAGTTTACGGAACGTATGGAAGGATATGTAGTGATTAGATTTTCTCGGGAAGTATCGTGTGAACAGTGAAAACTGATCTTTGGCAGCGCACGGTTGGCCTCACTGAAACTCTGTTTCACTTGGGTGACACGGTTGCAAACGAATCTATGTCGCAAGTCTCACCTGCCACGAAGTTAATGCCAACCAAACTGCAGACGAGATGAAACTTCCTGGCAGATTAAAACTCTGTGCAAAGGCAAAGGTCCCGAGTTCGAGTCTCGTTCGGGCACAGAGTTTTAATCTGCCAGGAAGTTTCATATCAGCGCACACTCCGCTGCAGAGTGAGAATCTCATTCTGCAGACGAGATCGTTAAAGATTGATAAGAAGGATAAAAAACCGACAGGTATGGGAAAGGTAGTGTGGGTTTCGGTTGGTACCGATTTGTCTTGTGGGACTTTGTACTTGGTTGAACCATTCCCAAATAATGAAGAGTTGGATGATTCACATTATTTTGTGCACAGAAGCGTAGCGTGCGTGAGCGATGTTAATGGAGAATATGTGGTTCCAATTAGCATACATAATTCTGGCAGATGTGAACTTAGTCTGTCAAAAGGTAAAGTGATAGACGCTCTGGAAACATTAGAGGAAGAAGACTTCAAAGGTGGAGTCGGGATAGAAGCCGTAAGCAAACCGTCGAGACAGCAGTGCTACGAGGGAAGCTGGGTCACTTGAACGGCAATCATCGCACAGTTGCGAAAAAAGAATTGTTGAAGATTAGCGATTTGTTTTGTAGAGATGGGCGGTAACCAGCACTTCTGGAAACTCGTTATCATACTGTAACAGGGGATAATACACGGATTTATAGGAAGCCGTATCGCATAGATAGACGGTTATAGGTGCTAATAGAGGAATTCACTGAACTGCAGCTACGGGAGGGGATCATAGGATCTAGTGACAGTCCCTGCAACGCAGATATTGTTATATTGTTATTGCTCCTGAAAGTCATTGGATGGAACGAAGAAATACAGGTTTCTGAATGTACAGACCGATACAAGGTTTATCTAATCCTTAATATTACAGAAACCTTGGATAATTTGGGTTAGTATCGTTACTTTACTGCAATCGATCTCAAAAGAGGTTACTATCAGTTACAAGTAGCGCTTGAGGATAGGTTTCAGAGGAACCGTGACCTGCTCTTGGTGATGGAAATCTGTTGGTAACCTGCTGCTGATTTACTCAGTGAGATCCGGCATGAGGAGCGCCATACCTTTGGCGTGGCGGCTGCGGGACTTGGGGAGGGGGAAGTTTGCCCGATGCAGGGAGTTAGGATCCAGCCAGCCTTCACCCTCCGAGGGACTTCGGCCGACGAACTGCAAGCTGTCTGCGACCCAGCTGTGGGAGGCACGCCCTCGCAGTCTCCTAGCCTCGTAGATGTCTTCGGCTAGCGTCCTGGTCTACCCCTGGGGTTGACCGCGACATTGCTGTTCGGCATCAAGTCATCCATCGTCGGATACACTCATCCAAGCGCACGACATGGGACAACGAGTGCGCTTGGAAGTGCTTAGTCGACAAGACTTTGGAGGGTCTTTGTGGCTGGTGGCCCATGGGGGCCATGGCAGTGGCCACTGCGATCCAGGACTACAGGCGTCACTGGATGAGATCGGAGCGTCCGTGAATTCCGCAATTAGCTGCGTTTGCACGCATAGAGTGCAGACCTCAGGCTGGCTGGAGTCTATATAAGGCAGCTTGAATAAACATCATCCGTCAATGCTACCACTATTTTACTGCACGCCCCGGCCTTAAACTGCCGTCTCCCTCACGATTTTTCTCATCCATCCGGACATGTAGCAGCCCAGAATAGGTCAGGACGTTGCAGCTTATTCTTCATTTCATTTACTGGTATTTATTGACTGATTATTTCTTGTTTTATGTCGCTGTCGTTCGTACTAATAAAAAGAGCTTCTGGATTTATTTTGTAGAAGAACTTGGGCTTAAAAAAATTATGCGCGACCAAACTCTAATGTTGTGGCTGTCAAGGAAGTTTTCTATTGCAAGAGGTTTTTATTGGAAGAGGAGTCATGGCTGTCAAATTTTATTAATGTGAGAAGTGTCTTGGACGCTATGAAAAGGAAAGAAACATCATTTAGTAGTGGTTTTAAACATCACTCACAGACATAGCGCTGGGAAGACACGATGTGCGTCGCTAAGAAGTGAGGCAAATATATGTGTAATCTAAAGCAGAAACGAAAGCAGTGCCGACCGGCCTCAGCCACTATTCTAGAATAACAGACCTGTATGTACAGCGGCTGAAACAGGGAAGCGCCAGCCCAGGTGAGTTGTTTCCAGACTATTTGAGGAGACCTTCATAAATAGCAGGAGAAAGCAACAATGCTAGTTAAACTCTTCGAAGAACCTTAATTAGCGTTATACGAGTATAAACGGCAGTCGGAGCCAATTTCGGCAGTCACAGTCACAGCCGCTATTGGAGTCACAGTCGCAGTCGCAGTCGCAGTCACAGTCACAGCCGCTATTGGAGTCACTGTTCGCAGTCGCAGTCACAGTCACAGTCGTTATTGGAGTCACAGTCGCAGTCACAGTCACAGCGGCTATTGGCGTCACAGTCGCAGTCGCAGTCACAGTCACAGTCGCTATTGGAATCACAGTCACAGTCACAGTCACAGTCGCTATTGGAGTCACAGTCGTAGTCGCAGTCACAGTCACAGTCGCTATTGGAGTCACAGTCGCAGTCACAGTCACAGTCATTACCAGGCAGCAACCGAGTCGTCGGGAGCCGTCACTACAGAGCAACATGTCAGTGACGCTGCAGGAAACTGTGAGACACTGTACGCATTCGAGGGCGGCAACTGATTTTCTGATAAGTATCCAGCCACTTACGACTTCGCATACTTGTGTTAGATCACCCGGTGCAACACCGTTTCACAAAGACAGCGCTTATTCCAAAACTATCACACGATTCTCTTTTCCTTCAGCTGCCTTGACTTTATTTCACACCGTCTCTGCTACCTTTTTGCTTACTTCTTCACCACACTGATTCACTCTTTCTAACTTTGATCTGACTTGACTTATCTTCCTCCTAATTTCTTTGGCGGTGACTTTGCTTTCGATAATCTACGCAGCTAATTTCGCGTTTTGAGCCTCAATCCTTTCCTCTGTCTTATTCTTCATGCTACTCCCGTTATTTTCCAATATACCCTCAAAATCATAGCTCTTCACTTCAGTTTTCTTTCCTATGGACCCAATATGTTCTAAATGCGCTTTAAATTCCTTCCTCTATGCTTAGAATTGCTGCATAATTAGACTCTGAAGAGCGCTCTGTTTAAACACGGTCGTTACACGTGAGCCAGCTCTCAACATACACTACTGACCATTAAAATTGCTACACCTCGAAGATGACGTGCTACAGATGCGAAATTTAACCGACAGGAAGAAGATGCTGTGATATGCAAATGATTAGCTTTTCAGAGCATTCACACAAGGTTGGCTCCGGTGGCGACACCTAAAACGTGCTGACATGAGGAAAGTTTGCAATCGATTTCTCATACACAAGCAGGAGTTGACCGGCGTTGCCTGGTGAAACGTTGTTGTGATGCCCCGTGTAAGGAGGAGAAATGCGTACCATCACGTTTCCGACTTCGATAAAGGTCGGATTGCAGCTTTTCGCGATTGCAGTTTATCGTCTCGCGACATTGATGCTCGCGTTGGTCGAGATCCAATGACTGTTAGCAGAATATGGAATCGATGGGTTCAGGAGGGTAATGTGGAACGCCGTGCTGGATCCCAACGGCCTCGCATCACTAGCAGTCGAGATGACAGGCATCTTATCCGCATGACTGTAACGGATCGTGCAGCCACGTCTCGATCCCTGAGTCAACAGATGGGGACGTTTGCAAGACAACAACCATCTGCACGAACAGTTCGACGACGTTTGCAGCAGCTTGGACTATCAGCTCGGAGACCATGGATGCGGTAACCCTTGACGCTGCATCACAGACAGGAGCGCCTGCGATGATGTACTCAACGACGAACCTGGATGAACGAATGGCAAAACGTCATTTTTTCGGATGAATCCATGTTCTGTATACAGCATCATGATGGTCGCATCTGTGTTTGGCGACATCACGGTGAACGCTCATTGGAATCGTGTATTCGTCATCGCCATACTGGCATACCACCCGGCGTGATGGTATGGGATGCCATTGGTTACACGTCTCGGTCACCTTTTGTTCGCATTGACGTAATTTTGAACAGTGGACGTTACATTTCAGATGTGTAACGACCCGTGGGTCTACCCTTCATTCGACCCCAGCGAAACCCTACATTTCAGCAGGATAATGCATGACCGCATGTTGCATGTCCTGTACAGGCCTTTCTGGGTACAGAAAATTTTCGGCTGCTGCTCTGGCCATCACATTCTCCAGATCTCTCGCCAAGTGAAAACGTCTGTTCAATGGTGGCCGAGCAACTGGCTCGTCACAATACGCCAATCACTACTCTTGATGAACTGTGGTATCGTGTTGAAGCTGCATGGGCAGCTGTACCTGTACACACCATCCAAGCTCTGTTTCACTCAATGCCCAGGCATATCAAGGCCGTTATTACGGCCAGAGATGGTTGTTCTGGGTATTGATTTCTCAGGATCTATGCACCCAAATTGTGTGAAAATGTAATCACATGTCAGTTCTAGTATAATAGATTTGTCTAATGAATACCCGTTTATCATCTGCATTTGTTCTTGGTGTAGGAATTTTAATGGCCAGCAGTGTAGTATCCGATCTCCTGCTTTCATGGATATTACCCTGTACCTCCCCTGTCAGGCCGCCTGGCACCACTGCTGAATGCAGGTTGTCTCCTACTATAGAGGTCCACAAGGGTCTCGTCTCTTGTGTAGCGTTTAGGCCTGTACCCGAATCTTCCAGCCTGGTTCCACCTAAATGCTTTGAGTCCTACGACAGAACTATCTCGTTCTGTGGAAAGGTCTCCCCACTACTCTCACTAACGCTTCTGTGTGCACTTTTCCCTCATGACGCATTTTGGAAATGCTCTTAGTCTGAGACAGAGTGTACCTATGCAGATGCAAACAGAAAATTAGAAAAATGTTAAAACTCAGATGAAAAGTTAAATAAAATTGTTTCCCTTACCTAACTACACTAACTCTCATGGAAACAACACCTAAGGCTCTTCTCTACGGCACCCACTGAGACGCAAGCCACATAAAATTTACACACATGTAAGACAAAACCCCAAAATACACAAGAGACACACAATCACAAGACTGCAGAAGAACGCTATATCACAGTGCTGTTTTGCTCAAGTCAGAATTGCATGAATACTGCAAAAGAAATTTTACAAATTTGACAACTCACTAAAATAAACGACTAATCAAAAATTCTGTGATATCAAAAGAAATTCTGAGACGGTCACCAGATCAAAGATGTCCAATGTTCTCTCAGTTTCATAGACCTTACGCACTGATGCTACTCTCGCCTGACTCTGTTTAATTCTCAACTGTGGTAATATATAAAAACAGGGTATGTCTTATGCCATAACTAATGGGCATTATGTAGCCGCTGCTATTCTTCGGAACAAAAGCAGGCAATGCTTCTCTGTTGGTAAGTTTCACACAGTGCAACGTCACCTGAAGTCAATAAGAGGTTCAATGATTTATCGATAATGCGGTACGGAATCTGACTGAACCACTGCAACACGACTGATAAGGAAATTAATTTCATTAATTGTTTAAAAAGATGTTTTTGAAACAGGGTAGCTGTTCTCACTAATTACAGGAGGTGCAAAGGAGTGGAGGAAGGCACGTGGGTACGTGGGTGGAAAGTGACGGGGTGGGGGGGGGCGGAGAGGGGCGGAAGACTAGCAAACTATACTCCATGAAAACTGACATTTATTAACACGAGTATTCTCCACTCGAATTTTAGTATTCATTTAACGAAGCAAAATTCATCTTAATATTATGGTTCGTTGCAGTTGTTGGTTTCTTAACATGCCCTCTGGACATTATTCTGTCAGCAAAGGATCGTTTCATCAAAAGTATTGGACATGGTTGCTTTTGTGAACACATTGAAACTCAGACGCCACGGCTGGGAAAGGAAGCCACTAGAAGATAAGTTTATCAGTCGAAAAAAAATTCTAATAATCCCTACGAATTGCGAGCGGCTGCTATAAAACTTCGGTTGTAAGCGTTCTTTTGCTCAAAACAATCTGTAGAGCACAATAGAGAAAACCTAAATTAGGTGGATGTTGGAAACAAGTCGCCCTTTCAAAAACTGATTTGAAAAGTGAAAAAAATTGCACTTGTAAAATTTTAGCTACGTAATTCCCTTGAAAACTGATTTGAATTACGCCATGGATTGCGTACATTATAAACATTATAATCGTGTGAATGGAATTTAAACCAATTTTTTTTCTAAGTATGCTCAAAAGTAGTTCATGTTACTCACCACACCCTCACTAGAAACCCCTTCAGTGCGAGGTCGCAAAATACCAATGATATCTACAGCATTTGACATCCCACAGATTGTCTACGATGCAGCCACGATATTGGCTACTAATGACGAAACGGGATGGGACTGGAGGTATCCAATGACGAGCACAGCATGAGGCTACGAAGCGTAGTTGATCTGTTTAGTCGACGAGTAACTCACAACACTACTATGGTGCTAGTCGTTTTATACAAAGCAGAGCATTGGTAACGATAAACAGTGCAAACATTGCTTTATATCTACAACAACAGTTGCCGAAGTTGACATTTTGTCAGAAAGGAACCCAAGGAATTTCGCAGAATGAGAAGTGGCAGATGAAATATTAATATTTCTGCAAGATGAGTCAGTGGAATGCATGGTGTAGTACAGCTCGACTATGCGGACAATGTACATGAGGAGTACAGTAATGAGAATACGTGCTTAAAAAGTGAAAGTGATAATGAAACAGGTGTCAAGTTACGTAGTTCATCATCTTTCTCGGGCAAGGAGCCACAAATCACATCTCCAGTGAAACGTAGTAAAGGACAATCGTTGGCCAAGGAGCAGGTGCTAAAGATAATCACGTACATGGAAGATCCTCCTCAGCATAACAAAAAAATTATGAAATGATTTCGAATAATTCCGCAGCAATATGACCGTATACTGCATAAGAAAAACTACCGATATTCAATAGAGGACAAGGTGCACTTGTTACAAATGAAATGGCTCTGAGCACTATGGGACTTAACATCTGAGGTCATCAGTCCCCTAGAACAGGGGTTCCCAACAAAATTTACTCGAGGAACATGTCATCGAGCATGACTGGTACCTTGTCAGATCAAAGTATAAAGTACCTAAAAAAGCCAAATTAAGAGCCTTTTTATACGTTTTCTATTTATGGTACTTAGAAAAAATGTTGAGCTTAAGAGGCAGGGCGCGCAGTTAAGGGCATACATCAGAACTATTTGCCTCTCTCTAATTCTAGTTTTGCGCTAGAGTGTGCTAGTCTCATGTGTCTCTAGGAAGACGCTAGACGCAGAAGTTAGCTTTCGCTAAAGTTCTGCTCATGCAGAAAGCGGCCAAAACAAAAAAATCTGTTAACATACTAAAAATATTTCTAAAATATTTTTTATTCTAATAGCATCTTTCGGAACCCTCTGGCATAGCTTGCGGACCCCTCTGGCATAGCTTGCGGACCCCTGGGGGTCCGCGGACCACCTGTCGGGAACCACTGCCCTAGAACTTAGAACTACTTAAACCTAACTAACCTAAGGTCATCACACACATCCATATCCGAGACACGATTCATACCTGCGACCGTAGCGGTCGCATGGTTCCAGACTGAAGCGCCTAGAACGGCTCGGCCACAACGGCCGACTTGTTACAAAAACTGGTTTTTGCGCGTTTCAGTGATGTTCCATACAATTTACAAGATGTGCATGATATGACCTACTACGTTACGTACATCACATTGCGCGCGACATAAACTGTTCAAATGGCTCTGAGCACTATGGGACGTAACATCTGAGGGTATCAGTCCCCAAGACTTAGAACTACTTAAACCTAACTAACCTAAGGACATCACACACAGCCACTCCCGAGGCAGGATTTGAACCTGCGACCGTAGCAGCAGCGCGGTTCCGGACTGAAGCGCCGAGAAACGCTCGATCACCGTGGCCGGCGCGCGCGAAATAGATTACAGTGATTTGAAGGCAAGCAGTAACTGTTGCATAACTTCAAAAGGGGCTACAGAAATGGAAGACGTAAGACAACGAAGTTTCAGACAAAGCGTCAGCTTGACGATGCCAGCAAATTGGAGTTGTAGATGAGATAAACAAACCTATCCCTTCGATGGGTAAGGAATTCTGGAAATTAGAGGTACCAAGAGAATTGTATAAAGATCAAGTAACACTAATGCCTTAACGCATTCCTATACAATTATGCCGACCGTTAATCTGGATGGTAGATTGGTTGAAAAATTATTTATTGTGCTGCGAGAAGTTCGAGGTGCGCTGTAACCTACTATTCTTTATTGTCTGCGTGATCTTGCAAGGGCAGTAGCGAAAATTTACGTAGCAGCAAGCAAGATTGGGAACATAAGCGTAAGAGAACCACAGGTGTGATACTACCATTCTTTTAGCGAATAGCTGAAAATAATTTGCTTTTGCTTGACTCATAGTTTGTGTATAAAAATCATACTCCTTTAGCGTAAACAATCTCTCATGAAACATGTTTGACATTGCAGTTCATACCACCTGGAACCACTGGACAAATTCACCCTCTGGCTGTTTCTTTCTTCCACGCCTATAAAACACACTATCGCACTATCTGCAACTGCGCCCTAAAGGATAGACAGTTTCACGATAAACTCCGCGACATTCGCATTTGGTTGCATGCCATTACATTCCATCACATCTCATCATCCCGTTACACCAGTATGATGCTATGTATAATCGTTCTTTAGGACTGGATACCTAGCTGACCGTCTGTAGGGTTTGTGATTCCCAAGGAGTTCACGTTCGATCTTGATGGTGCGAATTTTTGTGATCAAGATGGCACACTATTTTTCATTCGGTGTTCATGGTGCGAGTTAATGGTTTGTTTTGAACATTTCTTGAACGTCGGCGATGTCAATTTTGGGTAGCGTAATACGTACACCCCATAGAAGACTGATCTATTTTCTGCAGCCCTCGTGATTCACATACTGAACCATTAGCAGGTAACATTTTTCCTGTCGTAATTGTTAAAACAACACCTTCAAATGAGCCTTACTAAAGACTGAACTTCCGACCTCACACACAATGGATTCCTTGTCAGACTAACTGGCTACAAAAAAAAAAAAACTTTCTTTAACTTCCCTGACACTATGTTATAGTGTAACATTCCTGAGTGGGGGCAGCGAATGGCCAATCGTCATTAGAAACGACCCCACAGAACCAAACACTTCGCCCAATCAAGTGGATGCTAAATAAATGACAGGGCCCATTAATCAAGCCTCCCACCAGCTTACAAACAAAATTCGCCCAAGAGTTTGGTGGAAAATTTCACAGTTGGCCTTTGGTCTGACTGAAATATCGCAAGATGAACTCTTACAAAGAACGGGACGAACTGTTATCTCCGGCTGGGTCGCGTCACAAACCAGCTTTGAAGGTTAAAATTCGGCGAATGTTCCCACACTTCTACAGCAAGTAGCTAGAAAGCTATACTGATCCTACGATCACATGTGCACTCCCAGTTAACCACACATTCATACAACACAGAGCTAACCGTGATTGGGATATGGTTGAAGGGAAACATAGGATGCTGGTATGAATTAAAAGGAAGTAAAATCAACCAAGTTGGTTCATGACACAATCACTTTCTCGAGCATAGCTGTATTATAAAGAAATAGCAGAAAAGCAAGCTGCTGAACTAGGTGAAAATAAGTTAATCGTTACAAATAATAATTTCATGAAAGCTGGATGAGACAGACTCTTTTCACCCTCTGACTACCAAAACGGAACGTATATGTCCCACCATAGGTCATTAGAGAACCAGTTGGAATTTGCTATGTATCAATGTCCCACTGGAAAAGCGAAGCCTGCTTATGGTTAGCAGGTTTCTTATTATTACATATTGTACCTTTAGGTTATGCTGTCTTCAAGTTCCGTTATTAACCCTCGTCTCTGTATTGTCGCATTGAATTAGTTCGCGCCTGCAGATAGACATCCCAGTTACCAGACTGCCTTCTCGTCTTCCTGGACTCATCGTGTTAATGAACTGCACACATGAACTGACATTTGGAACATCACAAACGAAGTCCATACTGTGCACGTGTAGTGTGAGTTTCAAATTGGAGAGATGCCCTGTCCACTGATGTGTGTCTGATTTCTCTACATCTTGCAGTTTCTGCGCCGTCGTCTTCTGAAACACTGAGGTACATACGAATAAAACTGTATGTATTACCTCCCTCACCCCAACCCCTTTTGAAAATGAATTGGCGGGATATATTCTTGTCATATTGTTACTTCTGACTATGACTTTAATTAAAGTAACCATACATTAATGTTTCTGGAATGAAATTGGTAGTCAAAGAAAACAGGTGCCTAACAGTGCGCCTGCTGGCCTGCAACCCATACAACGGCCGCGCCGTGCTTGTCACCTAACACACAGGTGTTACCGTGGGAAAAATTCGCTCAGCAACTGCTGCCGAGCTGGATAAGTAAGCATAATGTGAATGCACCATTTGACGGCTGCTGAGTTGGAGTGTAAACGGACGTAGCATGTTAAGGAGATATCCTCCAAGGGGCGACTGCTTAGAGAAAACAATAGTTGTGTAAGGAGGGACTAGTTTCATTGCGGTCATTTTCAAGAAGTTTTGTTACCTACAGTAGCAAAAATGCCACGAGGAGAAGACAATGATTCAGCGAGTTCATTCTATGTACCACCTAAATGTCGCTGTCTAATGCGATTGAATTATCGGAAAGGGAGAGTTCGGCTGGTGATTCAATAAGGTATAAGTTTATGTGGTCTGGTTCTCGAGAATATCAGCCGAACACTGGGCATTTTACGAGTGCCTCTGGTGCCAAAGCGAGTGCTGAAAATTTGTAAAAGTGTAACAAACTCAAAGATTTTTGTGGAATTTTTGTTACCTATCAAATATTTGAACACATTAGTGAGTACAAAAATATTTCTTAATTTTATCCATTGTTGTCACCGTTTCATCCGTGACTGTATTACATTCGTAAAACAAAGAACAACAGCTTTCAATCACAATCGTTATTTTATTTCAATGCACGATGCATTTCGAGCCCTGGGGACTCATCTTCAAGTTGTTTGACAGTCTGCTTTGATTTTTTCCAGATTTAGTTCAATTCTGGTGCTGGTAAACTTACAATAGTTTGTAACAACTAGGCACACTGTGAATATAAGTTAACAAAACTAATACAAATCGAAAATTAACCTACCTGTTTCCAGTATTGGATGTATACCAAGACCAAAATTAACCTAAGCCTGGGAAAAAATCAATATAGACTGTCAAAGCGCGTGAAGATGAGCCCCCAGGACTCGAAACGTATCGTGTATTGAAATAAAATGACGACTTTGACTGAAGGCGATTGTTCTTTATTTTAGCAAACAAATATTTAAGCTACACAAACTATAACAGTTCTCAAACGTTTAAATAAATGGGTGCCAACAAACAGGGAAGAAACAAAGCGTTTGTTCGGATTGATTTTGTGAAACTTACATCCATACAGCTATATTGATCCCAGGATCCACTGTTTATTCAGATAGTCGTAGGAAAGTAAGTAGAGATCGTTTACAAATTCGACCGAGAATTCTGCATTTCGCAGAGAATACAGTATTTGATGCTCTAGCTCTCTGAAAAGTTTAATCCATCATCGACGAACAGAACAAAAATTTTTAAAAAATATTTTGATGCTGCAGAAATATTGTGTATCGAACCTCTTACCTCATTCCGAGAACGAATTATATTTAGGCAATATCTGAAGTAAAAAAGTTTAAACTGTGAAGCGATGATAGATACTGCTACATTTTTCTAATTTACACTGTAAAGGTACTTGATAAAAAAAAATCATTACACCAACAAGTGTTGTGATGAATTTGTATCAAGATGTATTCAATGAAAGCGATACATCATGTATGTGTAACAGTGTAGATTTGGCATGTAGCAGTCCATTGAGAAAGATAGTAAAACGGCATCAAAAGTTAGCATTCTACCTTTCTTTGAACACCGCTGTTGTTAATGCGTTTTGTGTATTCCAAGATGTGACGAGATGAAACTGTCAATCCCAATATTTCGGAAACAGTTGGCAGCTGAGCTCACATGGCATTCACATGAAGGGGCTCCTGTCAGTGCAGATACATGACGAAGCAAATACCGGTCGAAACAAAGGAAGCAAAGCAGCATAAAGTGCGTACATGTTGTTCTGAATGTCACAAGACAAACACAGAAATATTCGGGCAGAATGCAAGTAGAAAATTATCTAAACAGATGGTTACCTCTCGTGATACATGCAAATCTTATCTCCAACTTTGTAATGAATGTTTCAATAAACTTCGTTAAAATTACAATATTTATTTTTTAATCTAGATACTACTGTCCCCATGCACTAACGTCGTCCAAAGGTAAAGTGCACTGTCAGGCTAAGGGGACCGCTGGGGCCCAAATGAAGTGTCCAATGTCAGACCTACTGGACTGACGGCGCGCTTGGTATGTTAATAAAAGTTTTCAACAACAAGATGGCTATCTACACTGTCTGTACTTCCACCCACCTCCACCATTGAGGCACTCGCTCACATCGTCCTACGAACATCCATTACATTTGGTGTCAGAAGAACTGCTGGAGGCTGCAGTGGTGGACCAACGGAGAACAAGAAAGAAAGGATGCAAAAATAGTGGCAATCAGTGCCAGAATACAACCAAGTGTCGACTTCAAGTTTTTTGGGCCTGTCTTGTTCCGTTTCCTCGTTTTCTTTCTTTTCCTGTTGGGGTATGTTGTACATTTATCGTGGGAGAAGTAACCAAACTGTCTGTCGGTACAAAATCGACAACACAGGAGACGATCCAACATTTGCTGAATGAGGTAACTAGAGCCAGGACTGATAACGCTACTTCGCATAAGTAAATACATGTATAACGGTTGGAAGAAGGCAGTGGTCGACTTCTAGTGTGTCTCTAGCAATCTTTGATGCTATTACTACCCCATTGGTGGCCCCAGTTTTGGAGAGGGCTGGAGAAGGTGTTTTTGCCTTTCTTGATAGATTACACACAGCCACGAAGTTACGGAAATGCAGTAGTGAGCAGTTGTTAAGTGTGGCTCATTTCAAATTAGTAAGGGATGCTAGATCATATGTAAAGTGCAATGAGAATTTGTGATATTCTCTGCCCTTGTGGACTTTCCGGAAGGGTTAGTAGATCATTACAGAAGAAAGGATGCTCCTAGGTATTATTATGAACAACATAATGGTTTAATGCAGAACAAGGTGAGTTGGTAGAAAGTTTTGAAGGCCATATCACGAAAATCATTATAAATGCCTATGAGCTGATGGATGATGATCATGCCAATAAGACTAATTTTTCAGGAAGGAGAACAACGACTGCTTGATACGTTTTTGCTGGGGTTCTCTGCTGAAATGTTGTGAAAAGTGCACATGGAACTCCTAAAAACCTAGGAAGAAGGAGTAACAACTGCGAAATCTTTGCGTGTGTCTCTGTCCGTACCCAGTTCCCCCCATCTTTGACTGATGAAGGACCAGCACTACTCTCAGGTAATCCAGAACAACGTCACATTCCTCTATCTGTCATCCTGCAACCATCCTTCCATCCAATAGCAGTTACAAAACCAACACAACGGCAAAATACCGTCGTTAGTACCATTCCCACAACGAAAGAACTACAAACTGAACCTGACGACACCCAGCATATGGACACATCTCTTCTCACTCCAACATCTTCACCTACCCTGGACACCTTCATCCTCTCCATCCCAGATCCGAAAGTCCTTAAACCCAAATCCCTCACGAACCGTGGTAAGGCGCCCAAGACCACGCGGCTACTCCGCGTGGCGAAATAGTAATAATTGTCAATCAATAACACCATTTATAGTTTTTCTATTGAGTAACAAGATGAATTATCTCTGTCTCTGCTAAAATGGGAACTATTTAAAACTGTTGAAGTATATACTTAGAGAATGTATTAACCTCAACTGGCAGTGTCAACTTCGTACTTACCTACATACGGGAAATGATTCCTTAGTGGTTTCTGGTGTTAAAACACGGCTAAGAAACATTTGTAACTCATTCACTCATACCTTAATTTTCTGCTACGATTTCTACAAGTTAGCTGAGAAGTACAAAATACTGCCTCTCTAGGAAAAAGAACTCTCCACAATGGTAGCTGACTGAGTTAAGGGCACACACAATCACGTTCTAAAGTGAACCCACCAGTTTACTTCGGCGAGTCAGCGCACGCAACAACGCTGCAATCTGCAACATTCACCTGCTCGCTTTCACTGCATTAAGTCTGACGTTGCCCTCTTACTGATAGAACATACGAACGCTTTGACTGAAATGAAAGTCCAGGGAAGAAGTTGAATCGCCAGCAAATAAACGCCAAATTCGTCTGGTAAAAGTAGACTTTACTGTTGAGACCGTATATTCATTTAAGTTGATATACATAAGCATAAAATTCAGAATCAGAGAGATAATTGAGTCGCACCAGAACTCAAAGAGGCTTCCTGGTAGCCATTAAATCCCAGTAATCGTCTCCCACTGAATTCTCTACGGCCTAGGGACCCCTTTTACTTTGTGTTCTGCCTTACGGCAGGTCGTGTCATGGGGGGAGGCCTCGCCAGAGAGGTCCACCGAATGAGCGTCTAGGGAAGTGATGCCAGTGGTGGTTTCCCGTTGCCTTCCACGGATGATGATGAAAAGATAATGAGGACAACGCAACACCCAGTCCCTGAGCGGAGAAAATCTCCGACATAGCCGAGAATCGAACCTGGGCCTTGTGATGACTGGGTGTTTTGTGATGTCCTTAGGTTAGTTAGGTCTAAGTAGTTCTAAGTTCTAGGGGACTGATGACCATAGCTGTTAAGTCCCATAGTGCTCAGAGCTTTTTTTTTTTTTTTTTTTTTTTTTTTTTTTTTTTTTTTTTTTTTTGACCTGGGCCCCTTGACGTGACATTCCGCCGCGCTGACCACTCAGCTATCGGGGGGGACCTAGGGACCACCGTGGGAGGTAAAACAACAGATGAACATTGTACCCACATTTTCAATGACACTTCTACAAAATATATTGCTACACATGACTTTATACACTAAACGCCAGGATAGTTAATTGAGATACTGCTTGGTGCGGTTCACAATAAGGTTCTTCACTACTATTATGTTTAGCCACTCAGTCGCGACCATGAGGCCATCCACAGTTATCTACAATAATACTGATGATATAGACAATAAGACATTTAGCACAGTCGTAGTTAGCGGTGCTGTGCAGAGCCATAACGCAAGTTTTGTTCACTTGACCTAACCGCGTCTAAGTCTGTAGTTGTTGCCCTCGTTCCAAATAAAACTTTTTTGCACCCAGCAAAGTCACTTTCTACGTGATTGTACGTGGTCTCACTTTGCAAAATCAGAGAAACTGGGAATTCAGTTATTTACCCCATTGAGGTTCCACCGCTTCCAGCAACATGATGCGCTCTCAGCGAACCCCTATCACGACTTGCATCAAACACGCTGCTCCTACTTGTGAACTTTTCTCCACCTGTGATGTCTGATATGCCACTTTTCATAGCACATGTAATTAAAATACTTTCATTAGCTCCTATGGCAACTAACGCTTATACTCATAGGCAGAATTTTGGGATGTACATTTCTTTCTCAAACAATATTTTTCCTGGCGGACTATCTAGTGTCTGCCACGCTTTAGGGGCAGGGAGGAGTTCACTCTGCTGGAACCAAGACGTCTATCTCCTCTCAAACTGCGTCTTACTTTTTAATTTTGGCGGAAGTATCACTACGCTAACCTTAGAGAACATTCGTGACGACACTTTTCCCCCACTTCATGACATGTTTTCCACTTACTTTAGTGGCTTCGGTTCTCCCACGGCTGTTCCGCGTCTCCTGGAGTAACTATGGACAAATATGGCTGTACTTACACATCCCTGAATTCTGCTGCTCTATTCGGTGGACAGTTCCATAGCAATCAAGTCAAAAGTTGGATCAATAGATTTCACATCTACTGCCGCATGTTTTGCAACCTATTAAGCAATAAGTTTGCATTGCTTCAACTTATAGGATTATGAAATACAGGGTGCATCAAAAAGAATCATCCTATTTTTAAAAAATCATAACTATTATCTTATTTGAGATATGTGCGTGAACAACGTATAACCCTCCTACTGCTCCGGCTAACTAGGATTTCCTATATTACCGTGTACCTAAGGTTCCTAATCTGTGGGGAAAAGGCATTTATTCCGAAGAATAATGCAAAACCGAGAGAAGTATATGAAGTTAGAACCGAATCGCCACTGTTCAGTGCTTTAGCAGTGACGATTAGAAACAAAGTTCGGTTAACTTTATATATTTTTATTATGTAAACTTATTTTTAATTAACAATATTTAGTGGAAAATTTGGAAAAAAAGGTTTTCAAAGTATATCATTAATGAAAACAACCGACGGTCGCCGGTTCCTCACCGGAACAATTAAACTGAAACTGAACTTTGTACTCGTAAGCATTCTTACGTAAGAGTAGTTATTAGCGACATGACGTAGGAACAGTACCTAACGCACACTTTCATGTACTTCACACTACACGTCACAGTTGTCAGATAATAATCAAACAGCAAACACATACAACATATTATTTTAATTTTCAAAGATCAATTAAAGTAAGATTGTTTACTGACTGTGGACAGAAACTTTTAGCTACGTTACTCACGTAATATTGACTGTCGTAATTGCAGCAAGCAGGAAGATTGTTTGAATTTACTCATTGGTAAGGACTGTCTTTTACCCAGCAGTTACTCTGATATTTCTTTGTAATAAAAGTTATAAATTATGCCACAATCTATGAATTAGAAACTGTGCTTTGACAATGAAATTCAGTGTCCATGTTACATAATGTTTAACTATCAATTTTTTAATACGAAAATTACTCTATTTTTTAGTAAATGAATTAATACTGGCTTTTGCATCATTTTATTTCTGACATTATTCATACTACAGCCAAAGATTTCATTATTACGTAATTGTCTAAAAGTTGGAAAAATTTTGTTTCGATAATCCAATAAATAATGTTCGCTTCATTTTCAGTTCATTTTTTGATTATCTCGGTTCGTACAGAGGGATAGGATGGATCCTACGTGGATAACGACTTAGGAAAATTTTTTATGTGACAATATGCTCGAAAACAATGTTATTTAAACAATGAAATTGCAACTATGCAGGTCAACCTATTACACTTCTAGTTACACTTCACTTTATGATGCCGTTGATTTGTCGAGCGGCTTCATTTAGCGGTAAAATAAGGCGCAGGTTGATCCTCTTGCTATACCATAGCCAATAACAACAGCCCACTGTACTCTTGATGTTATGTGAATTACTCTTGCTGCATTTCTACGTTCCATTTAAATGGAAAGGTGAACCGTCACAATGTGAGAATATGGGGTACGGAACAACCACATGAAGTTGTACAACATGAGAGAGACTCTCCCGAATTTAATGTATTTTGTGCAGTTTTATGGAAAAAGGTGTATGGTCCTTTCTTCTTTGCTGAGAACATTGTTACAGGAAGCAAATATCGCGATATGCTTGAGAACTTTCTTTTCTCACAGTTAGAGACTGATTCGAACGAATTCATTTACCACAGGATGGGACACCGTCTCACTGGCATCTGGAAGTGTGAGATTATTTAAATCAAAGGATTACTGAACGATAGATCGATCACACTGGACCAAATGATTAAGCCTTACATTACTGGCCTCCAACGTCACTGGACCTGACTATGGGAGTATTTCTTGTGGGGTTTATAAATGACTATTTATGTGCCTCCGTTACCAAGAACAATGAATGAATTGAGGCATCGTATAACAGCAGCTGTGGAAGCTGTAACTCAAGATATGCTCGCTGCAGTGTGGGAACAATTTGAATACAGCACTGATATATGCCGCGCATCTCAAAGGGAGCATATTGAACACCTATGAAAAGATATGAAAAAAAACATTTTGAGTTTCCCATTCATCAAAAAAATCATTATACATATTTATTAGTTTCAGATATAGATGTGGCAGACTGGATGATTCTTTCTAATACACTCTGTATATTCAGAAATGGATGTGGATATGATAATAACATATCACTGCCACTTCTCACCCCACCTCCTTCAGTTTTATGACTAATATAATTCTGATAATCAATAAACCAAAAAGAACTTTCTACACAAACTTATGATGACCATAGTTCCTTGCTTTCAAACGAATTCTATAATCCGTTAATGATTTTAAATTTTTAATTTTTCCGTGCTGATGAACTAATTTAAGAAGTATTTCTCATATTAATGTTACAGTTGATACTATAACATTATCCATTGCATACTTTTCTGCTATACTTGACAAACATCCCAAATACTTATCATTAACCTCGAACATTGCTACTTTATTTTCCTCTCTTTCTCCCCCTCTCTCGCACTTGAAAAACACTCTTAAATCTTGTTATATCATCGATGTCGATCATCGATGGGTTAGGGATGGTTGGATACGGCAACAGCTTTACCAGCGCTCTCTTTCCTTTTATAGTACAACCCACCAACAGGAGAGGGGAGGGGGTGGGGGAATCTGAGATATCCGTCCGCTGCAGCTGGTTGCTGTTGATTCTGCCCTCTCCACCGCCCACCCCCACCGCCCGCCTCCGCCCTCCCCACTGCCCACCCTGCACACGTGTCCACGCAAGCCCCGCCTCATATGCCACAGCGGAAAAAAGTAATAAAAATCAGAACTGACCCTGGAAGGGTGTCCTAAGGCCACCGGTCGCCTATCAGCGTAACACTATTAGTGTTCGGCGTATCCACGGACTTCATTTCCTTGTCCTTCTTAACTGAAATCGTCTTTCTTATAAGTTGCATTCCCTTGAAAACGTTGTGGGGATCGCTATTATTAATAGAGTTTATTCAAGTATACTTCAGAATTTTGATTCAGTCCCCTTTTCAACGAGTGTCACGCCTTCCAGTTTACGACTTTCACCTGCATCAGCATTTAATATAAAGCTTTTTACTGCTTTCTGTTTGACAAAGGCGCTCATGGCTGCTTAGACACTTTGATTTAAACCCATGAAGGAAGGTACAAGAGGTGGACAAAAATATGCAAAACCACAAAAATAACACATTACCAAGCCTAATATGATGTAGGAAAAAGCTTGTCATTCAAAGCAGCTTTCAGTTGTCTTGGAGTGGATGAATACGGGCCCTGTTTGGTTTTCAAGGGAATCTTTACTATTATTCCAGCAAAATAATGGCAAAATCGGGTAACTATGTTGGACGTGATTAGCTGTCATGCACCCATCTCCCAAAAATAAACCACAAAGGCCCAATAACACTGCGATATCGTGACTGTGGAGAACAGGGGAGGTACGAAAATTCATCCTTCTACTCAGAAAACCAGTCCTGGACGATGTGGGCTATGTGAACAGGGACACTGTCCTCTTGGAAACCAGCATTACCATTGGGGAACAAATACACTGATCAGCCAGAACATTATGACAACCGACCGACTATCGATATAAACATATCCAGTCGATAGCAGCATCACCTGGCGAGGAATGACTGCTAGTGTCACATACACACAGTGCATGTAGTATCATAGAGGGTGCTATCCGTGTGTAGAATGGAAAAGGCGCGCGATCTATCTGAGTCTGACCCGAGGGCAGATTGTGATGGGCTGGAGGCTTGGCACGAGCGCTTTGGAAACTGCACAACTCGTTGGGTGTTCAAGAAGTGCTGTGGTGAGTGTCTTCAACACGCAGCAAAACCAAGGTACAATCACGTCCATACGTCGTGGGGTTGGGCAACCACCCATCATTACAGATCTCAATCATTGCAGGCTGGGCAGACTGTAAAACAGGATAAGCAGTGGATAGCGTTGGAACTAACATTAGACTTTAGTGCTGGGCAGAGTACAATTTTGAAGACACAGTGCACCGAACACTCCTAACGATGGTGCTCCGTAGCTGGCGACTCAAGCAAGTGATGATGTTTACACAACGACATCGTCCACTACAACTGAAATGAGCTTGTGACCATCGGCACTGGTCACTGGAAAAGTAACAGAGCATTGCGTGGTCTGATGAATCGCGGTATGTTCTTCATCATGACGATGGTAGGGCGCGAATACATTGTATTCCAGGAGAAGATCGCCTTGAGACCTGTACTGCAGGACGGAGACAAGCTGGGAGCAGCTCAATTATGCTCTGAGCATCAACGGGTCCAGTGGGCATCCATGGGTCCATTGAAGCTCGTGAGAGGTGCTATGATGATCCTACACCGGATGCAGACAATGTACATCCCTTCACGACGATCATGTTTTTCTAGGGCTGTGACATTTTTCAGCAATATACTGCTCCACCTCACAAAGCAAGGAGTGTGATAGAGTGGTTCGAGGAACATATTGAAGAGTTCCAACTGATGTGCTGGCTTACGAACTCGCCAGATCTGTGCTCGTCGAAGACATCTGGGATGTGACTGATCGTGGCGCCAGAGCTCATTTCCCTCCTTCCGAGAATTCGCGGAAATTAGGTATATTGAGTGTGCAGAGGTGGTGCCACCTCCCTCCAGCGGCCTACTGAGGCCTCATTACTTCTATGCCATGACACGTCGCCACTGTTATCTGTGCTAAAGGTGGATGTACCGGCTATTAGGTAGGAGGTCATAATGTTCTGGCTGATCAGTATATGATCAGTATATGGTACCACTAGATGTACTGGACCAGCCAAAATAGTCTTTTAATCCTCGACAGTAATGCGACCTTGTAGAGTAACCATGGAGCACATGCAATACCTCGATGTAGATGTCCACATCATCGCCGACCCCGCCATGTTTCGCTCTTGGGACGTAAACTCGCCCAGAAGTTGGAAAAACTGTAAAACTACACTCATCTGACATAGTGACATTCTTCCATAGCGTCATAGGCCAGGTTTAATGCCTTCGACACCACGTTTTCCTGTTACAGATATTTGTATCACTGATGAGTGGTTCACGAGTGCGACATACATTTCTACAGTGGCTTTTCAGCTGTTGTCCTCCTATTTTCTGTCACAATCCTTCTCAATGACCATCTGTCACGATTACTCGACAGACACTTTTGTCTGCGTTGTGACTCAACGGATTATATCTTTCCGCTTTCCTTGTGTACGTAGTTGGATATGGTGTTTCTTGAAACACCCAACACTTCGGCTACCTTTGTTACTGAAGCACTCATCATATGAGCACCGACAATTTGCCTGCGTTCAAATTCACTTGGGTCCAACATAATACACTCACAGCTGTGCAGAACATATTGTGACCATAACTGATCCTTGCAACGTACTGAGGACATTGCACGGGCGCCGTTCGTGATCAAATACAACAGAGCGACCTATAGGCTTGCCTAGCACCTGCAATTACGTTTGAACATGCATACTCATGCTGTTTCATAAAAATAGCATACAGGGTGTTAACTAATAAGTGGGTAACCTCTGGGGAATGGATAGAGAACTTAAAAACAAGCAAAAAAGCTGATATATACATATGGTCAATTTTTTTTTTTTTTCTCAGTGGCAGACCCTTTTTTGTTGTCTTGTGTTTGTTTCGTTTCAGTCTTTAGTTTTCAATTTTCCGGCTTGGTTCTAAAGGTATATTTACGTTACTAGTAAATACACAAATACGTTTAGTGTTGAGAACACAATCAGTAATAGACGCTTACTCTACAGCTATTACTGGACTAGTGTTCAGTGTGTACCGAACGTTCTTGCCCCACCAGGAATCGAATCTGCTATGTCTGAGAAGGGCGCCACCGAACGAGCGTGCTTTAGTGGCTTAAGCTAGAGAGCGAGGTGTCGTGTCCGACTTCCACACACGATCTTGTAGAACAAGTGTGTACTGTACACGTATGGCTAAAATACACTCCCGGAAATGGAAAAAAGAACACATTGACACCGGTGTGTCAGACCCACCATACTTGCTCCGGACACTGCGAGAGGGCTGTACAAGCAATGATCACACGCACGGCACAGCGGACACACCAGGAACCGCGGTGTTGGCCGTAGAATGGCGCTAGCTGCGCAGCATTTGTGCACCGCCGCCGTCAGTGTCAGCCAGTTTGACGTGGCATACGGAGCTCCATCGCAGTCTTTAACACTGGTAGCCTGTTGCGACAGCGTGGACGTGAACCGTATGTGCAGTTGACGGACTTTGAGCGAGGGCGTATAGTGGGCATGCGGGAGGCCGGGTGGACGTACCGCCGAATTGCTCAACACGTGGGGCGTGAGGTCTCCACAGTACATCGATGTTGTCGCCAGTGGTCGGCGGAAGGTGCACGTGCCCGTCGACCTGGGACCGGACCGCACCGACGCACGGATGCACGCCAAGACCGTAGGATCCTACGCAGTGCCGTAGGGGACCGCACCGCCACTTCCCAGCAAATTAGAGACACTGTTGCTCCTGGGGTATCGGCGAGGACCATTCGCAACCGTCTCCATGAAGCTGGGCTACGGTCCCGCACACCGTTAGGCCGTCTTCCGCTCACGCCCCAACATCGTGCAGCCCGCCTCCAGTGGTGTCGCGACAGGCGTGAATGGAGGGACGAATGGAGACGTGTCGTCTTCGGCGATGAGAGTCGCTTCTGCCTTGGTGCCAATGATGGTCGTATGCGTGTTTGGCGCCGTGCAGGTGAGCGCCGCAATCAGGACTGCATACGACCGAGGCACACAGGACCAACACCCGGCATCATGGTGTGGGGAGCGATCTCCTACACTGGCCGTACACCACTGGTGATCGTCGAGGGGACACTGAATAGTGCACGGTACATCCAAACCGTCATCGAACCCATCGTTCTGCCATTCCTAGACCGGCAAGGGAACTTGCTGTTCCAACAGGACAATGCACGTCCGCATGTATCCCGTGCCACCCAACGTGCTCTAGAAGGTGTAAGTCAACTACCCTGGCCAGCAAGATCTCCGGATCTTCCCCCATTGAGCATGTTTGGGACTGGATGAAGCGTCGTCTCACGCGGTCTGCACGTCCAGCACGAACGCTGGTCCAACTGAGGCGCCAGGTGGAAATGGCATGGCAAGCCGTTCCACAGGACTACATCCAGCATCTCTACGATCGTCTCCATGGGAGAATAGCAGCCTGCATTGCTGCGAAAGGTGGATATACACTGTACTAGTGCCGGCATTGTGCATGCTCTGTTGCCTGTGTCTATGTGCCTGTGGTTCTGTCAGTGTGATCATGTGATGTATCTGACCCCAGGAATGTGTCAATAAAGTTTCCTCTTCCTGGGACAATGAATTCACGGTGTTCTTATTTCAATTTCCAGGAGTGTATATTTTGATCAACACATGGCGGACATGCACCGGATATATGGACTTGCAAACTGGAATGCGTCTGCAGCCGGACGTTTCTGTGCTGAAAGATTTCCTCGGAGACATTTACCGATCGATACGATCTTTGAAAGAATGCATGAACGTCTTGTGGAGACAGGCTCTTTTGAGAAAAGGATATTTCATTATGGAAGACCAAATAGCAAAAAAAAAAAAAAATAAATAAATAAATAAATAAATAAATTTGAAAAGTGTGTGAAATCTTATGGGACTTAACTGCTTAGGTCATCAGTCCCTAAGCTTACACACTACTTAACCTAAATTATCCTAAGGACGAACACACACACCCATGCCCGAGGAAGGACTCGAACCTCCGCCGGGATCTGCCGTACTGTCCATGACTGCAGCGCCTTAGACCACACCAAATAGCAGTAAAACACAGGATTTAGATGGTCGAGTACTTCAACATAGTGAGGACAATAATGGCAGCAGTGCCAGAGAAATAGCAGACTCTGGGCATGTCAGTCATGTGACAGTGTGCAAAGTGTTACCAAAGCTAATTCTCTAACCGTACCATTTCCAGATATCTCATGGTGTTACTGAAACAGATTTTCAATCCAGTACAGCTTTCTGTATTTGGTTACTGTGGATGTGTTCCCAGGGCCAACACTTCCTGCCATACTATTCTCTGACGAAGTAAAATTTACTGGGAATGGAGTGCAGAATTTTCAACACCCTCGTCAGTGGAGGCACGTGAATTCTTTTGCAGTTCTGGAAACAAGACATCAACAAACGGTAGTATTAATGTATGGGTTGGCATAATTGGAGACATGTTAACTGGATCTTTCATTTTCCATGGAATACTGACTGCAGCATCATACAGAGAGTTTTTAATGGAACATTTAAATATTTTGCTGGATGAAGTTCCATTACAGTTACGTCAGAACATTTGGTTGATGCAGGATGGGGCACGACCTCATTTTTCTCTGTAAGCAAGAACAGTTTTAAATAAGCGTTCCCCAAATAAATGGCTACATCGTGGGGCAGCAACATCTTGGCCTGCTCGGTCTCCTGATCTCATTCTATCGGAATTTATTTTGGGACATTTAAGGACGCAGCATATTCAAGACCTACTGTGAATGTTGACACTCTTCCCAGTGTATTAGAAGGATTTCAGCAGATACAGCAGACACCTGGAATATGGGAGTAAGTAATACAATCCACGACGTAGCATTTAGAAGCTCGTTTTAAAGTGTAGTTCTTCAGGCTTTTCAAGCGATACGATGACATCTTGAGGCGTCGAGTATTCTCCCGAATATCAGCGTCCTTCATGCACAATACTTCGACAGTGTGACTCGTTATCTTCATTAGTCAGCACTTGATGAAATTAACGAGTCACGTTGTCCAAATATTGCGCATGAACGAAGCTACTTGTAATATCTGGCAGAATCTCCGACATCTCAAGTTGTGTTAAGGCTAGTGGTCGACATTTTAGGATTTCATTTAGCCAACATAAAACATAATTTTAAGGTAAAAACTACCAGTAGAACAATGCTGGAAATTTTAAAATAGAAACACAGAAACGAAGCAAAAATGTAACAAGAAAAAAGTGTCTGTAACTAAGACAGCAAAAAAGGTGACCATTATTACAGTGCCTCATGAAACACCAAACACTTCGGCTAGCTTGGTTACGGAAGCACGGACTATACCAGCACCAACAATTTGCCTACGTTCTAATTCACTTAGCTCCGACATAATGCATTCCCAACTACATGCAACACTATTCTGATCACGACTGACCGTTGCAGCGTACTAAGGGCATTGCACTGGCGCCGTTCATGATCAAATACAACAGCGCCACCTACAGGCATGGTTAGCACCTGCATTTATATTCAGACGTGCTCAATCGCGGTGGTCCATAAAAATAGCATACAGGGTGTTAACCAGTATTTGGGGAACCTCTGGGGAATGGATAGAGAACTTAAAATCAGGCAAAAAACCTGATACATATATATGGTCAATTTTTTCTGTTTTCTCAGTGGCAGACCCCTTTTTCTTGTCATGTGTTTGCTTCGTTTTAGTCTTTTGGTTTTTTCTTCTTATTAAGCCCTCTATCAATTCCCCAGAGATTTCCTGCATATTGTTTAACGCCCTACATCTGTCACTAGGTCTCGTGGCAGGTTGGTCCATCACTTATGAGAAATTTCTTTCGTTCAACGTCGACGAGATTACTAAACAAGGATAACATTACTATAAACAAGACGTATTTTGCCACAAAGTTACAGTTCTACCTTCATCTCAGCACAGTTGCCGTTTCACTGCCATTTCAATACAGAACATTTACTCTCCCCATTTCCTCAAATCCGTCTGAGATATTTACCCAATTCTTTAATCTACGCACTTCCGAGAACGCTCATATTTCAAAAGCTACTTGGTGGATGCACCATCAGTCTTAGTTCCGTGTTTTTCCCTCTCTAGTAACATTTGTGTCTTCCTTGCAACTCATTCTATTCAGCATCCTTCGATAATATCCTTTGTTTCCTTTTAACCACACAATCGTCCAACTGTGAAGCTGTAATATATTGATTATTCCTTGCTGTCTTGAAGCTGTGAGGAAGGAGGACAGGCGTTCCAAGGCGCGGAAGCAGAGACGATGCTGAGGGCAGACGAAACTAGGAGAGATAGTGTTACATGAAGTAAACCGTAAGGGAAGAGCCTTGCGAAAATGCAGACGCCCCCAGACGCGGTCCCAAGGCGTTCGTTAGTTATTCTTCAAGGAATTGACATGTAACTTCATATGTCGTCTAGATGCTGTGGTAGGTTGCCAGCGTAGAACTTTGTAACCAACAGACACGTACTAGTGTATAAAGCCAGCTTGATACCAGCGCTGAGAACAACAACGTCAGTAGACTCACAAGGGTTAGAAAGAGAGCGAAAACGCCAAAAACTGTTGACCTAGCAGTCCCTACCCCGGAGAGCCCGGGGGGCGGGGCTAAATGACTTATAACAATAATGTTGCAACCCTTATTTGGTAGAGCAGTTACGTTTAGCTTTCAGCTGAACAATTTTGATACTGGAACATCCCCTTGGAAAAATGTATGAATTACTGCGCTGATAAACCTCTTACATTATTTGATTTTCAAACAGCTGAGCAGAACTGAACGTACTCAGACATATCTCTCTTTACTTATTCTGATCAACACTAAACTGACACACAATATTTTTAGCGCAACGCAATCTGACTTTCAATAATCTCTACAAAAGAATGGCCCTGATTAACAATAACTTATACCTTTCATGAATCACTTACCTCACAAAAATCTTCGTTACTCGAACTACTGCAATACAGCTAGCGCCAATACTGCCAGTTAAATTAAAGATTCTAACTACTGAAGGCACTAACTACTGATAGTCATAGTTAGCAAATGAAAGATTTTGATAGAGAATAAACAATTTATTTACCTTAATAGTGTTCAAAAGTCATTATATATATATATATATATATATATATATATATATATATATATATATATATATATATATATATCAGTTCGTGACATCCAGTCTTACAAATTTACTGTCTCTGATGGACACACTCTCAAAACTCCAAGAGGGGGTAGGCTATATAAGAGAATGCGCTGTGATGAATTGGAAGAAATGAATTGAGAAGTTATATGAAAAAGATTTGGGTCAAAATGAGTAGTGTACAATGAAGAGGATATGAATAGAATACAGAAATCAGGTACAGATAGGACTTTTTGGGAATAATAATGAATGAAGAGAAATCTCCAAGAAGTAAAGAAAGTTTTGTTTGCAAAATACTGTGGTAAAACAAACCCTGTCCTTTCCTTTTGTGTTATTTCGCTATGTGTTTGTGTGCCCTTGTGTATTTGTGTTCTTCCTGTCTTTATGTGTTTATCTGATAAGAGTTATGTTGTAGTATTTTTCTAATACTATGTTATTTACTTTGTAAAGATGTGTAGACTTTATTAATTCTGTTCTGTTTCAATGCTCATGTGTGAAATTAATGTTTCGAAAACTATTCTCATTATTTTATTTATTTACTTATGTCATAATTCCTGTAACACTGATGTATCTGTTTATTTCTATTCTTTTGTAAAGCCTGTACTACTACAAATGTTATCTGTATTGTTAGGTTCTTTAATAATGTATTTTCTACCTTTGCAATTCTATTCTTATGTTGAAAATTTATAATTGTATAGACACCAGTTCTTCAAATTAAGTAACTTGTGAGCATTCATTTCACTGCACACAGTTATGTTGGACATAGTATATGCACAATATGTGAGAAGTTGGGACTGTTAGTGTTTGCACGTGTGTTAATAATTCAGCAAGGGACTGGTTAACATCATTGCTGGTTCTAAGGACAATTCCAAAACTTTGTGAGTGCACAAGTGGTGGTTTAAGGACTTGCTATATTATCCGCAAGATAATGGTGATTGTAATGTGCACCCGCACAGTCACAACGAATGGCTGCTAGCCATCTCTAGAAGGACTACAGTGGGTCTGCACCGTTGATGGCCCACCAGTACCATTATTTCTACAAGTACTACAGTGGGTCTATGCCTTTGATGACTCACCAATACCATTATTTCTACAAGGACTGCAGTGGGTCTGCACCTCTGGTGGCTCACCAGTACCATAATCTCTAACAGGACTACAGTGGGTCAGCTCTGTGATGACCTACCTACCAATATTCTTCAAAACTTCGACTGACTCTGCGGTGGGTTTGCTCTGTTGTGGCCCATTACCTGTCTGCGTGTCAAGAGTCAGCACTGTCTTACCGTTGGAAGGACAACACCACTTCTTCAAGACTGCATGGAAATCCACTACTTCTGTGTGCATTTTCTTTTACTGCTCAGAGTTTGAGAAAAAAAAGAAACACTGCAATTTTACTGTGATGAATGATCAGGACTGTCTTTATGGGCTGTGAGAAAATTTTAGCTTTTGACCAACATTGTATCAATAAGTGTGTGCATTTGATTTCTTTGTTATTGTAACTATGATAAATTTTTTCAAATCTGTATTGGCCACTGCCCAAAACAATTTGTAAAATTTTTTGTGGGGAGCATGGGGGCTATGTAAGTAGGCTGCTTAGGTTTTTCTGTTGGTAATGTCACGTAGCGCTCTGTATGAAAATCACTGACTGTGCTGTGTGCAGTCTGTGGCTGGTTTGCATTGTTGGAATATTTGCCATTGTAGTGTTGGGCAGTTGGATGTGAACAGCGCGTAGCGCTGCGCAGTTGGAGGTGAGCCGCCAGCAGTGGTGGATGTGGGGAGAGAGATGGCGAAGTTTTGAGAGTGTGTCCATACAGTAAATTTGTAAGACTGGATGTCACGAACTGATATATATATATATATATATATATATATATATATATATATATATATATATATAACACTTTTGAACACTATTAAGGTAAATACATTCTTTGTTCTCTATCAAAATCTTTCATTTGCTAACTATGACTATCAGTAGTTAGTGCCTTCAGTAGTTAGAATCTTTTACTTAGCTGGCAGTATTGGCGCTCGCTGTATTGCAATAGTTCGAGTAACGAAGATTTTTGTGAGGTAAGTGATTCATGAAAGGTATAGATTATTGTTAGTCAGGGCCATTCTTTTGTAGAGATTATTGAAAGTCAGATTGCGTTGCGCTAAAAATATTGTGTGTCAGTTTAGTGTTGATCAGAATAAGTAAAGAGAGATATGTCTGAGTACGTTCAGTTCTGCTCAGCTGTTTGAAAATCAAATAATGTAAGAGGTTTATCAGCACAGTAATTCATAAATTTTTCTAAGGGGATGTTTCAATACCAAATACGGACTTAGTGCAACTGCATTAACATCCCCGCCTTAGGAGCAGTAGAGGGGATCTAACTAAACCATGATTGGCAGGCACCTGTAAGAGACCTACGGGATTGGCTGGGTGGCTTTAAGTGTGAAAAACAGTGCCACCACGCGACTCTTTAAAACCCCTAGATTCCGCATTTTGGCAGAGTTTTCAGTCAAACGATCTGGGCGCCGAATCCGCGTCCGTCGACTCCAGCCTCGGTCCAGCTCCGCGTAAGTCTGCTCTCTCTCTTGGAGTGCCTCAGTGAAGAGTGTCACATTCAGTATCTTTTGTTTTGCAACTAAGTTGTTGCCTTAAGATGCTGCTAGTGTTTGCTACTGTAGTTAGCATCCACTCCTAGGACTTCTGCATTGGCTTCTGTTGTAACAGTGTTATTCTAACCCTAGAACTAGCCTCCAGTGTATTAGTTAGTCCTGTCTGGAATAAACAACTATTTTAAACCCCTGTTTGTCCAAGAGTCTCCACAACGAGTTCCCTACTGAGTCTCACCACCTGCATTTCTAGTAAATACCTGTACCAGTGTTGGCTCAGATAGAAGAAGACAATCAAATGCCTTCACTGTGATTATCCTTCTGCCTTCTGCTCTGTACCGCTCGGGAGCGCAGACTGACCAGTAATCCCTTTTCCCCCCTCCCACATATGTCAGGACACGACAAAGCTTCCAAAATCAAGGATACCACCAACACCATCCAATTAATGTACCTCTTCAGGTACAATACATTTCTTAACCACAAAAGCCTCTATGCTAACTGCCATGCATTCGATAAGGAGGACTTTCCCATAAAAGTGGTCCATCATAAAACTAAAAAGTCCCCCACTCTGGCCGCATATGGGCAATCGGATACGACTGACCCCGGTGTCGTCCTTTGCCAGTGGTGTCATCGGATGAGGTATGGAGGGCTTGTGGTCAGTACACCGCTCTCCCGGTCCTGTCTCGTTTGTTGACTATGGATGGCTACTTACCGATCTAGTAGCTACTCAGTTGGCCTCACGAGGCTGAGTGCGCCCCATAGCATCCTCCTACCGAGGACAAATCCGTTGCAGTATCGGAAATCGAACCCCAGATCCCCAACAAGACAGGCTGAGGTTTTCGGGCGCTAAACAGCGTGGTCATCAGCGCAGTCAGTCACGCTGACCACCCAGCTAAGAAGGCGAACAGTGCATGATAAACCAGCAGATTTTTCTTAATTCCTTGAGGACTCTTACTGGGTGTTTCTCTGTTTTTACCAACGCTAAATCTCTTGTCTTGAATAGCTTAGACTCTACCCTTTCGTTATGACATTCAGTTTTCCATACTGGCTTTCCTTATACGAAGACAATGCCCTGATGCAATTTATTGTACACCCGCATCCATGGGTGTTTTTGTGAACCCAGAATTTGTTTAACATACTTCAATCACGCCTTCTTGTTATGTTCTCTACGCATCCCTCTGTGGATCAGCCGAATTGTAGCTTCAGTCTGTGTTTTCTTCATATAAAAAAACGGTAGTCCATCGTAAGTTGGCACTCGAAATTCTGCCTTTCCCTCATCAGGCAACTGAGAAAAAGTGCCCACAATAACATTATCTCTCCTTTTCACGTAGCATATCTACAAATCAAACTGCTGTAAGTATGTAGCCCACCATTCAGTTTATGATGTCTTCATTGACCATTCCTAGCCCTTGCAAGAATCTGACATAATTGTCATAATTACTCGTTGGATGAGCACTTAACTCTTGATGGATGTAACAAGTCACCATCCGACGTCTGCAGTAAAACCCTCTGTGTCCATACCTAGTCTAGTCTCCATCCGAACAGACCTCGGAGGGCCCAACGGTAACGCCGGCCGGAGTGGCCGTGCGGATCTAGGCGCTACAGTCTGGAACCGAGCGACCGCTACGGTCGCAGGTTCGAATCCTGCCTCGGGCATGGATGTGTGTGCTGTCCTTAGGATAGTTAGGTTTAATTAGTTCTAAGTTCTAGGCGACTGATGACCTCAGAAGTTAAGTCGCATAGTGCTCAGAGCCATTTGAACAAAGCCCAAAGGTACCGACCGACTACCGTGTCGTCCTGAACTGAAGGCGTCACTTGATGCGGGTAAGGAGGGTCATGTGGTCAGCACAGCATTCTCCCAGTCGTTGTCAGCTTTCGTGACCAAAGCCGCTACTTTTCAGTCAAGTAATTCCTCAATTGGCATCACAAGGGCTGAGTGCACCCAGCTTCCCAACAGCTCTCGACAGATTCTGACGGTCAACAATCCACGTACAAGCCAAGACCGACTGTACTTAGATTCGGTGATCTGACGGGAACCTGTGTTGCCACTGCAGCAAGGCCAGTGGCTGTTTCCGTACCTGCATCAATGTAACAAGTATGCTTCTACCAACTCTCGTAAAAACCTCTCGTTGTGCTATAGTTTGACTGACATTGTTTACTGATACCTTCGTAATGATAACCTGTAAATTAGCGATGGTGCCTCAACATATGGGTCGGGATTTTTTTCTTGGCGCGTCGTTGGACGACGTGAATTCTGCACACGACGGTTTTAGCGCGGTGCACAAGCGCAGGCCAGAGCATGTGTTTCGGGTAGCATACTGGCCACGGATTTCTGGCAGCGGCGAGCACGTCAATATTGCCCACGCTTAGTAACGGTCGTCAACTTGGAAAGGTGATGGCTTTTTTCAGTTTGAAGCTGGGTGTGTAATTGGTATCCACATATAAACTATTCGTTTCCTTCGTTGGCTTCTATTGCTGGTCAGAAACATTAGAATGTGATGTATCCAGATTCTGATCCAGTCACGAAAATAGTTCACTGAGGTGTACCTGCTGTGATATCGTTGCAGCAGTAATCACCAGATTTGACGGGAGTTAATGTTGAGCTTCTGTTTGCTGAGTTACGTCATAATGGTGCTTAGTTGTACCTAAGCGAATGAACCTGGAAAAAATTTGACAGAGCTCCTGTGAGATCAGCTCTCCCATCTTTTATGTGTTTCTGAAGGTTGGTTCTGTTTCGATGTCTAGAAACCAGATGCCAAGTTCTGTGATACAATATGTTAGATTTATGGGATCTTTTGTTTTAAGATTATAGAAGGAGAACTAATAGTAATTTGTGTGCTCCTCTCAATTTTCCCTATAAATTGCCCTAGTGCGGTGCTCTAGGTGCTGAATATAAAAATGTTTATACCAGCTTCTTAATGGAATATTTTGGGATATGTTTTGTCGTCCTTCATTGCTTATTGACCTACTGTTTGGAATTGTAATTATATTGTGCGCTGTAATGTAACTATTGTTGGTGGTGGTGGTTAGTGTTTAACGTCCCGTCGACAGCGAGGTCATTAGAGACGGGGCTCATGTTCGGGTTAGGGAAGGATTGGGAAGGAAATCGGCCGTGCCCTTTCAAAGGAACCATCCCGGCATTTGCCTGAAGCGATTTAGGGAAATCACGGAAAACCTAAATCAGGATGGCTGGAGACGGGATTGAACCGTCGTCCTTCCGAATGCGAGTCCAGTGTGCTACCCACTGCGCCACCTCGCTCGGTGAACTATTGTTGCTAAGTATACTAAGTTTAAGGTGCAGATATCCTTTTAAAGGAAAGTTTTGGAGGTTTATATTGTCTATTTGACTTATTGTCATCTTTAAAACTGTTTTGAGATTTACACTGTTTGATTTATTTATTGGCCCTTTTGAATAACTTTTTGGATATTTGTATTGTCTGTCTTACTTATTGGTACCTTTAAACTATTTTTATGTTGACACTATATGATCTGTTTATTGGCACTTTTAAACAACTCAATAATTATCTTAAGAGTGCTTCACTTACCAATCAATTATGCTCAGCTTACCAGCGCGTGCCTCCTGGAAATTTTCGGAGTGAAACATGTAAAATTTGTCTGCTGAGCGTGGGATCAGTCACTTACCATTACCGGATCCGTCCATCCTTACCACTTCATCACCATTCAAAAATCAACCAATAATTCCCACTGAATTTCAGTGCACAAATATTCCAGTAATCTGACACGAAATTATTTAAGATCCATGCAGTCATTCAAAATTTCGTTCTCCCACTGAACAGCATCCCCTGTTAGATGTCCAACAACAGAAGAAATCTGGTACAGCATTGACCACTGGTAAAACAATCACAAAATCTAATATAAACAATTTCGGGTGATCAGTCCCTTGGGGAACAAAGCAGTTAAACTTAAAACATCTAATAAATTCAACTTCCACTGAGGCAAGCACTAAATGTTGTACCATTCATTGCGGTAACTGATGAATTTTATGGTCAGTTTTACACAATTTCTCGCTTACCATCGTATCATGCAGAAGCTGTTCTCTTAGAAATCACTCTTGTGCTTTTCACTCAGCGGCAGATGTTTGATTTGCTGTACTATTCTCTTGGATCGTGTCAGCACTTGTACTAAATAATTCATGACACACGGCTTCACTGTGAGCCGCTTGCTTTCCCTCGTATGTTCTGTGAAGGTGTGACAAGTGTTTGCATTCACTTCCATCCTCTCGTGATGTTTAGCTCAGAATCTTGTGCACGTGTTCCACGAGGTTTGTGTACTAAACTAAGTTTTGAATTGAAATTAGAAGTAATAACTTTAAATTTATAACATACACACATTCTGTAGTTGGCAAATTGTTTTCCAATGATGCTCTGTTTCACTTCCGATTTCAAGTTGGAAATTTCAGCTGAAACAAGTAAACAAGTGTTTGTATATTATTATTTTCAGCTGTCACATTCGCATATGCAGGGAATGGACAGAAACTACGGAAACGCCAAAAACACAACACATTATCGTGCCTCATACGGTGTAAGAAAACCGTTGACATTGAAAACAGCTGTCAGCTGTCTCGGAATGGTTAAATACAGATTCAATGTGATTTTCAAGGGAATCTTATACCATTCTTTCTGAATGATAGGCATGTTCAGGTAGCGATTTATGCAGGTGGATAGCCGATCATCCACTATTCTATACAAAGTAGACAACATTGGCTAAATAATGTTGAGATCTGGCGGCTGTGGTGGCCAGGAGAGACGCGGAATGGACTGATGAGCACAAATGTTCACATAATCCTTGTCCGTAACGCGACCTTGGACAGTAACTATGGGCCCATGGAATTCCGCGACATAGCTTCCCATACCACCACCGACCCCAGACATGTTTCACTCCTGGGATGTAAACTCGGGCAGAAGTCGGAAACAGCGAGAAACTAGACCCATCTGACCCAATGACTTTCTTCCATTGCTTCACAGTTCAGGTGTTATGGCTTCGGCACCACGTTTTTATGTTACAGGAATCTGCATCACCGATGCCCTGTTTTGGAATGTGAGCTCGTCCAGTGATTCGCTTCTGGACCTCCCTTGTTGTTTTGTTGCTGACCTGATTCACGCGGGCGACGTTCAGTTGTGTAGTGACTTTTGCAGCTGTTGTCCTCTTATTTGTAGTCACAATCCTCTTTAGTGACTGTCCGTCCCGATCATGCAACACACATTATGTCCGCGTTGTGACTTAGCGGATGATGATTTTCCGCTTTCCCTTTATGCATTATAAATCTTGGATACGGTGCCTGTTGAAACACCAAACATTTCGGCTACCTTGGTTACAGAAGCACGCACCATACGAGCAACCACAATTTTCTTACATTCCAATTCACTTACCTCCGACATAAACCGACATAAACAACTACTCAGAAGACTGTTCTGACCATAACTAACTCTCGCACAGCTGCAGTTCACTGTCAAATACATGTCCACCTGCAGTTTGGTTCCCATCTGCATTTTTGTTCAAGCATGCATTTCTGGCGTTGTTTCCATTTGTTTGTCTAACCTTTGTAAATTATTAACGTCGGTATTGCATTTGCACACAAAACTTGAGTTCTCTTTCTCAATTCTGGCTTGGAACCACTGACGGCATCTATTAAAGACAATATCAACAAATTTAGTGCATTGGTTTTGACTTTCAGAGACAGTCGCTCCTCTAATGATTCCATCCTTATACGAGTATCATCAGCGCCACTAGGTACCGAACTTCTCACCTTCAGTACCTTCCATTTTTAGTTGATCTACTGATCTCAAACTAGCCAATTATTTAGCGGTTTTGTTATCATCCTGAACACTTGCTTAATAAATATCAGGATTGAAAACTTCCGCTCCTCCTTAGCTTTAATTATATCATTAGCAATATAATGCACAGAATCTCCAGGTAACGTAGAAACTACTTATTCCTTCACTCGGCCACTCTGTTCTGGAATCTTACAAGATCGCCCAGCAGTTGCAAAAATATTTTTTGATAATGCTCATGTGGAGGTTGTTGACGTGACAACTTGTGTTGCGATGTAAGACACCGTGAGCTGGAAGAGTAGTGGTAGGAAGCAAGATTAGTGTTTAACGTCCCGTCGGCAACGAGGTCATTAGAGGAGCACAATCTCGGATTAGGGCGGAATAGGGAAGGAAATCGGCCGTACCCTTTCAGAAGAACCATTCCTGCATTTTCCTTAAGCGATTTAGGGAAATCATGGAAGACCTAAATCTTGATGGCCAGATTCGGATTTGAACCGTCGTCCTCACAAATGCGAGTCCAGTGTGACAACCAATGCGTCACCTCGCTCGAAGTGCTGAAGTTGCGTGCTCTTGTTGACGTGCCAGATCTCGGCATAGTTGCTCGAGCGCATAACGATCGGCGTGACGCTCGCACAGCCGACAGATTTACAACTTACAGAGGTAGGCCTTTCCCAGCTGTCTTCCTGCTACCTACGCTCTATTCCTAGTTGTTTGCCTTCCGTCACAGGATAGCAGACAGTTGTAAAAACTGTCACTCCTGACTTCAAAGGCTCAAGCTGCCACATTACTGCTCTATTCTCTGTTCTGCATCTACAGTTATACTCCGTAAACCAGCGTATTGCGCATGGCATAGGATACTTTGTACCACTACTAGTTCTTTCCTTTTCCGTTCCAGTTGAAAATAGAGTGGGGGAACAAAAGCTTTGGGTATGCCTCTTTATGAAATATAATCTCTTATATTCATGGTCATCACGTGAAGCTATGTTGCCAGCCGTAGAATCGTTCCGCAGTCATCTTCAAATGTCGGTTCTCTAAATTTTCTCAATAATATTCCTCGAAAAGAACATCGCCTCCCCTCTAGGTATTCCCATTTGAGTTCACGAAGCATCTCCGTAACAATTGCGGTTTGTTCGAACCTACCAGGAACAAATCTAGCAGCGCACCTGTGAATTGCTCTGGTGTCTTCCTTTAATCCAGCCTGTTTCCGATCCCAAAGACTCGAGCAGCAGTGAAGAATAGGTCGCACTAGCGTCCTATATGCGATCTCCTTAACAGATGAACCGCATTTTCAAAAATTCTTCCAATAAACTGAAGTCGACCATTCGTCTTCCATACCATACCGAGCGAGGTGGCGCAGTGGTTAGACACTGGACTCGCATTCGGAAGGACGACGGTTCAATCCCGCGTCCGGCCATTCTGATTTAGGTTTTCCGTGATTTCCGTAAATCACTCCAGGCAAATGCCGGGATGGTTCCTCTGAAAGGGCACGGCCGACTTCCTTCCCCATCCTTCCCTAATCCGATGAGACCGATGACCACGCTGTCTGGTCTCCTTCCCTAAACCAACCAACCAACCAACCAACCATACCATAAACCTCACATACTCGTCCCGTTTGATATCGCTTTGTAACGCTACGACGTAACTGTGTCAAGCAGGATTCTGATAATGCTGTATCCGAACATTACGGGTTTGGTTTTCCTCCTCATCTGCATTAACTTTAAGTTTTTCACATTTATGGCTACCTGCCATTCATCACACCAACTACAAATTTTGTCTAAGTCAGCTTGTATCCTCTTACAGTCACTCAACTTTGACACCTTACCGTACATCACAGCATCATCAGCAAACAACTGCAGACTGCTGCCCACCCTGTCTGCCAGATCATTTATGTATATAGAGAATAATAGCGGTTGTGTCGCACTTCCCTGGGGCAGTCCTGACTATGAGCTTGTCACTGATGAACACTCGCCGTCGAGGACAATCCAAGATGCTACTCCAGGCGGGTGTGAAACGAATGTGCGCAACGGAAAATAATAAACGCTAAAATGAAGATTTGGCCCTGTCTGACTACCCCCTGAAGCAGAGCTTAGGATCTCGTAATTCTATAAATTACAATCCAAACATAAATGAATGATGAAGGCAACTAATCCTACTAAATGATAAATGTTGTTCCTGCTTGTATATTTATTGTACACTAAAAACAACCTTTACACTACAAAGCTTACATTTCCTAAGTAAAGTTACTACTTTACTAATCAATTGCCCAACTCTGCCCCTTATTATGACTGCGCTATTTAATAACAATAAAGCGAAATGACTGACATCATCTATGTAACAAACACTAGAAGACACTACTTTCAAAGATGATCTACGGTGGTGTGGAACCTCAGTGTAAATAAACTAACGTGATCACAGCTGTTTAGCTTTATAGACCTAATAGCCAGAAGCAGTTTGCGATATCACCTTACGTACTGCATCTGGTGCGTCGGCGTGCTGATTCTCGTACACGCTTGCGTTGATGGAAGAACTCCAGCCGCAAAATAAAACTCTTTCTAACACTAGGGCGGCAGAACGCGGTCCTCTAATATACTCTAATACTGTCTTCTCCTCTCTGTGTTCTACAGACGAGAAACCCGAACTCCCAGCCACAAGGACGGAGTTCAGACAACGTCTCTACGTAAGTAGAGGCAGAAGGAGTGCCCTCAATCACTGAATGCTGCGAACTCAACGACGACTTCCAACCCGGAGGTGTTCTCCAGAATCGTATAGGCTCGCAACGGTGCAGTACCTAACGGTAAACTCTCTTGAGATCAGAAACAACAAGTCCGTCTGTACCAACAAAACCGATATCGAGCTACCGTCACACACAGGCGCTCACAACGGAAGACCTAGTCTCTCCACTGCTGGCTTCCCAGCAAGGCTCGGCTCCCCACCCTCGTAATTCCGAAAACGAATCATATTCCCGAAATCACGGACTTCTCTCCCACTCTGCAGATTCTTCCGAACGCCGACCAACCATATTTTAATCTTTTGTCGCCAGCGCGGAAAGTATGCGAGACAAAACCTATACTCGTACAATGGTACACTTCTTAGTAAAAATCCTTGGAAATAACCCAGCCTACGTGGTTTCCGAGGTGCCGCTTCTTCGTTCCTCTCATCTGCGTCCAAGATGTGCAGAGTATGGAAGTATTATCCGGTTATCCTTCAGGCCCTACTACAATGGCGGCCGATAGCGGCCGGTCGCCCCTGTATTGTGTCTTCGCGCTCAGATGTCCAGGCTGTCCGAGTCGCACTTACTGTGTGGAGCTGAAACACCACACCTGTGTGGGCCTTCCACCCAGGGCTTGAGTTCCGCCAGCCGTTTCATTTCCACTGTCATTCCAACCTCTACTAGCATAGGCAATCATTCATTACGCCGTTCTGATAATAGAGACACTCCATCACCTTTCATGCAATGTTGTTGTTGTGGTCTTCAGTCCTGAGACTCTCCATGCTACTCTATTCTGTGCAAGCGTCTTCATCTCCCAGTAACTACTGCAACCTACATCCTTCTGAATCTGCTTAGTGCATTCATCTCTTGGTCTCCCTCTACGATTTGTACCCTCCACGCTGCCGTCCAGTACTAAATTGGTGATCCATTGATGCCTCAGAACATGTCCTACCAACCGATCCCTTCTTCTTGTCAAGTTGTGCCACAAACTCCTCTTCTCCCCAATTCTATTCAGTACCTCCTCATCAGTTATGTGATCTACCCATCAAATCTTCAGCATTCTTCTGTAGCACCACATTTCGAAAGCTTCTATTCTCCTCTTGTCTAAACTATTTATCGTCCGTTTCACTTCCATACATGGCTATACTCCATACAAATACTTTCAGAAACGACTTCCTGAGACTTAAACCTATACTCGATGTTAACAAATTTCTCTTCTTCAGAAACGCTTTCCTTGTCATTGCCAGTCTGCATTTTATATCCTCTCTACTTCGACCATCATCAGTTATTTTGCTCCCCAAATAGCAAAACTCCTTTACTACTTTAAGTGTCTCATTTCCTAATCTAATTCCCTCAGCATCAGCCGAGTTAACTCGACTAAATTCCATTATCCTCGTTTCTCTTTTGTTGATGTTTATCTTATATCCTTCTTTCAAGACACTGTCCATTCCGTTCAACTGCTCTTCCAAGTCCTTTGCTGTCTCTGACAGAATTACAATGTCATCGGAGAACCTCAAAGTTTTTATTTTTCTAGGAAAAATAACTTTCCACTTAGTGGTTACTGAGCTAAGGCACTCACAATCACGGTCTAAGGTGAACCCGCCAGTTTGCTTCGGCGAGTTAGCACACTCAACGAAGCTGCAGCCTGCAACATTCACCTGCCTCGCTTTCACTGCAAAAGGTCTGACGTTGCGCTCCCGCAAGTATCATGTAGGTGCACTTTGAATGAAATGACAGGCCAGCGTAGATGCAGGATCGCCAGAAAGTAAACACTAAACTCGTCTGGAGAAAGCAGACTATACTGTTGAGACGCTGTGTCCTTCAGTTAAGTATACGTGAGTATAAAATAAAAAATTAGATATACATGTGCGTCACACCAGAACTCAAACATGCTTCGCACTAATTCCAAGTAATTATCTCCCCACCCTACTCTCCAGTGGAAGGTAAAACAACGGACGAGCATTATACCCACACATTCAATACCACCTGTACAAAAATTCCGCCTCACGGGACTTTATTCACTAAACGCCAGGAAAATAAATTGGGATACTGCTTGGCACCGTTGACAATAAGATTTTCCACCGCTATTAGTTTACCCACTCAATCGTGACAATAACGCAATCGGCAATTATCTACAACAATACTGAGTATACACACAGCAATGCAGTAGAGAGCCATGACGCAGGGGATTGGCGTAAGCTTTGTTCATCTGCTCTCAATCAACCCCTGTCACGATCTGCATCAAACACAAGGACACTGCTCCTCTTTGTAAACTTCTGTCAGCATGTGACTTCAGATATGTTACTTTCCCTAACACCCTTAGTTAAAATACCTTCATTAGTCCCGACAGAGACTAATGCTTGTATAGAGCACCTATTCTGAAATTTTCAGTTTTACCCACAGCCGTTCCTCGTATCCTTCCATAGCAGTGGCGAGGCTTAGTAAGCTTCTCTCAGCATGTGACTTCAGATATGTCACTTGTCCTAACACCCGTAATTAAAATACCCTCATTAGTCCCGACAGACACTAGCGCCTATGCAGAGCACCTATTCTGATAATTTTCAGATGTACCCACACCCGTTCCTCGTATCCTTCCGTAGAAGTGACCATGCTTGGCTTCCTTGCTACTTTTTTTTTTTTGTGATATGTTACATTACATCATCACCGGTCTATTGCGGTCTAACTGTGTTGGTGAGGCAGTAAATTTCCACAGGGCAGTGACTGCATCACTGCAATTCACTTTGGAGGTGTGGCGGTGGGACTTGTAGTCCCGTACCACCCTCTGACAGTGACAGTACTACATAAGTCAGGCAGAAAAATTTAGCCTAACATGGGCAGGTATGATTGGAAAGTATTGGACGTAGAATGGGGGCTAGTCCCGCCAAAGGATGCGTCCGTGGTGGGCGTGCCAGACCTGTCGAAACGTGGCCGGTCGGCCCCTGGATTGGACGGAATTTTAAATGAACATCTTTGCCACCTTCCCCGCACACCACTCATCTTGTTCACCAAAATTTTAAACTGTTGTCTCACATCTGGCCTTTTCCCCCCTCAGTGGAAACAAGCCAAGCTGATTGCGATCCCCAAGAGGTTCAAAGACCCTACAGTCCCCACCCACGACAGGCCCATCAGCCTCCTAAACACTATGGCGAAGGTCGTTGAATCTGTGATCCTTCACCGACTTTCCCAACCTCTTGCAGCAGCTGGGACGATCCGTCCTGAACAGTTTGGATTCACTTCGCACCTCTCTGCTGAACTTCAGGTCCTACGGATCACTGAACACATCAGAAAAGGCTTCAACACTGCCAAGTCGACAGCTGCCGTTTTTCTGGACTTGCAAAACGGCTACGATAGGATCTGGCAAGACAACCTCGTACACAAGATGCTGACACAGACCCCTATACCGGATATTTATGTCAAGATCGTGGATGACTTCCTCCCTGGTAGGACTTTCCTAGTGGCTCAACGGGGAATGCGTTCTGGCATTCGCCAGTTGTCGGCAGGCACTCCGCAAGGATCGGTGCTATCTCCCATCCTATTTAATATCTATGTCAATGATATGCCGGTCATCCCCGAGTGCCACCTTGCGCAATACGCTGACGACACAGCGCTATACACCACTGGCCGCATTACTGACGCCGTCGTCGCCCGCCTCCAGCGACAGGTGGACGCCACTATCACCTGGTGCCGGACAAACAAAATAGCTCTCAATGCCGCCAAAACTACGGCAGTTTACTTCACGAAACGGCGCCCAGTCCTCCGCCGCAATATCTCGATTGCAGGTGTGCAGGTGCCCTGGTCCCCGACAACCACCCCGTCGTCGCCCGCCTCCAGCGACAGGTGGACGCCACTACCACCTGGTGCCGGACAAACAAAATAGCTCTCAATGCCGCCAAAACTACGGCAGTTTACTTCACGAAACGGCGCCCAGTCCTCCGCCGCAATATCTCGATTGCAGGTGTGCAGGTGCCCTGGTCCCCGACAACCACCTATCTCGGGATCCAGATGGACCACAAGTTGCTCTTCCACTGTCATGCGGAGTATGTCACCAACAAGGGGCAAAAGCTAACCAGGGCTTTGTACCCGCTCTTTCGCAGTGGGGAACTTAACCTGCATACCAAGCTAAGCATTTACCGAACAGTTATCCTGCCTGCCCTCACGTATGGATCTGCTGCATGGGCCGCGACAGGTGTCAACAGGATGCGGACATTGCAGCGCCTGCGGAGCAAGGTGCTCGGGTGGAGCCTGCACGCCCCGCCACTCACGAGAATTGTCACTCTCCACGAGGGGGCGGATATCGTCCCCCTAAAGACGACCATGCGCAGCAACGCGCAGCGGGTCTATGAGAAGGTGGATGCCTTGCGGGACACTGTCCATGGGTTGCGCCACGCCGCTGGCATCAACATCCGGTTCCCCTAACCATCCTAGAGGAAACGTAAGAAGGTGATTGTTTTTGTTGATATGACTTGCAATAACGACTGCGCGAAGCGCTGCTATCTCGTTCTGCTCGCTTGGAAATTTCATAGCAATCAAACTAAAACTTGGATTTACACGCTGATTGCATTAATAAATTACGAATTTCCTGCCACTTATTTTACAACATATTATACAATAATTTATGCTTTCCTTTAACTTAAGGATAGCCTAATATTATCTTTGGAAATGCTTGTGGATGGTGAAGTAACATGTCATTATCCTATTCACTGAGATATTCGTTCTCGTAGTATATCGAGCACTGAGCGCTTGTAACAACAAACATGCTTTCCACTGACTGTTGAATTGCACAGCTATACTGGATGATTTCATATGTCACACTACGATGTGTGAACGGTCTATAACAGACTAGGTAGACACTGTACTGTTTTATCCAATGCGCGAAAACAACCTGATAAATTTGAAAGACTGCTCTCTCCCTCTCCCTCTCCCCCCCCCCCCTCTCTCTCTCTCCCTCTCCCTCTTCCTCTCCCTCCCTCTCCATCTCTCTCTCTCTCTCTCTCTCTCTCTCTCTATCTCTCTCTCTCTCTCACACACACACACACACACACTTCCTCTATCTCTCTGTCTCGAACACCAATACCAGGCGATACTCAGTCGTCGATAGATGTAGTCCTCGCGTCTTTTGATTTGATAGCTCTTAATATGTAAAATGTTTCGCAAGATGTTTGCATAGCTTCCTGTGCGTCTTCCGTATGAAAGTCGTGGGAATTACACGATCCACTAACATTAATGTGTCCACAACCTACGTTCGACGTCAACTTGTACTAACCACTCGCAGGTGACGGGTTCAAATGGTTCAAATGGCTCTAAGCACTATGGGATTTAACATCTGAGATCATCAGTCCCCTCCACTTAGAACTACTTAAAACTAACTAGCCTAAGGACATCATACAAATCTATGTCCAAAGCAGGATTCGAACCTGCGACCGTAGCAGCAGTGCGGTTCCGGACTGAAGCGCCTAGAACCGCTCGGCCACAGCGGCCGGCTAGGTGACAGGTGGCAGCAGTTGCAGTGGGCAGTATATGAAGCGTGTCGGGGGTACGCGGAAAACAGTGCAGTCGTTGTCGTAATGTGAAAACAGAAGGATTTTAAAATATACCATGCAGGGAAAAATGGCGCTATCCAGACCGACGCCCGGGTAATTGCAGTGAACCACGGCTCCGGAGATGTGTGCGGGCGAATAGATGTGGAATTGACCGGTCAGATGAACAAAGGGGCTACCAACAGTATCTTCTCAACGAACGTTCAGCACAACATTTCTCCATATGGGCCTTCGCAGCAGGCACCTGGGTCATGTACCCGCGCCGTCTGCTGTTCATTGGCGACGAAGGTTGGAATTTGCACACTAGCATCACAGACGGACGTCCACTGAGTGGCGACAGGTGGACTTTTCATATGAATCACGTTTTATGCTCCATCGCATACCCTACAACCAGGAGAGAGCGCTATGGTCTGGGGAATGTTTTCCTGTCATTCCCTGCATCATTTCAGCATTATGGAAATCGCAATGGAGCAAGTATGTGCCTAACCTTGGGGACAGTTCCATATATACATGCAGTTTGTTTTTCCACAGGACTATGGCTTCTACCAGTAGGACTATGTAACATGTTATACATCTTCCAATATACGTATGTGGTTCGAAGAAGCACCAGGGTGAGCTTACCATACCCCTTTGGGCATGAAACTCGCTGTATTTCAACTCAGTAGAGAATGTGTGAGACCACGTCGATTGGGCTGTACACGCCTCACCTGAGAATCTAGCGCCCTGGCCATGGCCCTGGAATCTGTATGACTCCACACCCCTGTTGGTATCCTCCAGAACCTCACTAAATCACTTTCTGCTTGTTTCACGCTGCAAAAGGTGGTTATTCAAGTTTTTGACAGGTGGCCACATTAATGAGACTGGACAGAACTTCATTGGAGATTAAAACGTTGTACCGGATCGGTACTCGACCCCAAGACTTGTCTTCAGGTGGAAACGAACTTATCAACTAAGGTATACGCACACACTTCACGACCCACCTTCCCAGCTTTACTCCCCATAATAGCTACATTTCTCCTATTTACCGAACAACAGAAACTTTTCTGCGCACCTAGTGGGATTACCACTGGTCAGAAAAAGAATGCACAGAGAAATTCTTAAACCACTCTATAAGAGAGTGGCACATGCAGAAGTAAAGCTATGAGTGTGGTTTGTGAGTGGCAGCTGGGGCTCTATTCTGCATCTTTTCGCCATTTCTCCGATCGCTTCGGTACGCGAGCTCACCGAACGGTCTTGTTTTCGGAGGAGAGCCCCAACATTATTCTGTAAGCATTTCGGAAGCTATGCCAAACGGTCCTGGCGATCCGAAACGCTGTTGTCAGTTCTGCTTGCGCCAACCAATCAAAAACAATCTGCCTTAGATCCGCGCAAGTGCACTGCAGCGCCACAGCGGCACAAACCCGAAGCGGCTAGCAGCCGACACAGGCACAATATTTTTCACAATACCGAAAAGTGGTTAGATTATGTATTACTGTTCAAATTTCGCTGATAACATGCTTCCATGAATGCTTGATAACGATAGAATATTGATTGTGTTCTGGAAACTCTCATTTTTTCTGTTTTCCGTCCTTCCTTAGTTGCTTCAAATTCATGGAGATACATTCCGTCTGTGCAGCTAATTGAAGCCGGCCGGAGTGGCCGAGGGGCTCTAGGGACTTCAGTCTGGAACCGCGCGACCGTTACGGTCGCAGGTTCGAATCCTGCCTTGGGCATGGATGTGTGTGATGTCTTTAGGTTAGTTAGGTTTAAGTAGTTCTAAGTTCTAGGGGACTGATGACCTCATATGTTAAGTCCCATACTGTTCAGAGCCATTTGAACCATTTTTGACCTAATTGAAGGCAGTTTGTTTATTGCCATACGCGTTTCGCTTCTTTTGTTCATGAAGATGCTTCACTAATAAAAGAAGCGAAACGCATGTAGCAGTAAACAAACTGCCTTCTATTAACTGCATAGACGGAACACATCTCCACGAACCCGAAAAATTGTTTAGAGTGTCAAAGAATAAGAACATGCATAGAATGTGGTTGTAACTCGCTCCTAGAGATCCAAATGATGAAGTAGTCTACTTCCCTACATGATACTTCAACGATTTGGTTCATAAAAACAAAATTTTAAGGAACGCCTTTTCACGAGCGTGTGGTGAGTGCAGCTGTAGAAGTTCGTTATAGTTTATAACATGCATCTGATGAATCAAAGTGTTTCATATATGGTGGTATAGTCTAAAAATATTGTGACGGGAATCTTTCATCTCTGTCTACTGTTGTTAAGGATTCGATCACAGATAAATACATGTGACAAGCTAAAGTAAAAAAACAATTGCTGCTAGTTCCATTCGCAGTAATCTGAGTTGTGCTCTTAAATTCTTGTCTGACCACACACTCTGAAATCGCTACGCAATCAGAAAAAATTGGTGAATTATGTGTGATAAGTAAAAGTATAAATGTCAATGTCAGTTGTTTCAAGAACAGCAATTTCATCTTTCATTTCTGAAACGTATGGAAGTCACGAAATCGAATATACTCCTCACCGAGAAAGCTCGCTCTTAAATGTAAATAACAACGAATACATAAGAAAAATGCTTAACTTTGACGGTTAAGGAAGTCTCAGAATGTGTTGCAAACAAGAAGAGGGAAGAAATTTTTTTTGGTACGGAGCAGTATGCGAATCTACAATATCCGACACGGCAGTTCGTTGCCTTACTACTACTACTCCCAAGGCAGATGTTCTTTATTCCACATAATTCCAGTCGAGAGAGACGCAAGCTTTGTGTCGACTGTTGCGGGCGTAAGCCGTAAATGAATGAAATTTTGGAGGGATTCTTCTATCAGGCTTCACAAAGTTCCTTTGCATTGTTACTTAAAAGTTTTAAACGCGTTCCGGTAGTTAATAAGTAAACCATTTGCGGAAAAAAGTACGCGAAATCACTGGTAATTTCAGCTAACACTCATTTGATATACGTAAGCAGAGCGGACCTTTCGAAATTTAATGGTTTTGTAAACTTATAATTATGTAAAAAGCAGGTATTTTGTGAGAATATTGAGCGAAACTGTTTTTTTACTATAATCATTCACAGTAACAATACAAACCATATTCCTAACAAGGGAAAATAGTCTATAATGAACCTACTTTCCATCTGGACGCATCCTGGTGAACAGGAAAATTCTCTCGCAAATGATAACAGTGGTATCATTTTGGAAAACAGGAACTTGTATTTTGAGGGCACGACGAGGTGGAAAGCTCTGTGAACAGAAGAAATTATAATGAAATGTTGAAGGAATTAGGAGATTCTGACTTGTCAAATTTGACTGCTCTTTAAGGACTGGTCAGTGATGTACAGAATGGTGTTATTTATGTTGTTTCGGAACTAATGACAAGACTGAATTATGGTAACAGGCCATTACAAACTGTGTACGAATACAAACAATGTATAGAAAACTTATTAAATTGAATGGTCAAAAATGCAAGTACTTGGGATCCGGCAACAGTATAAGGTTCTCAAGTCTCCTTTCAACAATACATGGTTTTGATTTCAACTACTTTCTCCAAGTGTTAATTTGTATATTTCCTCAGGCTGGCATATTGTTTCAAGTACTAAAAAAACGGCTTATAATATTGAGTTTTTATGTAAACAAGTGACGAATTTTCATTGCATATTATGAAACTCAGAGATGATTTTCAATCCATCTGGCATAAAGTATCTGATTTCTGTGGTATGCCTGGACCTAATAAAGTGCTTAGAGTACTGTAGATACCATACAAGTGGAAAACATATACACTTCTTATAAGAGCTTATTCTATTGCCGTAATGAAGAGCGATATTGATTCCATATTTGCTGACTTCGAAAAACACAAATTCTTCAGTATTTTAGACTCAGAAGACTTTAATGAATTTGCAAAACAATTCTCAGGAGAAAGGTTTTTGAGTTTAAAGCAGAGCTTTGGCAAATTCTTTGGTTTTCCAATTTTGAGAGCTGAATTGTGGGTTTTTCAGGGACGTTGAAATGTATAAGGACACTACCTTAGAATTACTTCTGTACTTGATAGAAGCAGGATTAGTTTCTGCTTTTCCAGAACTACATAAACTTGTGATTTTAGTAATTACCGTCCCAACCTCTAGTTCGTCTGCTGAGAGGTCATTCTAAGGAATGAAGAGGATTAAATGCTATCTTGTAAATACTCAAGATCACGAGACACTTTCTTCACTAGCTCTCCTCGTCACTGAAAGTCCTTTCTGGAAACTTTGCGCCAAACCTATCCTTCTACGATGATGTGAATCATATCTTTGAGAAGAGAACTAGAAGAATCGATCTGATGTACAAAAATAGGATCGATATTTAATTTACTCTTATTTATAATAATATATTATTCAGTTTCTATTTATAAGAATTTAAGACTATTTATTAATATTTTGTGGTGAGATTAAGAAAGCATTAGAGATATAACATTCATTATTCTCTCTTATATTAATAAAAAATATTACATGGAGTTTCCCCCATTTTGAAAGTCACGCCTCGCCATTCCAAATACGATGTACACATTGTGTGGTTTTAACGTTTGGTTTCAATTTGGGGACGTCTTTCATATGGGCAATGTTTAGAAGAAGTATGGCCCTTTTATAATTCAGTCATTCGCTTCTCGGGGGTTGAAAAGATGAGCACAGACTCCTTGTAAACTTTCACAAACATAGGAAATATTATGAGTGGTGATAAGCCATCCAAAACAGAGAATTTCTTGACTGTTTATCCATCTGCGTGAAATACAACACGATTACTTTGCAGTACAGTGCACATTAACCTTCAAGAGCAGGTCAAGTGACATGACATGACGTGACATGCAGCAACAAATAAAAAAAAAAAAAGCTCACTGATTGTTTATTTTGCTTCCAGGTGTTCATCCGGATGCAGTCGTTTACGTAACGTGCTATTTAGACAACATAGCTTGCTACCGTCTTCAGGTGATACCTGGAGAACGAGTGTTCTCACTACTTCGCGCCTCCTTTATACGTACCGTTACCGTTCTCCATTATTTCCATCATTACCCAGTTGCACGCCGCATCTCGTGGAGAGGTGGGGGGACGCGATCGTCGAATACTGGGCGCGAACTCCTGTCAGTCAGTGCTTCTATCATCCTCTTCGGGGGGCGAAAGTCGCTCTCATTCGACGCTGTGACGTCAGCTGAGTGAGCGCTGGGTTACTGAGAGTGAAGCTACTGTCTCTAGTGATCAGACTGTCGGCAACTCATATTTGAATAGCCTTCTTTAGAACACAGCCCCAGCACAATTAGGCCGGTTTTCGCACTTCAGTTTGTTCATATTTCATTGAGTCTTCCTCAGTTATGCAGTGTTCTGCAACCACAGATTTTGTTCAACGCTGAAGTTCGTTGTGTATGCAGCGTTCCTTACATCTTTCTTCGACAGCCTTCACAGTCTGCGCCTTACCGCATTTGAATGTAATACGGTAAACACTTCGTTTACAGAGCCCAGAATCATCATTCACCGTACCTAACAGCGCACGCGTGTTCGGAGGTGGAAGGAAAGGGTACTTAATGTATATCGAATAAAGATTCTGCCGATTTTGTTTGATACTTGGTCGTCGTAAGGCAGATACGCCATTGTTTTATCTTCCTCGTCTTATTCTATTTGCTGACTTCTGCCTGAAACAACGTCGTATTTGTCTCCCGCCATATCCGTTCTTGAATACGTTCTTAAAGTGACTGAGCTCCCTCGGTTCTTTGTCCGATATTGCCAGGGACCATTATGTTATGGCCCATTCTTCCTGGGCCACCCTGCATGTCGCTTCGGAACCATCTCGAATAAGTAGTGGAATCCCACGCTGGTCTGTTTCCAGTTGGAGTTAGGTCATCTTGTATGACGTAACACACTGCAGTTGCACGAGGAGATACATATTACTGTTGTTGTTTCTTATCGACCGTTATCGAAATCGTTTTCCGTCGATTTAAAAATAGACTTTCCAGATGCTGTTTACATTCTGAATTCGCGAGCAGCTGATTGCCTTCGATATGGTTACTGCCTCTATCACCACCTATATCTTCAGCCGCGAGAGTTGCCAGTACGCAGTTGCTCATCTTCGAGGGATAGTCAATGTTCCACTCAGATTAGGTAAGTACTCCACTACCCTACACAGCCCGTCAGCTTCATTTCGTCCGTGTTGGAATGTTGTTTGGATACTGCGTCTGTTTATGATGTAAAAGACAGTTTAAAATAATTGTATGTCTCAGGCAGTCTTATTTTATTCCACGACAGGTTTCGAGGGCTTGCACCCTCATCTTCAGATAGATGAGTGGACTACATGAATATTTCTTCTCCCAGATGTAGCCATTTGTCTGACTTGTCTCCATTTAGAATTAGCTTCAGCAAAAGTCACATTGCAGGTGATATGTTACTAATCGGTTGTATAGCTTTGTATCATTTGCGATGCAACTGTGTATTATACATAACGACGTGCAGTCTGCATTTTGTGGGAACATCTTAGAAATGAAGCGTAATAATTGTTTTATCTTGTCGCTTATATCGCCACTTTTCGAAATCGATCCACTGGAAACTACCAGTGGCGAATATACGAGGGTTGGAACTTTAATAGTGGCAACTATTTATTTATAGCTCGTACAAAATAGATACGTGTTTCAAAGTTTCACTGACCTTCAGAGTAGTCACCAGCATTGAGTATAAACCGTTGCCGGCGACGTGGAAGTCGTAGGATACTCTTAGCAGTGCCAGTTGTGTTGACACTTCGAGCGGCGCGGTCTTGCCCGACGAATTTGTAGCAGTTCTGAAGCGAATGCCGTGAAGTGTTTCCTTCATTTTAGAAGTCGAACACGAAGGCTTAAGTCAGGGGAGTGCAGTAGGTGGTATAACACTTAGCAGCACCATCAGTCAAACAAATCAGTAACAGCTTACCCTGTACATGCTTGAGCACTGTCCTGCAAAATGATGGTCAGGTCCTGCAGAAAGTGTCATCACTTCTGTCTCTAAGCTGATAGTAGGTTATTTTCAAAAAATGAACAGCATAGAGACAGAAGTGATTACACTTTCTGCAGGACCTGAACATCATTTTGCAGGACAATGCTCAAGCACGTACAGTGCAAGCTCTTACTGATTTGTTTGACTGATGGGGAAGCTAAGTGCTTAAGCCTTCGTGCGTTCAACACGGTTTCTAAACTGAAGGAAACACTTCACGGCATTCGCTTCAGAACTGCTACAAATTCGTCGGGCAATAGACCGCGCCGGTCGAACTGTCAACACAACTGGCACTGCTAAGAGTATCCTACGACTTCCACATCTCTGGCAACGGGTTATACACAATGCTAGTGACTACTCTGAAGGTCAGTAAAACTGAAAGACGTGTCTGTCTTGTATGAGCTGTAAATAAATAGTTACCACTATTAAAGCTCCAACCCTCGTACCAAGCAGTACCATCTTGTGCTGTGTGCATATTTGGATAATGAATGCAGGTGAATGAATTTCGCTACAAATTGGTTCTTTATTCTTAATAATTAACATCAGCCGTTTGACATCCCCGGCTGGATCAAGATCTCCTCTAGACTTTTCCATTAACGACAGCCTTTAGCCGTACGCATCCATGATTTCTTTGGGGTTTTTAGCCAAGCTATCATTGGTTGTCTCAGCCTCGTGCTGTATATTTGAAACAAGGAACAACTTCCTTGACTACATGTACCTCCCCCCTGCAGTTCACTTTCATTACGGTCATAATTACGTCTTTCACTCTAGTCTGTTCTGGTCGATATAATTGCGTCCCCGTCTCTACCGTTAATTTCCAACATGCATGTTCCCATTGCTCGCTGATTAACCCTCAGTTTTCAAATGGTTTCACACTAAAAGTCCAACTCAAGCTGCCATAAGTCCAAATTGTTAATACTTACCGATTATAAGCCTTGAGACACGAAATCTTGCAAATCCTATCTAGTTTTTAAAAAAACGCTACATCTCATTTAAGTTCTTTATTTTATTTTATTTTCATCTAACCACACTTGTCAACTGCCATAGCCACGCGGGGTAGCCGTGGAGGTTGAGGCGCCTTGCCACGGTTCGCGCGGCTGCCCCCGTCGGAGGTTCGAGTCCTTCCTCGGGCATGGATGTGTGTGTTGTCCTTAGGGTAAGTTAGTTTAAGTTACAGTACGTAGTGTGTAAGCCTAGGGGCCGATGACCTCAGCAGTTTGGTCACATAGGAACTTACCACAAATTTCCAATTCAACTGCCATAAAAAGAAAGAAGTTACAAATAGATATTTGACTGCATTGTTAGTTGTGTTATTTTCTTTTTTATGTTGGTTATACATTGTTTTAACCTTATTATAAGGGATTTTCTTGTCTACTTCCTAATTTACTCTATTCAATTAAATGGTTCAGAACGCCGTAATACCATTCGTGGTTCTTTAGTATCTCACACTGTTGTCACAGGGAATTTTCGCTGCTGGCAATGCACACTGTTCGGCCAAGAAGATAGTAATACGTGTGCAGAGTATGGCGAAAGCCGCTGACGTGTCTGGTTTGACAAATGACGGATCTTGACGGCCCTGAGTATCAATGAAATGCCGATGGCTTGTCACTTGTTCTGGCGGTATTCGTCACCTGGAGGAAAAGAATATTGTTATGACATGGTTGGATGTCCATACCTTCGTCTAATAATCAGTTTGTGGGAGACGTTTCCGGACCGTAGCGTATGAAGCTGTGTTGTCACAGGACTAGCATACGAGCTGCATGCGCTTTGACAGAGCGAAATTACGTATTCTACATCTACATCTACATCGATACTCCGCAAGCCACCCAACGGTGCGTGGCGGAGGGCACTTTACGTGCCACTGTCATTACCTCCCTTTCCTGTTCCAGTCGCGTATGGTTCGCGGGAAGAACGACTGTCTGAAAGCCTCCGTGCGCGCTCTAATCTCTCTAATTTTACATTCGTGATCTCCTCGGGAGGTATAAGTAGGAGGAAGCAATATATTCGATACCTCATCCAGAAACGCACCCTCTCGAAACCTGGCGAGCAAGCTACATCGCGATGCAGAGCGCCTCTCTTGCAGAGTCTGCCACTTGAGTTTGCTAAACATCTCCGTAACGCTATCACGGTTACCAAATAACCCTGTGACGAAACGCGCCGCTCTTCTTTGGATCTTCTCTATCTCCTCCGTCAGACCGATCTGGTACGGATCCCACACTGATGAACAATACTCAAGTATAGGTCGAACGAGTGTTTTGTAAGCCACCTCCTTTGTTGATGGACTACATTTTCTAAGGACTCTCCCAATGAATCTCAACCTGGTACCCGCCTTACCAACAATTAATTTTATATGATCATTCCACTTCAAATCGTTCCGCACGCATACTCCCAGGTATTTTACAGAAGTAACTGCTACCAGTGTTTGTTCCGCTATCATATAATCATACAATAAAGGATCCTTCTTTCTATGTATTCGCAATACATTACATTTGTCTATGTTAAGGGTCAGTTGCCACTCCCTGCACCAAGTGCCTATCCGCTGCAGATCTTCCTGCATTTCGCTACAATTTTCTAATGCTGCAACTTCTCTGTATACTACAGCATCATCCGCGAAAAGCCGCATGGAACTTCCGACACTATCTACTAGGTCATTTATATATATTGTGAAAAGCAATGGTCCCATAACACTCCCCTGTGGCACGCCAGAGGTTACTTTAACATCTGTAGACGTCTCTCCATTGATAACAACATGCTGTGTTCTGTTTGCTAAAAACTCTTCAATCCATCCACACAGCTGGTCTGACATTCCGTAGGCTCTTACTTTGTTTATCAGGCGACAGTGCGGAACTGTATCGAACGCCTTCCGGAAGTCAAGAAAAATAGCATCTACCTGGGAGCCTGTATCTAATATTTTCTGGGTCTCATGAACAAATAAAGCGAGTTGGGTCTCACACGATCGCTGTTTCCGGAATCCATGTTGATTCCTACATAGTAGATTCTGGGTTTCCAGAAATGACATAATACGCGAGCAAAAAACATGTTCTAAAATTCTACAAGATATCGACGTCAGAGATATAGGTCTATAGTTTTGCGCATCTGCTCGACGACCCTTCTTGAAAACTGGGACTATCTGTGCTCTTTTCCAATCATTTTGAACCCTCCGTTCCTCTAGAGACTTGCGGTACACGGCTATTAGAAGGGGGGCAAGTTCTTTCGCGTACTCTGTGTAGAATCGAATTGGTATCCCGTCAGGTCCAGTGGACTTTCCTCTATTGAGTGATTCCAGTTGCTTTTCTATTCCTTGGACACTTATTTCGATGTCAGCCATTTTTTCGTTTGTGCGAGGATTTAGAGAAGGAACTGTAGTGCGGTCTTTCTCTTTGAAACAGCTTTGGAAAAAGGTGTTTAGTATATCAGCTTTACGCGTGTCATCCTCTGTTTCAATGCCATCATCATCCCGTAGTGTCTGGATATGCTGTTTCGAGCCACTTACTGATTTAACGTAAGACCAGAACTTCCTAGGATTTTCTGTCAAGTCGGTACATAGAATTTTACTTTCGAATTCAATGAACGCTTCACGCATAGCCCTCCTTACGCTAACTTTGACATCGCTTAGCTTCTGTTTGTCTGAGAGGTTTTGGCTGCGTTTAAACTTGGAGTGAAGCTCTCTTTGGTTTCTCAGTAGTTTCCTAACTTTGTTGTTGTACCACGGTGGGTTTTTCCCGTCCCTCACAGTTTTACTCGGCACGTACCTGTCTAAAACGCATTTTACGATTGCCTTGAATTTTTTCCATAAACACTCAACATTGTCAGTGTCGGAACAGAAATTTTCGTTTTGATCTGTTAGGTAGTCTGAAATCTGCCTTCTATTACTCTTGCTAAACAGATAAACCTTCCTCCCTTTTTTTATATTCCTATTAACTTCCATATTCAGGGATGCTGCAACGGCCTTATGATCACTGATTCCCTGTTCTGTACATACAGAGTCGAAAAGTTCGGGTCTGTTTGTTATCAGTAGGTCCAAGATTTAATCTCCACGAGTCGGTTCTCTGTTTAATTGCTCGAGGTAATTTTCGGATAGTGCACTCAGTATAATGTCACTCGATGCTCTGTCCCTACCACCCGTCCTAAACATCTGAGTGTCCCAGTCTATATCTGGTAAATTGAAATCTCCACCTAAGACTATAACATGCTGAGAAAATTTATGTGAAATGTATTCCAAATTTTCTCTCAGTTGTTCTGCCACTAATGCTGCTGAGTCGGGAGGTCGGTAAAAGGAGCCAATTATTAACCTAGTTCGGTTGTTTAGTGTAACCTCCACCCATAATAATTCACAGGAACTATCCACTTCTACTTCACTAAGGATAAACTACTACTAACAGCGACGAACACTCCACCACCGGTTGCATGCAATCTATCCTTTCTAAACACCGTCTGTAACTTTGTAAAAATTTCGGCAGAATTTATCTCTGGCTTAAGCCAGCTTTCTGTACCTATAACGATTTCAGCTTCGGTGCTTTCTATCAGCGCTTGAAGTTCCGGTACTTTACCAACGCAGCTTCGACAGTTGACAATTACAATACCGATTGCTGCTTGGTCCCCGCATGTCCTGACTTTGCCCAGCACCCGTTGAGGCTGTTGCCCTTTCTGTACTTGCCCAAGGCCATCTAACCTAAAAAACCGCCCAGCCCACGCCACACAACCCCTGCTACCCGTGTAGCCGCTTGTTGCGTGTAGTGGACTCCTGACCTATCCAGCGGAACCCGAAACCCCACCACCCTATGGCGCAAGTCGAGGAATCTGCAGCCCACACGGTCGCAGAATCGTCTCAGCCTCTGATTCAGACCCTCAACTCGGCTCTGTACCAAAGGTCCGCAGTCAGTCCTGTCGACGATGCTGCAGATGGTGAGCTCTGCTTTCATCCCGCTAGCGAGACTGGCAGTCTTCACCAAATCAGATAGCCGCCGGAAGCCAGAGAGGATTTCCTCCGATCCATAGCGACACACATCATTGGTGCCGACATGAGCGACCACCTGCAGATGGGTGCACCCTGTACCCTTCATGGCATCCCGAAGGACCCTTTCCACATCTGGAATGACTCCCCCCGGTATGCACACGGAGTGCACATTGGTTTTCTTCCCCTCTCTTGCTGCCATTTCCCTAAGGGGCCCCATTACGCGCCTGACGTTGGAGCTCCCAACTACCAGTAAGCCCACCCTCTGCAACTGTCCGGATCTTGCAGACTGAGGGGCAACCTCTGGAACAGGACAAGCAGCCATGTCAGGCCGAAGATCAGTATCAGCCTGAGACAGAGCCTGAAACCGGTTCGTCAGACAAACTGGAGAGGCTTTCCGTTCAGCCCTCCGGAATGTCTTTCGCCCCCTGCCACACCTTGAAATGACCTCCCACTATACCACAGGTGAGGGATCAGCCTCAATGCGGGCAGTATCCCGGGCAACCACAGTCGTAGTCCGATCAGGGGATGCGTGGGACGAGCTGGCCGTCCCCGACAAACCCCCATCCGGACCCCCACAGTGATGCCCATTGGCAACAGCCTCAAGCTGTGTGACCGAAGCCAACACTGCCTGAAGCTGGGAGCGAAGGGATGCCAACTCAGCCTGCATCCGAACACAGCAGTTGCAGTCCCTATCCATGCTAAAAACTGTTTTGCAAAGAACGTCTGAACTAATCTACAGAGAGCGCAAACAAATCGACAAAATTTAAACGGTTATTAAAATACAAGATTGCCTAGTAAATGCAGTAATGCTGCTACTTGCGCACTGCTGACACTACTCGGCGGCGGAAGGAGACTAAGCGAAATTACACTATTCAGGTACTAAAACGCGATGCTACACTCTCAAATACTATAATACGCCCGAAATTTATGAATTAAACAATGCAAGTACCAAAAACACGCAAAGAAATTAAGAATTAAACTATGTAACAAACGAGTGAGCTAGGAGTATACGACTTGCTGCTCAGCTGCTTATCCAACGGCGGCAGGGAGCACACTGACTGTGACCAACCGACACTGGCCGTTCAAAACAAAAACAGTAGACAAACGACTACGCGAATTTACACTATTCAGGTACTAAAACGCGATGCTACAACTCTCAAATACTATAATACGCCCGAAATTTATGAATTAAACAATGCAAGTACCAAAAACACGCAAAGAAATTAAGAATTAAACTATGTAACAAACGAGTGAGCTAGGAGTATACGACTTGCTGCTCAGCTGCTTATCCAACGGCGGCAGGTTCATTATCCCCAATTACCCTTCGGTGCCCCACCATAATGCGAATACCTGCACGTCAGTGTATGTGGGGTTAATACAGAATGTGAACTGTGGTTGTAAAACAGACGTCTCCGCTACTTCATCCTACCTACCACTGACAGGACGATTAAACGTCGCCTTGTCTCTTTGTCCTTAGACATCAATCATATACTGCTCAGTCCTATGTTGAGTTTTGTTTCTAACTTTGACTGTGCTTAAGATGTGATGCAATCTGTGCGAATTTTCATATCTCCTGTTAACTTCGATTGTGTATGCAGTCCATGGAGCGTCTCTGAACAATTTGTTATGATCGTGGCAGTCGACAGTGTGGACAGCCACCCATTTATGTATATTTATGAATTTTACTGTATGTACGTTTTCTCCCACAAGAGGGCAACGAATCAGAGTGGCCGATGAGAAGGAGACTGTACTTGTATTCATTTGTATTGAGCCGATAAACCGCAGAGATAATCAAGGGATTTGCATATCGAAAAGAAGCAAAATTTCTAAGAAAGTATTGTTGTCTGTGATATATTCAGTATGAAGGCATCCCAGTAACTATGTCAGGCTTTGTGTCGTCCACACATGCCAACGATTACTTGTCTGCTGAAAACCCTGTGGAAAATATTTTAAGTCAATGCATCATCAGTACATCCATTTCTAAGGATAATGTTTTGCTAAAGGTTTTATGTAGTTCCCCGTGTAAAAATTATACCACAATTTTTCATTCAGAGTAATTTATTTTTCACCCTTTATAGTTTCTCTGTTGACTTTCAGGAAATGACTATTGAAAAAAAGTCTTGCACTTTTCACGAGTCTGATGCTGCACCTTCATAGTGAACAGACTGTCATTTCATGATTTGACGTAGTTTTTGTGGTATTACGAAATAAATTAAGCAGTTGCACATAAGTAAAAGATAGTGTATCGTGAAATGTGCTCATTTAACACTTTCCATTTCGTTGGATTTAGAGCACACATTAAGGTATATGGAAGGCAAACCGTCTCCTCTTCCTTTCGGGATTAAATAGACTCACTTTTCGGGGACCGATGGTTCCCGACATTCGACGGAATCATACAGGGTGAAGAAAATATTTCGCTCTTAGTGGTCAGCATGCGATTCCTCATCCCAGTTCAAGGCAGAAGTGTGTCTAGCAAAACCTAGTCCCGTCAATAGATGTAAAGGTAATATGAACTCTGCGCTGTACGGGAGCTGTCCTGTTAGCTAAGTGAGACGAGGCAATGCCGTGCGGAATAGCTACGCTGACTAGCCGATGTTCTAATAGCGTTCGCACTTACCTTTTTTTCAGTTAAAGCTTGAAACTTTATCCAATTTACACCATCACAATATTACTTTCTCTTGCTGTTGCCTTTTACGTAAAAATTAAGACGTAACATATACTTCTGACAGACGTAAACGACCACTTTGTTTCGCACATGACACACCAACATAAAATGATGGTGGATACAACATCAAACTGTATACAATTTACATCTCCAAATACGGTACCTTGTGTACTCCTTTCTGTTACTTTGATCTTACGTAAACATTAAGACACAACATGAACTTCTTCCACACACACAATAGGTAGGCTGCTACACTAGATTCCACATTAAGCCACCTACAGTAATTCCATTCTGTTCGCCTGTCGTCCAGCTTTATCTTCACAGAGCCAGTATTACCCGTACGAGTAACGTTTACTCTAGAGAAGGTGTTCAAAGCAACCACCTTACATCTACAAACCAACGCCTCTCGCTAAATCATACTTCGTTATTTATAAAAAGTACGTTATTTTCCATTGGTGTAAAAGCCATTCGCAAAACCGTACTCGTCGAATGCGGTCGGATCGCCGGTGTTGAGTCAACGTGTGATGAAATGGATGCAGTTCTCCATCGTGCAAAACTTCAAGAACCAATCTTTGAGATATCTGGAACTGCCTTACATCACTAGTACTTCGCCGAGGTGATTGTTGAACGGTTTCTAGAATCGCTTCCTCGGATTGTGGACTATGTCTAGACCTAGGACGACTTCTGTTAATTACTTGTTGCCGAAGATTATCGGTTTCCCGAACGAGTCGCTCCAGGCGATGGAAAATATTCTTTTCAGAATGGCGCCTTTGAGGTTACCGTGTAGCACACGCATGAGCGGCAGCAGCAGCTTGAGTCTCGGATGCACCCAGCACCAAAAGCATACAGACGTACTCTATTCATCATTTTTGTATTCCATCGGGAAGCCGCCGAACAGGAATTTGGCAGGAACATTTACGGTTGTGCACTGCGCAGCTAGTGGACACATGAATGCGGTTTAATAGATCCCACTGTCGTGTGATAGGCTATTGTCATGTATCAAAACGCTCATAACCGACGAGAACCAGTGAATGAACGTCTAAAAAATAAAAAAAGGAAAATCACGAAGATTCGAACCATAGCTCTATGGAGAATGTGGGTTTGCTATCCATGCTGTCTACTCAGTTTCTTTGTTTTTTTGTTTTTTTATTCTTTTACTTTTTACTTATTTATTTATTTTATGGGCTACTTTTGACAATGTGGTAAGGTATTATCTGTAGTACTTCTCTTCACTTAAATAAGCAACAAGCTTCTTCTTCAAGGCGCCTCTTTCAGATCAGCGCAGCTGAGGAGCAGTCGTTTGCAGGAAAATAAATAACGATAAACGAAAAGTTCGACAAAGACCATTGAGATATTAAGCGGAATACTTTTTATGAAAAAATAACAATAAACGAAAAAGAAAATAAAGTAATAGATAAATATCTTGTAACATTTCGGAGGTATGTCCTTTTGGTGTCTCAAGTTAACTAGCCTGTTCATGCACTGCATGCAATAGTTTATCAAGGTTCTGCTGAGGCGTTCACGGCTACTGTAGTGGCCTCAGGGCCCACGAAGTCCCCACCGTACTTCACCCTCATCAGCAATCCCCTACGGCAGCAAGCATCCACCATTTCCTACAATGCATCTTCCGATTCCCTGCTTTTCGAAAAGCATGTGTAGCGTGAAATTTCCTGACAGATTAAAACTGTGTGCCGGACGGAGACACGAACTCGGGACCTTTGCCTTTCGTGGGCAAGTGCTCTACCATCTGAGCTACCCAAGCACGTGTGAAAATATCATTCTGGAAACATCCCCCAAGCTGTGGCAAAGCCATGTCCCCGCAATATCCTTTCTTCCAGGAGTGGTAGTTCTGCAACTTTCGCAGGAGAGCTTCTTTGAAGTTCGGATACTGTACGTTAGTTGAAAGACGATCCAATATATACCTGCAAGTTCTTTTGTGTGTGCCCTCGAGGATTCCATCGAAGTAACTCAGCTCTAAGTAAAACTGTCGGATATGCTTTAACTTATCATTTATTCTACCTATATGTATAGGTGGTTTTAAACTTCCCGGTTTGAGTATGTTGAATAGCTTGTATGTGACACTATTTTGATAGTTCGCAATCAGCTCAAGTACTCGGTTAACAAATAGTGCCGTGTTCTTGGGGCGTATCTCGATTAACCCTAGGCCTCCTTATTCAGGTTTCAGGGTGAACGTACCCACAGCCACTCCGAAAATCTCGCCCTGCCAAATGAATTGGCAAATAATTTTCGTGATTTTTTTTATATTGCCTTAGGTATTGGAAATGTTTGCCCCACATATACAGCTTTGGAGAGTATAACACAGTTAATTACTCTGATCTTTTGTATCAAGTTTAAATCCCTGATGCGATTCAGAATTAAAGTCCCTCACATATTCGCCAATACCTTTCTCCAGTTGAGGGTTGATGTCTTTATTAGGTCTGTAAAAGTCACCCCTAACACCGTGTGTTGGTCAACTATTAGGTCTACAGCTTTGCTTCCGCCGTTTTGCAATAGACGGCAGTAGCGGCAAGTGGGGTTCAGGTGGTCGGTCATAGGTGTAATACAATAAGCTTAGGCATCTGCAAACATAATGCCATAAAAATATTAGTCGATTTGTGATTGCATCATAAAGTTATTATCGATTAAGTACGTCAACAAACGTACCCATTTCTCGATATTTGCGGGAAGTTTTAATTTTCTGCTTTAACATGAAGAAACCTGCGGCTGAGGCTCTTAAAATGCTGGTAAGACCAATGGTGAGGGAACTATTAGTGGAAGAACGTATAGAGAATGTTTTCAACGCCTTACGAACGGTGATTTTCATGTCGAAGACCGGCATGGCGGTGGAAGTCAGAACGTTTTCGTAGCTACTAAAACAGACGAAGTCACAGGACATCATTATCGAAAGCAGTTGATGCGTTCGAGCTCAGCACTGAAACACAAACGGCCACAATACAGCGATAGACACGTAAAGGTAATTTTGCAACAGGTCAGTGCTCGACCCCATGTCGCAAAACCCGTCAAAATATACATGAAAACGTTGAAATGAGAAGTCCTATCCCTCTCGCCGTATTCTTCATACGTTGCTCGCTCTGACTACCACCTTTTCCGATCAGTGGCATACAGTCTGGCTGACCAGAATTTCCGATCATATGAACAAGTGCAAAATTGAATCGATTCATGGATCTCTACAAAAGACGCCCAGTTCTTCCGCCACGGGATGCATATGCTATCCGAAAGATGGGAGAATGTAGTGGCCAGCGATGGGGAATGCTATGAATCATAATTTTTTTGTAAGTTTTTCGCAATAAAGCCCCGAACTTCGAGAAAAAACGGCGGAAGCAAGGTTGTAGACCTTGTAAAAACGAGCTTTTAGTATCATTTATTTTCGCTCCTGTGGCGCTGCAGTAGAGCCGAACAAGTGCTGTCAGTCTTTGGATATCCTCGTAACTCATAACAATTACTCCGACGTCATCATCGGCGTAAGCGTTGGTAACTCGACTTTCACCTGGTATCGTTATGCTCTCTAGCTCGTTATTCAGTCGACACAATAAAGGTTCTAAAGATACGACGTATAAAAGAATTGACAGTGGACTTCTTTGCGCGACGCCATTTTTAACCTCTATGGATCTTGTGTAATGACCGTTGATTAAAATTCTTGTTTTGAATCCCTGCAGGAGATTTCGTAAAACAACAATAAAACTTTCTGTAAAACCTATCTATGTCACTGTATTAAATAAATATTCGTGGTTGACTCTGCCAAAGGCTTTCGAAAAATTAATGAAGGCAAGACCGGCTTTTAAGACGTCGTCGAAAACAGTCCGATTGTATCCCTATCCCACAAATCGTTTTAAAAATATTCCGGCCAGGAAGAAATGTTTGATGGGAAACAATTACTTTATCCAACACTGCCCTAAGTCTGTCTTTCACTACCCTCGCAGTTATTTTATAGTCAGAGTTCATTCAGTAATTGGCTTCATTTTGGTTATGTGTTTTAATTCTGTATTTCTCCCTTTAGGGATTAGAACGGTAACGCCCTCTTTTAATTCTCCAGGGATATGCACTCGCTTCAGTGTTTCGTTAATAACCTCTATAAATTTATCACCAATTATGTGCCAGTATTTTAAGTAGAATTCTGATGGTAAACCATCAGGGCCTGGTGACTTTTTGGAAGGTGCACGTTTAATGATATCTAAATCGTCTTTGCACATTATGGCACTATTAAGATCCCTGTTCTGTTCCTCAGTTACGTGATTTTCTAAACCACTGGTACGGAGCAGTTCTGTTGCAGGGGAATGTTTATACTGATTGTAACTGCATAAAATATCAAAAAAATCAATAAGCTTCGATTAAAATGTCTTTTTGATACGTCAGAATGCGGCGGTCTTGAGCTCGCAGTTTCGTTATAAAAAAAAAAAAAAAAATGGCTCTGAGCACTATGGGACTCAACTGCTGAGGTCATTAGTCCCCTAGAACTTAGAACTAGTTAAACCTAACTAACCTAAGGACATCACAAACATCCATGCCCGAGGCAGGATTCGAACCTGTGACCGTAGCGGTCTTGCGGTTCCAGACTGCAGCGCCTTTAACCGCACGGTCACTTAGGCCGGCTCGTTATAAAAGTTCTTCTTCTGTTTTTCTCATTTTGTATTAGATGGTAGAGTGACGTATTTTCTTCTTCAATTGCTGTTCGAATACGGGATTTTATTTTCAAATCCTCTAGTTGTCTTCTTTTAAGATTAAGTATTTGAGCCTTTGTTTTGTTGATATTTACTCTAACTTTCTTGGACATCAGCTGATCATAAAGGTCTCGTAAACAACAGTAATGAAATTCCACCGTGTTTCTAAACTACATCGCTCTTTCCCGTCCATAAGATATCAAAGTTTAACGAAGTTTCTTTCTTGCACACAGTGTTCACCAGTCAAATGTGGACATCTATGTATGACACTGGCGCAGAGAAGCCTGCCGCGTTCCTTCGACCTTCTCAACGAGCGCATTATCGTTCAGTATATCAATATTTTATTTCCATAATGGACGCCCCCAATATGTTAACTGTTTTGGTACAATACTACACCTCACAGCAAGATGATCAGAGAAAGAGATAAGTACAGTTCAACAGCACTGACTTTATGTGCCTAATTTGATGTGACATATACACGGTCTATCCTCCTTTGCGCCTTATTGCTGAAGTACGTATATTTTACGGACAGTGGGTATTATATTTCCCAGACGTCCTTCCGTTGCAACTGTTGCACTAGGCTCGCCAATTCTTTGGAGTTATTGAAATTGGCATGTTGATCTTTCCTGTGTATGGCACAGTTCCAATCTCCGCCAATAGTAACTTTAGCAGTATTTTCTTTTAGTAAATACACAATATCATGTTTAAAAAAATTGGCCTGTCATGTGGAGTATTGTTTCCGAATGGAACAGTTACGTTGTCAAAGAAACACACATTTGTGATTTCTATTCCTTCCTTAACGAGGATATCACTGCCACATCCCTTTCTGAGGCAACATTTTAAATTTCTTTGTGTCCTGCAATAGGAAATCTTTGAAAATTGACTTCTTCAACAGCGCAACACCTGTTTCGGACTGATGAATAAAGTCTTTCAGAGCGGCCGGTTTTGTATCGCTCTGTATCTTGTTTATACTTGTAGTCGTGACGTTATATGTTTGATCCACTTTAGCAAGCTATTCTGACAATAAGTTGGTAGTCTATGGATTCCTCTTGTACGATAACACCGTTCGTTTCGATATTCTGACGTACATTCACGTTATGGTTTCTTAATATTCCATTTCATTTGACTTACTCAGAGGTATACCATAGTTCTAATTGTCGTCTGCCCAATATCAACTTCTTGGCACAGGATAGTGGCTTGTTTGGGATCCATTGTCTTCTTTGTTCCCTAAAGGAGTCATTTATGATTGTCCTTTGCTGCTCCTATCGTCTTGCTGAAACTCGTCTTCAATCTTTCGTCAACTCGTTTCATAGCAGCTGTATCTTTGGCCTGTGAAACTTCTTGCACACTTAGTAACTTCTCCCTTACAGCTGGTGCAAAGCTCTCGGCAGTCGGATTTGCTAGCCTTCTCTTTATGTTACGTTTCCGGGATTTCCTGGGTGATCTCGACCGCTCTGGAGACGAATCTGGGGACTTCTCAGAGGACTCCGATGATGGGGTCGTCAAAGGAAACCTCTTTTTTCCAGCAGATTCGCGACTATCTTTCGCCATTCCTTGCCGGAAGATTGCTCTCTGCTCGGGAACATCTGATACATTGAAACTATTTTCTTTCTCAGCTAGTCGCTCAGTCGTGGTGTCGCTCCCAGTTCTGTTTTCCTTGGCCCCTGATCCATCTGGACGGCTGTAACATCAGTATTTGTCCCGTTTCCAGCTCCTACTTGGTCTCGCACCCCGTCATTGGTCGTGTTATTAGAGAATTGTCGCGTTGTTCTACCTCGGGTGAGGTCTGTGTGGTCCGCACATCAGATGTAGGTGGTTTTACATTCGAAATGTTAGAGGAGCCTGCACTAACAAACGTGTCCTCTTCAGAAGTGACACTGTTTAGGGCATCATTGGCATTATTTATACAGGGTGAAAAGTATTTAAACCGACAAACTCTGGGAGGTTTTAGAGGACATCAAAACAAATATTTCTCCATACAGTCATTTTTTCCTATGATGATTATTTAAACCGGTCGCGGCCGTATTACGCTCTTCAGTTGTTAGAGGCGGTATTACGATCTTCAGTTGTAGGCAACTGCTATCCACCAGTGTAGTAGTGCATTGTCTCTGTTTACTAATGGAGCGATACACCTGGAGTGAGTACACTGATATGGTTGGTGCGTACTACGTAGCGCACCACAACAGACGAGCTGCACAGCGGATTTATCAACAATATCCTAATCACCATATCCCGCATCATACGACCTTTGCTGCTGTGTACCAACGTTTGCGCGAGACCGGGTCATTTAGCAGATTACCTGGACAGGGACACCGTCGCACGGTAAGAACGCTGCAATTTGAGGAAGCTGTGTCGCAGCATGTGGAGCGGGATCCTTCAATCAGCACTCGTGCAATTGCACGTAACATGGGAATGAATCAGACGAATGTAAGAACAGTCCTTCGAGAGCAATTGTTACTTCCATTTCACTTACAGTGTGTCCACAACCTGGAACCAGTTGATTATCCACCCAGAGCACAATTTTTGTAGTGGTACCTGGACATTATGAAATGCATCCTACATTTCCATCTTCTGTGTTGTTTACCGATAAAACAACGTTCGGGCGTGATGGATTCTTCAACATGCACAATTCGTATGTTTGGAGTGAGGGTAACCCACATGCCACAGTTACTAACACTCATCAAGGGCGGTTCTTCGTTAATGTGTGGGTGTTGTTGGGGATTGTTTAATTGGGCCGTATCTGCTACCTAGACCATTAAATGGCAGGCGCTATTACAATTTTCTCGCCAGAGCATTGCCAGAATTGCTGGAAGACGTCCTGTTCCCTACAAGACAACGTATGTCGCTCCAACATGACGGGGCGCCGGCACATTTCAGTCATCGTGTGCGTCGATTTCTGGACCGACGGTTCCCAGAAACGTGGATTGGCAGAGGTAGTCCTGTACCATGGACTGCTCGATACCCAGATATGTCCCCTCTGGGTTTTTTGTGTGGGGAGAGATACGCAACCTTGTTTACGCAACTCCTGTTTCATCAGAAGAGGATCTGTTTGCCCGGATGGTAGCAGCAGCTGGAACAATTCAGGATACTCCTGAGGTTTTTGCTCGTGTCAGACAGAACATGATCCGACGGTGTAACCTTTGTTTCCGTGTCAATGGAGGTATTTTTGAAAATCTACTATAATTGAAATTGGGTTGTGTTAATGTGTTGTCTCTTGGTCATAAAAAAATGGAAAAGTGTTTGTTGGTTTAATCAATTTGCCGCCAGAGAAATCTTCCTCTACCGGTTTAAATACTCCTTATAGGAAAAAATGACATTAGGGAAAAATATTTGTTTTGATGTCCCCTACAACCTCCCAGAGTTTGTTGGTTTAAATACTTTTCACCCTGTAGACACGATTTGGCTAACTACAGTTTTATTTATGTCCGTAGTGTTGGTGTCATTCCCCTGAACCGAAGTAAGTTGCCCCTGCTCCTCCGAAATCTGTTCCGTCGGGCCGGCCGCGGTGGTCTCGCGGTTCTAGGCGCGCAGTCGGGAATCGCGCGGCTGCTACGGTCGCAGGTTCGAATCCTGCCTCGGGCATGGATGTGTGTGATGTCCTTAGGTTAGTTAGGTTTAAGTAGTTCTAAGTTCTAGGGGACTGATGACCACAGCTGATAAGTCCCATAGTGCTCAGAGCCATTTGAACCATTTGTTCCGTCGGTCGCGTATTTGTCACGCCACCCGCATACGTTAACTTCATTTGAACAACAGGCCCTGCGCTTGTACCTTCAGCACACGATAATTGCAGGACCCTCCTTCTGCTGCATTCAGCTCGAATGTGCTCTGTCGTATTGCACAAAGCACACGTCCTTGGTTGACCGTCATATATAACCAGGACTCGATAACCGCATACGCTAACATAAGATGGAATGTGCCTGCGAAGTACGATTTTCCATGTGGTGGATACCATTAAGAACGGGGAACATGTGGTTTTCGGACCATTTTTCCTCGACAATGGACAGAATCCTGCCGTCCTGTCTAAGAATATTTTTAATCTTATCAGCCGGCATTTTAAAAGTTCAAACACCCTGACCGTCCGGATACCGATCCCAGCAAGAGTCACAATAACATCACAGACAGTGCCGTCTGAATGGTTGAACTTAATTATGCCTTCGCATTTTTCGACAATGGAAGCACACAACTCAGCAGTAACCAGTTTTACGTAAGCAGCATTCGTCACAAAAGACAAATGAACACCAACAACATCAGATTCAGTAATCTTAACTTTTTCAGTAAACCAAGAGTTAATCTCCACAGCTTTAGGGTGAACGAAATTACGATCAAATGCAAATTTAATTGTGTCTTTTCGGAGGTTATTAAATAGACTCATGTTTCTCTGCTAAACCAATCGCAAAGCAGAAAGAGCACTTGCAGAAACGACTAACCTCGCACGCAGGTAAACAGCCTTGTTGACAACGTGCGTCCAGCGGGGCCAACACACGTCCGTCCCGTTCGGCGGTTGACTCGCGACTGTCTCGGTGAGCTACGACGGCGCGTCCGTTACTGCAGACTGTACATTTTCGTTGTACATTCCAATGTGCTGCTCTACGTGCGTGAGTTGCCAGCTCCTCGGTTTCATATCTATGTTTCAAAATGTACCCCATCTAATTTTGTTAGATAAACGTTTGTCTTGGATTTGGATGAGGAATCGCATGTCGACCTTCAAGTGCGGCACTTTTTCTTTACGCTGTATTGAATTTACCTGCTGTATTTCGCGAATTTCCATCACATATGCTTTATGAAGTCATATACATTCACAATGAATATTTACGATACATTTACGTTTACTTTCCGGTCTCTGTGGCTGAGCGGTTCTACGCGCTTCAGTCTGGAACCGCACGACCGCGATGGCCGTAGGTTAGAATCCTGCCTCGGGCATGGATGTGTGTGATGTCCTTAGATTAGTTAGGTTTAAGGTCTACGGGACTGATAACCTCAGATGTTAAGTCTCATAGTGCTCAGAGCCATTTGATTTTTTTACGCTTACTTTCCTGTCTGGAAATTACCTGAAGTGATTCATTTGTACATCTGCCAAATATTGTGTCGCTAGCAGTGCGAGACCCGTTTGAGAGGCTTTACTGGTCTCGTAAAGATACGATTTTATGTATAAAGACTAAAGCGGCGAGTTGAAATCGAACCTGGGTCACCTACTTACTAAGCAGGTGCGTTTTACCATCAGCTTATCCCCTTTTTTCTTCTTTTTTAAGTTAATTAGCCGGGCCACCTGCGTGGCAGTCAGACGCTCCGACCACTTTTTTTCCCTTAAGGAATGGGCCAGTGGGGGCCCAGGGTGGCGCGGGATTAGCCGAGCGGTCTGAGGCGCTGCCGTCATGGACTGTGCGGCTGGTCCCGGCGGAGGTTCGAGTGCTCCCTCGGGCATGGGTGTGTGTGGTTGTCCTTAGGATAATTTACGTTAAGTGGTGTGTAAGCTTAGGGACGGATGACCTTAGCAGTTAAGTCCCATAAGATTTCACACACATTTGAACAATTTGAACATTTGGCTCAGAGGGCAGAGTGGGCAGTTGTCGAATCCAGAGGCCTGGCCACAGTGTCCCCCCTCACTGCCATGGAGCCTATGGGGCACAGGAAAGTGGGAGCTACAGGAATCAGCAGAAACGGAAGGCTTTGTTTCTGTTTATCTATTTGTATTACTTCGTAATGTTTACCATTATTATGAAATCATGTGGAACAGACGTCCCCCACACAGAAAAAAAAGACTGGGTAAACGAAAGAAAAAATAAATAAAATCTGCGCATTTACGGCGCACTCTCCCGTCCGCCAATGTCAGGGTTTAAATGGCTCTGAGCACTATGGGACTTAACATCTGAGGTTATCAGTCCCGTAGACTTTTTTTTTGGTCATCAGTCTACTGACTGGTTTGATGCGGCCCGCCACGAATTCCTTTCCTGTGCTAACCTCTTCATCTCAGAGTAGCACTTGCAACCTACGTCCTCAATTATTTGCTTGACGTATTCCAATCTCTGTCTTCCTCTACAGTTTTTGCCCTCTGCAGCTCCCTCTAGTACCATGGAAGTCATTCCCTCATGTCTTAGCAGATGTCCTATCAGCCTGTCCCTTCTCCTTATCAGTGTTTCCCACATATTCCTTTCCTCTCCGATTCTGCGTAGAACCTCCTCATTCCTTACCTTATCAGTCCACCTAATTTTCAACATTCGTCTATAGCACCACATCTCTAATGCTTCGATTCTCTTCTGTTCCGGTTTTCCCACAGTCCATGTTTCACTACCATACAATGCTGTACTCCAGACGTACATCCTCAGAAATTTCTTCCTCAAATTAAGACCGGTATTGATATTAGTAGACTTCTCTAGGCCAGAAATGCCTTTTTTGCCATAGCGAGTCTGCTTCTGATGTCCTCCTTGCTCCGTCCGTCATTGGTTATTTTACTGCCTAGGTAGCAGAATTCCTTAACTTCATTGACTTCGTGACCATCAATCCTGACGTTAAGTTTCTCGCTGTTCTCATTTCTACTAGTTCTCATTACCTTCGTCTTTCTCCGATTTACTCTCAAACCATACTGTGTACTCATTAGACTGTTCATTCCGTTCAGCAGAGCATTTAATTCTTCTTCACTTTCACTCATGACAGCAATGTCATCAGCGAATCGTATCATTGATATCCTTTCACCTTGTATTTTAATTCCACTCGTGAACCTTTCTTTTATTTCCATCATTGCTTCCTCGATGTACAGATTGAAGAGTAGGGGCGAAAGGCTACAGCCTTGTCTTACACCCTTCTTAACACGAGCACTTCGTTCTTGATCGTCCACTCTTATTATTCCCTCATGGTTGTTGTACGTATTGTATATGACCCGTCTCTCCCTATAGCTTACCCCTACTTTTTTCAGAATCTCGAACAGCTTGCACCATTTTATATTGTCGAACGCTTTTTACAAGTCGACAAATCCTATGAAAGTGTCTTGATTTTTCTTTAGCCTTGCTTCCATTATTAGCTGTAACGCCAGAATTGCCTCTCTCGTCCCTTTACTTTTCCTAAAGCCAAACTGATCGTCAACTAGCGCATTCTCAATTTTCTTTTCCATTCTTCTGTATATTATTCTTGTAAGCAGCTTCGATGCATGAGCTGTTAAGCTGATTGTGCGACAATTCTCGCACTTGTCAGCTCTTGCTTTTCCGAAAGTCAGATGGTATATCGCCATATATTCTACACACCAACGTGAATAGTCGTTTTGTTGCCACTTCCCCCAATGATTTTAGAAATTCTGATGAAATTTTATCTACCCCTTCTGCCTTATTTGAACGTAAGTCCTCCAAAGCTCTTTTAAATTCCGATTCTAATACTGGATCCCCTATCTCTTCTAAATGGACTCCTGTTTCTTCTTTTATCACATCAGACAAATCTTCACCCTCATAGAGGCTTTCAATGTATTCTTTCCACCTATCTGCTCTTCTCCTCTGCATTTAACAGTGGAATTCCCGTTGCACTCTTAATGTTACCACCGTTGCTTTTAATGTCACCAAAGGTTGTTTTGACTTTCCTGTATGCTGAGTCTGTCCTTCCGTCAATCATATCTTTTTCGATGTCTTCACATTTTTCCTGCAGCCATTTCGCCTTAGCTTCCCTGCACTTCCTATTTATTTCATTCCTCAGCGACTTGTATTTCTGTATTCCTGATTTTCCCGGAACATGTTTGTACTGCCTCCTTTCATCAATCAACTGAAGTATTTCTTCTGTTACCCATGGTTTCTTCGCAGCTACCTTCTTTGTACCAATGTTTTCCTTCCCAACTTCTGTGATGGCCCTTTTTAGAGATGTCCATTCCTCTTCAACTGTACTGCCTACTGCGCTATTCCTTATTGCTGTATCTATAGCGTTAGAGAACTGCAAACGTATCTCGTCATTCCTTAGTACTTCCGTATCCCACTTCTTTGCGTATTGATTCTTCCTGACTAATGTCTTGAACTTCAGCCTACTCTTCATCACTACTATATTGTGATCTGAGTCTATATCTGCTCCTGGGTACGCCTTACAATCCAGTATCTGATTTCGGACTCTCTGTCTGACCATGATGTAATCTAATTGAAATCTTCCCGTATCTTCTGGCCTTTTCCAAGTATACCTCCTCCTCTTGTGATTCTTGAACAGGGTATTCGCTATTACTAGCTGAAACTTGTTACAGAACTCAATTAGTCTTTCTCCTCTTTCATTTCTTGTCCCAAGCCCATATTCCCCTGTAACCTTTTCTTCTACTCCTTCCCCTACAACCGCATTCCAGTCGCCCATGACTATTAGATTTTCGTCCCCCTTTACATACTGCATTACCCTTTCAATATCCTCATACCCTTTCTCTATCTGTTCATCTTCAGCTTGCGACGTCGGCATGTATACCTGAACTATCGTTGCCGGTGGTGGTCTGCTGTCGATTCTGATTAGAACAACGAGATTCAGACTCAGCTTGTAAAATGTTTGTAATGTGTTGCATATCGTTTGGCTCAAAAATGGCTCTGAGTACTATGGGACTTAACATCTGAGGTCATCAGTCCCCTAGACTTAGAACTACTTAAACCTAACTAACCTAAGGACATTACACACATCCATGCCCGAGGTAGGATTCGAACCTGCGACCGTAGCAGCAGCGCAGTTCCGGACTGAAGCGCCTAGAACCGCACGGCCACCGCGGCCGGCGGAGGTCAAGGGTAGAATCGATCAGAGGCGGTTTAAACTCAGACAGCCCTCAGATCCAGGCAGTCCCCTAATAAATGGAGATGTAACTAAGACCCCTCAAAGAAAGTTGGCATATAACGTTCGGTAATGTGGCGTGTGTTCGAGCGCTGCATGGGCTGTTTGTAAATAGGTCCAGAAGTCGAGGTGGGGTTTAGGCCCCTCTGGAATAAGTAACCGACCGCCCTTCCCTTGTCTCACGTAATGGCAGACGTTTGGTGGCGGGAAAGTGTTTGGCCACCGGGTATAGAAACATTCGCGGTTCGATCGTATCTATTGGCACTGGATATAGCACGCAGTCGTTTGCTACACGAAAGGAAACAAAGAGGGGAATCCGAAAATCCAATGTTGTGCAGTCGCTGTTTTGTAGCAAATTTCCTGTTGACTATGTGATACCACATTGCCCGGGTATCTGTAGGCAAGAAGAGCTGGTGGATGGTACTCCACACAACGGGCCACCGGATGGAGGGATTTTTGGCCTCCATCACATTACGAGGAACATGGAGCAATAGTAGGTTGTGAAAATCCTTGGTCCTGCACGGACGTGTATCTAGGAGGCTGGATGTGTGTAACTGTAGTTGACGAAAAAGGCCTAAATGTGAGACAAATGAGACGCGAAATTTCCTTTTTCTGACGGACACACGTCCAGATTGTCCGCTCATAGTAACCTCTAAAAAACTCTGGCATCTCTCTCTCCACATCCACCACTGCTGGCGGCTCACCTCCAACAGCCCAACGCTACGGGCTGCTCACATCCAACTGCCCAGCACTGCACTAGCGAATATTCCAACAATGAGTCCAAACAGCCACAGACTGCGCACTGCGCAGTCTGCGATTTTCATACAGAGCACTACGTGGCGTTACCAACATAAAAACGCAAACAGCCTACTTACACTATATTTGACCACATAACAGGGAGTTGTATTCCATACTAAAAATACGTTTCTCCATTTTACTTGACAAAAGTGGACGAGTGTCTTAACTGTGAACATGATCGTAACGTTCCGGTTGATCACTGTAGTTAATAAGGTGACCATTTGTGGACGGCTCACTCAGTGGTGTAGTGCTTCTGTTAACTTTTAGATTCGTTAACACTCAAACATTGATTGTAAACAGATGCAGAGTTTCACAGACAAATGATCTTGATGGCTGATAAACAGACACATCTGCGTATTTTAAAATAATTGTTATTTGGTTTTAGCAGTTCGAGTTCGAACACTTCTCTTGTTAGTGTGTGCGCGACCAGTGCGGACAGAGGTCGACGCTGATAGTGATTCTCACAGCAGGCTATCTTCTGTTACACACAAGACTCGTGTCATAGGCTAGAGGTATGGAAAAAACGTCACATCTGGAGATACTATGAATATCTGATCGTTGTCAAGCTATATGAAGGGCTTATTTCAATAGTGGTACAAGTCCATTTTTGTTCATTCTGAGATACAGATTCCTAAAGTTAAATGAGCGCTGAAAAATCTGCCGTTGATACCAGAAATATTCAAGTGTACATACTTGAATATTTCTGGTATCTCAACTGCAGATTTTTCAGTGCTCATTTAACTTTAGGACTCTGTATCTCAGAATGAACAAAAATGGACTTGCACCACTATTGAAATAAGCCCTTCATATGTTAGCCATTACCATAAGAAGCGCGAAGATATCGAGTCTTACATGTCGGTCGTATTGTCATTCTATGACCGCGAAGAAGATTCCAGGAAAGAAGAAACTTTCTGTGATACTGATGTCGAGGTCGATCACTTGCTACGACCGTAGACTACTATTTTCCCCTTGCCGTAAGTTCTCGAATCAGCCTAATATCTGTTCCGTACAGAGACGCATCAACAGCTTTTGGAACCAATTCACCTTCCAGACCGCATATCATCGATGGCGAGAGGTTGTTCTGAGCCTTCAGCGAGCAGTCATATGCATGCCTCTCATAAAAAATCATACATGACTCGTTATATATGATTTCATGCACACTGCGGAGGGGTCCAGCAACACTGCAGCTGTTTTCTGATCGCAGTTGAGCAGCGATTTAGATTACAGAGTGAATCTCGCCATCTGTTCCGAGGGAACTTCACGACGCTGACAGTACTCGTACTTAAGTGTCCTGACTGTAGGGTTGGCATTCTACGACTTCACACGAGACTTTCTCTTGATGCAGGCAGTTCTTATTACTATATGATGGCTCATACTGCCCGCACACAATCAAATCGATTGCAAACTCTGATAATTCTTGATATGAGCGAATCGACAGCGCGATTACGAAGTTCGAACTCTGAAACTAGCGAGATAAGGCCAGTGGACAAGTTAGGTTTCCAGATAACGGCATGCGTAACTTTTACTTTTGGTTGCAATACTTTTCCAGATGCTGATATTGACAACAGTCTTAATTTCGTAATGTGGAAGAGTTACTATAGGCGGAACAGGCGGTCCTGGAAGCTTGAAAAATTTACTACCGTATTTTTTCCCATCCTTGTCATGTCTGGAAATATCTAGTTGCGTGTTGTTTAACGATCGTAATTCAAAGACCTTAATACAAATCTCAACGTACAGTGCGCATAATATAGTCTAGGCAGTCATATCAAGTGAACAAGGTGGCGCAGTAATAACACATTTGACAAACATTCACGATATCATTTTGTCAGATTGCCGTCCTGTCGTACACCTGTAGGTTTCCCGTGAATTCCCTAAAGCACTCCAGGAAAATGCCGGGATGTCTCCTTTCAAAAAGACACAGCCGAATTCGTTTCCCATCCTCCCCCAATCTGAACTTGTGCTCCACTGCTAACGACTCATCGTCAATAGGACGTTAAACTCCAACCTTACTTTACTTTTGTATATGTTCGTATCTCCATCTACGTAAGGACTCTGCAGGTCACTCCATAGTCACGGCAGAGGGTATCTCATATTGGTATTAGTGATCTTCTGTCATATTCCATTTATATCCAGGGTGAGTCATAACTAACGACGTGAACGCATACAGCTGAAAGTGCACGACACTAGTAGTAGAAAAGTCTCAGTAAACATAGGCACGAAAGCGAACCGTTTGCTGGAGAATTGTGACTTTGTGGTTACCAGCCACCACTGATTTTATTCTGCGTAGTATTCATCCCAGTTAGGAAAAGGTAACAATACTGTTACTTCAGTAGAAGTTCAGGTGTTTCGGATGAACGTGACAACGATTACACGACTACACTCGTAGTTAAAGCAGGTGTTCAAAGTGTCCTCCTTGTACCTGGATGCAGGCGTGTACCCGTCGCCGCAGTGAGGTTCGAATCCTTTCATACATGCCTCGATTATTTGGAAATTTTTGAAAAGCGTTGACGAGTCCCTGTTCTGGTTTTTCCACCGCGTGAACTTCAGTAGCGTACACTACACGTTTAACGTGGCCCCAAACATAGAAACTGACTGAGCTCGGATACAACGATCTTGAAGGCCACGGTGCAGGAACTCCTCGCCCAATCCATCCTCGACCATATCGGAGCGTTAGCTGTTGTCTCGCTATAGCAGAAAAATATGCGGTGCTTCATCATGCATATACCACATCCACCGACGTTGCTCTAAGGCAGAGGCAGTCAATTTTTTCCACTTATCGTCCACATCTGTATCTCTGTTAGCAGTAAAAAATTTTAAACACCCACCGGTTTCATAGTAATCGTGATTTACAAAATTGGGAATTAATTTTATGTTATAAAACATGTAAGACAGAGTTACAGCAAATTAAAGCATATAATAATGATACCTTACCAAATACTCTGTCAAAATTTTACGAAAACCTAATGAAAATAATTTGGAAATGTTATATCGCCTATCCTCCCTACGAAAGCTGGAACGCTCATTAGTGAGCGGTAGGGACCAGGTTGACTAACACTGCTCTAAGGGAACATCCTCAAGCAATCCTGCAAAGTGATGGCGCAGAAACCGAAGGTAATCCTGCCCATTGAGTTTGTTTGGTAACGTGTACAGCCCAATAAGACGATCACATACTACCGCTAGCCACACACACAATGAGAAACGTCGCTGATGCTGAGACTCACGCACAGCATGTGGGTTGGAGCCTAGATGACTCTAAATGTGATAACTGCTATAATTAAACGTGTCATCATAAGTGAACCCTCCTTCAACTGTAAATAAAATGTTGTTGTTAAACATGTGGTTGCCTGCAGCTTGTTATTAACAGCACGTTAGTCAAGTACTAAAGTCTGTGTCACTAAGACACTGAACTCGCTGGAGGTAGCAAGGGTACAGTCCATTCCGATGCATTATTTCCCATTCGTCCTGTAGCTCATTCCAGGAATACGTGTGGCAAGTCTCCTTCTCGAGATTCCCTGCGGTTGTTTGGCTGTTTCCAGCACTACATATTCAAGCACAGGTGTAACTCGTTCAGGCCTACCCAACCCCGCAGCATGTACAAAGCTCCCAGTGCACAGTATTAATCAAGAAAACAGCAGAACATGCACGTGCGGTGAAAAATACAAAAATACCAGTATTTTCTGTCGAATTAAATAGTGAATGTTGTGTTTGTTGTAGGAAAAAAAGTATCACTCGTCTTATGCAGCAAGCTTATATTTCGTTTCATAACCAAAACATTGTTCTTGTAATTGTTTCAAGCTCCTTCTGTCAATAATTATTGTTTATTACAATTGTTTCGTTTCGTGTAGTTTCATTTGAATACTGTATGTGGAGTTCTGGCAGCACTTTTAGGTTAACTCCTTGTTTGCTTCAGTAAAGTACAGGGCTATTACAAATGATTGAAGCGATTTCATAAATTCACTGTAGCTCCATTCATTGACGTATGGTCACGACACACTACAGATGCGTAGAAAAACTCATAAAGTTTTGTTCGGCTGAAGCCGCACTTCAGGTTTCTGCTGCCAGAGCGCTCGAGAGAGCAGTGAGACAAAATGGCGACAGGAGCCGAGAAAGCGTATGTCGTGCTTGAAATGCACTCACATCAGTCAGTCATAACAGTGCAACGACACTTCAGGACGAAGTTCAACAAAGATCCACCAACTGCTAACTCCATTCGGCGATGGTGTGCGCAGTTTAAAGCTTCTGGATGCCTCTGTAAGGGGAAATCAACGGGTCGGCCTGCAGTGAGCGAAGAAACGGTTGAACGCGTGCGGGCAAGTTTCACGCGTAGCCCGCGGAAGTCGACGAATAAAGCAAGCAGGGAGCTAAACGTACCACAGCCGACGGTTTGGAAAATCTTACGGAAAAGGTTAAAGCAGAAGCCTTACCGTTTACAATTGCTGCAAGCCCTGACACCCGATGACAAAGTCAAACGCTTTGAAGTTTCGGCGCGGTTGCAACAGCTCATGGAAGAGGATGCGTTCAGTGCGAAACTTGTTTTCAGTGATGAAGCAACATTTTTTCTTAATGGTGAAGTGAACAGACACAGTGTGCGAATCTGGGCGGTAGAGAATCCTCACGCATTCGTGCAGCAAATTCGCAATTCACCAAAAGTTAACGTGTTTTGTGCAATCTCATGGTTTAAAGTTTATGGCCCCTTTTTCTTCTGCGAAAAGAACGTTACAGGACACGTGTATCTGGACATGCCGGAAAATTGGCTCATGCCACAACTGGAGACCGACAGCGCCGACTTCATCTTTCAACAGGATGGTGCTCCACCGCACTTCCATCATGATGTTCGGCATTCCTTAAACAGGAGATTGGAAAACCGATGGATCGGTCGTGGTGGAGATCATGATCAGCAATTCATGTCATGGCCTCCACGCTCTCCCGACTTAACTCCATGCGATTTCTTTCTGTGGGGTTATGTGAAAGATTCAGTGTTTAAACCTCCTCTACCAAGAAACGTGCCAGAACTGCGAGCTCGCATCAACGATGCTTTCGAACTCATTGATGGGGACATGCTGCGCCGAGTGTGGGAGGAACTTGATTATCGGCTTGATGTCTGCCGAATCACTAAAGGGGCACATATCGAACATTTGTGAATGCCTAAAAAAACTTTTTGAGTTTTTGTATGTGTGTGCAAAGCATTGTGAAAATATCTCAAATAATAAAGTTATTGTAGAGCTGTGAAATCGCTTCAATCATTTGTAATAACTCTGTACATAGATTAATCATATACTTTCACCCGTCGTCCGTGCTAGATAGTTCCGTAAACTATTTCGTTTAATGATCTGGAGATGAAACTGAGAGATTAAACTTATATCACTTATCAGTAATGTCGTCAGCAGCTAGTGGTCTTGTGGATAGCGTTACTGACTTCCTGTCAAGGCGCTCCGGTTTCGATTCCCGGGCGGGTTTCGGCAAACTTTAGAGCGTCGAGGGGCACATATTTTTTGTTTGTTAACCTTTTTGGCGTTGGTAACAACGGAAATATTGGAACAAGTACTGTTTTAAACATGGAGTCGTATAATTTTTATACCTGAATTCGATAGCTCCTGAGAAGACAGTTGCAGTGATATAGCGTTTGTTAATGTTGACTTTGAAACTCGTCGTTAAAAAATTCGAGAAATGTCCTAAATTTGAGAGCACGGTACCTGGAATCGGCATTAGCGGTGCAAACACCGCCAAGCGGAGCTCTCGCGAATTGCTGTGTCAGAATGTCAACAAATTTGCCTGTTTACTTGTCTGCGGCTCAGGCCGCTCATTTCTGCTTCAACATTCGTTGCGTGCAGACTTGTACACCAATGAGGAGCACTTGGATATACCACAATTATATGATGAATGTTAAAGAAATGCTCTAAAAACAGTACAGCGGTATAGGGCTATCTGTCTGGATCGCCAATGACCGATGCGCCAGGCAGTTGCACCAGTTATTAAGACGCTAGTGCGGACAGGCATCTTGAACGTCAAGATGAGGACAAGAAAGAAGACTGCAATTCACAGAGAACACGAAGAAGCTGTTCTGGCTACGACGATAGAGAATTCGCTCAGTGGTACGACACATATTGCCAAGGAACGTCGAAAATGATTCAAATGGCTCTGAGCACTATGGGACTTAACATCTGAGGTCATCAGTCCCCTAGAACTTAGAACTACTTAAACCTAACCAACCTAAGGACATCACACACATCCATGCCCGAGGCAGGATTCGAACCTGCGATAGTAGCGGTCGCGCGGTTCCAGACTGTAGCGCCTAGAACCGCTAGGCCACACCGGCCGGCTGTGGCTATTCAGATCTGATAGTAGCCCAGTGACTACATGGGAACGTGACGGCAAACACACTCGTCATCTAGGTTTCTGTTTATCATGTCTGACCGCCAGAAGGAATGTCCACCAAGTATCTCGAAGCCGTCTATGTCTACGCATGACATCCGAGAATAAATAATCGTCTCCCTGCTACATTCTCTGTTATCCCCCGGAGACTATCAGCAGCCAAACCAGAGCATTACTGTTACAGGTCTGGTTTTCCGTTAACGCTATAACAAAAACGGCTGCGTTTGGAATGGTGCCGTCATCGTGAAGCATGGACTGCTGATGAATGCCGTCGCATTTTGTTCAGTGATGAATCACATTTCTGTACTACCCAGGATAACCATCGTCGGAGAGTATGGTTGTCACTTGGGGATAGGTTCCAATCTTCCAGTGGTTTGGAGAGGTGCAACAGTGTTACTCTGGCGTCATAGTGTGGGGAGCCATGGGATATGACCACAGGTCACGGCTGATAGAAATGAGGAAACTCTGACGTTACAACGTTACGCCCTGGACAGTCTTCTTCCTCTCTTTTAACGCGGCAGTATCGTGACGTCAGTTTTCAACAAGACAGTGCTCCTCCACATGTGTCTCTAGGATCTGGCCACGTCAGGACATCACAGCAGATGTGTTGAGCGAGCAGATTGTGCGCGCTGGTCTGCGAGCAGTGAGTACTGCAATCCCTACATCGTCACTGAGAAGAGGGTGGAAAGCCATCTGGAGACTTACGTAAACGAAGATATCGGTCCTGCGGGAAATGCCTGGAGAACTAAGCTCTCTTTATCATCCCTATCGCATTGCATATCGGTTACTTCAGCCTGCAGATCAGTTACTTCAGCCTGCAGATCAGTGCCAATTTGGTTCTGCAATAGTTTTAATTTTCCCATTCAGTTAGGCTGCAGATTCTGATTAACTTCCTAACATGATTGGCGCCCCTTCTGTTGACATATGAACTAAAAAATTCCCCGGTAAACCTACATTTTCTGGAGTCTGTTCTTCGCTGCTGAGATTGTCACATACAGCTGTATTCCTGCGATACCTACACTTTCATTGAGCGCCAAACAATAGGCGGTCGTTGTGGCCGAGCGGTTCTAGGCGCTTCAGTCCAGAACTGCGCTGCTGCTATGGTCGCAGGTTCGAATCCTGCCTCGGGCATGGATGTGTGTGTTGTCCTTAGGTTAGTTAGGTTTAAGTAGTTCTAAGTCTAGGGGACTGATGACCTCAGATGTTAAGTCCCATAGTGCTTAGAGCCATTTTTGAGCCAAACAATATGCAAGACATTACAAACATTTTACAAGCTGACTCTGAATCTCGTCTGCTATAATCCGCGCGCCTTTGATGATGGCACGAAGTGAAATTGTTTTACCTAAAGTGGACATAAATGTTTAGATACACCTTCCAACTATTCTTTCATTAAACCACCATCCGTGAAGGGCGCAAGAACTTTGTTAAATGTAGTGCAATTTTGTAGCTCATCCTAACGGAACACTCGCTTTATTTTTCTTCCTCTTCTCCTTCGCCGGCCGAAGTGGCCGTGCGGTTGTAGGCGCTGCAGTCTGGAACCGCGAGACCGCTACGGTCGCAGGTTCGAATCCTGCCTCGGGCATGGATGTGTGTAATGTCTTTATGTTAGTTAGGTTTAAGTAGTTCTAATTTCTAGGGGACTGATGACCACGGCAGTTAAGTCCCATAGTGCTCAGAGCCATTTGAACCATTTAAACCTCTTCTCCTTCCTCTTCAGGGAAGTTCCTTTTAAGTTTTAACGTCTCTTGTCGACGTTCAAGTCCTTTATATTTTAGTTTTCCATATTCTCTGATGTTGCAAGACACTTGTAAACACATCTTCCCTAAGAAATTCAGATTTGTTTTTTTACAGACTACAACTTAGACAAGTACGTTTACGCTTCTAGAAAGAGATCGTTGTAAGGCATGAGTGTTTTATTAGCCGTGAATCCAGGAACATAGTGGGTTATAAACAATTGTTGCGCACAGAGTAAACACATAAACTTTGTCAGCGTGGCACAGTGGCCATCTCCGAACAGTATAGGATAGGATTCCAGATTGCTGACTACATTTACGCGGACTCTCAGGAGGCCTATACTCAGTGTTTTACTCACACTGCTTTCGACAGCAGTATACTCTAGTGAACTCCCTCTTGAGAAATACAGAGCTAACGTTAACAGAGTCACTGCTCTGAAGTATCGCAGATAATTACCGATGAATGTGAGATTTTTATCACGGCGCACTGCCAGCACACAGCAACCGTCGTCGCAATGCCTACTTGATGACCACGTGATAGCTGTAACTCACGCTGACTTCGTGCACTGTTTTGATTCTCGCCCGCAAGGCATATGTCGCAATCTGTTGTGCAAGAAAACGAAGACCACTATCGCATATCGTGGGAATAACTGATTTTCCATGAAGTTATTTCATTGGTTTCGGTAAACAAGTCGGAAAAACCTTACATCATTTGACAAGGAGATGTTACGGTTTAAGAGACTGGAGTCACATTTGGAAGGAGCTGGGTTTAAATCCCTATCAACCGATTACATGATTTTCTTAAATTTTCGAAGACGAATAACTGCACGGTTCCACTGAAAAAGACACGTCCAGCTCTCTTTCTTATCCTTGTCCAATTCCAGATAGTGCTCTGTCTCTAGTGATTTCGTGGTGGACTGAGAGCTAAATCCTAATCTTATTTCCTTCCACAGCACTGCAGCACAAATTACCACATAAAACCCAACGCTACAGTCTGCAAGTATTTATACTTCGTCAGTCCAAAATGTTTCGAGACTGTTTTAATAAACGAACGGAGAAAAGTTTAAAGGTAGTTCCTTTAATTCTTGAGCTGTTCTACTTAGTCTTCTCCCCACGCCCTCCCCACCTTGAGCACAATGCACAGAACGTTCATAAAAACACGTTAAACTATCAGAATAATCCTTCTTTAGGACGCTGTTCAACTCGGGCCTTCCGTTAGATTTTATCTCGGTTATGTCGTCAAAGCGTTGATCCTCCATACGAATTTCTACACTTTATCGTTTTGTGGTAGAAGTCTCGTCATACCTGATGAATTTTTCCAGAAAAAACTATCAGCGTATCGCATTTCAGTCAAATTGCGGCAGAGGTCCATACGTCGTTGTTTTTATCCGGGGGGTCAAGGTGTGCGGGATAAACTTCTCACGAACTTTGCCTTCTTCAAAACATTCTGAAGGCTATTTTAAACAATATATTCAGAAATGCTGATCCATTTCGATTTGTGTGACAATAAAACTGACACAAGCTGCCACTATTGCTACTGTACTAGCGTCACTTATATGCCAGGAATAAAATCAACCTCTGAACGTTTTGGGTGGACAGTGTAATCGCAGTTTCCTTCACTTTAAGAACAGCGCCGTCTATGAAAGGTTTATTTTGGCACTGTGAACTCAAAAGTGCAGACCTGTGATATTGTCCATACGTCTGCATATAATAGCCCTCGATTTCGACTTCAGACGCTTTTGGGTCTTGCAGAATCTAGCGATTATTGCTAATCAAGAGTGATCAATGAGCAACAAGGACACAAGACTTCTTGAGGAGTACAGAGCATTCCTTCTGTATAAAGTATCAATGACCATTGGTTTCGCCGGCCGGAGTGGCCGAGCGGTTGTAGGCGCTACAGTCTGGAACCGCGGGACCGCTACGGTCGCAGGTTCGAATCCTACCTCGGGCGTGGATGTGTGTGATGTCCTTAGATTAGTTAGGTTTAAGTATTTCTAAGTTCTAGGGGACTGATGACCTGAGTAGTTAAGTCCCATAGAGCTCAGAGCCATTTGAACCATTGGTTTCACTTCCCAAAAGACACGATAAAACCCTTCGAAGACTGAACGCAGAGAAACGATTCAATCACATGACGACAAGACTTCAGTATCAAGAATCCTTTAAGCGAATGTGCTACGACTTAATGTTAGACTGTATTACGAAGGGGCAAGTAGAGGTTGCTTCCACTCAGCTCTCAGGAAAGAGGGAAGACCCTGTTTTATCTCCCTTATTATGCAGTGAGGAAGAGAAAAATGAGGACAATAAATGGAGAATACTCTTCGAGGCGTCAGTTCATGAAAGAAGTTCCCCTTCTCTGAACGAGATACGAGAGTAGGATCGAATCTACCACTTGAGATCTTAAGGATAGTACTGCGATTTTGACTACATTTAACTGATGTTGTAACGGTCATCACGCAGGCACTTCTTCAACTGATCTTGACAGAAGAAGACAAAGATTTGCTCAGATTCTTCTGGTTCAGAACGAACCGGAACGAAACGGGAGATCTTCAAACGATGGACGACATAATACAGCCGGTCGTTGTGGTCGAGCGGTTCTAGGCGCTCCAGTCTGGAACCGCGCGACCGCTACGGTCGCAGGTTCGAATCCTGCCTCGGGCTGGATGTGTGTGATGTCCTTAGGTTAGTTAGGTTTAAGTAGTTCTAAGTTCCAGGGGACTGATGACCTCAGATGTTAAGTCCCATAGTGCTCAGAGCCATTTGAGCCAACATAATACAATACCTCATCACCAGGATCCCATTCGGTCTGAACTACAGCGCGTAAACTCTCGGCAACTCTAAGAGAACACAACAATAGGTGTACAATATTATTTCCCACCGTGGCGCCCCTTATAAACAGGAATACATACATGGACGAATTTGCGATCGGAGTGGAAAGAGATACTGTGAACTTGTAGCCCTAATGAAACTGATCAGCTTCCCCTTATCGAAACGGGCAACCAACTACAAACAACTTAGAACCATTTGGAATGTCGAAAATCGAGAACCCCATGCACAGAGTCAAGTTTTAGATGTGGACTGGAACACCGACCTCTGTATCGACCCAAGTGACACCAAGAAGTTATTAGAAGAGCCGGAGGAACCGTTGCGCGATCGACTATGTTCCTGAAACAATCTTGAGCGTGAAGGGGGCGTGACATGTTTTCCGCGAGTGTCGTTGAGACCGTTTTCCCGGTAGAGGCAGTCAATGAAGCAGAACGGACAGCACAGGTCTTCGGGGCAACGGGCAGGCTGTTTGTTGTACCACCTTTGTGACTTCCAAGTCTGGCTGGGCATTTTCTGGACACGAGGGACGTGCGCTAGAACCAGGAGAGGACACATCAATGCTTTGGCCGTCCAAGTCTGGAGGTGGACGGCTGGTCGTCATCCACACGTCTCCTGGCGTCTCCATGTTTTCTACTGTTCGTCAGCTACCAGATCTGAAAAGTACGCACTACGGACGTAAAGTTGACTGGGAGTGGAAGGACCAGGCCAATTACGGGTTGAACATCATTCGTATGAAGGTTTTTATTAACACTTGCCAGTAGGATAAATTTACTAACTAGGCTAAGAAGAATAAAAGAAAAGCACCAGTTTGCTTTTGTTCTACAATATTACTTTTATTGTTAACCGGTTTTCGGCTTACAAGGCCATCTTCAGACATTTACTGAGTATTATCACCAAAGAACTTAAAATGTTTGCAAACAACATTGGAAGAGAACTAACACGTCTAGACTGAAGTAGAAACATACAGTAAGTAACATCTTTGCTATGAAAAAGTAAAAAGTGAACAGTGCATAAATAACAATGGAGTCGACAGGAAAACCTTTAGCACAAAATAGGAATAGCATGCCTACATAACAGTTTCTATTAATAAACAAAAGTAATAAAATAAAATAAAATTAGTAATAGACAAGGCTACATCAGGAGGTAGGAAAAATGGAGAGTGATACACAAACCAATTAAAAGAAGAGACAATTATCAATGTAACTACAGAATACATAAGGAACTTACGCAATATCAATAAGACAAACAGAAATAAATAAATGCAGGAAAATGGAGGAGTTTGAGGGAACCTACAGTTTGAGAGTGTGGTGGTACTGCATTTTAACATTAACATTATAATCAAAGTAGTGGCTGTGTAACAGTTTTCATTAAATAAATGAGCAAAGTAAAATATGAACAGTATTTGATGAGACAACTACAAGCGGTGTTAAACATGGACATTAGTACAAGTACCAGTCAAAAGAAAGCTTTAACTATTGAAACTACAGTCTATATGGAATACAAAGACAACTTCAACAAAACAAAACAACTTTATGAATACAGGAAAATGGGAATATGTAGGAAGAGACAGTGTGGGAAGTAATGAACAACAGAGATGATTATATGAAGTTTAGGAGTGGGGAACTGTTGACCTGTGTCTGGTCATTTACGATGAGATCTGGACTGTGAGCAAGATGTTTGTTAATTTCCAGGGCTTCCAGCAGGTTGAGTTTATGGCCTTTGTTTGCTAAGAGAAGTACATGGGACACTGGCTGGTAGTTGTGACCCTCACTTAGTACATTCTCAACAAATTCAGTCTGAATTCTGCAACCTCCAGCTGCGTTCATGTTCAGCCAGCCTAGTTGATATGTCTCTGCCTGACTGACCAATGTAAGAGGACCTTGACATATTAAGACAAAACTCTTAAATTAAATTACTTAAAAACAATTACTAATAATCGATAACAATTTATCAAATATTTCAGCGAGATTAAATAGCAAAAGGTTATAGTGTTAATTCAAATCCTTGGTCTCAACCCTCCGAAGTCATTCATGGGAACATGAAGTATGAAAATCTAAATTTACAAGAAATGTTATTCTCTTTCCAAAAATATACAAATCTTGCGAGCCACCGCTTACTAAACCTTGCGTACCACTGGTTACTATTATCGAAATATTTACTCCAAATTTTAATATGGGAAGCAAGATAATATTTTACCAATTGAAGTTACATAACAATCTCTTCAAAGGTTCTGAGAAAACGGTCTTCAAATAGGTGGTCCACGAACATTTCTGAAAGTATTTCACTAAAACACAGCAAACAATTGAGGTTTACCTAAAAGAGAGTCCACTAAAAGGAACGAAGAAACAATTACAGCTGCCCCATATGAGATACCACACGTTGGGCAATGCAGTCCTGATGAACGGACCCGAAATGACTTAGGGCAGGCCCGATACACTACTCACCACGCTCCTCCTTTTCTAAGCAACTAATGAGAACACGCCCCAAGGCACAAACATACAATGATAGCCTCATGAACAGAGAAGAAATTTTTAAGTAAAACGAATAAAACTTAAGTCATCAGATAACACGCTAGCAGCGTTAAAAGCCGCTGAAAGGTAATAAAGTAACTGGCCAAGACAACCACCCACACTTACACCCGATAGTAAGAAAGTTAAGAGGCCAACCAAGTCTCAGCTTCAAATCACGCCACGAGGTGGAAAGTTAAATAATTAACGGTCGCGCGGGATGGAAAACGTAACTGCAACGCGAACGGTTGGCTGATAAACCCCACCCACGTAAACACAAGCTTGGCTTGGAAGCACACGGGTGCGCATTTATCTTAAATAGCCCTTCCCCGCTGAATCTTCACTGAACATTTCGGCCAAGGACCCTTGAAACAAAGGATACAGCAACTGAAAAACGGTTTCCACGGCATTTTAAAAACGCTAACGCGTTCTTCTAAAGTAACAGTAAACCACAAAAATTTAACCAACCCCTGTTGAGTATCGATAGCAAGGCATTCTACCCTGCGCAACACATTCAAGAAGGGATTAGATAATTTAACATTACTGGGCAGCGGATTCTCTATATCGCCACTTCTGGGTCTCAGAGAAATGGTTTCACTTTCGGCAACCACTGGATTTTCCAACTCACTGAACCCTTGATGACTCTCTGACTCCAAGGCACTCAAACTAATTTGCAAATTTACCACTGTGTTATGTAGTTGATCCACGTCAGGTTTGGACTGGATATCCGTGACTATTTAAGCCAGGTCTTCAACTGTACACAACCAGTGAGCAATATGCGCCTGCATGCGGTACAGCTGAGTGAGCGATGGGGCACTAAACCGAAAAAAAATTAAGGTCTGCTCTTTCTCTGAGAAAGAAGTGACGCAGTGCTCGATCGTCACGCTCGCCTGACCAGTATGCTCTGTTATCGCTTGCACCGGAGTCCCCATAGTTGCGCGAAGATACGCCGGTAGCTGTGCGATGTTCCCGTCCTATATCAATTCTCGGATTTTACTCTCGTATCTCTCCTGGTCCTTGCGAAGAAAGCCCACTCCCTCCATGACATGACTCGAGACTCCATAACAGATCAATGTACCTGAAACCCAAAGCCAAAAAAACAACAGCTTGTGCATAGCCAGACCCAATACAAGTCACCTAACATTACCGCTGGATATATTTCGTAAACCACATCAAATACTGACGAATCGATTCCACAGACCGAACGTGACGAGAGAGGCTAGTGTAATTGGTTAATACAAACCATACAAAAATGCAAGGAAGTATGTTTTTTAACACAAACCTACGTTTCTTTAAAAATGGAACCCCGTTAGTTTTGTTAGCACATCTGAACATATAAACAAATACGTAATCAGTGCCGTTTGTTGCATTGTAAAATGTTAATTACATCCGGAGATATTGTAACCTAAAGTTGACGCTTGAGTACCACTCCTCCGCTGTTCGATCGTGTGTATCGTAGAGCACCGAATTACGTAGGGATCCAAAGGAAACGGTGATGGACCTTAGGTACAGAAGAGACTGGAACAGCACATTACGTCCACATGCTAACACCTTTTTATTGGTATTTTTCACTGTCGCACATGTACATTACCATGAGGGGTGAGGTACACGTACACACGTGGTTTCCGTTTTCAATTACGGAGTGGAATAGAGTGTGTACCGACATGTCAGGCTAATAGATGTTCAATGTGGTGGCCATCATTTGCTGCACACAATTGGAATCTCTGGCGTAATGGATGTCGTGCACGCCGCAGTACATCTGGTGTATGTCGCCGCAGGCTGCCACATTACGTTGTTTCATATCCTCCGGGGTTGTAGGCACATCACGGTACACATTCTCCTTTAACGTACCCCACAGAAAGAAGTCCAGAGGTGTAAGATCAGGAGAACGGGTTGGCCAATTTATGCGTCCTCCACGTCCTATGAAACGCCCGTCGAACATCCTGTCAAGGGTCAGCCTAGTGTTAATTGCGGAATGTGCAGTTGCACCATCATGCTGATACCACATACGTCGACGCGTTTGCAGTGGGACATTTTCGAACAACGTTGGCAGATCATTCTGTAGAAACGCGATGTATGTTGCAGCTGTCTGGGGCCCTGCAATGAAGTGAGGACCAATGAGGTGGTCGCCAATGATTCCGCACCATACATTTACAGTCCACGGTCGCTGTCGCTCTACCTGTCTGAGCCAGCGAGGATTGTCCACGTCCACGGACCAGCAATGCATGTTCCGTAGATTCACTGCCCCGTGGTTTGTGAAAACCGCTTCATCGGTAAACAGGTAGAACTGCAACGCATTCTCTGTTAATGCCCATTGACAGAATTGCACTTGATGATTAAAGTCATCACCATGTAATTGCTGATGATTTTTTTTTTTTGGTCATCAGTCTACTGACTGATTTGATGCGGCCCGCCACGAATTCCTTTTCTGTGCTAACCTCTTCATCTCAGAGTAGCACTTGCAACCTACGTCCTCAATTATTTGCTTGACGTATTCCAATCTCTGTCTTCCTCTACAGTTTTTGCCCTCTACAGCTCCCTCTAGTACCATGGAAGTCATTCCCTCATGTCTTAACAGATGTCCCATCATCCTGTCCCTTCTCCCTATCAGTGTTTTCCACATATTCCTTTCCTCTCCGATTCTGCGTAGAACCTCCTCATTCCTTACTTTATCAGTCCACCTAATTTTCAACATTCGTCTGTAGCACCACATCTCAAATGCTTCGATTCTCTTCTGTTCCGGTTTTCCCACAGTCCATGTTTCGCTACCATACAATGCTGTACTCCAGACGTACATCCTCAGAAATTTCTTCTTCAAATTAAGGCCGGTATTTGATATTAGTAGACTTCTCCTGGCCATAAATGCCTTTTTTACCATAGCGAAGCTGCTTTTGATGCCCTCCTTGCTCCGTCCGTCATTGGTTATTTTACTGCCTAGGTAGCAAAATTCCTTAACTTCATTGACTTCGTGACCATCAATCCTGATGTTAAGTTTCTCGCTGTTCTCATTTCTACTAGTTCTCATTACCTTCGTCTTTCTCCGATTTACTCTCAAGCCATACTGTGTACTCATTAGACTGTTCATTCCGTTCAGCAGATCATTTAATTCTTCTTCACTTTCACTCAGAATAGCAATGTCATCAGCGAATCGTATCATTGATATCCTTTCACCTTGTATTTTAATTCCACTCCTGAACCTTTCTTTTATTTCCATCATTGCTTCCTCGATGTACAGATTGAAGAGTAGGGGCGAAAGGCTACAGCCTTGTCTTACACCATTCTTAATACGAGCACTTCGTTCTTGATTGTCCACTCTTATTATTCCCTCTTGGTTGTTGTACATATTGTATATGCAATGTAGCGACACATGAAACGGGTGAAAGCGGTGACGATGCAGTATGCGCATGACACTACTTTGACTCAGTCCACCGGCTCTCGCAATGTCCCGTGTATTCATGTGTGGGTTCATGGCAACAGCAGCTAACACACCAACCGCGCCCGCTTCTCCTGTGACGGGCCTGTTACGGACCCGTTTGCGTGCTACGACCATACCTGTTGCATACAGTTGGCGGTAGATGTTTTGCAATGTGCGGCACGTTGGATGCTCTCTGTCCGGGTACCGTTCTGCAGACACCCTGCAGGCTTCAGCTGCATTTCGTCGACATTCGCCATAGATGAGTATCATTTCCGCCTTTTCAGAGTTCGAATACACCATGGTCACAGTTCCTACAACACTACACTATCACAGACGTCTGGTAACACGGTGTACGACAGTTGGTCTGCGTGCGGAGACGAATGCAGAATAACAATAGCAGAAAGCGCTACATGCGGACACTGCGACAGCTAGACCAAACCACAACAGTGCACTACAGCCACACTCGTAAACACGGTCGTCATCGTAAACTTGTCCCTGCAGATGCTGCTCGCCGACCGTGGCCCGTGTTTGTTACAACACGCAACTGAACGTCGGAGGTTTCAAGCGTCAACTTTAGGTTACAATATCTCCGGATGTAATTAACATTTTACAATGCAACAAACGGCACTGATTTCGTATTTGTTTATATGTTCAGATGTGCCAACAAACCTAACGTGGTTCCATTTTTAAAAAAAACGTAGGTTTGTGTCAAAAAGCATACTTCCTTGCATTTTTGTATGGTTTGTATTAAACAATTACACTAGCCCCTCTCCTCACGTTTGGTCTGTGGAATCGGTTTGTCAGTATTTGATGTGGTTTACGAAATATATCCAGCGGTAACGTTAGGTGACTCACCCTATATATATATATATATATATATATATATATATATATATATATATATATATATATATATAATTGTACCTCGGACATCGTCCATATATGATGAGGAGGAATAGTGGGCACTATAAAGCGTTGGCTGGAGAGTATATTGGGACACAAAAGACTTAGTGAGGAACAATTGAACATCACCTTGATTATTGTTGATATCGCTGTGAACCCAAGGCCTACTTTTGCTCCCCACCGTCATCCTCCACAATCGCTCGTGAGATAATACTGTATATACATATGGATAATGTTCAATATAATTCAGACCTTCAGCTTCCAGAAACAACCACGCCCTAGCTATCAGATCAGAATGGTACGCACTACTGGCGTAAGGTTGTCTGGGAGTGGAAGGACCAGGCAAAATATAGGTTGAACATCAGTCGTATGAAGACTTTTTTAACACTTGCCACTATTCACCAGACGATAGCTCTTGCAGTGTACCGCTAGGTCCTATGATCCAATTGAACTGTTCTTCCCTGGCTCTCTTGTTGGGAAATTCATATTCCAGGACGCATGGTGCAGGGAACTGGCTGGGATGAATTCGTACCCTGGGACCTAGGAGCACATTGGCGAGCTTGGATATCCAGCTTACCTCGAACATTGTACATACTTGTCAACAGATAAGTTTCTCATCGCACTCCATTCGCTGGAAGATGTGGACTACCTTATGCGATATACACAGTCAACGAGAAAACACTCCACGCTGCAAAAATTTACCTATCACGACACTGAAAGGCGTTAACAACCTCAAAGACTTAACAATTCCTTCCCCACCATAGTAGTATATGGAAATTCATTACATCAGGAGAGGATGGTGGGGAGGAATAATGGGCACTATTAAGCGTTGCCTGCAGAGGTTATTGGGACTCAAAAGACTTAGTGAGGAACAGTTGAACATCATCTTGATTAGTGTTGATGCCGCTGTGAACCGAAGGCCGATCACAAGGAGACGATTCAGATGCAACAATTACAACCGAACCAGAGCCTATGTCGAACACGAACATAGTCTAAAAACTGTGGCTCAGACAGTAACTCTCCGATAGCCTTTGGAAACTTTGTACGATAAAACATCTATTGGAGCTGAGGAACTTCCTTGAAGCTGTACGTCCAATGGTACGGCTCATCAAATTCCTTCTTGGGAACGTCCTTCTGATACAAGAGGACATGCGCCCACGACACATGTTGAGGAAACTCAGGATATAGGGAGCACTATCCTGGACAGATGGGAAGATAAGAACAATAATCCACCGCACACCATAAGGTCGCATTTAATTATATTCTGCAGCTGGTTGTAGCTTTGGAGGTCGAATGTCACGTAATGAGGTACCTGTTGCAAGTGAGGGACTATCTGATTACACTAGCCAACAAATTTTAACTGTTTGTTTTTTACAAGGGCCAAAATAGTTTATTAAGATGGATCTGAGAGCGATGAAGCTGAAAATGACAATCAAAAATCTATATTAACTCAGGTTTGGAAGTTATTGAAATTTTTATGTTTTTCTCATTTCATAATAGGCAATAGTCTAACAAGCGTAGCACAGCCCAACACACATTTAACTACCAAACATTTGACAGTATTTTTGCGCTTCATTCGACGCAGTTTTCTTTAGAATGGCTCCAGTTTCTTAAATATAGAATGTTGAAGTTTGTGTTTTTACTGAAAAACTGATAGCTATATTTTTCATACTCCATTCAAAATTTTCAATAATTACAAGAATATTTAGATGAATTTATACAATTTAAAGGATGCTGAATACATATATCACATCATTTTTATCAGATAGCCTCTCGTTTTTTAGATATTTGGTAAGCTATGTGTGAGGAATGCAAAATCGTTAAGTCTAACCTATTCATAAAACATGTGAAGTAATAAACCAAAGTGCTTTACGCTTTTAACAGTTACCTTGTTTACAACACGCGTTTGCTCTCCGCCTGCCGCTTACGGGGAAGATGCGACTCTTTCTGCAAAGTCCAGCAAAAATGTGCCAACATTGAAACGCCGAATCGATGTTCTGTTACAGATATTTGTTGGTGAACTCTCTCACAACGTTCATCACTAAACGTCCCACAATATGCAGGAAAATGTCGAAATGCGAGTGAATTAAGTGCATTTTAAGTTACTTTTTGCATTTCAGTTTCTCATACGCGCAAATAAATTCAGTCCCAAGTTCACTGTAATTTTCAGCCCTCCTACTGCATACCGTAACTTTATGAAACGGTTGGCACGCGTTTAACCTATCAAGACTGAGAATACACTCTAAATGCTGCCCTCCAAGGGCCTTACGTATTTGTGGACCAATGAATACTCCTTGCTTGATCTTCTCAGCACTCAGTAAAGTTATTTTTCCACACAAATATTCCAACGCGCCTTCTTTGGTCTTATTCACTGTTTTTCCAAGTGAATTAATCAATCCTAGCTTCACATGTAGTGGTGGTGGCAGGACTTTACTGTGCTTCACAAGTGGCTCCCATGGAACAAGTTTATTGCCAGGCAATAAAGCTTTACGCCGTGGCCGGTCCTTCTGTTTGTAATATAATTCCTTAGCACGGCTTTCCCACTTATAAATGTAGCAACACTACTCGCTACACTCATCTTTTAGGCCCATAAGCATATCAATGACTTTTAAATCAGCCCATGTGAGCCACTGATACTTATCATAGTCGATACTGTGTAAAATATCTGTCATCATGATGTAATTTTCCTTTGCTAGGGCTACATATGACACTGGCCCAAAAGGAAGCACGTTGCCATTTTCTAATAGCACAGCGCAGCTTTCAAAATAGTTTTCGAATCATCTATGAAATGTCTCAAGTCGTTCTGTTTATATAAGATAAAGAGTTCTTACATCAAACCTTCAACATCCGCAGAGTATGTCATTACATTTGCTGTGTTGAAAAACTTCGAGTGGCTTTTGGCTTTGGCGGAAGGTACGTACACCAGGTGCATCTTCCAAAAGATTCCACTCGATGAAACAAGACGAAATAGTTCGACTTTATGTCTTGGAAACTCCAAGTTTCTAACACAATCACTGAGTTCACTTCTTGTGATTTTGTGCGTTTCTCTAGATGATAGTGGTATAAGTGAGGGATTGTTAGATGTCGAAGGATGGTATTTACGTGACTGGTCTTTATTTGTCGATAGAAAAGTTTATTGTTGTGGCTACTGAAAGATCTGGAACTGGAAGACCCACTCCATGAGGCACTGAACACATCGCACTTGGTATATTAGGCTACTGTATGATGCTCTTATTTTTAGTTAAATCCTTTATCGAGTGGAAGCATCAACCAGAAGTCCAGAAGAATCAATATGTTCCGTCGTTTGCGGATTCGCACTAAATGGCAGCACTGCAAAACGCTTGGAAACTTCTTTTCCTTTCATCCATGGATTTACAGTTGATGAACATGTTCAACAATCATGAGGAGCCCATGCTTTTGATTTGTATCCTAAACGACACCCGAAATATAGGAAAAAAGCTTTTTCAGTTTTTGTGAGAAATTCTCTTCCTTTGTCCAAATGTTGCATCTCCACATATGTAACAATTTTTTCAGGTTATTAACACGTTCGTGGGGATAACAGCCGTTTTGATTCAGCACTTTAACTCAGAAACTCACTTAAAAGTTACAGAGCTCTGCTAACCTAAAAACGTAACAAGATGCTTCTGCAGGCTGTTTCACAACGTTGTACCGGTCCTTTTGCGGCGCGCGATTATATCTGTGGCGATACAGTGAGCAGGTAGGACAGCACTTATTTTCCGATCAATGGATTACGGAATAGGCTTAACACAACGATATAGAACTACTGAAACGGGTGTGACGAAACATGATTTGACGGATGTGACGTAGAAGCTAAGTCATCCCAGCATATGTACGTTAAAGTCCTCCATCGTTTGTAGAATTACCGATTTTTAAACATGTATATATATTGATGGGTTTTCTCCAAAAGTTCTTAAAGGGCTTTCTTGGCCATTCACGTAAACTTTGTAGCTTATTTTCGCTTTCCTTTTTGATTTGGTCGTTCGGATCGTCATGACCGAAGTGAACTATGTTCCATCGCCTGTAGCTATGGTGACAAAAATTATCACGTTCAGCCTCGTAATGCGCAAGCGCAGATGGTTCTACATTGCTCTTTATGGGTTTCTGTTAGACGGCGAGGAAACTATCGGGCACACGCCGTTGAGTACCAAAGCTGGTGGACGAGTGTGTCACCACTACCAACAAAGACGTCCATCTGAGCACCGAAGTGTTTGACTGTCATCCGTCGATCACCTCGAACAGAGTATCCGCACGTTCCAACAGTGCTTGTTGAGATGATCACAGACGACTCCCCGACGACTCAGCGTGCTTTTGGTCGCTGCTAGGTGCGCGTAGCCATACTGCAAGCGCCTATGAATATCGACGGTGCTCTGGTTTTCCGCCAAAAGAAACTCAGTGACAGCTCTCTGCTTGGAATGAACCTCTGTTACAGATGCCATTTTGAAGACTAAGTATAGCAGCGTCACTCATTTTAACTTCATGGCTAGCATTGCTGCCTCTGGATCACGGGGTCCCGGGTTCGATTCTCGGCCGGGTTGGGGATTCTCTCTGACTGGAGTCTGGGTGTTGTGTCGTCCTCATCATTTCATCATCATTCGTGAAAGTGGCTAGATCGGACTGTGTAAAGATTGTGACTTAGTAGGGAGCTGATCACCGCGCAATGTAGCGCCTCACAAACTAAACATCATCATCATCATCATCATCGTCATCGTAACTTCATGAAACTATAGGGCCTGAAGCGAGAATATTTCACGATGTCCCACAACAACTTCCGAACTTTTTCAACTATCACTGGCCGAGAAAAAGAATGTGTTGCATTACTTATTGACCACCCCTCGTATTTTATGTGGTCGTTCCACTTTAGAAAACTCGTTGGTATTTTATGGTAGTTACCATTTCCAGGGATTTCCTCCAGTAATGTAATCAAACAATAGTGGATGTCTTTCCAAATTACGCGCAAAATATTACATTAAATTTATTTACGTTCAATGTAACCTCCCATTCTTTGCTTCAGCCGTAGGCTTGCAGGTCTTCCTACCTTACTAAAGTCTTCTTGTGTTTTAACTTTCCTTCAGACAATAGCATCGTCCGCGAATGGCCCACGGAGCTTTCAACGTTACTCACTAGGTCAGTTACGTATCTTGCAAGGAGTAACGGTTCTGTCAGACTTCCCTGACGTACCCCTGAAATTAATTTTACATCTGTAGATTTTGTTTCGCAAGAACGACTTGATGAGCTCTGTCTGCGAGTAACTTCTGAAATGAAATGATCTGGAAACCTCGCGATCCACAGACAGTGACGCCAGCCGTTAGATCGCGAACTGTGGACGACGATGTACGAATCCAGTCCCAAAGCCCGCATTTTGTTCAGTGAACGACACTTCTGAAACGAACCGAATACATTCCTGAAATCAATCAGAATGCGGTTGTCTACGGCGCTTTTGACCTCATGCTCGAACAGATTGCCCAGTCAGTGCAATCCTTACTTATCTCTAGCGTGTGTGTCTCCTAAGAGTCGCCAGGCGCATATTTTACTGTGTTTTGGTAGATGTTTGTAATATCATGTTTCCATTGTGTAGCTGGAGCTAGCCCAAACGATCACTGCCCGTCACATCTTCCATGCGTCGCCCAGTGTCAATAGAAGGCGTCGGTTTGTTTCTCATTACGATCAAAATTATTTTAATTGTTGAGGCCACATGTAGTAAGCATTGCTTCACGCAGTGGAGAATGGCAAAACACAGGCACACCGGCGACCCAGGCGTAGTGAAGTAGGCAGGCACAGATAGCTTTGCTGACAGCAACAGTCTACCAGCAGTCTGACGCTCTGGAGGTCGGCCCGAGTTCGGTCGGCACCATGGCTGACTAACTACAGCGAGAACTTCCAACAGGACCGGCCGCAGCGCGATCTTGGTGACAGGCGCCGCCGGGGACTGACGCCCGGACTTCACGGCAACCCGGCCCCACGGCGCGTGGTCCGTCCATGACGGGACCTCGTGGACATCGCGACTGACGGCTTCCCAGCCGCCGGTGCAGCAGGCGTCGGCAGCTGACCTCACGGCGACGCGGCTCCGTGGGCGTGCCCGTACTGGGGCGCCAGGCGGCGACGAGTTCATCTCAACCACAGGGCATCCTGGCTTCAGCGGAGCACTGGTGGCCTGAGGCTTCCGAGTGCGATCAGCGGCGCGCGTTGCGCCCATTGTCAGAGAATCTACACAGCAGCAGCAAGGCGGAGGGATCCGCAGGGCTGGGCAGCGACGACGAGGGAGTAATTGTAAAGGAAGTTCAATAGATAATTGTAAAACTCCACCCCGTCTCAGTCTGGTGCAGCTGCTGTGTCTGCTGCTAACAAGTGGTGCAGAAGTCGTAACATAATGCAGAATTTTACGTGCTCATTCGGTATAGCGCTCCCAAATTTTTCTAGTGCCATATTCATTTTATCGGTACCATATGTGCTAAGAGGGACAGTACAACACAAAGAATAAAAAGTCATCCAACAGCGACTCAGAAGCACGGTGTGTCTCACTGTAGCAATCAGTGCGGGCCAGGGTGCTACTGTCGCTGCTAGCGTACTCGTTATTCTTTGAGTTTTACTGTCGATGTTAGTACATATCGATAAAAGAAGTATCGCATGAGACTGCTCTACAACCGCTGCATCGAATGGCCACGTAAAATTCTGTTTTAAAAATCGTTTTGTTTGTAACAGGAAACAAACTGACACTTCCCTTCGACAATGGGAGTCGCACTATTCGTTTAGGCTTACTCCAACTACGCAATGCATAAACGAAATTGCAAATATCTGCTGAAGCTCCAGAGATAATACGCCTCATGACTCTTGGGAGAGATACCCTGTGTAAAGAAGATTTTCGTTCTCCAGAAATACCATAATGCGTGAGCATTAAATAAGGTTGCAAAATTCTACATCTCTTTGACGTCAGCGATATAAGCCTATAATAGTTTACCGCTCTCCGAAGGTCTTTGTTAAGAACAGGTGCGAGTTGCATTTGTTTCCATTCGATAGATACCTTTCATTGCCCCAGCGACCTTCTTCGAACTACCACTACAAGGGGAACAAGTTCTTTTACATAATGTCTGTAGATTTTCAGAGGTATCGAATCCGGTCCTGTTTATTTTCCACAGTTGAGTATCTGTAGGCGGTTTTCTGTTCCCGCTATCTCAATAGTTACACTTTCGACGTACGTGTGCTGACTGAACCGAGTAGTCATATTCCTAAAATCCGTTGTTAAAGAATTTCGGAGGATCGAATTCAGTATTTCGGCCTTCTCTGTGTCATTCTCTACTTCGGTGTAAGTGTAGTCAATTAGCGACTGAATAAATCATTTCGCTCCACTTACTGACTATACAAATAGGCCAAATTTCTTAAAATTTTTAACGAAATCGGTTAGCAAAATTTTGCTTTCGAATTCACTGAATAATTCTCACGTCGCTCTATTTACACTCATTTTTGCTGCGTTCAGGTTTTGCTTCTCAACTAGGCTTTGACTTCACTTATATCTGTGATGAAACTCTCCTAGCTTTCGTTGCAACTTCCTAACCCGGCTGCTGAACCACGGTTGGTCTTCCCTAACCCTCAAAACTTGCTCTGCACGTACTTTACTGACGCATATTGTACATTTATTTCCATTTCGGTTTCACGTCTTCAACCTCAGAAGAATATTTGATGTAGACTACTCAAATACTCTGCAATTTATATCCTGTCACTTTTGCTCAGTAAAAATATATTTCTCCCCATTGTAGCACTCTTATAGATGCTATCACAGCCTTAAGATCACCGATGCCCTCGCCTATGTTAACTCATTAGCAAAATTCGGATCCATTACCTACCACGACGTCTAAGACGTTACCCTCGCGAGTTGGTTCTATAACTATCTGCTCAACATAATTTTCAGACAACACAGTTACAACAATCTCGCTCTAATCCCAGTCTCTGACAAGTTTTAATGACTCTCTCATTCTATAGCTGGCATACTGAAGTCTCCGCCTGTAACAATAGCATTATCAGGAAACCTACTCACAATATCCGGCAAGTTTTCTTTGAAGCGCTCTGTCACTACATCTTCTGACACAGGTGGCCCATAGTAGCAGACCGTTACTATATTTGACCCACGTTTGATGCCTTACTTTACCAAGATTATTTCACATTCGGAATTCGTAATAGACTTAGTATATTACTGTTAATGTATAACATGTTTCGTGTCCTTTGAGGCCCTAATTCGCGATGGAATTTAAGGAACACGGTAAGTGAATGAATGACTGAATGGATGAATGAATGAATTAAGGAATGTATGTGTCGCGTCAGGTTGTTTGTGAAAAAAAATATTGATTCTCTGCAATTTTTTTCAGAGCACGCACAGTAAGTTACGCTATAGGAAATTTATTATAGTGTCATTTTCATATAAATCTCGTTTAGTCGCTTGTATGCCATATGAGAAACTTAGCACTCGGTGGTTATCTCGAGAAGTGTTTGGAGCACAGCGGCACTTGAAATTCAGAGCGTCTTGGTTAGTAAAAAATGGTTCAAATGGCTCTGAGCACTATGCGACTTAACTTCTGAGGTCATCAGTCGCCTAGAACTTAGAACTAATTAAACCTAACTAACCTAAGGACGTCACACACATCCACGCCCGAGGCAGGATTCGAACCTGCGACCGTAGCGGTCGCTCGGCTCCAGACTGTAGCGCCTAGAACCGCACGGTCACTCCGGCCGGCTCTTGGTTAGTAGCTTGACAGTGTGTTGAATAATTTGCAGCAGTCAATGGGTCACAGCTGTGACTTACAGCAACCTTATCTGCCGAAACGCTTAAATTTGTATCTTATTTGCATCTGTTAAAATCTAACTTACGTGGTACTAATATGAACGATTCAAAGTTCAGGGCTCTGTTGACTTTATCTTTGTATGTCTTGCCTCTCAACAAACGTGTTGAACCGTGAATTGTGAAATATTTAAGAGTCCTGGGATCCGGTACTGTAAGCGAAAGAGCCCACTTGTAACAAAAAAATTTCTCAACTTTATAACCCACAAACCATTTACGTAAGGCGCACGCTGGTAAACTGAACATATTTAGTTAGTTAGTTAATCAAATGTAAATTATTATCAAACTGTTAGAATATATCAAATGCCATTAAAATGAAAAAGGGGCCAATAAAAACTGATGTGTCGGCAGCTGGGCCAACACCTTGTAGATAGAGATGGCTGAAAATGCACGCTAGACTAACGCAGACGGGCGTGAAGTACTGGAACAGGCTACGTAATTAATGCTATGAAGAAAAGTACGTAGCTGGATTAATACTTATCTTTAATCAATCATTGTGGTACATCGCTCTTGACGATACACAGGAGACTTTAATAACAATCACTGTAAGGCTAATGGTGCCTTGCTAGTTCGTAGCCATTAACTTAGCTGAAGGCTATTCTGTCTCTCGGCTAATGAGAGAGAAAGGCTTCGTACATCTAGTCGCTAGCTAGGTCGTCCGTCCAACTGGGGCGAGTGCTCTATCGTATCTCGAGACCTGCCTTGTGGTGGCGCTAGGTCTGCGATCACACAGTGGCGACACGCGGGTCCGACATGTACTAAATGGACCGCGGCCGATTTAAGCTACCACCTAGCAAGTGTGGTGTCTGGCGGTGACACCACAAAAACATATGTTATACTGTAATATCCAACAAATATTTAAGGCGCTGCTAACTGAAGTATCAACTTAACATTAAAATTTATTTAAAACCCAGAGGATTAAAGCTTACAATTTAACATAAAAATTACTTAAAAGGGCGCCAATAATTGGATTAACAAAATACTTTACGGGCTCGAATAAAAGGACAGTTTAAAATCAAAATACCTTTGAAAACGACAAGGACCAAAGTAAACAACGCAATGTCAAAAATTTATTTTTAAGGCACAAATAATAAGATGGTGTAGCATCAAAAGAACTTTAAAAACACCGAAGACAAAAGTAAACAATGTAATATCAAATTGTATTTTACGGGTGCTATAATTAGGGCGAACGCTATACCGTTCCATGGATCTAGCCTTAGTACAAACAGACTTCAAATGACGCCGAATAAATTACAACCCAGATTTTACGCCGACGAAGAACGCCAAGGACTTGCCCTGATTTTACTTACAAGCTGGCAGTTACGTTCCTCACCGGATGCAACAGGTTGTCCCACTACATCTACACACGTGCAATAAAATCAGTTAAGTTTTAGAGGTCTAAAACAGAAAATAACTCTGTTACACATACAGAAGCACCTCAAAAATAATTACATACATTTAAGTTAAGAAACGGTTTTGCATGTTTAGCTTTACTTAGCCACTTAAATAAATTTATCAGTGGATACTGCACGCCCCTTTGACTTAACATGGCACATACATACATCAAAACATGTTTGCATCACCCCGGTTCCCAGAACTCCTGAAGATAGACATTGACTGTGGATATTGTATCACAGACACAGTCCCTTTGACTCTTCAGAGATGTCACTAAATCCACGCTTGAGCAGCGCCTATTAGACGGAGGAGGTCCGACAGCCGATCAGTTCCAGTCATTCCACTAGGAAGGAGGTACACGGCTCGTGGTGTCTGTAGTTCAGCCATGCCTAGACGGTCAATACTGCGGTTCGATCGCGTCCGCATTGATACTTTGTGCCAGAAAGGGCTCTCAACAAGGGAAGTGTCCAGGCCTCTCGGAGTGAACCGAAGCGATGTTGTTCGGACATGGAGGAGGCACAGAGAGAAAGGAACTGTCGATGACATGCCTAATACAGGCCGCCCAAGGACTACTACTGCAGTGGATGACCGCTACCTACGAATTACGGCTGGGAGGAATCCTGAGAGCAACGTCACCATGTTGAAAAATGCTTCTCGTGCAAGCACAGGACGTCGTGTTACGACTCAAGCTGTGCGCAATAGGCTGCATAATGCGCAGCTTCACTCCCGACGTCCATGCCGAGGTTCATCTTTGCAACCACGACGCAATGCAGCGCGGTACACATGGGCCAACAACATGCCGAATGGACCACTCAGGATTTGCATCACGTTCTTTTCATCGGTGAGTGTCCCATATACCTTCAACCAGACAATCGTCGGGGAAGTGTTTGGAGGCAACCTGGTCAGGCTGAACACCTTAGACACACTCTCCAGCAAGTGCAGCAAGGTGGAGCTTCCGTGATGTTTTGGGGTGGCGTACACTGGTGTGTACGCCGCTCGTTGCCATGGAAGGCACCGTAATTGCTGTATGATACGTGAATGCCATCCTCCAACCGATAGTGCAACCATGTCGGCAGCATATTACCGAGGCATTCGTCTTCATGGATGACAATTCGCGCCCCCATCGTAGACATCTTGTGAATGACTTCCTTCAGGAAAACGACATCGCTCGTCTAGAGAGTGGCCAGCATGTTCTACAGACATGAACCCTATGGAACATACCTGGGATAGATGTTTAGGGGCGACGTGACCCACCAAACACTCTGAGGGACCTAAGCCGAATCGCCGTTGAGGAGTGGGACAATCTCGACCAACAGTGCATGAACGTGTAGATAGTATGCTACGACGAATACAGGTATGCGTCAATGCAAAAGAACGTGCTACGGGCATGAGAGGTACTGGTGTGTACAGCAATCTGGACCACCACTTCTAAAGGTCTCGCTGTATGGTGGTACAACATGCACTGTGTGGTTGTCATGAGCAATAAAAAGGGCGGAAATGATGTTTATATTGATCTCTATTCCAAGTTCCTGTACAGGTTCCGGAGCTTTCGGAACCGAGGTGATGCAAAACTTTTTTTGATGTGTGTGTATAAGGAAATCCCAAAAGCCATAAACTGGAAAATACCGTCCAGGTGGCACAATAGTTACAGGCACATTCAAATGCCCAAAAACACACACAAGTCACCGTTAGTAATCTCTTGGTAGTTCGAATTAAACAAGCACATAAATGATGGAGCAGTCGAACTCACACGAGAGCTAACAAGTTGACTGGCCTTTGGCACAACTCAAATATTACACAGTTCAGCAGACATGAGCACAGCATGAAAGTCCGTAGTGTGGTGGCGATAATTCTAACACAGCCACGCGGTAGGTACATCTCGATGAAATACTTTGGTGGCGACGCTAAACCCTGGCTCCAGCCCATTTAATGTTCCATACCAGTGATGGAGATGACCCGATAAAAGCGATGACTTACCTTGTGGCTACTCATGATGTAGTCGCCTCAAGACTTCAACACCTGTCGCCTTTTAGAATCAACACTCTCCAGTATCCTGGGCAACCTTCATATACTTCTGCCTGCTAGCAGACTGGCCTCCACTGTACATCCCAAGCCCTTCATTTCTCTTTTGCCCTTCCACAGCGGCTTCAGACCACACATCCAGAAGCAGCACACTCTCGCGGAGTGCCAAAGAACTCCAAGTAAGATCACTGCCGCTAGCTTACCCAAATGATATCTGTACGAAAGTATCAACTAGTGTATAAAAATCATTGACTAGTGAGTTACTCCCATGGTGAAGAAGCTGAACTCATAATCACGAGCAATAAAGTTCAGATCCCATACTGGTCATCCTGATTTACATTTACCATAGTCTGTCCAAATCACTTCAGGTGGATGTTGGAGTGGTTTATTCAAAATGGGCGCAGTTATTTCATTTTGCATTACTGCTTGCATCTAAAACGTCCCTGTCGACGAGAGATTACGTGATAACCTTCCTACATTCTTTTTTGGAGCTCTACTGACGATACGTAGCATTCTGCTAAGGTAATTGAACGTTAGTCAGGTATATCGAGTGTAGCGACTTGGTAATCATGGCCGCTGTAGAGGGGCAGAGCTGTGTTCTTTTCAACTGCTAGGAGAGCTTTTGGCTCTCCCACCTGTGCGTTGTATGTTCGATGGGTTGACGAAGAATACTGGAGACCATCAGAGGCGAAGGTGGCTGCAGCAAGACAGAAGGCATTCAGGAAAACAAGCTTGGTCAGGTGCAGGAGGTAGACCTCGTCCAATGTCGCAGCCTGGCTCGATCCACGATGTCCATGTTTGTGGACGTGGTCAGGAGTCGATGTCATGGACCTCAGTGACGAAACATTATCATGAAGACATCAGTAATAGTTACGTCCAGCTCGGCGCGACGTCGTACCGATCACGCAACAGCAGCATTTCCGGCAGAGGGTCTGAGCTGAAACATCAGACTGACATGGGCAACCGAGTACAGGACGTGCAGGTCACCTGTCCCAGCCATAGTAATTGACCCGAGCATAGTAGATATCTGGGGTGAAAGCCCTGTTCTGGCGTCTGTTGCTGGCAGATGCCCAGTAGTTTGGTGACTATGAACACCTAAGTTCGACCCTTAGCCCATCAATGCTGAGGCACGACCCTCTGGCAGATGGTCCAATCAGGATGCTGGTGGAGCGGTAGTGGTCTCACAATGGAAGCCAACACCACAGCGGATGTTGACGAAATGACTCGCCAGAAGCCAGTATTTATACACTTCTAAGCGAGTTTGTACTGGTGTGGCTACTGCGAATGCCCTGTACTCCTCATGGTGAACTGTCCCAGCAGGCTGGTGGTGGCACCTAGGTGGTGAAACATCCCCTTAGAAAAATTTATGAATGATTGTGCTGATAAACCTCTTACGTTATTTGCTTTTTAAACAGCTGAGCAAAACTGAACGTACTCAGACATTACTCTCTTTACTTATTCTGATCAACACTGAACTAACACACAATATTTTTAGCACAACGCAATCTGACTTTCAATAATCCCTACAAAAAAATAGCCCTGACTAACATTAATCTATACCTTTCACAAATCACTTACCTCACAAAAATCTTCGTTACTCGAACTACTCCAATACAACGAGCGCCACTACTGCCAGCTAAATAAAAGATTCAAACTACTGAAGGCACTAACTACTGATAGGCATAGTTAGCAAATGAAAGATTTTGATAAAGAACAAACAATGTATTTACCTTAATAGTGTTCAAAAGTCAATATTTTTTCATGACATCCAGTCTTATAAATTTACTGTCTCTGATGGACACACGTCCAGATCATCTGCCCTCAAAACTCCGCCATCTCACTCCCCACATCCACCACTGCTGGCGGCTCACCTCCAACTGCGCAACGCTACGCGCTGTTAACAGCCAACTGCCCAACACTACAATAGCGACTATTTCAACAATGCCCACCAGCCACAGACTGCACACAGCACATGCAGTGATTTTCATAGAGAGCGCTAGGTGACGTTACCAACATAAAAACCTAAGCAGCCTACTTACAGTGGGTGCCATGGCACAGTTGCTGTGCCAGTACATAGTTGCCTGCAGCACTGAGCCCTCTTGCTTTAGCCTCATGCATGATAGTAGCGCTGCGATAGACGTGTTGTCTCACAAGGAGACCTTACAGACTATCTTCTTGCATGTTCTTCATACTTATACTGTGCAGACATCAGTTTCCTTAAGCGGAAGGACACAGTTACCAAAAACTGTCACAATAATCGGATTTGAAGTTATCCAAGCGTTATTAAGTAAAAAACTTTTATGCTTTTGTTATCAGACTGTCTAGAGCTCAGCCACAAACTGAAGGTCTACTGCTACAGACTTTATGCCTGCGGTGTCAACCAAAGACCTGAAGTTCATGAACTCCAAATTATCGCACATCTGTCGTTCGTTGATAAGTAACAACTTCTGTTAATTTTTATATTTCAGTATAAAATGTTTTAAAGATATGAAGGCTGGCCGCGGTGGTCTAGCGGTTCTGGCGCTGCAGTCCGGAACCATGGGACTGCTACGGTCGCAGGTTCGAATCCTGCCTCGGGCATGGGTGTGTGTGATGTCCTTAGGTTAGTTAGGTTTAAGTAGTTCTGAGTTCTAGGGGACTTATGACCTGAGATGTTGAGTCCCATAGTGCTCAGAGCCAAAGATATGAAGTAGCATCAAAAAAGAGGGTAGGTTACTGGTCTTGTAGCCACAAGGTCTCTGGTTCTATTCCAATTTCAGGCAGCTGTTTTAAACTTTTACTTGAATTCCATGTTTGTCAATAAGTAGAATTGTTAGTTAACAAGTATTAATGTGAGTCATAATTTTTAATCAAAATGACATTCACAGTGTAACACAGATGGCAAGAGGCAACTCCTACGAAGGTGGGAGAATCGGTTGCTGGCAAGTCAAAGTGAAGTGCGGCTTCCCCACCTGGATGTGGGCTGCAGAGGTGGTGGTGAATGCAGTTATATGGCATACCATCACTAAAAGATCCCTGGTTAAGAAGGTCTTTTATGAGTGTCATTTCAAGGGACAGATCGTAGTTGGAGAGAAGGTTGTTATCATCTATGAAGTAGTGTCTGCAGATGATCGGCATTCTTGCGTCAGTAGCTTGTCTACCAGGCAGGCAGTGTGTGCCGGGTAATGGTGACTACTTGCGTCAGAATTGCCACAGAGTTGTGATGTAAGGTGGTGTGCTGTCGGTGGCAGATGAAGGAGGCAGCCCCTTCCTGCTCGACCGCGATGTGGCCGCAGCTTACAACGGACTGGAATACATAATCGTTAAAACTTGGTGCCCAACATGACCGAAGACGATGACGTGTGCCTGCTGCAGGTGATGGTCAGCAACAATGTAGACATGCACAGGCCAAAGAACAGCATCAATGCAGCTGGGCAGCTAGCTAGCCCAGGCTCAAATGTATGGCTCACCAAATAGGTGGGCGTCAGTGGAATATCGTCACCCAGTGGGTGTTTCAGTTGTGCAAAGATAGCAAGTTGATAGCATGCAGACTTTAGTTCAGGCGGAAGCTTGCATCTACTAATGGCAAATTCGATAAGTGGTGGCTGACTGCTTCATCATCATATACTGCAAGTGCAGTATGTCTTGTCGTTAGCTGGCATAGACTGCCGGCCGCGGTGGTCTAGCGGTTCTAGGCGCTCAGTCCGGAACCGCGCGACTGTTACGGTCGCAGGTTCGAATCCTGCCTCGGGCATGGATGTGTGTGATGTCCTTAGGTTAGTTAGGCTTAAGTAGTTCCAAGTTCTAGGGGACTGATGACCACAGATGTTAAGTCCCATAGTGCTCAGAGCCATTTGAACCATTTTGGCATAGACTGCATCCCTCGGCATGCTGCACACAACTGGAAAAAGCTGCATGCAAAAATATTTGAGAGAAAGGCTCTGAAATGGATGGTATACACTATAAAACAAAAAAAAGACGCACCATGAAGGAATTATACAAATTGATCATAAATTGATAGTCATGCAGGTATCAATGGAAAATACAAAACTGTAAACTTTGGCGGCCAGTGGACGAATGTGTGACGTTGCAGATCGATTATAACGCGCAGCTGGCAAGGATATTAAATAGGTAAAATGTCGATAACAGGGTGTAAAGTCTTTGCAAATTTCACTCCGTATACTCAGTTGAACAATAACTATGCCTTGCAGGAAGCGCGTGAATAATATAAGCAGATCTTTAAAGTCAGTACAGCCATTAGACTGTTTATTTCTAGTGTTACATTTACACTTACACAATCATGATTTCGGCTTCAAAGTGTCATTATCAAGTGTTTTCTGAAAGCAGGTTAGACAACAACAGTGAAATACATAACAAGTGATATAACCGTATAACAATCCATATTTGTAATGCTTACTTACAAGTGTTCTAAATTGCCTAAGGTGGCATACTGTCGTATTAAAATACACTATTCGACACAGTCTCTAAGAGTCGATATTTCTGGCAGAGCCTGCTGCTTTGTTTCATTACTGAGTACATCATCTTGACTGAATGACAGTTGGCTAAGTGTCAAATTGTCTTGGACAAAGAAATTCCTGTTACAAGCAGTTCACCCATTTCTTATTAGTCTTTGGATTCAGTGTCCGGTAGGATAGCAAAGGTTAGGAACAATTAATTTTCTTTGGTGGTTGTTACATCTTTGCAGCACCCGTTTATCTTAGTATACAATGAAGTTGCCTGCTCATAAACATAAACATAACAAACCTCTCGATATTACTCACTGCATCCATAAATATAAAAGTCCAGCTAGTCATTGATGTTGTTTAAAGTACATTTTAGTAGGTGAATATACAGCTATGCACGTGAAATTAACACATGGCCAACTCTAAGTTGTGTAATTTTGCCTCAATTCAGAATTAATACAATACAGTGCAATTAATTATTCTACTCACTCATTAATTAACCAGTGAGGTTTGAAGTGATATTTATGATTTACTTATCATCAGGCATGTAAATTATGTTATATGTGTTGGAACATTACTTAGGAATAAGTACAAATAACACAGGTGTGTGAAACATGTCATGTATATAAAGGCATTTAAGCAAATAAAAGAATCAAAAGATTTCAAGTTAAACAGCACATTTAAATTTAACATAATATAAAAAGTGGGGATATCCTTGTATTTGTTAATGGTTGATGAGATACAATTACAAACGTGAGTGCACTGTGGTATTGATACATATTGCTGTAATCTTAGTGCTATAAATCTTATTCATATGATATAGTAGTGACATCTTATTTATATGACATAAAGATGACATAGTAATGTTAACAACTTAATCAGCTACCACATATGAAAGCCCCAAGTGGATTAATTCCTGTTTCTTAACAACAAAGATGAATGTAACATTATTTATCATAAATACTTCTTAGAGAGGTAATAAACAATTGAGAAGAAACAGGAGGTCTAGAATACTATAAATCATTCACTGAAGACTGTAGGCATGTGGAATTGAAGTGTAATGGAGGGGGTTGTAGAAGGATGGATGGGGGGGGGTTATAAAGTGACTAATGAAATGAAGAGGAAACTATTATAGTGGGGTGTGTGTGTGAAAATGTGATGTGAATGCTCTTTTTTTATGCACCTATGGTAAATGGGCACTTTTAAATGTTAAAGCTAGAACCAAATATAGCATATGTTAGGGCATTGTGTGGGAATGATGTGTCCAAAGTGGAGGTATGGCTTAAGTGTGTATCAGTATAGTCTGTAATTTTAGTATCACAACCAATTAATACATAAAATACTAGGATATATGAATCCACACAGGTAATATACTGATACACACTTAAGTCAGTTTAGAACCTGACACAGGCCTCTAAGTAGTGTCGGAAAGAAACAGAATGTATGGTGGTGGACAAAGCGTGTTACAGAAGAAAAAACAATGTTTAAAACAACAACACAGGGACACTCTCCTGCGACTGATAGCCTTGGGTTATGGTCCTCCTATGGTACAGGCGACGAAACTGTGCAAGCGACTTCTATCACTAGCCGCCTGCACCAGTGGATCAATGCCTGTATATTTAATAAGATCGCCACATACACTCAATGCCAGCATCCAGACAGTATTTGTTTTCGATATATGGGAAGAGAGAGATGCGGTAAAAATCTTATCTAGTTCCGTGTTAGATGAAGTTACCGGAGCTTTTATAGTTCGTAGTTTTTCTCTGTTGGATGGTACAAAATAACGATGATAGAGTGTTTGGGTTACAGATGTGAATGCTCCCTGAGGGATGCAGATCTCCTTCGGACTGTAGTATCCATATGTAGATTGGAAACACATTGCAGTGGAGTAAAAAATCCTCTTCCTGTATGATTTGGAGTCTTCCTCATTTTCCCAATAAGAAATACCATTGTAATTGTTCATACTGGATTTTATACTACCTCATGTTTCAGGAGAAAGCTTTGTTTTGTGCTGAACTTACACGTCGCACACCATTGGTGGAATTATGAAAACATGTTCCCATTTCCATCGAGTGGTCAAAAGACGGTCCTGTTGCATTAACTCAGCTCAACCTATTTCTGCATGGGTTACGGAAGGTTGTGGATATGGTGCTCTCCGACTTCCCTTCAGCTCCGATCTAAATTGGGAGGATCACATGGACGAAGCTGCAGGAAGGCCGGGGCATAGACTGAAGAACGGTTAAAAGATGCAGAGGGACTGTCTAAAACCACCTTGGAGTTTTGCTGTAGCGGATAGGTTCGGAAAAGATGACTCGTTTCGAGATATGATAGTGGCACGAATATTATTCACTAGTGGCTGTAATAATTAAAAGACGTCTCCATAGGATCCAATACAAGTATGTGGTTGAATGGGGAGACTTGACTCCAAATCGCAGACAGCATTTTTACCAGAAAGCGTTACACTGTCAAATGGCTCTGAGCACTATGGGACTCAATTGCTGTGGTCATAAGTCCCCTAGAACTTAGAACTACTTGAACCTAACGACATCACACACATCCATGCCCGAGGCAGGATTCGAACCTGCGACCGTAGCGGTCGTGCGGTTCCAGACTGTAGCGCCTTTAACCGCTCGGCCACTCCGGCCGGCCGTTACACTGTCAGCGACTTTTGCGCAGGCATGTATAACCAAGATCGCTTTTTATGCAAGATGACGGTAACATAGTCATTGTAATCATGTTTTTAATAGCGAGGTCAGCCGGCCGCTGTGGCAGAGCGGTTCTAGGGGCTTCAGTCCGGAACCGCGCTGCTTCTGTGGTCACAGGTTCGAATCCTGCCTCGAGCATGGATGTGTGTGATGTCCTTAGATTAGTTAGGTTTAAGTGGTTCTAATTCTAGGGTACTGATGACCTCAGACGTTAAGTACCATAGTGCTTAGAGCCATAGCGAGGTCCTTACGTGTAATGTATGTTGACGGTGGTAGAATCCTTTCTCAGCCAAACTTCAAATGTCGGTACTCAATAGCGTTCCTCGAAAAGAACATTTCTTCCCTCCAGGGATTCCTATTTGAACTGCCTGGTGAGTGTAATCCGGCTACTGAAAAAGTAAAATTCCTCTCCATGTAAAGAGACTCTCATGATCAGTTTAATTAATTAGCCTATCAATTTGCTATCAGTGATATACCACCTGGCAGGTGTAGGCGACAGCTAGGGCACCACGGATACAATTCTTCACTTGGTGTTTTTTCGTTGTGGCGATATCTTTTAACGATATTTCAATTGTCCACCTATACAGGGAGAGAAAACCATCGTAATAAAATCAGATTTGTTACAGAATTTGTAAAGTGATACGTAGTATAAAACTTATATTTAGAACCTTAAGAGACTTCGTGTGTGGTGAGATATTTGGTTACCATGAGAGAGATTTCGAAAGTGAGGAGGCTTCCTGTGATAGTGGTAGGTCTTAGCGCTCCGTCATGAGCCAAAAATGAGTTTAATATTCTAGTTCTGTGATGCATGACGTAACAGAAAAGAAAAGATACTTTTCTATCTGATGAAAGAGTGCTTAAAGGGAATATACCCTATGCCAAAGTCCTGTACAGGATTTTCACAAGTACCGATATTTTAGCGACAGAGAACAGCAGCTCGTTTTGTTTTATCGCGAAGTAGGGGAGATAGTGCCACAGACATGATACGTGACTTAGAGTGGCAATCATTAAAACAAAGGCGTTTTTCGTTGCGACGGGATCTTCTCAAGAGGTTTCAATCACCAGTTTTCTACTCCGATTGCGAAAACATTCTGTTGGCACCCACCTACATAGGTAGAAATGATCATCACGATAAAATAAGAGAAATCAGGATTCGCACAGAAAAATTTAAGTGCTCGTTTTTCCCGCACGCCGTTCGAGAGTGGAACAGTAGAGAGACAGCTTGAAGGTGATTCATTGAACCCTCTGCCAGGCACTTTATTGTGAATAGCAGAGTAGTCACGTAGATGCAGACCATTCTCCAACGGTGGCAGGCGGAGGTGGTGAACGGAGCTGCACTGTTTTAATTTTTAACTTTAAAACTGGTATAAATAATTTGTTGATTGGCGACTCCATAGTGAGTCTATGTGATCGCCGTAAGCTTATTGACACCAGTGCTTACTAATTTAAGTTATATATTACAGCACTGAAAATGGTCACTAAGTGACCGAAAATCGATTTTGCGATAATAAACAAAAACATACGACCAATGCTGTCTCTCCTTTCAAGTATAAATAATTTGATTAGTTTGAAAACAGGTCGTGCCCCGAGCACTAATTTTGACAAGCAGGATACAAAACTAATTGTGTCTCACATGACTGATAATTACCATCCGCTCAGTACTTTCAAGGTAGATTACTTTAAAAACTAAACGGTATGCATATTTCGACAGTGTATGCAATATTTTGATATTATTAGGGTGAGTAAGGAGCTACCTTTTTTTATTTAACAGTTTGAAATCATATCATTACATGAGTACATCCAGGATAACCAATGAGTTGTGAAATACAGGTAGAAACTAGTCACAAAGAAATTATTGTGTAAAGCCAGGCTAACACCGAAATCAAAAATCGAGTATATAAGAATTCAGGACGACTGAGAATATACTCTGTTGCATGTCAATAATAATAACGATGAAAATGCCGCTTTACGTTAGACACAGGGAAAAATTACAAAAAAAGACATTAAACTTCGAGGACTTCTAAACACTCTGCTGGCTTACGAAGCATCATATCTGATAGCGATAATGAATTTATTGGATTACTTCCAATCTTCATATTTTTTAATGTTGACTGGCATAGAGAAAACTGATTAAAATATTTTGAACGCTACGTTTTTTGGGTCCCCATTCGACTGAATGAATGTGGGAAATATACCAAAACCAACCATAAACTAGTTGACAGAGGCGACTTTTAACAAACTAGGACTGAACCAAAGCAGTTCTTGCCGCTTCAGTTGGACTGCGGATTACAGAATTCGTAGTTCTATGACTGCTCAAATGGTTCAAATGGCTCTGAGCACTATGCGACTCAACTTCTGAGGTCATCAGTCGCCTAGAACTTAGAACTAATTAAACCTAACTAACCTAAGGACATCACACACATCCATGCCCGAGGCAGAATTCGAACCTGCGACCGTAGCGGTCATGCGGTTCCAGACTGATGCGCCTTTAACCGCACGGCCACACCGGCCGGCTCTATGACTGCATTTGGCTCTTTATTGTAAGCCGTTGAAAAGGTCCCAATCATTGGAGAGGACATCTTTCGGACCTTGGAATTTCACACTTGTTATCCTTTTTCCAACTCATGTATTTAGCTTCCAGGATTAAGTATAAATGCAGACAGCGGTCGCATAGCATGGCGCGTTCTTCAGAGAGCATTTCAACAGCTCTACCGTTAAAAACTGAATGTCCATTGAGGGAGCCATTATTGGTCCACAGACCTGTTGTCATTTAGTTGTGCAGCAGGGGGACCAGACGGCCGTATGGGAATTGGGAGAACGGAGGGTGGACACAAATATTGCTGTCCTGTGTCTGCCGTTTTCCGAATTCGTGCGCCATCTAATCTGCAGTTCGGTAAGAGTTGTTTGAAGAAATGAGAGACAAAAGAGTGCGGGCAGTGTTTCAGCAGTCCTGTAAAGTTTCGCATGCATGTTGACTACAGAACAGCGACGAAATGCCGCGGCCTCTAGGAATCGACATAATTTCATGTCAACAGCGTGACAACGAAATAAAAGACATAGTGATTGCATTGCAGCATAATCACCGGTAATATTTGCAGGATGTGTTTGAGAATTATGTAAAACCGTACCTCGCTAAACCAAAGAAAGAGGTCGGGCACAGAGCGGCTCGGTGCGACCAGCGTGGACGTCAACCGCGCCGCCCTGCGCAACAGCCACCATGTTTCGCGCAGTGTCGGTGCATCAAAGGAAGTGGTTCGTTCGTGTACGTTCTGTTTCATAGCGAGTAAATTTTGTTTTGTGATGGCTGAAAAGTTTGTATGCTAGAAGCTAATAAAAAAATAGAATATAAATATGTATGGAGAGAGCATTCGGATGCGCAGAGCGAGAAATCTGTCCGCAAAATCTCCTGCTGCTCAAGTCACGTGGTGTTGGGACGGCGTATGTTAGTCCGTATAGCGCTTAGCGTATTTTGAGTGTTATTACTTCGCTAGAACAGGTAGATTACCTTCAGAAGTATCCTGAAACTTTGTTCATGGAACTGAAATAGTTGTAAAGCTGTGAAGAGCAAGGGTATTGTGCTTTTTCGCCACAGTATCATAGCTCATTTCCACTTTACTTACGCTTTTTCGGGTGCACGAAAAGAATTTACAGCCAAGAATACATTTTTAGGTTTTCTATTGCACTTATTCATATTCCCGAATCTCCGTTCTAATTAATTACGTCACAGTGACACAGTATTGGGCACCGATGCATCACAGGAATAGGGGGCGGGGGAGGGGGAGTCGGCGGGAAGGGGGGGGGGACCCATTTGTAGCAATGAAATTGCTAAAGTAAATAAGCATTCTTTAGCGTGAAGTGTTTAGAGCACTTTTGAATCTTTTGTAGGGACGAAATTGTTTCTTTTTATTTTGTGGAGCCATATTTTGACTCTCTGTGCATCTTTCGGGAAACTAGAATACAAAAATTATATAATGTAGGAAAATTTCTGATTAATTGGGCTGTCTCTTTCCTCACTGCCAAGATGTTTTGTAATTCTTCTCAGTCTTTCGGCTGTCCCAATTACTGTATGCTTTCTGTCGAGATTGGATTGCTTGTTCACAATCTTCGTTCCACCAAGGGTGCTTTATTTTTTATTTTTTGCACAGGCATCAGTGTTTGTGCGGTTTCGATTAGTTTGCTTCTGAGTTGCTTCCAATTGTTGGAGGGCTTTTCCTCTAATTCTTTTGTGAAAGATGGTTGGATCCGGGTAGTGTCAAATTTTGGGATTATTGGCTTCCCTTTTGTGAACCTCTGAGGTTTTAACTGTAGTTTAATTCTCGTTAGGTAATGGTCTGAGTCTATATTTTCACCCTTTCGTACTTGGATATTCATGATTTTTCTGTGCTTTGGACAGAAAATTGCTACATGGTCAATTTGGAATTCACCAATGAGTGAGTTGGGTGATCTCCATGTCATTTGTTTCGATGGTTTCTTCTTGAAATACGTTGACATGAGTTTAAGGTTGAATATCCTGCAGAATTCGACCAATCTCCGTACATTTAGATTAGTCCATTTATGTGCTGGAAAGTTTCCTATTGTTTTCCTTTATTTTCTTTCTTTGCCTAGCTGCGCAATGAAATCACGTAGTAAGATTTTGACGTGGTTTTGTGGAATTTTGGATACTATTTCTTCTAGTTTCCAAAATTCCACAAAACCACGTCAAAATTTTACTAGATGATTTCAATGCGCAGGAAATCCGAAAAACCGGCCGCGGTGGCCGTGCGGTTCTAGGCGCTCCAGTTCGGAGCCGCGCTGCTGCTGCGGTCGCAGGTTCGAATCCTGCCTCGGACTTGGGTGTGTGTGATGTCCTTAGGTTAGTTAGGTTTAAGTAGTTCTAAGTTCTAGGGGACAAATGACCACAGCAGTTGAGTCCCATTGTGCTCAGAGCCATTTGAACCATTTGAAATCCGAAAAGGATCAGCTACCTGAAATCGAGAAAAACTTTGATAGAAACAACAAGCGATTTTTTTACAAGAATTTCAAAACAAAGCTCACAGGATATCAGCCGCAAAATCTTTGCTTCAAGAAAAGAAATGGGCAATTTGCACTAAAAATCAAAAAAATTGCGAAGAACTTGCAAGACATTTTGAAAAACTACTGAACTGCCCAGAACCAACACAAAGGTTTTCGCCTCGGGAACCTGAATCCACAAATCCAAGCTCATTATCACCGGATGTAGAGGAAATCACAAACAGACCAAACGTCTTAAAAACAACAAAGCTGCAGGTGAAGATGGAATCGTAGCGGAAATCCTCAAATCAGCAGGCCCAGAAATTATTAAAAAGAAATCACCGAAATAATACAAGACATTTGGCAAACAGAACGAATTCCGAACGACTGGAAAAATGTATTAATTCATCCTCTACACAAGAAAGGAAATTGATCGGGTGTAAAAAACTATAGGTGGAATCTAATTGATATCAGTAGCTTACAAAATTCTATCTCTGTGCCTTCTTGATAGAGCACAACAACAACTAGAACCAAAATTTGAAGAATATCAGCCAGGATTCAGACCAGGCCGTTCATGTCCAGAACAAATTCTGAACTTAAAACTAATCTTAAGACATCAGAGAATAAGTGGCAAAGATTTAGTTTTCACATTTGTTGACTACGATTCAGTTGATCGTCAATCATTATTCCAAATATTAAAAGAACAGACTTTAGATCCGAAAACACTTGCAATGATACAACAGATATTGATAGACACAAAATCTAAAGTCAAGTTTATGGATGAAATCTCTGAACCTTTTCTGATCAAAACAGGAGTAAGACAAGGAGATGGACTCTCTCCACTACTGTTCAACTGCGTCCTTGAAAATGTGATACAAGAATGGCGCAGACTGAAATCAGTCTTCAAGATTGACCAACCAATTACTCTCGGCAGAGCAAAATTAACAGTAGATTGCTCAGCATTTTCAGACGATCTAGCCATCTTAACTAGCGATATTTCAACAGCCAAAAAACTGATTGAACTCCTGAAAGAAACTGCGGAAAAAGTCGGCCTGCAAGTATCTTTTGAAAAGACAGAAAATATGACTTGCAACAAACAAGCACCAAAATTCATGGAGACAAAATATGGCAAAATTAAACGAGTCCCACAATTTAAATATCCTTGTGAAACGATTCAGGAAAATGGAATAGAAGCTAAGACCAGCGAAGTCAGATGCGAAAAGATGGTCACTGCTTATCAACTCACTCAAACTATCTATAGTAAAAAATGTGTCTCCAAGCACACAAAACTACGACATTACAATACCGTCACAAAACCAGAATGCCTATATGGATCAGAGACACTAATTTTAAACAGGGAAACAGTCACAGAAAACATTCAGAAAAAGGAACGGAAGATCATAAGAAAAATTTTAGGCCCAAAACTTGTAGATGAACAGTATCGGCTCAGAGGCAAACAGGAAATCAAACAATACTTTAATATTCACAGTGATATTAGAAAACGCAGATTAGGACTCATCAAAAGAATGAATCCGGACAGACTTACAAAACAAATAGTTGAATTCTATAAAAACGGGAGTAAATCTAAAAGAGAGCCAATGAAATGGATTGGCGAAATCAAAACAGATCTGAAACTAGCAGAATTACATCCGGAGGACATCCAAAACAGGGAAATCTTCAGATCCAAAACTCACAAGTGGCAGGTGACCAAGAGTAGAAACCAAAGAAGAAGACTGGAACAACGTGGTCTCGAGAAAGAAAAGAAGTCCACAGCAAAAGAATGAAACAAGTATGTGCACAAAGAGAGATAAATTCACGCCACTAAGTACTTCGCGTAGTCCTAATGGGCTCATTGTCTCATGCAGAAGTATTTAGATACACACAAGGGTTTGAGGACCTGAATAAACTGGAGGAAATTAATTACACTGTCTTAAATAAATTTTATCTGCAGATGAACATAGCACGAATACATAAACACTGACTGGCAGCTTAAACGCACTTCCAAATTTATCTAGCACTTCTCTCGTAAATACATGGGAAAAAAATTAGCAGAAATTTGATAGCGTGTTTCGATATTTTTAAACATATAAAGCGTCTCATATCAATATAATATTCACTATTAGAGATTTGATGTACGTACCTATGAAAAGTAACTGATCCTCCTTTCACGTACTTCACTTAAAATCCTTAGCAACAACAGCACTGCAGCATGGCTGTTATTACTACTAAAACGTGTAGAAAAGTACGTAAAAACAGGTGAATACGTATAATTTTAAAGTTTCGTTGTTGCCACAAATTGCAGACAAGTAGCGACGTCCCACTGCCACGTGACTAGCCCGGTTTGATGTTGAAAACATGCGCAGTAGGCTATGCTCACTCCGTAGATATTTATGCTGTATGTTCTGTTTGGACGGCGTACCTCGTTCTCCATTTTAAGTGACGCGCAAACGCTCACTGGAGCAGCTCTGCGCATCTATGAGCACTCTGCTTCATTCTGCTATGTACTGCCCTTTGCTGCACCGTATTGCTGCTCTGCACTGCGTGTTTGTGCGCGGCGCGGCGCGTCCGGTATAGACGTTCGATGAATTAAAAAATCTGACCTAGGTATCAGGAGTGGGTGAGATAACCTCTTGCAACCTTTCCTCCCCCATCCCCCGACTCGAGCCCATCCAGATGGCTATGCCAGTCTGGTGTTTTCTTACCGGACTTCGTCTGATGCTTTGAATTAAGGGCTTGTATTGTATTTTAACCTAGAAACGACGTAGAGGCTCCGTCCCCGCCGCAGCCACAGTGGTCCACAACCCCACGACGACTACCGCAGTCCACTTCACCCCTCCGCCGCCTAACACCGAACCCAGGGCGATCGTGCGGTTCGGCCACCGATGGACCCCCCAGGGAACGTCTCACACCAGACGGGTGTAACCTCTATGTATGCGTGGTAGAGTAATGGTGGTGTATGTGTACGTGGAGAACTTGTTTGCGCAGCAATCGCCGACATAGTGTAACTGAGGCGGAATAAGGGGAACCGGCCCGCATTCGCAGAGGCAGATGGAAAACCGCCTAAAAACCATCCACAGACTGGCCGGTTCACCGGACCTCGACACAAATCCGCCGGGCGGATTCGTGCCGGGGACCAGGCGCTCCTTCCCGCCCGGAAAGCCGTGCGTTAGACCGCACGGCCTACCGGGCGGGCGAATTAAGGGCTTACTTGTATACAATCTGTGATATTTCATCTTTTAATTTATAGTCCTGTTTAAGTTAGTTCTAATTTTATATCGAGCGGACTGTACTGCTCCCATCAGCAATACACCATACGGAGCCTAGCACTGTCGGTTCTCACTGTGTTGGTGCGTCGACTATCTACAGCATTTCGGCCTTTTCCAAACGTGAAAATTTAATCCATTTCAACAGGAAAGTAGTGCCGGCCCTAATTAAAATAAAGAATGAATATTTGCCGTCCTTAGAGGCGTTATAGAGATCTGTAACATAAGCGAATTTCAGAATATTTACATAATTCTTGTAGGAGATATAGAATTTAAACTTCTCACTTGTTTGGAATTTAAGATTGACTAAATTGGCAAAAAGGGAAATAAGAAAGATTTTCTGATACTTATACAGTGTGGTTTTTTCCACCGTGTGCAAACTCTAGGGATTGATCCATGAGAGGATACAGAACAAAAAAGGTCTAATAAACTTATGCCCGAAAATGCATGCTTTCCATGCCAGAGGCCATTTGCTCAACCTTATCTTGTCACAGATACTGCGGTGTGATACGCCCTGTACCATGCAGCCACAGTTACAGTATCTGCTGAAAATGGTTTCCATATGCCTCATCCCATGTGGTACGTGCCATGTCTCACATGTTCGTATCGACCACGCTGCATCCGAACAGTGTCAAAGGCAGCGTGAACACGCTGCTCCAGCGTCTCCACATCTGGAATGGGCTCTGCATACACGATACTTTTGAGATGGCCCCATAACTAGAAATCGCACTGGTTGAGGTCCGGTGAACGAGCAAGCCATGCAACTGGATCCCCTCATCCGCTCCTTCGAGCAGGGAACACACGATTGAGATGCGTCCGGACGCTAAGGGCGAAGTGCGCTGGGGTACCCCAGCATCCACATAACCCTTCAAATCGTCAGTGGCACTTCTTCCAGCAGGGGAGGCAAAGTCACCCGCAAGAAATGCCGATAGTTCCGACCTGTTAGGTGGCGTGGAAGGAAGACTGGTCCCAAAATACGGTCGCCATTTATCCCGGCCCACAAATTCCGGTTGCACAGATGCTGATGATTCGGTGTCACCATACCATGGACGTTCTGCATACTGTTCCACAAATGACTGTTATGAAGGCTGAAGATACCACTCCGCGTAAAGGTGGCCTCATCAGTGAATAGGATGGATAACAGAGTCCCGGAATCGTGGTTGCCCTGTGAAGAAACCAATGACATAAATGCTTCCGATGTGGAAAGTCTGTCGCTAGTAAGCCCTGCACACGCTGTAAGTGATAAGGGTAGTACCAAATGTCATCGAGAATGTTCCATACGGTCGTCTGGCTTAATCAGTACTAGCGGGCCAACTGCCTCGTACTGACACGGCGGTCACCTTCCGTAGTGTTAATCACACTTTCCTCCAAGTCTGTTGTTCCAACATTTCGGGTACGTCCTTCATGATTTCCTGCTTCATGTAACGACCTTGTCTGAGACAAACAGCGAAACACTGCTGCAAACACTAATGCTGTGGTTGTTGTCGGCGGGGATATGTCTCCTGATACAACCTTGCTGCCCGCCGCCCGTTGCCATTTGCTTTTCCGTAAGGAAACACTATGACGGCAAGCTTTCTATTCGAATACATAACCATTGTGTACAACGCTGTATCACGTCCACTACAAGGTGATTCAACAAGAGAAGTTAATCGGACACAACATTACGAATTGGTATGGTAGGAGAAGGCACTGGGGCGTGACGTGTGAGGAACAGTAGCACCCTACGGGAGAAAACGATGCATACTGTAACTATGACTTCATGGTACAGCGCGTATTAGACCGCAGTCTCTGTAACAAAGTATGATTCAATAAATGGTCTCTAGCATGGAAACCATGAATTTCCACACATAATTTCATTAGACTTTTTTGTTCTCTATCGTTTCATCGATGAACCGTTAGGGTTTGTACACTTTGGAAAAAATCACCCTGTACGTAGCAAACTTATGCCACAAGTAATTTGGGAAAGACCCATTCCTACCGACGTGTTTTGGTAATTTACCTAAAAACCTTAATCATTGAGTTCGTTAGTTTTAAAGATATGACAAGATAAGTTCTGAACAGTCTCCCGAACGAGCAAGCTTCATATAGTCAAAAAAAAAAAAAAAAAAAAAAAAAACTCGAGCGCTAATTAAAAGTAAGAAAAGTTCTTTGACGTGCTTAGTCAATATAGACCTGAATGAGAAGTGAATTTCAAACTTAATTTTTGCAGGAGATAGAGACTTTTGTTGTGGTGGCAGAAGAGCCAAAACCGTGTTACTCGAGGAGGCCGAAATGCACGCGTTTTAGCTCACGCAGGCTGGCGTGAAGAGGGAAGAACTATACTGACGTGAGGTCTGGAACATGACAAGGAATTAGAATTCAGAAAGCGGACGTAATTAGTTTGATACTTAACTTTAATCCATTAATGATGAACGTCACTCTTGATGGCACATGAGTCACAATATTATCTGTTCAGAAGACATAGTAACTGAATATGGCACCTTGCTAGGTCGTAGAAAATGACGTAGCTGAAGGCTATGCTAAACTGTCGTCTCTGCAACTGAGAGCGTATGTAGACAGTGAACTATCGCTAGCAAAGTCGGCTGTACAACTGGGGCGAGTGCAAGGGAGTCTCTCTAGACTAGACCTGCCGTATGGCGGCGCTCGGTCTGCAATCACTGATAGTGGCGACACGCGGGTCCGACGTATACTAACGGACCGCTGCCGATTTAAAGGCTACCACCTAGCAAGTGTAGTGTCTGGCGGTGACACCACAACTTTAAAGTGATTTTCTATCGCCACAGAGAGTGGAGCACTTGTCGCGACAACGTCGCAGTATCAACTGTTAACTAATATAAATTAAACAACGACTCGTTTGCCAGTGTTGTTTACGAAATTCTTTTCTTTCACAGGTTGTCTGTAAACGAGGAAGGAAAGCAGACCACTACTCACTACTGACCTATCACCGCTACGAAGCAGTCAACGTGATATCGTCATGGCGTTCCTACTGAAACGGCTCTCGAACAATCAGATACTGGTGCACATCTTGGCAACGTTGTTTGGAATTGGTACGTGGCTGCCGGTAAATGGAATGTACGTCCAGTTGCCACTGCTCGTCCAGACGCAGCCAGAAGGATGGAACCTGCCCTCGTACATTTCTATCATCGTACAAATTGCAAACATTGGGCCCATACTGTACGGACTGTCGCAGAAATTCCTCCCAGGGAAGTTGAGAGATAGCTTCATTATTTACGGTATACTAATAACGGGTACTATTGCACTCTTGCTGATGGCACTGCTGTACAGGGAGACGACGTACTTTGGCGCTGAGGAACACAGCACACCCTTCTTGGTACTGACGTTTTTCTGTGCTCTTGTTGGCTGCACAAGCCTCGTGCTCTTCATGCCATTCATGAGGAACTACAAAGAAATATATCTTATATCTTACTTCGTCGGAGAGGGCCTCAGTGGCTTTTTGCCAAGTGTACTCGCCCTTATACAAGGTGTTGGAGGCAACCCAACGTGTGTGAACCAAACTGTCGTAAATGCTACTAATCCTGACGACTCCTATACCGTACTCGTGTCGCACGTACCGTCACCTAATTTTTCAACCACTGTCTTCGTCCTAATCATGTTCGCAATCCTCGTCATCAGCACCGTCTCTTTCGCACTTTTAAACAACCTGAAAAGCTGTAAGGCTGAGAGAGTTAAATCACAAATGGTGCCATGTAAAGTTTCCACCAGGGACGACAACGCTTCAGAAGCATCGAGCCACCAGACAGAAGGGCACGGCCTGCCGCTTTCCCGCTGCACCTACGGCTATTTGATGGTGCTAGTGTCCATAGTGGCTGCGTTCGGACACGGAGTGTTTCCCAGCATCCAGTCGTACTCCTGCCTACCGTACGGCAATGTCGCCTATCATCTGGCGGTAACTCTGTCCGCCATGGCGAACCCACTGGCGTGCTTCGTACAGTTCTTCCTGCCGAGGTCGTCTGTGAGAGCGATATCTGGTATCGCAGCGGTGAGCGCCGTTTTCGCCGCCTACGTTGTTGTCACAGCACTCATGAGTCCCGCACCACCTCTGGTTGGCTACACGATTGGCGAATTCCTCGTGGTGAGTATAAACTATTGGCACGCTGTGAATATTGCTTTTCTGCTGTGTGCAGCTCAGTGATTTCTTTTTACAATGTTTGTGTGTAAAATGCTGATGCCGCTGTGGTAGCCGAACACCAGTACTTTCAAGTTCGTGACAATGGTACTGAGTGACGCTTGTGCGGAGATCGGATGTCTGGACATTCCTGCAGAACCCAAGTCGCTCAGGTAGTTTTCTGCTTCCACATTTGTTGGCTTCGCCAACTCACAATCAGCTGTCACATTCCATCCTAATCTAGAGCTCCAGCTAACCTACATATCAAATATCAATCTATTTACTACAACTAGGTTTTATTTATTTATTTACGAGGCATGTCCAGAAAGTAAGTTCCGATCGGTCGCGAAATGAAAACCACAGTGAAAACCAGAAACTTTTTTTTTTTTTTTTTTTTTTTTTTTTTTTTTTTTTTTTTTTTTTTTTTTTTTTTTTTTTTTTTTTTGCAACAGTTAGCTACACCTGCCACCTACATCTCTACATAGTCGCCGCTCCAACTTCGAGTTCTGTCGCAGTGTTGTATCAACTTTGCAATATCCTCGTCATAGAAAGCAGCCGTCTGTGCTTTCGGCCAGTTAGCTGCACTGGTCTGCAGCTCGTTGTCTGTGGAAAAATTTTGTCTTCATAGCCAGACTCAGGGGGAGCCAATTACGGACTGCATCGTGGGTGATCAAACACGTCTCATCGGAAACGCTGCAGGAGCGTCTTCATTGCCCCTGCAGTGTGCGGCCAAGAATTGGCGCGAAGAAGGAACTGCTCGACAGTTGTGTTATGTGGGCTGCATGATACAGGCGAAATCTCTAACCAGGCCCTCTTACTTGGCGGGAGACGCTATTCCCTACGCATCTTTACGTGCTCACTGTTCACTCAAAACCGAAAAGAGCTACGCGACACGATCGACGAGCATACTAGAGACACTGCCCAACACTTCTGTGCAAAGCTGTACCGCATTTTCCCAGTGGTTTCCATTTCGCGACCGATCGGAACTTACTTTCTGGACAACTCTCGTATTCTGCTTTCACATTCATCGGCTTTGCCAATTCACAACGGAGCTGTGATATTGCTACGTACCCTAGACCATGGGTGAAGCTGGATATTAAACTTGTCATCACAACCAGGGTTTTTGCTTCCACATTCGCTGGATTCCCAACAAGAGTCCTAGGCTCCGTGGAAGCGTCACTCCCCAAAGTGTTCCAACCCACATTCTCTCCTCTGTGCATTCAGGTCCTACTGAACTGATAACATGCATTGTAGCTGTACTGACGGTGACCTAGTGCAATAAAAATGTGTGTGATGAATAAAGGGAGAATAATGTTGCAGTTTAATTTCCCTAAACTCGAGGAAAAATATAAAAGGAGAATGGATAGTGTTATTCTTTAAGTCTTTGAGTTGAAAGTCCTTTAAGTTTCAGACAAAATTTCATATAAGTTCGATTACACAATGCTGTTAAGAGAATGATTTCCATTGCACGTAATAGTACACGTAGCTAAAGTCGAACATCGCACAATAATTACTGTTAGCTTAAATATGTGGCTAGCTTCAAAAGAGTGTGACGACGACTATTCTCTTGAACAGCAGATTACATGGGAAAACATGAGCTACCTTATTTTCAGCGTAAATGTGTTTTCTGAATGAATGGCTACTGATGACCTAGAAATCATTTATAGGTAGCTCAAAATACTAGAAGAAAACGAGCTGCGACGTTGTTTAACATACGCGGCTGGCTGCGTCCTCTTGTGACGATGATGAGGTCCCATACTCCGAGAAGCGTACGGGATGCGCGAGACACGCACCGCCGTACTAGTCAAGGTCCTAATGGAGGTGGTTTGCCACTACCTTCCTCCGACCATAATGGGGATGAATGATGATGATGAAGACGACACAACACCCCCCTGTCATCTCGAGACAGAAAAAATCTCTGACCCCGCCGGGAATCGAACTCGGAACCCCTTGTGCGGGAAGCGAGAACACTACCGCAAGACCACGAGCTGCGTCGTGCTTTATCTCAAATAATTTAAAATTCTGAACGTAAGTGCCTGTATTGCTTGCACATTTTACTTCTCTTTATTAATGAAGCCAGCTTTTAGCTAATATTAGGGCACCACGCCCAGCTTTAGGTGAATTTAGAGAATCCAGCAGCAACGGCTGCCAACAATTAACGTACATCTGCTACAACGCAAATGGCAATAGCTAGGAATAAAGGTGCTTTACACAGATATGAATATAACATAAAATCAGATATTTTATGTTCACGAACAATAAATATATTCTAAGATAAGAAACAGATATAATCCACGTAATAAAATGTTTGCGCACAAGTTTCAGTCTTTCTCTTCAAAGGAATCGAATAGAAGTAAGGATTAATAGCACGCAGTCTTTATACAATTAATGTTAACAATGAGCGTTGTATTTTCTTTGATTTTGTCATTTCGCAGATACGACTATAATCTTAGTTTACAGGATTTTGTGCTTTTTGTCACTTCGTGGTTTTTCACACTCAAAGAAATGTCTAGCACTTCTTCCGTGTCCAAGCGATAGTGCACTAGGTATGAGCTTCAATTTCCTATTAGCCGGAGTAATTAACCTGCGCCTTTTGCTAATCATAATTAAAATGTTTAAAACTACTATCAAAAATAAAACGTAGGTGGTGAGCTTACAACGCTACTCAAATGAGAGTCGAATTCAGACTCCGATAAATAGACTATTCGAATCTCCAATTACATATACGAAGAAGCTTACTGTTGCTCATCATGAACACAGAGTAAATAAGACAGTTATCGCTCAGTTACTTGGAAAATGTAAGTCACAAGATACACAGGGCGAGGCAGCTGAAACGAATAAATACACTCCTGGAAATTGAAATAAGAACACCGTGAATTCATTGTCCCAGGAAGGGGAAACTTTATTGACACATACCTGGGGTCAGATACATCACATGATCACACTGACAGAACCACAGGCACATAGACACAGGCAACAGAGCATGCACAATGTCGGCACTAGTACAGTGTATATCCACCTTTCGCAGCAATGCAGGCTGCTATTCTCCCATGGAGACGATCGTAGAGATGCTGGATGTAGTCCTGTGGAACGGCTTGCCATGCCATTTCCACCTGGCGCCTCAGTTGGACCAGCGTTCGTGCTGGACGTGCAGACCGCGTGAGACGACGCTTCATCCAGTCCCAAACATGCTTAATGGGGAACAGATCCGGAGATCTTGCTGGCCAGGGTAGTTGACTTACACCTTCTAGAGCACGTTGGGTGGCACGGGATCCATGCGGACGTGCATTGTCCTGTTGGAACAGCAAGTTCCCTTGCCGGTCTAGGAATGGTAGAACGATGGGTTCGATGACGGTTTGGACGTACCGTGCACTATTCAGTGTCCCCTCGACGATCACCAGTGGTGTACGGCCAGTGTAGGAGATCGCTCCCCACACCATGATGCCGGGTGTTGGCCCTGTGTGCCTCGGTCGTATGCAGTCCTGATTGTGGCGCTCACCTGCACGGCGCCAAACACGCATACGACCATCATTGGCACCAAGGCAGAAGCGACTCTCATCGCTGAAGACGACACGTCTCCATTCGTCCCTCCATTCACGCCTGTCGCGACACCACTGGAGGCGGGCTGCACGATGTTGGGGCGTGAGCGGAAGACGGCCTAACGGTGTGCGGGACCGTAGCCCAGCTTCATGGAGACGGTTGCGAATGGTCCTCGCCGATACCCCAGGAGCAACAGTGTCCCTAATTTGCTGGGAAGTGGCGGTGCTGTCCCCTACGGCACTGCGTAGGATCCTACGGTCTTGGCGTGCATCCGTGCGTCGCTGCGGTCCGGTCCCAGGTCGACGGGCACGTGCACCTTCCGCCGACCACTGGCGACAACATCGATGTACTGTGGAGACCTCACGCCCCACGTGTTGAGCAATTCGGCGGTACGTCCACCCGGCCTCCCGCATGCCCACTATACGCCCTCGCTCAAAGTCCGTCAACTGCACATACGGTTCACGTCCACGCTGTCGCGGCATGCTACCAGTGTTAAAGACTGCGATGGAGCTCCGTATGCCACGGAAAACTGGCTGACACTGACGGCGGCGGTGCACAAATGCTGTGCCGTGCGTGTGATCATTGCTTGTACAGCCCTCTCGCAGTGTCCGGAGCAAGTATGGTGGGTCTGACACACCGGTGTCAATGTGTTCTTTTTTCCATTTCCAGGAGTGTATATCGAGATGCGGTTTACGCCAAGTTATAACGGACAATACAGCGAATTTTCTGCCGGACGCAAGTAAGTTTCATCGCTTACAGTCGCCGAATTTCGATTACGCCTTTGTTTTCTAATGTAACTGTATACTTTTTCTCTAACATTTGAAAAAGCTCCTAAGAGAACTTCAATAACATAACATTTAAGGGACTTGATCAAGTAGCAACAAGATAACACGGCCGCAAACCTCTGTCCCTCCATCAAGAGTTGAGGCTACACGAACAGCTGCCCTATTATACCAAATGTAAGTACGTGTACGTGTATGTAAACCAGGTACAGTCCGTGTGTCATCACGGCTGTCATACCATGTTCTCAAAATGTTGACCTTGAGCATTGCTACAGACTGTAAAGTGATTCTGATTCTGAAGAAACAATACGGCACGTTTTTTATCTGGAATTAACGGCAGCACAGGCCCAGTTATAAGGTATTGCCTGCCTAAGGGAGTCGTCGCTGTTTCCTAATAGAGCTCTCGTTTTAATCTTCGGCACAGATAAAAGTATATAAGTGTTAAGTTTGTTGAGTGTGCAGAGCATTTAGCGTTCTCTACATCTACATCTACATCCATACTCCGCAAGCCACCTGACGGTGTGTGGCGGAGGGTACCTTGAGTACCTCTATCGGTTCTCCCTTCTATTCCAGTCTCGTATTGTTCGTGGAACGAAGGATTGTCGGTATGCCTCTGTGTGGGCTCTAATCTCTCTGATTTTATCCTCATGGTCTCTTCGCGAGATGTACGTAGGAGGGAGCAATATACTGCTTGACTGCTCTGTGAAGGTATGTTCTCGAAACTTCAACAAAAGCCCGTACCGAGCTACTGAGCGTCTCTCCTGCAGAGTCTTCCACTGGAGTTTATCTATCATCTCCGTAAAGCTTTCGCGATTACTAAATGATCCTGTAACGAAGCGCGCTGCTCTCCGTTGGATCTTCTCTATCTCTTCTATCAACCCTATCTGGTACGGATCCCACACTGCTGAGCAGTATTCAAGCAGTGGGCGAACAAGCGTACTGTAAACTACTTCCTTCGTTTTCGGGTTGCATTTCCTTAGGATTCTTCCAATGAATCGCAGTCTGGCATCTGCTTTACCGACGATCAACTTCATATGATCATTCCATTTTAAATCACTCCTAATGCGTACTCCCAGATAATTTCTGGAATTAACTGCTTCCAGTTGCTGATCTGCTATATTGTAACTAAATGATAAGGGATCTTTCTTTCTATGTATTCGCAGCGTTTCCTGAACGACCGTTCTATTACTCTCTGGATGTTCTTTTAAGAGAGTCTGTCAGTACCTGTGCATAATGGGAGGGATATCCGTCAACTTGGCACCATAATGATTGCCCCATGTCCAGTGGGAAGTCTTCCAACAGCTGTGCAACAGCCTATCATAGAAGCACGAGCAATACAACAGCGACCAGTGATGCTGGACTCAACAGACATACAAAACGCCGATAGCAATTTGCGAACGTCAGGAAGTTTCCAATATTGTCCTCTATAACTTCGCGAAAACCGCACCTTGATATATTTGTTCATGCTGGATATACACATTTCAAAAAAAGTTTTGCATCACCTCGGTTTCGAGAGTTCCGCAACCTGTAGAGAAAATTGGAATAGAGATCAACATAAACATCATTGCCGGCCTTTTTGTTGCTCATATTGTACCACCATACAGCGAGACCTTCAGATATGGTGGTCCAGATTGCTGTACACTCCGGTACCTCTAATACCCAATAATACGTCCTCTCGCGTTTATACATGCCTATATTCGTCGTGGTATACTATCCACAAGTTCATCAAGGCACTGTTGGTCCATATTCTCCCACTTCTCAACGGCGATTCGGCGTAGATCCCTCAGAGTGGTTCGTGGGTCACGTCGTCGATAAAGAGTCCTTTTCAATCCATTCCAGGTATGTTCGATAGGGATCCTGTCTGAAGAACACGCTGGCCACTCTAGTCGAGCGATGTCGTTATCCTGAAGGGAGTCATTAACAAGATGTGCACGATGGGAGCGTGAATTGTCGTCCATGAAGACGAATGCTTCGCCAATATGCTGCCGATATTGTTGCGCTATCGATCGAAGGATGACATTCACGTATCGTACAGCCGTTACGACGCCTTCCACGACCACCAGCGGCGTACGTCGGCCCCACAAAATGCCACCCCAAAACAGCAGGGAACCTCCACCTTGCTGCACACGATGGACAGTGAGTCTAAGGCGCTCAGCCTGACCGGGTTGCCTCCAAACACGTCCCCGACGATTGTCTGGTTGAAGGCATATGCGACACTCATCGATGAAAAGAACGTGATGCCAATCCTGAGCGGTCCATTCGGCATGTTGTTGGCCCATGTGTACCGCGCTGCATAGTGTGGTGGTTGCAAAGGTGAACCTCGCCTTGGACGTCGGAGTGAAGTTGTGCATCATGCAGCCTATTGCGCACAGTTTGAGTCGTAACAAGACGTCCTGTGGCTGCACGAAAAGCATTATTCAACATGGTGGCGTTGCTGTCAGGGTTTCTCCGAGCCATAATCCGTAGGTAGCGGTCATCCACTGCAGCATTAGTCCTTGGGCCTGAGTGAGGCATGTCATCGACAGTTTCTGTCTCTCTGTGTCTCCTCTATGTCCGAAAAACATCGCTTTGGTTCACTCGAAGACGTCTGGACACTTCCCTTGTTGAGAGCCCTTTCTGGCATAAAGTAACAATGAGGACGCGATCGAACCGCGGAACTGACCGTCTAGGCATGGTTGCACTACAGACAACGCGAACCGTGTACCTCCTTCCTGGTGCAATGACTGGAATTGATCGGCTGTCGGACCCCTTCCGTCTAATAGGCGATGCTCATGCATGGTTGTTTACATGTTTGGGTGGTTTTAGTGACATCTCTGATCACTCAAAGAAACTATGTCTGTGATACAATATCCAGAGTCAACGTCTATTTTTAGGATTTCCCGGAACAGGGGTGATGCAAAACATTTTGGGTGGCCTGTCTTAGTTACCTCACCCTGTATAGACACTAGATACACGAGTGAGAGACATATCGTCAGACAGTGTCACAAAGGCAACTGAATATTTTGTTCTACCTAACGAAGGTAAGAGTTCAATGTGGCGTCGACAGCGCGGTCATTAGAGACGGAGCACAAACTCTGAATATGAAAGGATGGGTAAGGAAACTGGTTGCGTCCTTTTCGTAGGAATCACCCCAGTATTTACCAGAAGCGATATAGGGCAATCACAGGAAACTAAACATAGATGGTCAGACGGAGTTCTGAACCGTCGTCCTACCAAATGCAAGTACAGTGTGCCAACCAGAGCGCCACGTCACTCGGTTTTATTCCTAACTTGGCGGCAGCATGGATGACCTTATGGTTCTGTAACGATCATGCTTTTGAGTTACCATCGTTAATTTACCTGAACGAGTTTGTGAGCTCTCGACTAATAAATTATCGTAATTTTCTTTTTTCAACTTTCCTGTGCTGACGCAATTACGTCAGTGCAGTCGTATGGTAAGTTGAGATTAAGATCGAAATTGCCTCAGGCTGCAATTGAATGATCTTCAGATATTTCATAGCAGCGTCTATAGCGAGGTCGATCGTGTTACAATAAAAAATCTGAAGATCGTTTGACTGCAGTCTGAGGAAAATTCATTATCACTCTTAATTTTCGGCGATCGTTCTGATTAGTTAGTAGCATAACTCACACCCATTGGTCATACTTGCTTCTTAGAATGACTGCGGGCTCTTAACTAGAACAACCACAATTATAGCCATTAGCACAAATACGTATTAACTATTAGACTATTATCGAATAGTAATAGTTCAAGTCACGTTTGACGACACTTTGGCATTTATTGTAGAATAGCTGTCTGTACGATTTCTAGCTTTTACACACATTCTGTTGAAATCACAATTCTACTTCTCATACATCTAAGTCCATAATTAGAAATAATTATTTCAATTATTTGCAGTAATCAGTATAAGATATAATCAACATAAATCATTCGTGATATTTTGTCTGTTCCCTGCTAACTGTTAACGCTTTCACGTCTTCAGTGTGACCATACACCTTGCATTCACACTTCAACATCAGAATCGGCAGACTACTCATCGTTGACCCGTACGGTGCCAGTCGTCCACAGTCCACCTTAACTATCAGACATCAGAAACAAAGCGAGTACGAGTCTAATGTTGGGGGTTGCATGCCTCAGGGATCAAGGCGACATGTTACGTCTGTGCTATTATCTTCATGCTTCCCACATTCACCCTTACTGAATTGTGCAGAGAAGTAAGGCAAGTCGCGACTCTAAACGGAATTTGAGCGCACGAACTCGCTGTTGTAATGTGGCGCAGAAAGGGTGAAATGACCGACTGTTGCAATCAGATATGCTCTATCGAAGCTGTATTTTGTCAGGCTGTGGAGGGTGCAAGACAAAAATTAAGTGATGCAGTTTGTACAAACAGTATTTGTGCTCCATTACAGAAAAAGTAATTTCTGAAAAAAGTTCGATAGTGTAGCGCTCAGACGAAAAACGTAGAAAGCTAGTCCACTGCTTACAAAATGGTTGTATCATTGTTCATTCCACCTCCACCGTGAGAAAACGTATGTGCTCTGTCTAACGAATATAGGTTACACAGCAGTGTCACTGTTTTGTCCCAGCGACAAAAAGATCGTGTTATTTGTGTATTCATTTACTCATGGTAACTAGTGATTATGTGCTAATAAGGAGTTGTGCAGATGATCATTCAATTCTGTAGCTTTTTGGAAGACTGAAGACTACTGTAAATTTATTTTAATAATTAATCACAATTTAGAGCACACGCTTTATTCTCGTGTCCCGTTTCCTCGTACTCTCGTCGCACACTCGGTAACAAGTCGAAAGTGTGTGTATGTCACGGTAATTGTTGGACGTAAATATTAAATATTAAAATAAATTTACAGCAGTCTTCGGAAGAGTTTTATGCACATTACATACACATTCACACAGATTTGTATGTTTACATATCACACACACGCGCGCGTGCATGCAGGCTCGCACGCACAAATACACACACCAGGTTTAGAAAAATCTCACGTAAGTCCATCAGACAGTTTCAACAGAAACTCAAACGGACAAAAAATTAGCAAATGGGAAGTAGGTCTACTGTCAGAGAATGAAGTCAGCATCAGACCAAGGGCACAGTGGGCTAAAGAAAGAATAAGAGCTGCTTGTAAACTCCGATGATTGCAACATAATTGCTTTGTAGGGTCCGACAACGTCCAATCACACATAATAATATACTGCACAGCAGAATTGATGATGATGATTGGTTTGTGGGGCGCTCAACTGCGCGGTTATCAGCGCCCGTACAAATGCCCAACCTTTGCGCAGTCCAATCTCGCCACTTTCATGAATGATGATGAAGTAATGAGGACAACACAACACCCATTCATCTCGAGGCAGGTGAAAATCCCTGACCCCGCTGGGGTCCCATGCTCGGGAAGCGAAAACGCGACCGCGAGACCACGAGCTGCGAACTACACAACAGAATTAAAGAATCACTTTTTCTAAGCATCGTAATACACATCCACTGTGACGTATAGGTTTGGAATTTTGCTCAATGGTGTCATAACCTTCCTCTGTAAGGGTGCAAAAGCCTGGCGCCCAGTGACGTCACCCTCAAGTTCACCGCCCTCGAAACAGCAAGGTGTGGACATCTGCGAAAAATAGACCCCAGCTCAAAAGTTCATGTGACCTATCACGTGGGTTAATGATGTCACATTGTCACCTAATTTCACCACAACTCTGCCCAGTGTCACTGCGGACGCGTCACACGATCTGACGGTCGTCATGTCTCCTCACCCCTTCTTTTGACGCCCCTGTAATGGAGGTTAGAACCGTGACACCTAGAGTTGAAACCACGCGGCTTTCTTATGAGCGGCCGAAGGCAACATTCTAGGCACATCGCCCAGAATCGGCACGAAAAGACCGCAGTGTATGGCATAAAGGGCGTCAATGAAACCACCTCTTTCCCTGGGGCGTTGATTCCCATGCATTTCGCTGTCGAAAACGACGGTTCGCTGTGCAATGAGCAATAGGAAGAAGTTTTTCGAGACCTTTTACATTGCTGGCACCCTCTGGAGTTTCAGCCCAAGGATATTGTGGGGCTCCATTCCTATCGAACGTGTTCGCACCCATCTGGAGCAGAGCGCAATTGCAATTTTTGTTCTCACGTACAGTTTGGAAACCATAGGAACTGTTCAAAACCATTTGACGGCATTTGAAGGTGAGCCGAAGGAGCTAATAGTGATTATGCTTCTTCAGCGCTCCTATTTTGTATCCTCAAATGGCTCTAATTACTATCGGACTTAACATCTGAGGTCATCAGTCCCCTAGACTTAGAGTTACTTAAACCTAATTAACCTAAGGACATCACACACATCCGTGCCCGAGGCAGGATTCGAACCTGCGACCGTAGCAGCAGCGCGGTTCCGGACTGAAGCGCCTAGAACCGCTCGGCCACAGCAGCCGGCTTGTATCCTCCTGTGGAGTGTTCATAGGGTATACAATATTGACACACTGCGTGAATAAAATGGCAAAAAGTCCCTCTAAGACCTCAAAACCCTCGGTGGCACCTGCCTAATTTTATTGAGAATTTTAATAATGCACTTCTTCAGACAGAATACGTGACGTCGTCCTCGGGGCTTGCAGACCGGCAATCCTTCTCACAGTCTCCGATCCCACACGGCCTATTATCAGGCGTGAGAGTAGCAGTGTAGTGACGAAAGAGCAGCGGTGTAGCTTGCCCGATAGCGTCTGGGACTATGGTCGCGGGGTCTGTCTGTACAGGTGCATTTCACGAAAAAGTTAAGAATCATTGTAACGGTACTCACAGGTATTGTCCATTATGCAGTCTCTCTCATTCGATTTTGAGGAAGCAATTTCGTAAAAAAAAATTGATTTTTTTCATCTTAGTCTTATATCACAGTTTGATAATGAACTGGATTTCTTTTCCCTATTGCTCATAGTTATTGTGATGTTTCGAAATTAAACGAAACACGGCATATATTTTGAAAAGTTTGCAGTAAAATGTAGTTGCTTCCAAGTTTGTGGCTGGAGTATTTTAGGCCATATAATTCTGTGTATTAAATGTAGCTAACATAGCAAAATTGTTTTTAAAGCTCAAAGAGAGCATTTCCTCGTTCCATTGTCAAGTAAAAAACTGACATATTTGGAAGTTGTCCATGTCGAGACTGGCAGTGACATACCACACACGAGGCTATTAGAGCCTACTGTGTCTTATTACTTGTCATATCGCTCCTGTGGGAACACTAGTGTCGCTAGGGTAACCTTCGCATTGCATGACCTTTATTGCAACATTTAGTACTGAGTGTCATATCATATCAATAAGAACTGTACCTTCCTGCCACAGCATCCCACTGCATAAGGATATTCACTCATTGTCCACTACCTAAAGTCGCTTGTCGTCTCCTGGGCCACATCCATTGACCTCCTTTGTGGAACCAACCAGTAATAAAGAATATAGGTTTCGGGTAAACTTTCTGTACTCTGCACTCATAACACTACTAGAGATCCCATCCTACAGCTTCATGCGCACGCCATTTTGTAGTCTGAAGTGGTCATCCTCCAACGCTTCGGTTCTGCGCTGCTGTAACGTAGAAAAAGTCGAATTTTCATTTGTAGCTAAAATTTGCCTATCTGCCCAGTCGACATCGCTTTTCACAGTGCGAATGCTGATTTTTAAAGGCGTTTCATTCTTCAGTATTTGGTCAGTTAGTGAAGAAACTGTAATTGTATAAAGTTTGTGGTAGCCAGATTTTGTGTGATTGCCCTACATTAAAATAATACCTCTCCTGAGCGTCCCACGGAGTGGCAACATGTACCAAATTGTTGTTGATACATTAGTGAATAGCAGATCTTAAATTCTTTCTACGTTTTGGTATATTTGACCTAATAGGTTGAGTTCCGGCACTGTGTTTCAGACTCTTCCTCCCATTGCACACTAATGCGAAACCAGGCACTGGATCCATATTTGAGAGGACCATGGTTCAGGGCATAGGTCCTGATCCAGGCATCCAAGTATGGGTTTTCCAGGCTTTCATAAAGAATTAAATATTCGTACAAATGCTGCCGCGTGGAGTAGCCGCACTATCTGAGGCGCCCTGCCACAGACCACGCGGCTCCTCCTGTAGGAGGTTCGAGTCCTCCCTGGGGCATGGGTATGTGTGTTGTCCTTAGAGTAAGTTAGTTTAAGTTAGATTAAGTAGTGTGTAAGTCTGTGGACCTATGACCTCAGCGGTTTTATCCCATAGGAACTTAAAAAAATACAAAAATACAAGTGCTGGAATGTATAAGACATTCAGTATTCTCGTTGCGTAGGATTAGAATAAAATTTCAGGCTTGCGCTGATAACATCCATTTTCTTTGTCAGGGACAAATGATTATCACCATACTGTCAGAGACAGTTACACAGTTTGATCTCTATGGCCCAGTTGATCGAAGAGACTCAGTAATTTTCACGCCTAAGATCAGATTTTTGTTTCATCAAACATAATTTTTCATTTATTCTTGACTGTGTGTTCTAAAACAGCTGATATGTCTACATTACGATTTTAACATTCCGTCTTCATTCTGCACAACGCTCGGAAACTGTACAGATTGATTGATCGATATAGTTACTCCTCAGTGGTAAAACCGCTCGTAAAAATAAGGATCTGTCAGGTGGAGACTGTACTGGACAGGATGCAAAACTCTCTTACCTTCTTGACCGAAACTCTCTCTGTCCGATCAAGTCTCGAAAGGCCCAATGGTACCGACCGACCGTTATGTCATCCTAAGCCGATAGTCTTCACTAGTTGCGGATATAGAGAGGCATGTGGTCATCACACCGCGCTCCCGGCTGTTTCAGTTTTCGTGACTGGAGCCACTATTTCTCAGTCAGGTAACTCCTCAATTGGTCACACGAGAGCTGAGTGGAACCCGCTCACCAACAGTGCTCGGGAGACCCATCCAAGTGGTAGCCAAGTACGACAGCACTTAACTTTGGTGATCTGAGGGAAAGCAGTGTTACCACTGCAGCAAAGCTTTGGCTCTCTTACCTTCTTGGGTGGTCGCAAAATAGGCCTTCCCAGAACTCTAACCATTTCGCTACCTGTAACCTTGGGACGCTATCTATTTTGCCACTTACAGAACCACAGAAAGAAAGAGGCGAGTTGTTTGGAGGGCCCTGCACCTAATGCCCCAAACTACCTCAGTTGGGGAGAGATCTGGCGACCTTGCTGTCCAAAGTAGGGTTTGGCAAGCACGAAGACTAGAAGTACAAACTCTCACTGTGTGTGGGCTGCCATTATCTTGCTGAAAGGTAAGCCCAGAATGGCTTGCCATGAAGGGTGAAAAAATGGGGCGTACATTGTGGTCGACTTCCCATGTGCTGCAAGGAAGCCGCATATGTCAACCAAATATATTTTGCTGTGAAGCGAAATGGTACCCCAAACCATCATTCGTGGTTGTTGGACTGTATGGTGGGCGACAGCCAAGCTGGTATCCTACTGCTGTCTGGGGAATCTCCAGACATGTCTTTGGGTTGGAATCTCATTGACTGAAGTAGAATTGTCTCCAGTGATAAGTCCCACTTTGAACTAAGCCCCAGTGACCGGCGATGACCAGCCCTGGACAGCAGTCGAATATCAACCTGAGTGTCCTATGTCATATGGCCCTACAACCAGATGTGATGGTCTGGGGTACCATTCCATTTCGTAGCAGGATATCTTCCGTTAACATCTGCGGCATACTTACAGCCCAGCAGCACACTGACGACGTTATACACTCTGTCCTGTCACCCTTCATGGCAAGCCATCAGCAAGGTAATGACTGCCCACACATAGTGAGAGCTTCTACTGCTTGCCTTCGTGCTTTCCAAACCCTACTTCAGTCAATAAGGTTGTCGGATGTCTCCCCAATTGAGGAAGTTTGGACAATTATAGGCAGGGGCCTCAGACCAACTCAGTATTTGAAGATCTAATGCACCAGTTGGACTGAATTTGGCACGATATTCCTCAGGAGAAGAGATAATAACTCTATCAGTCAGTGTAAGCCAAGAAAGTGCTTGTCTTGCATAATGGCCAGAGGTGGACCAATTAATTATTCACTTGCTCAATTTGTGAAGCCCTTTATCTTGAATAAATAATCCAATTTTTCAGAAACTTTAATCATCTGATTGTCCATACACATCCATCACATCCATCGATATGCATCCTATTCGGATAATTCCTTCATAGCGCATGCTTTTCTTTGTTTTTGTGTCTTTTATTTTCATTTACGTTGCTATACAGAGCTACAACTGCTTCTGACATTAAGTATGAGGATCTGTCTCTCTTTCCCTTTGTCTCTCTCTATCTCTCTCAGAGCATCAGAATCTGCCCCTCATCGCTCGTCTGGTGGACACTAAGCGCAGGTGCTGTTTTTCCATAATCTTCTTATGGTTGTATTTGATAACTTCTGGTTTGTGTTGCCGTCTCAGTTCTCTTCTCAGATGTCTTGTGTCTCCTTCAACGCTTTTAGATGGCCCATGATAGACCAGTCTTCACTGCTCCTCAGTGCGGACGTCGTTGGGAGCGGCTGAACGACCTGGCAGCAACGCAGTCGAAATCGACGACTCTCTGCAGCGCGTCTCGGCAAGGAGAGACACTTTATCGATGGCCACAGACAGTGAGGGGACGAGGGCGCCAGGTCACTTGTGGCAACTGCTAATGCCAGTGCGTCGCTAGGCGGAACAGCCATTATACGGCGACTCGGCGGACAGCCGTCGAAGCGCTTGCACTCCTGTCTCCTGCCGTTATGGTGTTGTCATCTGTGCGGCGCTGATTTTTCTCCAGAGAAGGATCCGCTGTCCCTCTTGTGTGCCGTCTCGAGCACGCTTTATGGCGCGCAGGGCCCGTCCTGCCTCTTACTGAGGCTGGCTGGCGTCTGCTTGGTGTTGTTTACCCCCTCTTCTGTTTGTATAGTTCGCCACGCTGACGAGCTAACGCGGCCCTAAAACTCTCACAGTCACAATAACTAGCAACCGGCGCACTGCCACAGTTTTTGAACTTGGGTATGTGCTTCATCGGTAGCGGATGGTTGGCGCTCGCGTGGTTGCCCACACACTGAAGGCATGCTTCTGGGAAAGAGCAGTAGTGTGCCACTTGTCACACCCCTGGCAGGGAAAGCACTTAGGCGATCCTCTCCTTTGGAGAAGCCGCCCGACATTGAATGTGGCATTGGCCACACTGTTCAGTTGAAACAGCTTCCATATGTCCGAGTTGACAGCGATCTCCAGGTTCAGTGGAGACATCTGGAGGCCATTACCACACTACACAGTACAAATCCAGGTCCGCCAGGTGTACAATGTCGTCAGTGTACTGCTTGAAGACTTCCTTGATGAGCATCTCCAAAATCGTGACATGTGTGTAGAAGGCCAGTGCTGCCTCCTAGCTCTTCACCTTCCGGAAGTCTTTACAGTTAGAGGATAGTACTCGCACCGTGTACAGCCCTGCAGCATTGACGGTGTAACTCGCTGTCGTGCACTGGTTGAGACGTTCCAGGAAACGTCTACAATCGCCTTTCACTTGTACCACGATGGGAGGTAGCTTCTGCGCTGAATGCCTGACTCTTGACGCTCGGTGGGAGCTGCCCACATCTATATTTGGCTGCTGCCTGGGTAACAGCTGGTTTGGGCTACCTTCTTCTTGTGCAGCATGATACGTGACCTACTGTCCATGCTGAAGTTGTTATTGCGTCAGAGGAATGAGATTCGTAAAAGCCAGAAAGCGGTTATCAGTTTTCGCTTAGGCATGCTGTTCTTCTTGGCAGTTAGCGCAGAATGAGCCGCACGCTTTGGTTTGAGAGTCTGTCAACCACCCATAGCGCTTGTGTCAGATGTAGATTTGAAGCGAGGATGGGGAGATGTGGGAGGAGTGTTCATCGACCCCACAGACTTCCATCTATGTTCCAGAGGATGGTGATTCGTAAGCGCCAGGAAGTGGTTACCAGTTTTCGTTGTGGGGCGTTGTTCTTGTTGGCATTTGATGCATAACGAGCTACAGGTAGCATCAGATTGAGGAGCCCGCGTGCTAAAGTATTATTCCAATATCTTGATTACTGCTGAAGTAGGCAGGGTATCAGACATCAAAAGAATTAAGAGAAGTGATGCAAGGATCGGTATAGTCCATATCAGTGTGTGACTGAGGTGCTTGGAGATCTTACTTGTGAATCTTTGTAAGAGAGCAACGTTGTGCCTGTGACATATTTTCGGCAAATTTAGAGAACTGGTAAAGGAGGGAGACTGTGATAATTCTGCTACCACCATTGTCCGTGATGTATATGTGTCATGAGAGAATAAAATAGGCATTGTACCAAGTCAAATAGAGCACTCAAAAAATGGTTCAAATGGCTCTGCGCACTATGGGACTTAACATCTGGGGTCATTAGCCCCCTAGACTTAGAACTACTTAATCCTAACTAACCTAAGAACATCACACACATCCATGCCCGAGGCATCATTCGAATCTGCGACAGTAGCAGCAGCGCGGTTCCGGACTGAAGCGCCTAGAACCGCTCGACCACAGCGGTCGGCTAATAGAGCGCTCCATAGGTGTGGTGAAGCTGCGTTTGTGGGACTCTTGTCTCATCATTCATGCGGTTCAGCTTCACTGGACCAGCAGTACCATCAGTAGTTTTCACGTCGGTGAATGCTCACCAAGTAGGGCTCAACAGAAGCGTGGCCCTACCCCTAAAGATAGTAGTTTGCTACGTGGCAACACAGTCGACCTACTGGCCAAATGTGGACCCACAATGAGGCCCATTTCAAAATCTGCCAACTGCTGATAACGCTGTCTCACACGAGTACGTAGCATCTTGTGCCGCTTACAGTGATTACTCAGCATGTCACGGTACTTACGCGCCTTACGGATCCTGATAGGCCTGGTGACAACGATAGACACGAACAACACTAACGCGTTCTAGTGGCTATTCTACCTGTCACAGAAAACTGCAGCACATATCACTGACCGAGCGAGGTGGCGCAGTGGTTAGCACACTGGACTCGCATTCGGGAGGACGACGGTTCAATCCCGTCTCCGGCCATCCTGATTTAGGTTTTCCGTGATTTCCCTAAATCGTTTCAGGCAAATGCTGGGATGGTTCCTTTGAAAGGGCACGGCCGATTTCCTTCCCAATCCTTCCCTAACCCGAGCTTGCGCTCCGTCTCTAATGACCTCGTTGTCGACGGGACGTTAAACACTAACCACCACCACCACCACCACCACCTATCACTGACAAATCTACCGATAGTGTGTACATGTACAACGCTACGTTGTCTTCCAACCATGCCTTCTGGGTGCTTCACTTTCTTTTATCAGACAGTGTAAGTGGAACGTTGACGTTTAGATCTTAACACGAAATGTAAACAAGCAACGTTGTACTGAAGTCTTGAGATACTCCCCATTTGATGTTAGTCATATATCGAGTACACTGTGCTCACTCCATAGATCTACCAAGAGCATGAGATGCGATGGCGTCGAACGGTAATGTGCGTCCAACTGTGGACACGGTTTCGGTGGCACACACGACGGGACGAGGAGAAGGCAGCACCTCCGACGTGTCACGTGGCTTACGGGAATGTGACACCCCTCGTTCCAAAATGCCAAGAGCGTCGTGAGAGTGCCCTTTGTTTTTAGGGGTGCGAAACATGGAAAACGGTGTAGCGGACTGCCGTCCGGCGGAATTCGCTTCGTTGACGGCCCCATCTGACCCCACAACCGAGCCACATGACCTGGGAATGTGGACGTGGGCATTAAGCAGAAAAGTCTCAACCCTAGAACATTGTAGCGAAATGGAAGTCCTGCAGAGAAACGACATTTGTTTTGGAGAGTGGAAATTGTCCATCAATATAAAGATCGACAGAAAGACCCGTTATTGTATGATTATACGATTGCAGACCAGTCAGCTACTTCCATAAAATATCTAGGAGCTATCACAGTTTGTTATATACCCTAAAGATCCGCGATGTACACACTTAAAAAAAAGTTTTCCGTCACCCTGGTTCCCAGAACTCCTGAAGATGGACGTTGACTGTGGATATTATATCACAGATACAGTCCCGTTGACTGTTCAGAGATGTCACTAAACCCGCCCAAAGATGTCAGCAACCATGCAGGAGCAGCGCCTATTAGACGAAGGGGGTCCGGCAGCCGATCAGTTCCAATCATTCTACCAGGAAGGAGTTACACGGCTCGTGTTGTGCCAGGAAGGGCTCAACAAGGGAAGTGTTCAGGCGTCTCGGAGTGAACCAAAGAGATGTTGTTCGGACATGGAAGAGATACAGAGAGACATTAACTGTCGATGACATGCCTCGCTCAGTTCGCCCGAGGGCTACTATTGCAGTGGATGACCTCTACCTATAGATTATGGCTCGGAGGAACCCTGACAGGAACGCCACCATGTTGAATAATGCTTTTCGTGCAGCCACAGGACGTCGCGTTACGACTCAAACTGTGCGCAATAGGCTGTATGATGCGCAACTTCACTCCCGACGTCCATGGCGAGGTCCATTTTTGCAACCACGACACTGTGCAGAGCGGTACAGATGGGCCCAACAACATGCCGAATGGACCGCTCAGGATTGGCATCACGTTCTCTTCACCGATGAGTGTCGCATATGCCTTCAACCAGATAATCGTCGAAGACGTGTTTCGAACAACCAAGTCAGGCTGAACGCCTTAGACACACTGTCCAGTAAGTGCAGCGAGGTGGAGGTTCCCTGCTGTTTTGGGGTGGCATTATGGGGGCCGATGTGCGCCACTGGTGGTCATGGAAGGCGCCATAACGGCTGTACGATATTTGAATGTCATCCTCCGACCGATAGTGTAACCATATCGGCAGCGTACGGGCGACGCATACGTCTTCATGGACGACAATTCGCGCCCCCATTGCGCACATCTTGTGAATGACTTCCTTCAGGAAAACGACATCGCTCGACTAGAGTGGCTAGCATGTTCTCCAGACATGAACGCTGTCGAAAATGCCCGGGATGGATTGAAAAGTGCTGTTTAAGGACGACGTGACCCACCAACCACTCTGATGGATCTACGCCGAATCACCGTTGAGGAGTGAGACAACGTGGACCAACAATGCCTTGATGAACTTGTGGATAGTATGCCTCGACGAATCTGCATCAGTGCAAGAGAACATGCTACCTGGTATTAGAGGTACAGGAGTGTACAGCAACTGAAGGTTTCGCTGTATGGTTCCACAACATGCAATGTGTGGTATTCATGAGCAATAAAAAAGGCGGAAATGATGTTTATGCTGATCTCTGTTTAATTTTCTGTACAGGTTCCGGAACTCTCGGATCCTAGATGATGCAAAACGCCTTTTTATGTGTGTATATAACATCCGATCCCAGTTGCCCAGACACACACACAAACACACACACACACACACACACGTACTCAAAGAATAGTGCCTAGAATCACCGTAGAGATACATAAATCGCATCTCAATACCATGTTCTTTAGTCAGGAAGATGCGTATGAGGGCGTCTTTTTATAAGATCAGTGAGACATTTACCTAAATAGAAAAGTCTCTAAACAAAACACACGCAGGCTGCTTGCCATAAGATGCAAGTGTGATTAATAATCTCTGATTGTGACCAAAAGAATCGAGTTTGTGTAAAAATAAAAATTGTCTCTATAATTATTTATCAAAACTGCGTTACATATCGAGTACAAACCACGTGTGACACTATTGTCGTATCTTATTTGTTTTATAGCAACAACAAAATACGCATGGATCACATATTGATACCACTACTGAAAAAATCGTGTTACATGATTGATTAGTTGTGGTTGGCCCATGAACCGGCTGCTGACGCTGGACTCATATGATGTGGTTTTCTACAACAAGAAAGCAACTCCTGGAGACGGTAGCGAACTGCAGAGAATCGAAGATTCATACAAGGACCTGTATTCAAGTACTGCACATAAAGATGCCAAGAAATCCATAATGTACTATTCCAATATTGTTGACAAATCACTGGAAACAGTAATTACCGTAAAATGCCTGGAAGCAACCATTCGGAGCGACCAAAAATGGAATTACTACATAAAGCAAATAGGCGGAACAGCGTGCGCAGGACACAGATTTACTGGAGATATCTTAAGGAAATGTAATCCATTTATAAAACAAGTGAGTAACAAAACATTGGCCGAATTATTTTTTCCTTTTTAGTATTGCTCGTTAGCTTTGGACCGTTAACAGATCACTTTAATAGAAGAGACAGATGAGGTCCAATGACGAGCAGCAGGCACGTGATCGTTTAGTTGATGTGAGAACATTATGGAGATGCTAAACAATCTCCTGTGGTACAGAAGAGTTGAAGTTCCCTTAAGGATTTGTTACTCAGGCGACATCCAATGAGTACATGAATAATTTAGTGTGAACGAAATAGAAAGGATACGTAGTGGCAAAGGGGTATGAAGGAAATAATGGCTTCCAGCCACACAGGGGAATGCGGCAATGCAATGGAGAGAGTTGAAAATTTGTGATGGAGTGGGTCTCGAGCACGAATGCTGCACTTCTCTATGGTTGTAATAAATGTCTCTGCCATCCGGAGAGGCTTTCTGTCAGACCAAGTTCCTACTTTTCCAATCGCAGCACCGCAACAGCCCCACTAACACTAACACCCTACGCACAAATTTCTGATTCCCGTAGCAGTTTGGTTGTTGGAAGTGCATCTGCACTGAAACTTTCTCGTCACGTAGCTGTCGCACCTATGAATTATACATACGAGTGATGTCTGTTTTGTCAGACACATCCGACAGAACAGACACCACTCATATCTATAATCCAACGACCAGTCCACGTTCTTAATCACTGAATTCTCCTGACCAACCCATTTTGCTGCCTCTCTACTGACAATACATTACTCCTCACCTCCTTTTATACTGGCGGATCCGCCTCTCATGACATTTAGCGGTTAATTCCACATTACATAGGGTTGTCCGGATACTTCTGATCAGATATTGTATCTATGAAGATGTTGCATACTGTTGTGTCTTTCTAGAAAAGTGAACGAACGTTACCTCACTTAGTACTTCTTCCTAAAACTAACAAGTACCTACATTTGCTTGATTGCAGGTCATATCGTGGATAATCTTCACCGGCGGAATTTCGTACATCAAGATGGCGATAGCGTCCATTTTCCGGTCAGAAGGAGGCCGCAGTTTGTTCTGGTGTGGCGCCGTGCAGCAACTCGGCTCTGCCACAGCCTCCGTGGTCACTTTCAGCGTTGTGAACTACGCTGACATCTTCCACTCATACACGCCATGCTGAACTGCTGTGTGGGCAGTGTCTTGCCCAGTGAATAAACGTGTCACAATGCTGTGAAACTTCAAATAATGGTTAAAGCTAGAAATAAATCTCCATACTATATATATTCTGACATTTAAAATACATAATATGCAGAGTGTTGTAAAAGACTCAATTTTACTCCATAAAATTCGTTGGGGAAAGAAAACGAACAAGAAGTAGCGCACAGTGTGACTTAAAAGCTTGTGGATATGAAACGCTTTCGCATGCCTAGCCTCCTAAATGCTGTCAGCTCCACATATTGGAATGTCTGCAGCTTATCTGTTTCACTAGTATTGACCAAGTTTGTTTTGTTTGTTTTCCGTAGTTCAGCTTTATAACATATCCCAATAACGTACAACTAATTAAGGATATTTAACATAATGTATATTTTAATACGAATGGATGCTGATCATTTACAGATGAGACTGTATGATGGTAAAAACACTCAGTTTACAAACAGAAGTAATTATGTATTTGTTTTACACTGCATAAAGCACAAGCTGTGAAATGGAAAAGAAGTAAGAGAAGGAGTAAAGAAGAAACATTTTTACTTCCTATGAAATTTAGTTTTACTTCCTATTAAAGATTATATATCTGGGTAAGTTGTCGAAGATTTTACGTGCATTGCTGTTCACTTGCTCCTGAATTAGTCAGCTCTAAGTACCAGTACTGACAGTCGTTTTATCACCAGGTACTGAAAGTATGGACATCATACACAAAATAAGGCTTTGCTTACTACAAAATTCATGAAAGATATATTGTGTTATAAAAATGTTTATCTTCTTCAACTTTTGTCTACAACTTGATTTTGTGTGAAAAATGAAAACTTTCTTTCTTAAATACGAAGGAATTTAATTTAAATGTCATTAATGAATGAAAATATGCATGAAGGAATTTAATTTAAATGTCATTAATGAATGAAAATATGCAAAATATATTAACACACTGATCCCTTTCTCTCTGGTATTTTCAATGACATTATCTCATTTGTTTTATTTGCCTTTTAATTTTTTTATCAGTTTAATTCTAAATGATAAGTATTCCCAAAAACTTTGAAGATTCCTTCCCAGTGTGCTGAACTTGTAATTGCTTTAGTACTTCACTCAGTATTAATTACGTTTTTTTAATTAGCATAGATACAAACTGCAGACAACCAAGGAATAAGTTTCTTAAAGGTACTATGTCCAATTTCTTGTATTGCTGCATATCAAATGCCATTGCTTGCAAAACTTGTGTAATGCACCAAACTATATTTTTTTTCTTTTTGTAGATTAAATGATTAAATGGAAAGTTATCTCTATAAATGTGGAATGTAACAGGAAAATTGTGGCTATCTGTTCGCGATTTCCCACAGTCATAAAGTCTCTCTGTCTTCATTTTTTGTAGTATGCAATACAAATGTCCACACTCTTTTCATAAAATACAGCATGAGCCACATCTTATTTCCTACAGTCCCAGTTGTTGAGATGTACACAGGTGTATTCCTTGGCCAGATTATGAAAAATAAAGGATGGTACATTTTCTTTCTTATTAGTGGTGAATGTGTAGATAGAGTTGTCTGTTGAACAACCACTGCAGAACACAAATTATGATTGACTGTTCATATTATCACAGACGAGGTAGGATACTGTTCTGAAAATACATAAGAGTCTTTAAAAAGAAAAAAAGGAAGAATATTGTTCTGTAAGTAATCAAATGTGTTAGTAATTAATTAATTAATTAAATCTGTCCAAAGGTTTGAACTACAGCATCTCTTAATATTTCCACACATAATTGTCTTACTTTCAAGGAAATGAATGAGAGATTAACTTATGACCAAATTTTTATGAAATTTACTTTGCCACTTACCTTTATCAATTAAATCATTCGACGTTATTTCTCCTACATTTAATAAATGATATAACTCATATCTACTGCTTTTGAATTATTTACATTCATTCTATTCAAGTGTGTGTGGTAATACATCCCATCCCCACTGTCGATCTCTGCCTGAGGTTATTGCCCACGACCCATTACTTCGACTGACAGTGCCTGTATCTAGCTGGAATAAGCGAATATGATACTATCGCCAGATTAATGACATTGAAGGATTGCTCCAGAAGAGTAACTGCCAGCATTAATCAAAACAGAAATGCCCCAGATCTAAGTGCAAAGGCTCGATCCTATTTGCAGTGTTCGATAATGTGACTCTGTATCGATGTCGGAGCTGCAAGATGAGTGGAGTTACCAACGTACAATCTACTGTATGGGATGGTCATAAAAATAATTTACAAACACAAGAATTCTAGTGAGAACAGCATGCACAAGTTAGGAAGAGAAGAACATAAAGAAATCCATCGAGTAGGGACATATCAGGGACACAACTGTGCAAGTGTTTTGTTAGACACGGAGTCTTCTTGCACTCTGTTGTGTTATTTGGTGTAGCAAGAACGACATCAGTGGCCCGCCTACCTGACGTCAGAAGCAGAGGCTCGTCCTTTATGGAAACGGCTGCATGGCGTATCTCCTCAGCAACGCTGTCCGTTTATAAGTGATCTCTTATACCTTCACCAAAACCGTTGACTCTCCTTCGGTGGTTGACTGTAGGGAATCTGTTACCCTAGCCCCTGACAGGTTTCCAGCCAAATTAGCGCCGTAAGCACATTCCTCCCACACGAACGACAGAAGAATTTGAGATTTATATATATATATATATATATATATATATATATATATATATATATATATGTGTGTGTGTGTGTGTGTGTGTGTGTGTGTGGCTGAATCAAATTATTCGTATCACTACGAGTGACATGATTGTGTAATCTTTTATGCTGTCTTATGTGACGTTTTACTTCGCTCCACAGACATTCCACTGTGTTGTCTATACTATTAATTGATAAATAATGAAAAAAATTTCTTTCACAGTATACAGGTTCACTCGGAAGTACTGAATGTGTATCTTGCATGAGAGATAACAGTTTGTTTGGAATGTTTGCACAGAGATAAAAATAGAGGGAGATGGCGCTACGGGCTTATACTGCTCTTGTTTTGAAGTCTGTGCCATCATGCGAGATGCCCCAAAACATTAGCAGACTATTGTTTACATGGAGTTTGTTTATGACTGCTTTTTGTTCGTTACTTCTGTCATGTTCACCACAGAATACCAAAATATCAGAAGTGTAAGGCACATGTTACGACACCGAAACAGAGACCGACAGCAGTGCTCTGGGTGGCCTGGCAGCGAACTTCGAATTGGGGACAATATGGCGCGATTATCTGCACTCCTGTTTTGCGAAATACCAGTATTAGATGATAATATTCTTCATTTGTTTTTTATAGGTGGGTCTGGTAGTCTGGTGGTAAAGGATATATTTTTTTAAAACACAGTATGGACCATTTCGACCGCGTGGCTGTAATCACGAAGAAATTCTGTGCCTCGTTACGACCTTCTTGTGTGTATTGCACTCTATGAATTGCACTGTAAATATGTTCCTCATATTTTACGTAATTTCTACTCTTGTCTGTAATATTAGATGAAATAAATGATTCCATGTGTATTTTTGTTTCATTTGAAACAAAAGCTGGTTTTGTAGCAAGCTGTTCTGTGGACTCATGATAATCTGTTACTGACTCGTAAATAATTGATTTCAGCTATCAGTCGTCCTTTTTCAATTTTATTGGCAGACCTAGATTTCAGCTAGGAACTAGCCATTCTCAATGCGCTATCATTTATGATCAATGCACGTAATGCCTGTTGGTCGGACTTCATCCACAGTTTAATGCACTTTCATTTATGATCTACCCAACCAGCAGGCATTACATGCATTAAACTGTGAATGGAGTCCGACCAACAGGCATTACGTGCATTGACTATAAATGATAGTGCATTGAGAATGGCTAGTTTCTAGCTGAATTCCAGATCTGGCAATAAAATTTAAAAAAGACGACTGATAGCTGAAATCAATTATTTACAAGTCAATATAACAGTCGCTGAGTGCAACAGCCTTCTGAATGGAAGGTAACCTGGATCTGTTACTGGTTACGAATCCGTGTGTGAACAGCTCGATTTCAATGCACTTTAAATATATTGCTCGTATTCTACGTTATTTCTGTTACCATCCGTTTTCCGGACTCTCCCATTTAATGGAGGCAACCGAAATTTTCATTGACCTCAGCTAAAATGTAATGTTAGTAGTACCTGTTAAAAACATTGAAAACATCTGCGTATCTACTGCCCCATTTTAGCATTTGCAAGGAAGAGTGAAGCCTATAAGGCATACTTATCTACAGCTACATCACACTCTATACGCCACTGTGAAATGCCTGGCATTCAGTGGCAAGAAGCAACACCACTCGAAGCAGAATTACACTCTCATTCCGTGGCAAGATGTAATGAAGGTAAATACCAACACTGTCAAAGCCTGCTCACACAGAGTTCTCCATTAAATGCGAGAAAGTACAGGAAACAGATGCAAACAAAAATTTAAGTACTCTGTGACTACGTAGGCTTTCCCGGCGTAGTAAGTCTTGAAATTCTCTTCGGGTTTGCTGCCGGATCCTAAAATCAACTGGACTCGATACTTCGGCGATCCAACTGGTCGCCAACTTCAGAAGAATGCTGCTTCTGCTGATGAATCTCGATGAGACCTGACGCCAGGCTGCAGGTCGACGTCCTATATAGACCACGGTTCAGTACACGGCGCATGCGCCGCCCATCACGGTTGCTGCCCTCCAAGACAGGGAGGTGGCGCCGTCCTTAGTGAAACACTGGCGGCAACGATATATCGCACTCAGGGCCGCACCGAAGAACTTTCAATTTTGATGCGAGATAATACAGGATTCCACGTCTTGCTAAGAGGAAACTCATTGTCTCTGTTGATTAAATTATCCGCCAACCTAATGTCAGTCGCCTCTTTATAGACACTGTTCCAAAAACCGGAAATGTTGGCAACTGCCACAGTTTCATCAAACTTCATACCGTGTCCCTCATTTAAGCAGTGTTCTGCTACTGCCGATTTTTACGACTGTTGTAGCCTCATATGACGGCGATGTTCCACACCAGATGGTACTTTGGGACACAGTGTTCACCGAAAGCCGACGCACACTGATCGGTAAATGCATTCTAAGAGTTGTCATCCACCACACCAACGCAGTGGCGTCCTTAGGACTTTGGTACGCAGAGCATATGCCATTTCCGGCGCGGACAGCTTAACCCAAGAACTTGCGCATTTGATGGCTGTTTTTAAGGAAAATGGATACTCCGAGAAGCAGATTCGTCGGGCTATGGAATTTGGACCATCTCCGGAGGTGCATGAAAAGGAACATAGATCGGTGGCCTTTATTCCTTATGCTGGAGGCATATCGATTAAGATTTGATGAATTTTAAGGCATTTTAACATTAAGAGTGTGTTCCGTCCACTTTCTACGATTAGGGCACTACTCGGCTCTGTGAAAGATGATTTGTGGCTTAGGAAACCCGGTGTATACAGAATTCCGTATCAATGTGGGAAGGCTTACATTGGCCGTTCGATTCACACAGTTCATGACAGGTGTGTGGAACATCGCCGTCATTCGAGGCTACAACGGCCGGAAAAATCGGCAGTAGCGGAACACTGCTTAAATGAGGGACACGCTATGAAGTTTGATGAAACTGTGGCAGTTGCCAACATTTCCGGTTTTTGGAACAGTGTCTATAAGGAGGCGACTGACATTAGGATGGCGGATAATTTAATCAACAGAGACAGTGGGTTTCCTCTTAGCAAGACGTGGAATCCTGTATTATCTCGCATCAAAACTGAACGTTCTTCGGTGCGGCCCTGAGTGCGATATATCGTTGCCACTAGTGTTTCACTAAGGGCGGCGCCACCTCCCTGTCTTGGAGGACAGCAACCGTGATGGGCGGCGCATGCGCCGTGTACTGAACGGTGGTCTATATAGGACGTCGACTTGCAGCCTGGCGTCAGTTCTCATCGAGATTCATCAGCAGAAGCAGCATTCTTCTGAAGTTGGAGACCAGTTGGATCGCCGAAGTATCGAGTCAAGTTGATTTTAGGATCCGGCAGCAAACCCGAAGAGACTTTCCAGATATAAGTACTCTGCTTAATACGCATTTAAATCGAGCAGTTCATACAGAGTTTTGTAAGCACTAACAAATACGCAAAAGTCCACAGAGCGCCGAGGAAACCAGCTTCTGTTTTGTATGAAACAAAACCAAATATAGACTCGGTCCCCCCCCCCCCCCCCCAATATTAAGGATGTGAGCAGAACTCAGTGAGAATACAGGCAATATATTTACAAGGCAGCTGAAAGCGTGCAATACACGCGAGAAGTCGTAATCAGAAGCACATTGTAACTACGAAAGAAAAACAAATGTGAAATACTAAAAAAAGTGAGATGAAGGACTGATAAACTTGCAGCGCTCCAACTGGCCTGGCAGTGAACTTAGTCCTTGTTACTGGAGGTCTTTATATGAGTTTCACCGCCATGGTGTCCACGCAGCACTTGCTTTAAATAGTAGATGTTACATTTCTTAAGCCAGGAAGGCATTTCTTAAATGTGTATTTCATCCGGTAATATAACGCATTTCCTTAGTAAATGTACTTTTCTTCTTGTTTATACATTTCGAATAACCAAGAAGAGAAGTATGTAGGTATACCTCTATGCAGAACTGATCTTGGTCAATTAGACTGTCAGTGGTAAGTGTCATTGTAGTTTACACATCTTCTTGTTCTGAAATCTTACCTATAAGTGTCATACAGTGTGTGTGGCCAATAACAGCTAAAAAAGATAAATTCATTTTTGCAAGCATGTTTCAGCAACTTAAAATGCAATAAATGTCACCAGTAGACAGTTCTGAGGCTATTAATGAGCATTTAAACCAAAACCTGCTACATTAGTTAGTGCAAAAGACCACATTCTGAATAAAGAAATGGTCTCAATAGCCTAGACCCTGCAAAATAGATATTTTTCTTCAACAATTAGGCTTATGTAGATCGTCCTTTTAGTAATTACAGCCTAACCTATGTAACATAAATATGCTTCTTAATCAGATGTTTCACATATATTTTAATAAATTTTTAATTAACAACATTTCATTTCACATTTGGATTTCACTCTAATATATTGTATCTTTTTAACAGCAGCCAATTCGCTTCAATTCCCAAAATATTTCTTACTTTCTAGTGTTAGTCTGTCAGGGACAACCTGCTTGATTTTACTTTCTAATTTCATCAAGAGGCTTTTGAATTACCTAAGTCTACATCAACCTTTGTGATAAACCAACAATAGCACTAGTATGCCATGTAACTACTATTTTATTTATTCATTCATCCATTCATCATACAGGAGATCAGATTTCGTACATTGTGCTTGCCAGATACGATCATAAATGATCAAGACCCATCTTCTACTTGTAGTTGTTTTCTTCTCCTTTCACGTTTCATCTTATAAGGTTGCAGCTTTATGTTACTGGCCTTCCAAAAATACTTTCCAGTCACTCATACATTGCAAACGAAGTTCAAACTGTTACATTGTTTAGTAATAAAGCAAAGATCTATAGAAAATTACTCCATGCTGTGAATTCAAAATAGGCTGGAAAAGCAGTGTTTGTCAGTAAGTTCAACAGAAACGTTCATGTGTTACTGTTACCGAGTTTGTACATAAAGTTACTTCATAAGTGAAATGAAGGCATCGGAAATGTAGGAGAAGAAGATGAACATTCCAGTCATGTGCAAAATACAAGGAAAAGAAAATTGGCGGGACGTATTTCCGATTCTTCAAAGATATTACGGACCATGAGCTACATCGCAGATGACCACTGTCAAGTGCTTACGACTGAGACGTTTTCAGGAAGTTTTGTTTACAGAAAAGAGTAGACTAATGAAGAAATTCAATCAAATGGCTTCCTATGGTACACTAAATTCACCTGACTGGACTGATCAGTGTAAATTCTGTGATGTGAAGAAGACGAGAGAAAAGTCCAGATGAAGCTGCATGTCATGATTTTCCCTGTTTCTATAAGATGCGTAGTAATAGAGATGGACGAATTCGGGATGTTCAGGTATATCAACCTGCACTTTTGGCATTGCATGGCATCACCAACAGGTGTCTTATTGCTCTTAGAATTGCATTGTTTCTACAGAGACAGAGGAATACATAAATTCATGACAGCAAACGTTTATATTTACCAGAAGAACTTAACATTCGAAAGCTTCACCTGTTATATTAAGGGAAAAGTCCTCTAAACTTGTGTCATACGAGTGATATCGACTGATTATTGTGACTAACAACAACATAAGTTTTGGGTACCCCAGAACTGACATGTTCAGTGTGTGACAGATTTAGAACCGACTGTCCTAAACTTCATTTAGAGATGTACAATGGGAAAGATGCAGTTCACATACAAACTTTAAATAAGCGTTGAAAGCGGTTTAAAATGAACTGCATAAGTGGAAAGCAGGAAAGATTTACGACATTAAGCTTTCCGAATGTTTGAAGTCCAGAAAATTTATGGTTAAGAAAGCAATCTGTATGGATTTTCAGAAAAATCTTCCGCTTCCTAGTATTTCAGCCAATTCAGCAAGCAGCTCTCATTTTATTTATTCAATATTCATTTTCTTTCTTCTGAGAAATCTGTATTTTATATATATGACGAAACACTTTCTAACAAAGCACCAGATGAAATACAAACCCTTCACACCTTAAACTCCGATCAGAACGCGTAGTGCACCCATAAATGACACACGCTGGCATTTTTAATTAAATAACTTTCGAGAAACAACCAAGACACCTGACGCTAATGTTGCGAGGTAGCTAATGTGGTGGACGTTGGCTTCATGTTTTTGACGTCACGTTTACTTCCCCTATTTTTACCTCTACGAATGTATGCCACTATGAGCACCTTTGGATGCCTAAACATACGAGTGATATGTATTCTTTAGCTATCAGAGGTTGTATAATTAATAGAGCACAAACGAGTGAGTGAGTTGACCACAGAGAGAAAGACAGAATTAGGAGCTTTCATGGCAGATGTGCTGAACAGAGAATTAAATTTTATTTGAGATGCTCGCTGATATGGGACTGACTATTGAGGTACTTTTATAGAGAGATGGCATTTTTGGGAAAAGATAATATGCATTAATTATTATTTTCTGCAAGCACTAGCCGAGTAATAATCCTAGTGTAAATATTAAATTGTGTTTAACAACATCGACGTTTTGGTATCCAGGGAGAATTATCAGTTATGTGTTCAAAACCTTACTTGTTATTCTTCACTCTCCACCTTCAGTTGTAAGTATTTCATTAGAAAAACAAAGAGTCAATTTTACTAAATTTAAATTCTGCTAGTATGAGTTAATTTGTATGGCGTATGGTGATGCTAGAAAAAAATCACATTTCATGTTAGTACGAGTCATTCTGTGCTATTAAAAGGTATTTAATATAATTCATTTACAAACATTTCAATACAGTTTTATACACTGTTTCAGTGAAACGTATATCATCACTGCACTATCACGCTATGCACTATTGTGTGGACAGACAGCTGCATCTTTGGAAGCCAGCAAAATTCTCATTTGCAACAGCAGTCTAAAGTAAGACAAGATAAAAAGCTGGGCAGTGATTTCAGAGCTGTGCAGTTCAGTACTTCATATTCTTACAGTACGCAGACAGAGCCGATCAGAGGTGAGTTATCCATTACATAGGTAAGGATCAATGTGTGTGTACCATTACATAGGTAAGGATCCCCCCCGCCCCATGAACCATGGACTTTGCCGTTGGTGGGGAGGCTTGCGTGCTTCTGCGATACAGATAGCCGTACCATAGGTGTACCCACAACGGACGGCGATCTGTTGAGAGGCCAGACAAACGTGTCGTTCCTGAAGAGGGGCAGCAGCCTTTTCAGTAGTTGCAGGGGCAACAGTCTGGATGATTGACTGATCTGGCCTTGTAACAATAACCAAAACGGCCTTGCTGTGCTGGTACTGCGAACGGCTGAAAGCAAGGGGAAACTACAGCCGTAATTTTTCCCGAGGACATGCAGGTTTACTGTATGATTAAATGATGATGGCGTCCTCTTGGGTAAAATATTCCGGAGGTAAAATAGTCCCCCATTCGGATCTCCGGGCGGGGACTACTCAAGGGGACGTCGTTATCAGGAGAAAGAAAACTGGCATTCTACGGATCGGAGCGTGGAATGTCAGATCCCTTAATCGGGCAGGTAGGTTAGAAAATTTAAAAAGGGAAATGGATAGGTTAAAGTTAGATATAGTGGGAATTAGTGAAGTTCGGTGGCAGGAGGAACAAGACTTTTGGTCAGGTGAATACAGGGTTATAAATACAAAATCAAATAGGGGTAATGCAGGAGTAGGTTTAATTACGAATAAAAAATAGGAGTGCGGGTAAGCTCCTACAAACAGCATAGTGAACGCATCATTGTGGCCAAGATGGAAACGAAGCCCACGCCTACTACAGTAGTACAAGTTTATATGCCAACTAGCTCTGCAGACGGCGAAGAAATTGATGAAATGTATGATGACATAAAATAATTTATTCAGATAGTGAAGGGACACGTAAATTTAATAGTCATGGGTGACTGGAATTCGATAGTAGGAAAAGGGAGAGAAGGAAACGTAGTAGGTGAATAAGGACTGGGGGGAAGAAATGAAAGAGGAAGCCGCCTGGTAGAATTTTGCACAGAGCATAACTTAATCATAGCTAACACTTGGTTCAAGAATAATGAAAGAAGGTCATATAAGTGGAAAAAACCTGGAGATACTTGAAGGTATCAGATAGATTATATAATGGTAAGACAGAGGTTTAGGAACCAGGTTTTAAATTGTAAGACATTTCCAGGAGCAGATGTGGACTCTGACCACAATCTATTGGTTATGAACTGTAGATTAAAACTGAAGAAACTGCAAAAAGGTGGGAATTTAAGGAGATGGGACCTGGATAAACTGACTAAACCAGAGGTTGTACAGAGTTTTAGGGAGAGCATAAGGGAACAATTGACAGGAATGGGGGAAATAAATACAGTAGAAGAAGAATGGGTAGCTTTGAGGGTTAAAGTAGTCAAGGCTGCAGAGGATCAAGTAGGTAAAAAGACGAGGGCTAATAGAAATCCTTGGGTAACAGAAGAAATATTGAATTTAATTGATGAAATGAGAAAATATAAAAAAGCAGTAAATGAAGCAGGCAAAAAGGAGTACAAACGTCTAGAAAATGAGATCGACAGGAAGTGCAAAATGGCTAAGCAGGGATGGCTAGAGGACAAATGTAAGGATATAGAGGCTTATCTCACAAGGGGTATGATAGATACTACCTACAGGAAAATTAAAGAGACCTTTGGAGAAAAGAGAACCACTTGTATGAATATCAAGAGCTCAGATGGAAACCCAGTTCTAAAGAAAGAAGGGAAAGCAGAAAGGTGGAAGGAGTATATAGATGGTCTATATAAGGGCGATGTACTTGAGAACAATATTACGGAAATGGAAGAGGATGTAGATGAAGATGAAATGGGAGATATGATACTGCGTGAAGAATTTGACAGAGCGCTGAAAGACCTGAGTGGAAACAAGGCCCCAGGAGTAGACAAAACTCCATTGGTACTACTGACAGCCTTGGGAGAGCCAGTCCCGACAAAACTCTACCATCTGGTGAGCAAGATGTACGAGACAGGCGAAATACCCTCAGACCTCAAGAAGAATATAATAATTCCAATCCCAAAGAAAGCAGGTGTTGACAGATGTGAAAATTACCGAACTATCAATTTAATAAGTCACGGCTGCAAAGTACTAACGCGAATTCTTTACAGACAAATGGAAAAACTGGTAGAAGCCGACCTCGGGGAAGATCAGTTTGGATTCTGTAGAAATACTGGAACATGTGAGGCAATACTGACCCCATCGACTTATCTTAGAAAATAGATTAAGAAAAGGCAAACCTACGTTTCTAGCATTTGTAGACTTAGAGAAGGCTTTTGACAATGTTGACTGGAATACTCTCTTTCAAATTCTGAAGGTGGCAGGGGTAAAATACAGGGAGCGAAAGCCTATTTACAATTTGTACAGAAACCAGTTGGCAGTTATAAGAGTCGGGGGGCATGAAAGGGAAGCAGCGGTTGGGAAGGGAGTGAGACAGGGTTGTAGCCTATCCCCAATGTTATTCAGTCTGTATATTGAGTAAACAGTAAAGGAAACAAAAGGAAAATTCGGAGTAGGTATTAAAATTCACGGAGAAGAAATAAAAACTTTCAGGTTCGCCGATGATATTGTAATTATGTCAGAGACAGCAAGGGACTTAGAAGAGCAGTTGAACGGAATGGACAGTGTCTTGAAAGGAGGATATAAGATGGACATCAACAAAAGCAAATCTAGAATAATGGAAAGTAGTCAAATTAAATCGGGTGATGCTGAGGTAATTAGATTAGGAAATGAGACAAAGTAGTAAAGGAGTTTTGCTATTTGGGGGCAAAATAACTGATGATGGTCGAAGTAGCGAGGATGTAAAATGTAGACTGGCAATGGCAAGGAAAGCGTTTCTGAAGAAGAGAAATTTGTTAACATCGAGTATAGACTTAAGTGCCAGGAAGTCATTTCTGAAAGTTTTTGTATGGAGTGTAGGCATGAATGGAAGTGAAAAATGGACGATAAATAGTTTAGACAAGAAGAGAGTAGAAGCTTTCGAAATGTGGTGCTACAGAAGAATGCTGAAGATTAGATGGGTAGATCACATAACTATTGAGGAGGTACTGAATAGAATTGGGGAGGAGAGGAGTTTGTGGCACAACTTGACTAGAAGAATAGATCAGTTGGTAGGATATTTTCTGAGGCATCAAGGGATCACCAATTTAGTATTGGAAAGCAGCGTGGGGGGTAAGAATCGTAGAGGGAGACCAAGAGATGAATACACTAAGCAGATTCAGATGGATATAGGTTGCAGTAGGTACTGGGAGATGAAGAAGATTGCACAGGCTAGAGTAGCATGGAGAGGTGCATCAAACCAGTCTCTGGACTGAAGACCACAACAACAACGACAGGTACAGATCCATTGTAGGACTTAAAGGAACTTCTTGAGAACAAATTACGAACTGTTTTCATTTGCAAAATTTTCATATAAATTCAGTAGATCCATATTTCTAAAAAGACGCTAAATACGCAGCAGTTAGCCATTGTACACAATTACTTCATGAGGAAGCCATTCTACCCTTTATTGATAACCATTCTTTGTATTGAATTTCATTTAGAGATAATCAGATTCACGTTAGTGTAATTGCCATCTCACACACACACTGCAAATAATTTACGCAGCTAATGTTCGTTTTCAAAAGTAGGGTAGCTAAGGTTATTCCACCCCAGAAAACAAAGCCAGCGGGAGTGGCCGTGCGGTTCTAGGCGCTACAGCGGAACCGAGCGACCGCTACGGTCACAGGTTAGAATCCTGCCTCGGGCATGGATGTGCGTGATGTCCTTAGGTTAGTTAGGTTTAAGTAGTTCTAAGTTCTAGACGACTGATGACCTCAGAAGTTAAGTCGCATAGTACTCAGAGCTACAAAACAAGGTCTACGCTGCAATCAGCATCTAAAGTTCTTGCTTTCACAATGCTAGTGAGAGGTTTCGGCACACACATTACTATTACCAAGTTCAAGTTTAATAGCTTCAATGCCTCTGCAGGTTCAGAAGACCATTGTACGTAAATTGCAAGACATACAAAATAATTACACCTGTCATTGGATGCAGCGTCTCTCCATGTTTCAGTTCGTAATTCACGCAGTGGCATAGTATCAGAGTGCATCGCCAGGGGACAAGTGTGTCAGAAAATGTCGTATCGTGGAGCGATTCGAGCGTTTTTTGTCATTGAATTCGCTAAATGTGAGTCAGCTCTGACGGTTCACTAACGATTTCCTTTAAAATATCGGGAAAAAGCATCAATATACAAAGTGATCCATGGGTTGTACAACACATTTCGTGAGATTGCTGCTTATGTGGTGTACAGGAAACAGGCCAACCGGGCCTGTCAGCAGAGAAGCTGGAGCATGTGCGGGAGTTACTTGTCAGCAGTCCAAAGAAAGCAACAGCACCTGTCTGCATATAACTGGTATCTGGTCACAATGTTGACTTTTTCGGATTTTACAAGGTCCCCTTGTATTCTTTTCACATGAAACTTTTGTCCCATGACAACACTGAGCTGAGGACAACAGATAGATAAGTGGTTTTATTTGTATGCAAATTCTCGTTCTCTCTTTTATTTTATTTCATTTTAGTTTCAGACATTTAGCTGTATAATTCCTTTTCTGACATTTTTTAAAAGAAACTTGAGAGCCCCATCCTATTGTCTTCTAACACAATATTTTCATTATTACAGTTCACACCAGATTATGAAACTTGAAATGTTCCTAAGCTGGTCATGTATGCAATAAAAGATTATTGATTCAGCAACTGTTTTGGAGTTTCTTCATTTTACAAAATTAATTACTTATGTAATATGTTTTACAATTTTTCAGTAATTACAAAAATTTATCTCGGAATATATTACAAACGATTTGGCATCTCGTCCACATAAACAACAGTTTTTCTACACTACTTTCAAAATCCACTGTGCTAGATTAATTACTTTATCCTAACAGATTGCTATACAGATTGTGAGAGTTCAAGCGAATAGTTTACAACAATATTTGTGTGAGTGCTAAATGTTTTATTGGGCAGTTTGTGATCGTGTTGTGGTCGGGCCATATGAGTCAACTTGGCCCTGGATGCAGGCAGACAGACAGTGAAAAGCAGTGGTTGTGAGAGGCTGGCTGGCAAGTAGTAAGAGGGTGACAGTGTGGTAAATCCTAAGCACACTGAAAGAGGGAGGCAGGCTCATGGATCTGGTGAAGATGGTGGACTCAGAAACAGTAATCTTAATATTTACTGAGTTACATAAAATGGTTTGCAAACATTCTGCAAAGAAAAACAAAATACTGGTTATAAATCATTGTGGTAACATGAGGTTGTTCCAAATGAAAGAATGTGTGTCAACATCTTGTAATTATTGTGGAGGATAAGGGAGTGACATCTATTCTGGTGGAGTTAACAATTATCCAAACGTCAGAAAGTAACATAGCCTCCTTTAACAGGACATCGATTGAGAATGGTGACGGTGACTGAAAGCAAGTGGTAGACCGTTAGTAAGAGATCCTTGGCTGAATCAAACTTGTGCTAACATTTGGTACAGAGGTGCAGTCGTCATTGGAGGAGAGAGAGCTGTGGTCGCCACTGGAGGAGAGGCTGTCGACATCAGGATGATGAAGTGAGTTGTACAGCTGACTGAGCCACCATCAGCATACACACCTGGGCAGTGGCGTGCAGCGCTGGCTGGATTGAGTAGGACAGACATAGCGGACAGAGGCCACATGCTGTGAGCGATGTATGACAGTCCCATCCAGGCTGTCAGCCCATATCAGACTGCTTTGAATACAGCACAGGAAACGATGGTTCTCAAACTGTATCCCCCCCTCCCACCCCACAATTACAGCAGCCCCCAGCCTGGGCTAAAATAGGCGACCCACTTGAGGGATGGCGACCAGCAGATAGTTGTCACCCAGAGGGAGACCCTGCATCGCAAAGGCGCTAAGTCAGCTATGGATGTTTCCCAGCACAGGTGGTTGCCTGGTGGCTACTGGGGAAGAAGTCCTTGGGTTAATGACTGGATACGTCATCTGATGCTGCGCTAGTCTCCACCTTAACATCAGCAGCTGATGGAAATAGTGCAGGTTGGCTACATGTACACACCTCAATAAGTCAAATGCAGAGAACATTGGAGGGAATCAGACTACATCTAATTACATCTGAACACATCTGACAGGAGGCTTTGACTTGGAGGAGGGAGGATATTTACGAAAATCTGCTGGTCGGTATTTCTCCAATAGCAGCACTCCCACCTCTGAAGAAACACAAGCCGTAGTAGCTGGGTGTCATCACTGGGTAGCAATCACTTTCATTCGTTTCACTTTTCCTGTTTAGTAGCACTTGAAGGAGTCTAGTCAGAGCTGAAGTGTTGCCCAATTTCACCCTTCAGAGGTGCTGGCTAGCTTGTTCCACTTGCTGAATCACCGCATCCAGCCATATACACAGCGGTCATTCTGGGAATCCTGACATTAGCATCAGCCCTTTCTTATCATCAACACTAACCCCCCTTTACTCACCCACCCACACCATTAGCGCCCCTGGATGCCCACCCCCAGCCATGAGTTGTAAAATGCTTAACACCATTGTAGGTGCCATCATTTCTTTGCTGGCTGAATTGATGTCAAGGTCTTATACATTCAACTGATGAGATGCTTGCACTGAGCAAAGAAGAATTTGACAAGTACATTTATTGTAAATATCCATCAGAAAATGTATGTGCATGTTTCTGCATCAAGAGTGGAAAAGCATGATGGTCAAGGAGTGTATGACTGTAGACAGGACAAATACTGCTCAACAAAAAATGTCAATGCAACAAAATGGAAAAAAGATGCATAAGGGATTAAGTACACCCTTTTATATCTATAGAATCTATGTAAGTATTATTATTATTGTTATTATTATTATTATTATTATTATTATTATTATTATTATTATTATTATGTTTGTAAGATGTTGTAAGTGGGTTTTTCTTTATTACTATAATATTACAGCAGTAGCAGACCAACTACTTGACCAGGAAATGGAGGTGTTCACAGTGTCAGCAACAGTCTGCAATTGGGAGGAATATTGTAAATAAATTTACACCACAAAAAGGTTTCTTCTATTTTTATCCCCATCAATCACATATACTTGAAGTTTGTAAATAGGGGGTGTTCACCAGTAGACCACGCTTGTGATGGTTAAGAGTGAATTTAAATATACAGCACCGAGCACTGTGCACTGTGTGAATGCACCAGTTCTGAAACTGAGATGCTTATCAGCCATGCAACATGATGTTCAGTTTCTAATGTATGTCATCACAGAAGCCACAGCTGTGACTACAGCACACACAAATTGTCTATAACACATTCCAAATTTTTTTAACCATTCATGCATAGACATAGGTAACTTTAAATCTAATGTAAGTAACCAGTTACCACCATGAATGTGTGGATGAAACAATATCACCACAAGGGTCTTATAGTAAGCAACTGGTCCTGAACTGATGATGCTGAAAACTAGAAGACGAAGAATGGAGCATTACTACTGAATAAAGCATATGCTTCAATTATCAGGACTTCAAATTGTGGAGAGACTAATGCTGTTCTAATGCTCATAACACATCCTGAGGGATTCTATTTCGATCATGTATTTTTTTTTCAAATACCAAGGTTCAGCCAAAGTATCAGCTACTGCAGGAAGATTTAGCACGGCGCTGAGTGAGTAACTTACTAGACATTCAGGGAAAACAGCGACATTTCATCACCTAAAGAAGTAAGGCCAAGCAGCATGTTTATATTTCTTGACATCACAGGAGAAAATCAGGATGAAATCCGGAGGTATTTTTCTTTTGGTTGCCATATGCGGGTCAGTATATTTTATTTGAGGCAGATATACTCAAGGATCCCAATGCAGTTGGTCCAGAATAATGTGAATCTTATTATCACTTCCAAACAGCACAGTATGAATCGAAAGTATATTTACCAAACACATGTAGGAATCAACATGTCATTCAATGAAACTGTTACTGTATGTGGAGACTACTGCAATATCTCCCGGTATGGCTTTCTGGTTAGAGATAAAACTAGAAAAACTGAATGTAAGTCGATATACATGAAACTCGGATGAGATTCTGCATGAAAGGCCGTTACAAAAACGTAACTGTATCAGTATACTGTTGACTATGGACAAATTTACACATGTGTTGCTTACTCATTTGGATGGCACAAAGCCCATGCACCTAAATGTTGAAATGAAAATCGAGTCAATCAGCGCTAAATAATGGAACTAGAAAATCTTATTTAAGTGGTGACTAGAAATGGTAAGGTGTTGAATGCTAGAAAACAGCAATTTGAACTATAAGTCAATGGTAAAATTGGGAAAATCAACACAAAACTATTGGATATGGGTCGATATTTTAAGGCAGCAGTTAAGACACTTGACTCTCATCATCACTAGTACTCTCAGAGTATACAAAAGTTGTATGTTATCTCAAAAAGAGCTTAGTATGCAGCAGCACATCTTTGGAAAGCATAAAGTTATTGAAGTGTGGAAGGTTATTGGACGGAAATTACTCTTGTTAAAGTTAGGGTAGTTGCAGCGATATCATTTGTTCCCAGAAACGTTCAAGCCCATAACTGAAAAGGCTGTCCCACACTATGGATGGAAGCACAACAGAAGAAGAAGAAGAGGAAGATGAAGAAGAGTAAGGAGAAGAAGAGGGATTACATGCTATTACTGATTTTATTAACTATCAGTAATGCTAAGATAGAACATATGAGGCCAGCAGGAAGAAATCATATGTTAGGTAATGCCCATTACACTTAACTGAAAATGCAATACATGTTAGTATTTCCCTAAGGGATAAAAGTTTTTAGTGATATATTACAAATGACTAATGCACAAGGGAAGGGAAACACTTTAAAAGGACGAATGAAAGCCTCAAAGAGTAAAAAATTAATATAATTAATCCAACATCAGAATCAGCACGTAGCATAGGCAAAGGAGATGAAGTTCAGCATAAAAGACTGAACACTCTATCTTTGGAGTACATAACGATGACCCTAACGAAATTGTAGAACTGTTATGACTATTTACAGCATCTGCTGCCATAGGGGATATAGGTCACATGAACTAAATTATATCAGTCATTCCAGAGCTTCGAGACAGATGCATGACAGAGTAATTACGGAGATGGTTGTTCATGAGCTCCAAAGGTCAGCATACAAAACATTCCTGTGCAGATATGTGCTAATACGAGGACTGGATGATTTATGGCTGCCTGGTCTTACGGAAATGCGAAAATACTCATGGATGCAGGTACATTCTAATAGTCACACATGTGTACTCCAAGCTTATTTGGGCTCTACGTGTGGATGTAAAGACAGGGAATGAGGTTGTGGAGGCTTTGAAACAATTACTCCAGACTGGAACGAATCAGTGTCCTTACAGCCTTCAAACTAACCTCGGAAGCGAATTTTTCAATACGTGTTCAGATGGTAATGCACTGATATGGAATAAAGCACTACTCAACATTCTCTCATTTGAAAGATAGTATTGCTGAACGGCTGTAAACGATGATCAGAATCCGGATGTGGATTCAATTTAATCTTCAAGGGTCGTAAAAATGGCTGAAAATGCCACCATGAATCACTGTTGAGTATAATCGCACTACCCATTACACAGTTGAGACATAGTGATGTTCATAACAATGAGTTTTTAAATACAGTATAAAATCGTATTATGAATGTGGATCCATGCAAGGAGAAGTTCAATGTAAGTGATTTGGTACGTATTTCGAAATACAAAACTATTGTTGAGAAGCCCTACTTACTGAAATGGTCAACAAATATGTTTATAGCTTTCAAACTGCTGTACACAAACCCGAGAACTTACATTTTAAAGGACAGTGATGATGATGAAACTATAGGAAGTTTTTACTCATACGAATTACAAAAAAGCTACGAACTAAACGTGTTCCTCGTAGAAGGAGTCATAAGATATCGAAGGAGCAGGGCATTAGTGAAATGGCTTGGCTTCCCATTGAAGCACAACAGTTCGGTGAACGTTTGCAGTTTGTTATATAATGGGACATACAAATCTCAAATCACGCAGTAGCATGACGTGAGTGCTAGGAAATGCATCAGCAGAGGTGAAGTTGGTATTGTTGATAATCTTCCAGTTGCCTTCGTATCCCTGGAACAATTTTTATGGACTGGGGATGTAGTTGAAAAAGGGCCTACTCATGGCAGTAAGGGAATTCATTTACTAGACGACGCATGTAAGGAGTATGATATTGCTTATGCCAGAAATAAAGGTGATCACACTGTAGACGAATATTAGCCAATAAAACTAGGCAGGGTACATCGAAGGAAGGACATTGGTATAGGACAATCTAATGCTGCATTTGAGGTCAGTAGTGCAATGCCTGCCAAACTTAAAGTGGATGCTGAAGTAACTTTCAGGAGGAAGAAAAATACGTGTTAAAACGTCTATGGTCCTCCCAATACCTAAGACTTTTGGTGGAATAATTCCATTTCTAATCCTGTTGTATTGTTAGCAGGAAGAGCCACCACCATAACTCAAATAGTAAATAACGTACGAAGCACAGAGAAATGATTACATCAACACCTACATCTATATGATTACTCTGCAATTTACAATTAAGTGCCTCAGCGAGGGTTCATCGAGCCACCTTCAAACTATTTCTCTATCGTTCCACTCTTGAACAGTGTGCGGGAAAAACGAATCTCTTATCTTATTGTAATGATCGTTCCTTCCTACGTAGGTGGGCGCCAACAAAATATTTTCACACTCTGAGGAGAAAATTGATGACAGAAATTTCATGAGAAGATCCTACCAAAAGAAAAACGCATTTGTTTTAATGACTATCTTCCCAGTTCATGTACCATATGCGTGACGCTCTCTCCCTGACTACCGAGTTACTGAGATCGCCGATGTGTTTTCAGTTCAACCCAAGCAAGGCATGCTGTTCGTGCTCTGATGTGTCGTGATCAAGTCTCGGCGTGCATCTATTTCAGGAGATCAAACGGCATGGAGAGACAGTAAAGAGAAGTATCGTCTTTGGAAGCCACGTTCTGAGTAAAGCATACATGAATTACTCTTTGACTGAGTTAGAAGCACTAGCTGTTGCTGATGTTTTAGTAAACCGAGATATTTTAACGGGATGAGTGAAGCAATGTACACAACCCATAAAGATTTAGAATTTCTAATGACAGCCAAACAGACGTACGGATGACTCTTGCGATAGGTAATTTATCTGCAGGACTTTCGATTTTATGTAGTGCACATTTCTGGAAAAGAGACCATAGCAGCAGATACATCGTCTTGAGGACCCACAGAACTGTCAGGTGGGAGTAATATTGAGACCAAGAAAGCGTTTTAATGTACTGTACCTGAAGAACGCGACATTTGAAAATTTGTAGGACCAATGCTTGAAGGAACAAGATGGAAACCCACAGAAAAAGACGCACAGTAAAAAATAAGTGGTAATATGGATCTTCCGCATACATTATACAGTTTTACTTGGTCAGGAATGGCGTTTTGTTTAGGCGCACTAACTCGCAAAAAGTCACTGACTACTGCGTACATCAGAGGAACTCATAATCAGGCTTCTTTGGTATGCACACTTTAGTCATAAGCACTTTGGACCCTCTAAATGTTATACTAATATACTAAGATGAGAGAGTCGTTAACCTTCAGGGACATCAACAGATGTATAAGGAAGGTAGTGAGCGAGTGTGAACCGTCTCAGCAAGCTAAACCTACCACTGTTATGGATCGAACACGATGTTTCCGATAGTCCCAAAAAGGGTTGAGAGACATCATGGCCACTGGGCTTTTCAGACCTATTCTGATCTCACACAGGCAATATCGATACATCTAGTGACATTGGTGCAGATCTCTAAATTTGTGACATTTATACCATTAAGGAACGCCACAGGCATGACAGTGACGAAAGCATTTAATAACCATGGTAGGAAAGGTGGAAAAATTTATCAGACAATGGGCCACAATTCAGATCTAAGTTTTGGAAGAATTTCATGAGCAGAGGAAGATTAAGACCATACGATGTGTTCGGAAATTCCTGTTACAAACTTCTAGGACTTGTAGCTGGGAGCGAGTACAAAATATTTCGAATAGGAACCCATGTCAAGGAATGAACCACTTCTGTTCTATGGCAGTTTTAATTCAAATATCAAACTCATCCACTTCTGCTTAAGGAATTGAATTATGCATGACATAGCACACCCACTAGGTAATAATTCTAAAGGAAACATAACGAACCATCTATTTATCACTTAAGCAAATTTTTTGTATTAGCACTTAAGCATTATGTGTTTACATTATTCCAAAGCAAAAAGGAAGCCAATACACTGTATGTACAGACCAGTAATAGTGTATTACAACAGTGGTTCGAACTGGCGGCCATTAACGTTGTTACAGCGATTGTACCTATATAGCATGTTCTGGTACACACTCTCCATCCTGCCTGGTGTCACTTTGATGTGTAGTGATGTGGCCAGAACTTGTGCCAGCAGATCTTTCTCTGTCTCTACACAAGTTCGTAAATTCATAAATTAAACTTTGTAAGGCAGACATTAAGTGGCATCTGGTGACATCTGATGTAGTAGTAGCTACATTCTGTATGCTCTGGCTCACTTTTGGCTCACTAGCTCACTCATGAGTTCGTTCTCTATTTCACAAAATATATATTTTTCAGCCGAAATTCACTAATTTTTAAAAGGTGAACATAAGAAAATAAATTTAATATAATGTCTTATAAAAGGTGAATGTAAGAAAATAAATTTAATATAATTTTTTATAATGGGTGGACATAAGAAAATAAATAAAATGAACTGGTTAATGAAAATTATACACTAGCAGTGATGAGATTTTTATGAAGAGCAGTTCAAAACTGTCTTTTTCAATAAGCTGGGTTTACAGTTTTACCACTTTCGCATGTAACTTTAATTGTTTGGTAATAATATATACATTTTCTACATATATTTCGATGTCTACCTTTTCAATGTATATCTTTATGAAAATCAGTAAAAATTTTTCATCTGTACATTGACTACATTGCTTTAGCTGTAAAGTATTGTCCATTTACAGATTATAAATTAAGTAAAAATTTAAAAATTCACAGCATCAAGAACTCTATGTCATTAAATATATATTTTTTATCTTTAAATTTATTCATCCCTTTATATCTCAACTTCATCTTTTCATTTTCAATCAATTCTAATTCCCAACTAGTAATTAATTTCGAAATCTATATAGTAAAATAATCTTAAAATCCTCATTAAGCTCCATACAAATTGTTTCTCCACATCGAGTATTCAGATATTTATATGCAGTAACACTACATAAAACATTTGTCTCTAACTCTCTTATTTTTTGATCTCTTTTGATACACTTGCATTGTTGAGCTTCTTGATAAGAGTCTCCATTCAATCAGGAAAAATTTTTAATGAGAAATAATATTTTTTTACTATAAAATATTATATTTTATAAATGGACTTAGAAAACAATAAACCTACAACAGTTTATACTGTTGAGATAGCAGAAATATTATATAATACATCTGAATTAATTTCCTTATTTTTTGAGGAAGAAGATGATTATGAAGATGACAATAATGAGTAATGTCCATAAGGTAATGTATTAATTTTATTTTCCAGAATGTATCTTTTAATATCAAGAGGGCTCACTACTTTCTTCTTTATTTCAACTGAGTATATTTCATACTGTTCGCTTCGAATCATATTAATTCTTCTGCACTGTTCTCAATTGTTAAACAAACAATCTTTATAATCTTCCAAACTTATTCAATTTTTAACAACACATTTCTTAACTCCTTTAGATTGTTTCTCTATTTTATCACCAACTTTACAAGTATACATTTTTGCTCTTAAACCACAGAACTCTTCCATTATTTTGCCATGACATTCATCTTTCATTTTTCTTATAACTTTCTTATTTACTTGTGGAATTCTATATATATTACTTACTGGATAATCACTTGTATCAAAGTAATCAATCATTGATTTCATGTCTTTGTAGAAATCTTCAGTTTATATATTGATTATAAATGCATCTGCATCTATACATGTAATTTAAGTATTTTCTCCATATTTTGATTTCATTATTCTATAGTGAAAATCTGAAATCAGTTCTTTAGATAAATCTAGTATGCCCATTTCAACACAGATAGGCTTATTAAATCTAACTTTTGTCTTATTCATATCCATGGCAACAAGATTTTCATTAAATATAGTTCATCCTTTAAGGTTTGGAGTTGTTATTAATTTATCACATTTTTCTGCATCTGATACTAATTTTATATCATCTCTATTTGTAAAATTTTCCATTGTTTTTCCAAAGACCGAATTATTCATCAAATTTTAGAAATCTTTCTCAAAGTCATTTGTAGCGTTGGTCCCCATTTCAGTATTCAAATCTATATATTTCTTCAACCAATGTGATTGATTAAATTTCAAAACTCTGTGTATTTTTGTTAGTATCATTCCTAGAGATAAATACAGATTAAGTTTCCTATAATGAACTACATATTCACGTCTGTAATTCAGAGTAGTCATCAACATGCTTCCTTTAGTGCTGGCACAATTTTATTTTCAGAATCTTAATGTAAATCATGGTAACTCTTTTGGATGTTCTTAATCTACTTCGAAAATGTCTAGTTTTAGAAGTATGTGATACTTCACTTATTTTTGTACAATTGCACTACGCACTCAGGTCATCAGACCAATCAAAGTTATTTGGTTCATTCCATTCAATTTCAGAATGTGCTAAATATTGGCTCAGAGCATAACCATATAAATTGTTTGAATCTATATATGCTAAATAATTTGATATTTCTATCATCAAAATCTTTCAACTATTTATTAGATGCTTTTATATATCTTTTACAACATTGGGATATTCCTCCTCTTATTACATTTTCAATCATAAGAAACATAACATATTCATCTAATAAATCAAGTGGTTGTTTAGTCATTTGCAACATTGCATCAAAAGATAAACCAGACGCAGTAAAATACCAAGACGGTTCTAAATCATATGCTTTTATATAAGATTTCCTAAAATTTTCCAACACATCAGATAACAACAGTACATCAGTTTTAAGATATAAATCAGGCTATTTAGCAAGATTTTTCATATTAAATTTTTCCAAAACTCTTTTTGCATGTTTATAATCTTCATCACTTATTTCACTGTCCCTTAGTTTATATAGAATTCTTTTTTTCTTCACTGGTAATTGTGTTTTTACAAATTTTTCCCAAGAATCCTTGTAATCATATGAATAAACACCTTTTCTGATCACTGGATTGAATAACTCATCTGAGTAAATTTTTCTAATGCTTTTCACTGGATCCTTTTTCAGATTTGATGAAAGTTTGTCAAGTGAAGAAGCCATAAATTTAAATGTATCAGTAAATCTCATCTTCAATGATTCTGTCTTCTTTCCAAAACTAATATATCTATCTTCATTGTTTGATATTAAATCTATGTCTTTATTACCATAACCAACAACTTTCACAAACAAATGAGAATCATATCCAAATAAATTAAGTAAATAAATTGGTACCAAACGAGGCTGTTTTAACTGTAAATTACAATTATTACACAATAGATTGATGTATTTTCCAGTCAAATGAGCATGATAAGAACCTATTTATTATTTCTTCTATAATAACATCCACACAGTGCACAAACGTTTGATTTCCAATAACTCAGTTGTTCTTCAGAAGTTAGAGGACTCATTTCTTCAATTGGAGAACAAGCTCTTCAAATTTCTTCAACTTCTTTTTTTATATATTCAATAAATTTTTTCGCGATTTGGTCCTCTATTAACTACAGGATCTTTATAACGGCCGTTTATGTGTTTAATACAATAACAGAATCCACTTGGTTCATGTGTCTGCTATTTCATTATATATGAATTTTCTGGATTTGGTTGACAGTTGTCCATCTTCAATAGTTAACTTTCAAAATCTGTATAAATAATAGAAGGGACTTCCTGCGTATGTTGATAATTTTTATAGCGAACATATGAACATTTCTTGGTTGCCTTCGTTTAATGATTTGTTAACAACCGATTTTTTGTATGATCATCTAAACTTTTCTTACTGTTAAAATCTAGTAAACAGATATGACAAATAAATTTTGCTTCTGAGTGTTTCGTATTTTGACTTGAAACAAGTGTAGATAAATCTTTTATCCAATAATAGTGTGAACTTCCACCATTTTTAAATACAATAAATTTACATGTTTCTCTTTCTTACATTTCGTAATTTTTAGTGGATGCATTTGATATTTTTCATCAAATCAATAAACATTAACAGATTTTTGGAATATGATCAACCACTATAGGAAATTCTAAATTTTCAAGTTTCTGATCAAGATCAAGACCAGCATTTTTTTATTTTGCTACTCTCTCTGAATTTTTATCTACATGATACAACACAGATTTTATTGCCCACAGGAAACATTTTCGATCTTAATTTTTTACATTAATACAGGTTTTTTACTTTTTATTGTATCTGGCAATTCATTGTAAGTTGATCCTCTCAATGGAACATATCTGTTAATTCCTAAGAGAACCACACTAACTCTGTTTAATGTCCATCCTGATCAATGAGCTTGAAAACCACCCATTCTCGATAAAATGTTTCGTTTTCCTATCTTTGATTTGTGATCCTCTAGGTCTGGAGACTACTTAAGCAGCCTATTGTCTGCATTTGGTTCTCACAAAAAAGTTTAAAAGCTATTCTGAATATCCAATACCTTTTTAGATTATCTTTCACAATTTCAATAATTTTTGGTTTTACTGCACTTATCCTCAAAATCTATGGTTTGTAATCTGTTTGCAAATGCAGTATCACCTAGATAATCACTAACTGTTCTTCTGTCTCTCCATTCCTCCAATAAATTAGTTTAAAAAGGAAACAATACTTCATTATTGGTTCCAATGTTTTCTTTCATAACCACATCGGTAGAGAATGGAAATATTTTTTTCAGTGCTGTATCTTATTTAATTTAGAAAACATCAACATTTTTTAATTTTATGATATGGTAATTGTTTTCAAAGGTTTACTTCTTGTATGAATTGATGTCTTTTATAAATGCAATTGATTAATTTTATTTAATTAACTATAACCTCACAAATTATTTCTTTTACAATAACCATGAATTTGAACAACTGTGAATTGGCGACTGTCAATTTACTCTTTAACTGCACCTACTCCATTTGGTCATTCTATTTATAAAAAATAAAAAATACTAGTTTAAAAAAATAGGATCTCAAAATTTCAAAACTTCTGATTTCTTATTCAATAGATATTTAAATGCTAAGCACAAGACATTTCTAATTCCTTATTAAATTACATTTTTTAGATTTACTGCCTGGTTTATCTTTATGTGAAGGCTTTACATAAAAAGAACTTAAATCCTTAATTTTTTGACAATATTTACATTTTTTGTAGATGGATCAGCAACAGCTTCATCATTATTCATCGTTAACAATATTTTCGAATCTTCCTTACTCGGAATTCGACGTAAATTATCTCAATAATAATATTCAGCAATATTTCTTCCACATGTACAAGGAATATGACTTTCATTATAATTTTTTACATGATATTTCTTTACACATTGTCTACACATCGTTCTATAACCATCTTTTGTATATTTCTCAAAAGTAAAATTATCAATTGACTTTGCAGAATTACAATATTTATAAAATTTGGATTTGATAGGTTGTTCCATTTACGCATCTTTTAATATATTTGATGCCTCAACCATGGAAAGTTGTACATTTAATACCAAATAAAGATAAATCACTTTTACCAACTCTAAATACTTTTTTTAAATTAATTATATTTCTAGAAACTATCATTCTAGAAAAAATACAACAATCCATTAGTGTACCTAAATGGAAAATTCATTTTAGTAGGCAATTGTGGAAATTTTCTTGTTGTAACTCTTCGTGTTTGCATATAAAATTACACTCATCCAAATCCACATAGAAAAGTTCATTAAAGAGTAAAATACTTCTTCCTGAATAAGTGTTGACTACACCATCTAACGAAAAGTTTTTACTTAATCCTGTACCAGAAATTGGTTTCAGGTATTCTGACACCAATTGCAATGTTTGTAAATTTACTATATATGTCATATTGTCAACTAATAATACGACTTTGCCAATTGGTCTTTGATATATTCCATCTATTTTTGGGAATAGAATGTTAACTAATAAATTATCAACTGTGGCTTACCATCACCTATTGAAACTCAATGCTTATGAAGAATATATAAATCCCATTTACAAAAAGTTAGGTGAGCCAACTTTTTCATTTGACATAATGACTCAATTGGATCATTTGGTATAGAAGGTTGTGTTGATGAAGGCTGAACCAGTATTGTTGGTTGTGTTATTATGCTTTTACCGTACAAACTCTGCCAAATAATTCTAAATTATAACCATTATAGTAGGAACACATTATTGATTCATAAGCATCTGAATGATATAAACATAATGAGTGACCACTTTTGTGAACTAAAACTTCAAATAAATTTGTCTAATGTTTTGATGTATTTTTGTCACTTTGTAAGTTTCATAACTCATCATCATCCATATGTATTTCTATTGGATCATTATTCTTATTTGGAAAAAATGCATATCTAACACATTTCCTTTTCCATCTAGATCCTTTGGACATCAATGACCATATATTCATTTTTATGCAATCGTCCTTTATTTTAATTTAAATAAAAGGGTTATGATTTCTTAGTATATAAACCAAATCTCATTTATCATAAAATCCCCTCATACATTTCCTGGTAATTTAAAAGATGTTGAAATACTTGTTTCTATATAAATTCACAAATTGGATATTCATTTTTAATATAGTCAACAACTATCTTTCTATACATTTCATTTGTTACATACAAGTCATGTAATTTATCAAATCATTTAACAAGTTGTTCTTCACTAGCTTTTAATTCAATCACTTCACTGTTAATGATGATATTAATAAGTACTTTTTTCTGATTTTAGAATAACCTTTAATTCCTAATTGTTTTACTCTAGGTCGCAGTTGATTAACTTTCAGATTGTTTAGGCTCAACTATTATTAGAAATAACTTTTAATATTTTTTAAAAAAAGGGAAGTCAAAAAAATTTCTTAATTGCAAATGATACCACAAAATCTAACACAAGGTGAATGGAAGTCAGTCACTTACGTTTGAGAAAATACATTAAACATCACTTTTATTAACGAATCAGCTCTATAAAAAACTCGAAGTTGTAAGTTTTAAATATTTTTTTACATATGAATAAAAAAAATTTCTCTTAAATGAATGCGACTGAAGACCTCATCAACAGCAATCTTACACATAATAATAAGCAAGAGTTCATGAAAAAACCATTTAAAAGAGCTGAATGAAATTATGGATAACTATATAAAAAAATCAGATGAAATACATGATAGACCTGTAGAAATTTTACGTGAAAAAAAAGAACAAATAAATACATTATAACCTCACTTTGTTCCTTAAACTACTGATGACAATCTAAGACCAACCTTTGTTCTTTTGAAGTTATTTGATGATGAATGTATTTATACTTACTATGTCATTAGGACACAACAGAAAAGTTTACTGAATCAGCTATATAGAATCGAAGATAGGAATCCAAATTGCGAAGAAATGTTAGGACAGATTTATAATCCCAACTCAATAAATGTATACCAAAGAATGGAAGAAACCTTAAGAATTATTTGCTGACAGAATTATTTCAATATTTTGAATAACTATACACAAGAACAATTGATTAATGATATTAATACACTTGTCAATCATCAGACTGATGCAGTCTAAGACTTTTTAATTTACTGATCCCAACTTCATCACCTTTTTTAAATTTCGCTTTATATTAGCAACAATGATGCCTAGTTTGTAATTATTTTCATTAACTTCTATTGCTTTCATTTTTATAATTGAACATTTTGTGTTATTGCATTCATTCAATCTATGTGTAATATCACTGAAATTTTTTCAACATTTCTTGTTTCAGTGTTCTGTTAAACCTTTTGACAACCCCATAATTTTAATTCTATAAAAGTTGAATAATAGTTAATGTTATATTTTTCATTATACATGAAAATCTTTATTATAAAATTCTTTACCATTATCTGTTTGCAAATATTTTGCACATCTCAACTGAAATACTTTTCCAGAAGCATCAACTATATTGTTGCCTGTTTTATCTTCATCTGGAATAACCCATGCAAATTTTGAAAAAAGATTAATACCAGTTAATAGATATTTATATCCTTTATTTATCTTCGAAATTCGTTTCAGATTACCTGAATCCACTTCAACAAAGTCAGCTTGCAATAAAACATCTATACCAAAAGAAACAACATTTCTTCTTTTAAAATTTTTTCACATTGGCTTATGTAATTCATCAATAATTTGTTCACGAACGTTTTTTAGACCTTCACCAACTGCTGAGGCAGTCAAGAAGTATGCTCGCCTACAAATTTTTTTTATTGAATTTACTCTCTTTACTTTCACAAATTGAACAAAGACCTTCGATTCTTTGTCTGTCGTTTTTAGTTGAAACTCTGTTAGGATTATGCATTTGAGTAAATTTTTTACTCTTTAAACAATAGGTGAGATTGTGACTGAGTACTTATGTAGATTGAAAATTTAGTAATATATTTTATTATGCTTCCATTCTGTCATCTCCATTATATTCCAAAAGTAATTCAACAAACATGATTACTTCACCTGAAACAGCTACAGTTTTAGCAGATTCACTTAGAAATATAAATATTTTATCTTTCTTTTTCATTTCAAGTGATGAATTTGAGAAATGTGTTGGATATAAAATTTGCAGTCATTAACATTGAATCTTTTTGTCTGTATTTTAAAATTAGTAGCTGACAGGTTACAAATTACATTGGCTCCAATAAAATGATTATCTTGATTTTTACATTGTACCCAAATGTGTATTTTTATATTTCTGTACCACTATTAAAACCAAATTTCAGCTTACATTTGTCACATAGTTTCTCTGAGGATCACTTATTTGACCTAGACATGGTGTTAAATCTGCCTTTCAAAATAATCTGTAAAAGCTTTTACCACTTTTTTTGTAAAGAAATTTGTTACAGTTTTGTAGTCATCAAGATGCATCTGATTAATTTTTTCATTAAGCTATACAGCAGAGATATAGGCATTGAACTGTGTTAAAATACTGATATATTCAGGTTTTCTAACATATTCTTTTTCTTCGTTATTGTTTAGTAACTCCATCATAATTATTTATTGGATCTTTTATATGTACTATACTTCTACCTTTAAAATCAGTATAACTTTTTATTATTCTGAAAATGGTGTGAAGTTCTTCATGAAACTGTCTGATTAAACTTTTTATTTTTGGCTCAATTTCAGTTTTGATTTTTTCTGAATCTCCTTTTTTAATTTCCTATTATTTGATCCACCTTTAGGAACTAGTTTATTTCTAAAAATGTGAATTTATCAGATTCAAAATCTAGTTAAAATTGTAATTATCACACACAGTTTAAAAACAAGCAGACCCAAATGATCACAAATTATTTCATCAAAATTCTGAGTTTATTATCGATTTTAATACAGCTCATTTGAACCAAGACGTTTAACTGATTCTCCAGGAAAATTTCACACAAATGAATCAAATACAAATTTTTATCATAATTCTAATAATAACAAATCCAGTGAGTACCAACATAATCAGAAGCACCTAAATTAAGTATTCCACATTCTAAATTTTTCGGCTCATTTGGCGATTCATCAATCATGAATACACCTTGAAAGTGTTTAATTCTTAATTATTTAACTTGTTTTTCTATGTCAAAATTAGATAAAGGATAGTCCTATTTTTTAATCATATGTTAGAAATTTTTCGTCGTCTAGTGCCTTCTTTCTTTTCCCTTTCCAAATTATGTTTGTTCTGTTCTTTCAATTCTTTATCTGCTTACTTTTTTTATAACTGCATTTGCGTTTGCTACAGATCTGCCACCAAGTGAACCATTTGTTGCAAGATATGGCAAAGCTGCTAATAATAAAGGAAGAAATTCACCTTTGTGTTTTGTTAGTCCAGCGCCTTCTTTCTTTTTTGTTAGATATTCAATGATTTTTTTCATAACGGGAATAGATAAAGAAACAAGCAAATTTCCACCCATTTTTTCTCTTTCTTTCTTTTCTGAACATCAGTAAAAAATGGTTCATCTACATTTAAATGATATTTATTTAATTTAAGTTTAATTGATGTTGGCTTAGTTTTGGCACAAAGAAGCAAAGTATAATCGATTCAAAAGTTCTCCATTTATATAGATAAAAATTTATTAAAGAATTATAAACCCCATCCTTTTTTATCAATATCTAAACCCAATCCTAATTTTCGTTTTCCTTACATTATTTCTCGAACTGTAGTTGCACCAGTATTTCTCCTAAAGAAGAATCACTTGCAAGCATCCTTTCCTTTGCAGCTAATTGAAGTTCTTTATCTGGTTCATGCCGTTATTCTAAATCTTAAAGATCTGTATAAGCAGTATCGTATTGTTTACAAGCTTCATCTAATTTGTTTATTCCTTGGTCTCCATTAGCTAATATTTCTTCTAATTTTGTTCCCCAACCACAAAATCGATAACCAGGAAGATGCAACTCGAATGATAATTTGTTAATTAAACTGTTTATAATCCTTTTCCATATTTTTCACTTTTCCAAAATGTTTATGATGAATTATTCAAACCTCTAATCAAATATTGGGTTCCTTTTGGATAACTGATAATAAAGTCATTCAACTAATATGTCAACACCTGGATTATTCCAAATTTTTCACAGTGATGATTTTTGTTTTCTGCTTAGTCACCATGAATTACTGCTAATCTGTCGATTAAATCTCTAACATCATTCATCCAAACATATTCAACTATTTTTCTGTATATTTTTTAATTAATCATTTACCTAGTTCCTCAGGTAAACTTTTTTCTGAATATTCTAAAGATCTGAATCTGATGGTACTTGATATAGTTTTGGAAAGAGACATTAACGATTTATTATATCAGTTTATCGGATTTTTTGCCTCTACTTGATGTGATTATATTTGGATTATTTTCAGGATATAATTCACTGAATGGTATAATATATCTACATAATTTGATAAATCTTCACCATCAAATTCATCATTCAAATCATCTATAGTAATTTGTTTCTAGTTAAAAGAAAACAGGGAAATATCCAATAAATTTAAATTTATCAGCAGGTCTTAATACAAAAATTGGATCTTCACTGAGATTAATACACTATAATATTCTACCACTTCATTTATTTTTTAACATCTTTATCTGTTCTTTTTTTACTGGTGCAAATCTCTTTTAATTTTTGAACATATTTGGGCTTTTTTACTCTTTTTATATTTATTCAACACATCTTGAATTTCTCATTAACTTAATGTATAGCCATATTTTCTTGGAATATCGTCAGACCAATCATCTAATTGTTTAATTGGTGATAAATCTCCAAAATCTTCATGATCACAATATGGACTCATTTGTTTTTCAACTTCTCTATTTTCTTCAACAGCTTTCAGAATATTGTCACCTAATCCTTCGATTCCTTGTTTAACTTGTTCAATACCATCGATTACTGGTTGACCTTCTTTTTTGTACTTTTCATATTGTGTTCTTGGTTTTTTCATACAAAGCTTGAATTGTTCTTTCAGTTCTCCAGCTTTCTTTCTATTTCGTTTGGTTTTTTAACAACCTCCTATCATACTTTGCAAACATTTATTAAGGATGATAAAACATAAATTAAACATTATTGTTAATGTTGAACATTTGTTTTTACATTTCCTTACATTGTTTTGAAATGTTGTATTTCATTTCTGAACTTTCCTTCATTTGATTTTCTAGTCAGGTCTATTGTAAAAAATCCGAACTCATCATCCAACATTTACTACACATTTCTTTAAAATCGACAAACTTTAGATCACCTCCAACAAATTCATGATAAATATGAGTTAAATTTGTGTCATCTTGTCTAAAAAATAGTTAGAAAATTTACATTATTTCTGATCAACTGTTTGGGTATTTTTGAGTAAGTTTCAGCTAAATAAAAATTATCTATTCCTTCATGTCTTCTTCTAGTAAAATATTTTCTAACTACATCTTGATTTTCGAGACTGAAGTCATCAAATACAACAACTCAATTTTCTTCAGTATCATCTAATGGAATAATTTCATCATTACTTTCGATCAATGTTGTAATCTTCGCCTTATTTTGTCCTTCAATCTGTTTACATCTTTTTATAAATTCCGATATTTTGGAGTAAACCTACAAGTGATTATTTTTATTCCATCCCAGAGCTGGAATATAATTGTCAATCATTAATGTAGTTTTTCCACAAGCACTTGTCCCATGATTGCACATCGAATAGAATCTCGTAAAAGTTTACCATGTTTATTTTTTAATTTCTTTTCTCGAATTCTTATTTTCGCTTTCCAATCAATTTTGTTCATTTACTTAAAAAATTTATTAATAAATGATTAATTTATTTCAATCAAGTGGTAAGCCATCTTTTCTTAAAAAAAGATTGAGTGCTATGAGAATGTTATAAAAATGTTTCGCTATTTGGTTTTTATTCGTCTTCCTTAACTTCAAATACAACATGGCAAAATAATAAATTATATACCAATGGAGGAAATTCCAACTGGTCAATGTTGTTGTTGTTGTTGTTGTGGTCTTCAGTCCTGAGACTGGTTTGATGCAGCTCTCCATGCTACTCTATCCTGTGCAACCTTCTTCATCTCCCAGTACCTACTGCAACCTAGATCCTTCTGAATCTGCTTAGTGTGTTCATCTCTTGGTCTCCCTCTACGATTTTTACCCTCTACCCTGCCCTCCAATACTAAATTGGTGATCCCTTAATGCCTCAAAACATGTCCTACCAACCGATCCCTTCTTCTGGTCAAGCTGTGCCACAAACTTCTCTTCTCCCCTATCCTATTCAATACTTCCTCATTAGTTATGTGATCTACCCATCTAATCTTCAGCATTCTGCTGTAGCACCACATTTCAAAAGCTTCTATTCTCTTCTTGTCCAAACTATTTATCGTCCATGTTTCACTTCCATACATGGCTACATTCCATACAAATACTTTCAGAAATGACTCCCTGACACTTAGATCAATACTCGATGTAAACAAATTTCTCTTCTTCAGAAACGCTTTCCTTGCCCTTGCCAGTCTACATTTTATATCCTCTCTACTTCGACCATCATCAGTTATTTTGCTCCCAAAATAGCAAAACTCCTTTACTACTTTAAGTGTCTCATTTCCTAAGCCAATTCCCTCAGCATCACCTGACTTAATTCGACTACATTCCATTATCCTCGTTTTGCTTTTGTTGATGTCCATCTTATATCCTCCTTTCAAGACACTGTCCATTCCGTTCAACTGCTCTTCTAAGTCCCTTGCTGTCTCTGACAGAATTACAATGTCATCGGCGAACCTCAAAGTTTTTATTTCTTCTCCTTGGAATTTAATACCTACTCCGAATTTTTCTTTTGTTTCCTTTACTGCTTGCTCATTATACAGATTGAATAACACTGGGGAGAGGCTACAACACTGTCTCACTCCCTTCCCAACCACTGCTTCCCTTTCATGTCCCTCGACTCTTATACCTGCCATCTGGTTTCTGTACAAATTGTAAATAGCCTTTCGTTCCCTGTATTTTACCCCTGCCACCTTTAGAATTTGAAAGAGAGTATTCCAGTCAACATTGTCAAAAGCTTTCTCTAAGTCTACAAATGTTAGAAACGTAGGTTTGCCTTTCCTTAATCTTTCTTCTAAGATAAGTCTTCAGGTCAGTATTGCCTCACGTGTACCAGTATTTCACAGAATCCAAACTGATCTTCCCCGAGGTCAGCTTCTACTAGTTTTTTCATTTGTCTGTAAAGAATTCGTGTTAGTATTTTGCAGCTGTGTCTTATTAAACTGATTGTTCGGTAATTTTCACATCTGTCAACACCTGCTTTCTTTGGGATTGGACTTATTACATTCTTCTTGAAGTCTGAGGGTATTTCGCCTGTTTCATACATCTTGCTCACCAGATGGTAGAGATTTGTCAGGACTGGCTCTCCCAAGGCTATCAGTAGTTCCAATGGAATGTTGTCTACTCCAGGGGCCTTGTTTCGACTCAGGTCTTTCAGTGCTCTGTCAAACTCTTCACGCAGTATAGTACCTCCCATTTCATCTTCATCTACATCCTCTTCCATTTCTATAATATTGCTCTCAAGTACATCACCCTTGAATAGAACCTCTATATATCCTTCCACCTTTCTGCTTTCCCTTCTTAGCTTAGAACTGGGTTTCCATCTGAGTTCTTGATGTTCATACAAGTGGTCCTCTTATCTCCAAAGGTCTCTTTAATTTTCCTGTAGGCAGTATCTATCTTACCCCTAGTGAGATAAGCCTCTACATCCTTACATTTGTCCTCTAGCCATCCCTGTTTAGCCATTTTGCACTTCCTGTCAATCTCATTTTTGAGACGTTTGTATTCCTTTTTGCCTGCTTCATTTACTGCATTTTTGTATTTTCTCCTTTCATCAATTAAATTCAATATTTCTTCTGTTACCCAAGGATTTCTACTAGCCCTCGTCTTTTTACCTAATTGATCCTCTGCTGCTTTCACTACTTCATCCCTCAAAGCTACCCATTCTTCTTCTACTGTATTTCTTTCCCCCATTCCTGTCAATTGTTCCCTTATGCTCTCCCTGAAATTCTGTACAACCTCTGGTTCTTTCAGTTTATCCAGGTCCCATCTCCTTAAATTCCCACCTTTTTGCAGTTTTTTCAGTTTTAATCTTCAGTTCATAACCAATAGATTGTGGTCAGAGTCCACATCTGCCCCTGGAAATGTCTTACAATTTAAAACCTGGTTCCTAAATATCTGTCTTACCATTATATAATCTATCTGATACCTTTTAGTATCTCCAGGGTTCTTCCATGTATACAACTGGTCAATACTCCCCGAAAAATTTAGAAAAAATTATTCATTTGAAAAGACCAAATATTCACATTAAAGCAGATGAAATTTTAAACAGAATTACTATTGAGAGTGATGTTAAATTATGTATAGATATAAAAAAATATAATATTGCAAGTATTCTAGGATTTAATAATAAAATTATTTAAGCTAATGAAAAGACTATTGCTAAAAATGTTTCTAAAATTATTTAATTCGAATTAATAAATATAAAATTTAATTTGGCTGATGGAATGTTTGTGAAACACAATGATCATTTTCACAGAGAAACTAAAATTGTTGCTTCATTCGAACCTAATGCAGAATGTGGTGGACTAGTAATTGATGAAACACATTTTCTTGTTCATATTCGAATATTTGATCCAATTCAGGATTTAGAAATTACTATAACTGACAAAAATGATAATTTGATTGCCTTTTACTGAGCTACTGTGATAGTTATTTTTGAAATGTCTTGGTCTTAATAATTGTTTCCTTAATAAATCAGCAACAGGTAAAGCAATCTTTGTCTGTGTTATTAATAAAATCGAGAGTTATCAATTCTACTCATTCCCTGTGTAAGAGGAAATTAAAACTAATTTGAATCCATCAAATAAGAACATAGGAATTGAAATAAATATTGGCGATGGATTTCTTCTTCCAAATCATCCACAACTTAACATGTATTTCAGTGTCATTGGAAATGATAGAACAGATTATCCAACATATGGTAGAAAATCTAATAAAAAATTAATCGATAATTATGTGGCAAAACTGTAACAATAAAGAAAGGAAATTATATTTTATCTAGAATCGAACATTCTATTATATCCTCGTCAGCTCTACTGCATATGACTTCATCTGTTACTGACAAAATAAGCTTAAAAGGACACATTCCTAATAATGGAAAAAATCAAGAGTAAGCGAAATGAAGTACTTTATCCATTATCAAAAACTTGGTGGATTTCTTAAAGATTATAAAGAAATTACGTGGGAAGGAGATTTAACTATAATTTTTCCTAGAAGTTCAAGTTATGAAGATACAATTCTTCAACACTGAAATTGAAAGAAAGGAAACTCTTCCAAAAGAAAGAAAAATTGTCATGGAATCGATAGAAATTTGTCTACCGGTCTTTAAACATGAACCAAATCACAACTTAGAACAACAAGAAAATATTCTGAAAAATGCAAAAAGTCCGATATCTTTTTATGATCTACAAACTATAGAAGTTGTTGGATTAAGTGGCAAGAAAAATTTGAGTTAGGTATCAAATTACTATAACTTAGCGGAATTTGACTTGTCATATTTCGTATTTGTCACAGTTTAGAAAAATCGTAAAAATAATCAGCTAATTGATTCATCATTATTCGATCATGTTAAACTAAAGAATATATATTTGAAAAATGGAAGAAATGAAATTTTCCCACAGGAGATGTGGAATGTTAATCCTAAAGCTAATTTTCTCAAAGTATACAAAATATTTCTCGATTTTAAACGAGTCACTCTACTAAAAGGAGATGTAGATATTAGTCCATTTAGTTTCATAACAATTTATCTGATTTATGCGATTTACATGACTCAAAAAAAAAATATTGTACCTTCACAGAAAACGACTATGAACCTTTGTGCAACTTTAAATGATAAAATTCCTTAGGATATATAGAAATGAATTGGAAGAAGAATCTTACATACGAATGACAACACAGAATACTTGCTGAAAATTTTTGAATAGCTCTTTATTAGCACTTTGAATTTTTAAAAAATCGTTTAAGCCGATCTGTTCACTTAGGCTGCATATTGCATAACATTAACTGAAAAAATTTTTATTATGTATTTTCCAGATAGCTCTTTTGATGTAGATTATGTTATCACTTTGAATTTTTAATTTGGTTAATATTTGGTTGAGAAATTAACTCCTAACTTTCTTTAAGAATTAAATGAGTGTAGATGTTGCTCTCTCAGTGGCTCTGTGGAGACTAACGTTTGGAGGATGTGTGTGCCTTGAGTTGCCGATTGTACTTGGCCTCTGACAGATAAAGATAACTGACCTAACTCAACAGAAGACAAGTGTTATCTCAAGAATGGACTCATGTGTGACTAGGCAATTAGCAAGCATGATGCAGTCAAAGATTGTCTTAGCTGTCGCTGAGGAAGTCATTTTAGAAGTGCACAGTCTCTTTAGACATTCTGCTATCCTAGTACAGTAACTCAAAATATTCAGTATCAGTTAAAATTAGTGCAAAATTCTGTTAACAGATGGCAGTGCCTTTAAATTAATATGGGAACATTCTTGACTTTAAATTCCAATAACTTTTCCTCTAATGATAATTTGAGTATTTTAACTATTGTTATATTTTATTTACGAATTCGAGTCTTCAAATACAAGTATATTTTGATGAAATAATTCGCATTTTACTAAAAACAAATTGATAAAAAATGGCACTTTTCGAAAGCACTTTGTCACTCGAATACCAACTATATGTACGATTTGTACATAGAATTGATTTGCACTGCAGCGCAAAAAGCTGAATTGCTATAGAAACTCTACTGTGATTTGTTAGCTCGTTGTCCACTGCTCGGGCTCATCACAGAAGAAGATGTCAGCATCTGACAGCAGCTCTTCCATCCACACAAGACATAGATGCCGAGATGCAGCAAGAAGAAGATTATTGGGCGACAAGAAGAAATCCAGGTCATAGAACAACACCGGCTTTCAGCAGAAGTTGGAGGGTGAATGAAATAAAGAGAGTAAAAGCAAGAAAAAAACCTCTGGGTTCGAAAGGTACACACCCATTTTGCACTTTTTAAGAATGAATTTATTTACTTTATAGTTAGAATCATAAATTTATTTTATATTCTTTAAATGGAACAGATAAATCATGGTGCTAACTGTACAGAAGAAAAAATATTGAAGAATTGCATAAAGACATATATTGAAAAGACAGATATAAAAATATATGTAGAAATTGTGTGTATTATTACCAAACCACTAGTGTTACTTGTTAATGTGGTAAAACTGTGAACAGACCTTACCTCAAAAAACATTTACAAACAGCTGTTCATAAAAAATCTCATGGCTGCTAAAGCAAAAAGTGAATAATTTCCAGTTTCCCAATGTGAAAGAATCGTTCAACTTTTTACTGTCTTGCGTTTACCTTTTATAAAAAAGCCATTTTATTTATTTTCTTAAATTCACCTTTTATGAGGAATTATATTAAATTTATTTTCTTACGATCACATATTACAAGAAATCATATTTAATTTATTTTCTTACATTCATCTTTTATAAAAAAAAATATTAAATTAATTTTCTTAAATTCATCTTTTAAAAAATATTGTGAATTTGAGCTGAAAAATGTATGTAATAGAATCTACATTCTGTATGTGCTGGCTAACTCGTGAGTGAGCTAGTGAGCCAAAAGAGCAGGAACATACAGAATATAGTTACTTGTAGTGCACACCATACTGTCTACCCTATTGTACACCAGACTGACAAGCAACTCTTGAGACTCTTCTCTTCCCCTCAGTGGACATGGATACATTACGCATCTGAATTGAAACTGTCATAGAACAGAAACATTATATTTCTGGACATGGCTTGCTATTCCAAATATTATGTAGTCACTATCATCTACAAGTCCTAAAAGTTTGTAACGTGAATTTCCGAACATCCTATATATATATATATATCTCACAGTACCTCCTGGTCTCGTACACACTGGAGAGGATAATGTGAGAAATTTCAAAACTGTGCAAGCTACACTGTCACAAGCAACATCAGAGATGGGATATGTATCTGGAAGTCTTTCAGAATGTTCTGTACGATTTACAGCACAAAGCTACAGGAATGGCGTCCAGATTACTTCAAATGAATCAAGCACCTCAGGAAAGCAAAAGAGAGAAAACGGACTTCCCTCCATCTTGACATAAACGCCACCAAGTAGTCGTAAAACTAGCACTGGATAGAATTATTGCAAAAGGAGAAAAGAAAGGAAAGAAGAACCAAAAAGAACCAACAAGGGAGAAGAAATTCACTGTGGGAGATAAAGTTTTCTTAAAGTCAAGGATAAGATCAAAGAAGAATCTATATTTGAACAGTAAATTTTTCTACATATTTTGTGGACTTTACCAAGTGCAAAGAATTGTCCACCACAATGCCATGTAACTGAAATCTCCATGAAGTCGAAGTCTTTTGAAACCCAGCACATTTCGCACATTAAAGCAATTAAGGAATAAGAAATACAGAAAGAACAGAGACAGAATATATAGTTTTCAGTCTGACATAAAAAAAACCAGTGGTCCTAACATGAGATGATACTAGGAAATAGTACAGATATGTAGCTGAACATGAATTTTTGCAAGGACCAAGGGCCATAGTGTCAGACAGGGTCATGAAGATGGTGCAGGAGATAAAGGGGAGAGAAAAATTAAGCAGATCATTGGATGTTAGTTGCCCTGAGTAGAAGATGTGCATTAATTTGAAGCTTAATTTTTGTAGAAAGACCAGATGCAATAATACACTGAGCAAGAAGCCATGGTGCATAATGATTTATTGGCTGGCGTGAAATAATGTTTTGCACTTAGGATTTAGCATATGTTGGATACACAGCCATATGTGAGTGGTTTATGTGAATGTGTGTGAGTTTTGATATGCTGATTTAGATGAGTATTTTGTGAGCTGATGAAAGTGTGATGTAATGATTTTACATATCTGCATAAACTGTCAAAGTGACAGGGAGCCGGAAGATGAAACTTAACCATGTAAAATT